>NC_137137.1:35093117-35693117 GCF_949319135.1 Squalius cephalus
ACTGACTCTGGCCACAAGGGGATTTAGTTAAAGTATGCAGTACAGTGCACAATGGGCAACATTAAATGTTTTAATTAGCTGTATACTAAATTATTATAGCATAACACCACATTACTGTATGTTTATGGCCCTTTCCCTTAAAGCGTCTCTATGTAGAGTTCAGAAAGCTGTTATTAGCGACACCTGTGGCCGTTAGCTGAACTGCAGCACTACTGGTGCTCGTGCACGCGTGATGAACTCACACTGAACGTGATTCAAGGCACCGATACAGCAGTTCAGAAAGCATCTGATCATAGTGATGTGGATATTTGCATGAAGCCTCATGGCGACTGATGAGGTAATTCAAGTTACACATGATAGTTTGATCATGAAGTAAATTATTAAAACTACAGACTGACTGTGAGACTGACTAGGCCTATAGTTTGAATGCATGACACATTGACATTGCAGTACAGAATGGCATTCTCATGAACACAAAAAATAAACATTTGTTTCATGTGTCATTGAGCGGAAGAGAGGATCTCGGGAGCGCGCGTGATTTTCCCGGCAAAAACGTCCTGTCACATAAAAATCAGGCTTTCATAGACAACCTTTGGACGTCAAGGAAGATCTCTTTTTATAAGTTTCGTTACAAGCTGTACATCTGCAATAAAAAATCTATTCATATATATGGAAACTCTTACATAGGCCCCTTTAACTGACGAATGTAGACTTTGCAGGGCTCGAGTGAGTTGAGAACAGCCCGAACAACAACACTGAAGGGCATTAGTGCTCAACATACTGTTTCCACAGCTTCTGTAAGTCAGATTTTGCTTTTAAATGTCCATTCTTTGTTGTGTTTTACTACAAAAACAGTTTATAAAATATTAAAAATATCAAAACAACACAGAATTCTTAATGTACTCAGTATAAGGATTTATTGAAAAATCTGAAGGGCTTTTTGGATGCACTCTTGAAATCATCCTAATGGAATTTTTTTTTATTAACTTTCAGTGAACAAATCTGTGTAAAAACAATTCTGCTGTACCCAAAAACTAAAAAACCAAAGCAATAAGATTCAAAACTTGATGCAGAAATTTCTTGAACAAGTGTTTTGGCTCCTACTGTGTAAATATCCCTAAAAGCAGCAGCACTTAATATTACAGTTCATAACACTTTTTTGCTACTTTTGTTCTGTTGCTAGTGTTGGTGCCTCTGGATATAATGAGCCAATAATAAACCTGAATGCGATGCAAACATTGCTCTTACATTCCTTTCAAATGTCGTGCAGTTTTTATAACACTGTGCTTTTTGATCATTCATTTGAAATGGCGCTTGTTCCACAGCTTCATCAGCCGATAGTAGGCTACAGCGCCACCTGTGGGTCTTTATAAATACATCTGTCTGCACATTATCAATCATATTTCTCATTTTATTCCACTAGATCTCCATGTCGTATGCAAATATTTGTTGTCTTTCTCTCGTAACTGCGTAGAACTTCGAAATGAATGACGCGAGGTGAAAGAAATCGCATCTCTCTTTGAGTATAGGCTACTATATTTTGAATAAGTGATTAGTAAGTACGCACTATATAGTATGAATGTCAGTAATATGAGCCTGTTCAAACACCCACACTTGCGGTCTGTGCACTTGACCACTTGTCTACTTGCATGATGTATTTACTGTATTTGGCCAAAGTGTTCGATAGGTGTGAAGAAAACTTTTGTTTACACGATGGAAGTCACTTTTAGTGTTGTTAAAATGCGAGTCACTTTTAGTGTTGTTAAAATGCGAGTGTTCACAGAGCTTTCAATACTTTGCATTTTAAAAAGAAAATGGTAAATGTCTGTTCATTATCCCATGTAACAAGACACTTATTCAGTTGTGAAGTTTTACAAAATACACATGGCCTGCTCATCTTTACACCAATGAAATGGGAAACACTTTATGTTTTACTACCAAATTACATGTAATATCTAATTAATTTCTCTTAGTGGAACGTTTTCCTCGACATCGGGGCACGTGAGGCTCATTTTTAGCGTTCCTGCATTGAAACATATTCAAGCTCGATAGTGTTTTTAAAATATGATACTGTAGGCTATGTTAAATCATAAAAACAGTGTTTTTGAATGTATCGCTTTATGGAAGCCACTTTCCGCCATGTAAAAAAAGTAATGCATTGATGAATCTTAATTATGACATAAAAAGTCATTATTATGGCACAAAAAGTAGAAATTATGACACTAAATCATAATTATGACTACTTATGAGAAGATACATTTGAAATGAGATAAGACTGTGAAATTAGGCTATGTCATAATTAAAAAAAAAAAAAATGTAGTCATAATTTCTACATTTTGTGTCATAATTTTGATGTACGTAATCATTTAGAATTTTATCTTAGTAGAAGTCCATCCATACGTTTAACTCTCTAACCTCACGTGAAGATGAAAGTAGGTTCAAGTCATCTATCATTATGTTCTTGCCCTCAGATGTTAGATTTAATACATGAATATAGAAAATGTTATTAAAATTAAAGTTGAGTTCATAGTATTTATTAAAAAGATAAAGCCTAATGAAGTGAAACACACTCATAGGTTCCTTGTTCGTACCTCTTTAATCTGTAATGTTTGATGTGCCTGATGTTTGTTCAGTTCTATATTTGTTTTATTTGACAGCACATATAATACTGTATATGACTATTTTGGCGTTTGTTCAAAATTAAAGGCACACTATGCAAGATTTGTACCTTAATATAACAGCTTCGAAATCATTTCGATGGTAAACGAACTTGTAGTAGGGCGAATCATCCCGATAGCAATGCAGGTTTGAGGAATCTCGCGAGAATCACGACTTGCTTTACGGCACGACGTCACATGCATCAACAACACATGAAGAGCCTCTATGGAGACACTAGCACGCATCTCAGACGTGAATCATGGCAGAGTCGACGAAGAAAACGAAGAAAGCGCGGTCGGAAGAGTGCAGAGACGGCTCTGTGTGAGTGGTGTTTACCACAGCAACGTTAAACACAAGCACTCCACAGCGACTCTAGGGGGCGCTGTCTGAGAAAACCGGAAACTGCATAGTGTGCCTTTAAAGTCCCTGTAAAGTCAAAATTAAGTATGTGTTCTGAGTTTGTCACACCACAGAAAAATGTGTTATTAGCCACCCAGCCAAATTTTAATGATAAAAAAAGCCGGCAAGTACATCAAATAAGCGATCAAAATCTTGAAAAAATGAGCAGTAGTCTCTGCTCTCAAACGCTGGGGGCGTGTCCACTGGCTGCGCTGAAACCACGCCCACTCGCGGGAAAGCTCGCTGCCGTCGACTCGCCACACTCAATTGTCACCGCTACAGCTGGAAAGGATGCTCCTAGCAGCTTAATTTGTTTTACAAAGCCATACATGTTCGATACATGCAACTTACTTGGTGGGCACGCACTGCCGATGATGGCACCATTTGTCGGCGCGACGGGAGGATGAAGGCCGAGGCGGGAGATAGTCGGTTCGGCCACATTCACCAGTATTGTTCATTTTTCGGAAATTTAAATAAGGACACCGATCTGTTTTGTACGTGATCGCATCCAGGTAATACGCATTTCCGTGACGAAGGCATAGCTAGCTAGCAAACTGTAGGAAGTAACTAATAGTACTGACAGTAACTCGAGATTGAGTTGCAAACTGATGTGAATGGGCTCCAGTGCGTCATCAAGTAGGGGCGTGTCCAGGAGCTCAGGGGCTCCAGTGCGTCATCAAGTAGGGGCGTGTCCAGGAGCTCAGGGGCTCCAGTGCGTCATCAAGTAGGGGCGTGTCCAGGAGCTCAGGGGCTCCAGTGCGTCATCAAGTAGGGGCGTGTCCAGGAGCTCAGGGGCTCCAGTGCGTCATCAAGTAGGGGCGTGTCCAGGAGCTCAGGGGCTCCAGTGCGTCATCAAGTAAAGGCGTGTCCAGGAGCTCAGGGGCTCCAGTGCGTCATCAAGTAAAGGCGTGTCCAGGAGCTCAGGGACTCCAGTGCGTCATCAAGTAAAGGCGTGTCCAGGAGCTCAGGGGCTCCAGTGCGTCATCAAGTAGGGGCGTGTCCAGGAGCTCAGGGGCTCCAGTGCGTCATCAAGTAAAGGCGTGTCCAGGAGCTCAGGGGCTCCAGTGCGTCATCAAGTAGGGGCGTGTCCAGGAGCTCAGGGGCTCCAGTGCGTCATCAAGTAGGGGCGTGTCCAGGAGCTCAGGGGCTCCAGTGCGTCATTAAGTAGGGGCGTGTCCAGGAGCTCAGGGGCTCCAGTGCGTCATCAAGTAGGGGCGTGTCCAGGAGCTCAGGGGCTCCAGTGCGTCATCAAGTAGGGGCGTGTCCAGGAGCTCAGGGGCTCCAGTGCGTCATCAAGTAGGGGCGTGTCCAGGAGCTCAGGGGCTCCAGTGCGTCATCAAGTAGGGGCGTGTCCAGGAGCTCAGGGGCTCCAGTGCGTCATCAAGTAGGGGCGTGTCCAGGAGCTCAGGGGCTCCAGTGCGTCATCAAGTAGGGGCGTGTCCAGGAGCTCAGGGGCTCCAGTGCGTCATCAAGTAGGGGCGTGTCCAGGAGCTCAGGGGCTCCAGTGCGTCATCAAGTAGGGGCGTGTCCAGGAGCTCAGGGGCTCCAGTGCGTCATCAAGTAGGGGCGTGTCCAGGAGCTCAGGGGCTCCAGTGCGTCATCAAGTAGGGGCGTGTCCAGGAGCTCAGGGGCTCCAGTGCGTCATCAAGTAAAGGCGTGTCCAGGAGCTCAGGGGCTCCAGTGCGTCATCAAGTAGGGGCGTGTCCAGGAGCTCAGGGGCTCCAGTGCGTCATCAAGTAAAGGCGTGTCCAGGAGCTCAGGGGCTCCAGTGCGTCATCAAGTAGGGGCGTGTCCAGGAGCTCAGGGGCTCCAGTGCGTCATCAAGTAGGGGCGTGTCCAGGAGCTCAGGGGCTCCAGTGCGTCATCAAGTAGGGGCGTGTCCAGGAGCTTAGGGGCTCCAGTGCGTCATCAAGTAGGGGCGTGTCCAGGAGCTCAGGGGCTCCAGTGCGTCATCAAGTAGGGGCGTGTCCAGGAGCTCAGGGGCTCCAGTTCGTCATCGAGCCCCCGTTTTAGCCCCGCCCAAAAAATCCGGAACACAGCAACGGTGAAAAACTGTTTAACGGTCTAACTCCACAATTCAGTACTTCACAGTGCACAGTCTTTGTAATATGATTTAGCAATACATTTCTACCATTTATAATGTGTTTAGATTTTTTTTTTTAGAATTGCCTTTACAGGGACTTTAAGGAAACTCATTTAAACACAGTCAGTCCACACATTTTTTTAGTTTTGAGCTTCATAACCCCCCACAAATACCAATAATAATAGCATGTTTTCACACGTTTATCAGCCGAATAAAGCAACAGTGAGTGTCATAATGATAATGAGTCTAGCAGTGGAAATCTGTTCATTTATCAGAGACCTGTAAACCTTTAAATTAATCTTTAAAGTTTTTAGAGCAGCTTAAATGAAGCACCCATTAATAGTTTATAAACAATAATATTAAAAAATAATATTTTATTTATTAAATAAATGTTTTTTTTTTTCTTGCTGCTGTAAAAGCTCCATGTATGAAAGTTTAGCTTTTATTCAATAGATTCTCAGTGTATGAACAGCTGAGCGTGTGAATACACTAATGTACCACCAGAGGTCAGTATCAGTGTGTGTGTGAGAGAGAGTGTGTGTGTGTGTGTGTGTGTGTGTGTGTGTGTGTGTGTGAGTGTGTGTCTGTGTGAGTGTGTGTGTCTGTGTGTGTGTGTCTGTGTGTGTGTCTGAGTGTGTGTGAGTGTGTTAAAAGAAGTTGAACTTGTAAAGAACACAAAAGCCCTGAAGAGATGTGAATAATAACTGAAAGTGACGTTGCACTGAAGATGAATTATTGAGCTCCTCATGCAGGATCAGATCATCTGCTGTATGAAACGCTTCACGGCTCCATCATCCGTTCAGAGAGAGGTACACAACTGGAAGACTGTGTGTCAGTCTCAGGCTAAAGCTGGAAGAGAGAGAGAGAGAGAGAGAGAGAGAGAGAGAGAGAGAGAGAGAGAGAGAGAGAGAGAGAGAGAGAGAGAGAGAGAGAGAGAGAGAATGTCAGTTCATCGTTTACCTTCAGTGCTGCACTCATAACCTGCACATTATGGACCGTTTATGCTGGCATATTTTATTCCATATGAAAATACAGAGTGTGTCAATGATGTATGTCAAATACTTTAATTGAGTTCCAGTTCATTTAATTATTGTCAAGCTGAATAATCATGTCTGTTACTAGTAAAATCAAATTAAGATTGAACACAAAAGCTGGTAGAAGAGTAGGCCTAGTGAATATTGCACAAGATATCATAACTGTTCACTCTCAGAAAAAAAGGTACGAAAGCTGTCACTGGGGCTGTACCTTTTCAAAAGGTACACTTTTGTTCCTTTTAGGTACTAATTTGTTCCTTTTAGGTACTAATACTGTATGTACCATTAAGGTACCAATATGCACCCTTTAGGTACAAAAATGTACCTTTTAAAAAGGTACAGCCCCAGTGACAGCTTTCGTACCTTTTTTTCTGAGAGTGTTCTGTGCTATTGATTCATTTTCATATAATAAACCATTTTTAACTTTTAAAAAGTTGTCTTGAGTGTTTTCTTCACGCTCAGTGTTTTTAAAACTAAAAACCACATACTTGCCTCAAATGCAGCATCATGACATATAATATTTGGTTGTAAACAAAGTTAAAATGCATTATAATATTCACAGATTGCTTTGTTTAATCTGAAACAGGTTGTTTGTCGTGTTTTTTAATGCATAAGTCTTTAAGGGTGTTCAATGAATAGAGAAATATTATGTGGTTACAATTCATGAGATCATAATAAGGTGCTTAACTGATGCATTAAAAGTATTAAAATATTATTACAATTATTAAAAAGTATTAAAATTAAAATACTTGTATAATGCATTAAACAAAGGCTTTAAGTAAAGAGTTACAACAGCATATCTCATAGTTTTCTGTTTCTTTCTGAACAGCACCACATGTGTTCACTCAGAACTTACCCATAATGCCATGCTGCACAGTTCATAAATGTGATTCAAATGTAAAGTGTGTGTGTGTGTTCTGTAACATACCCGTGTTTGAGTTACTGTCGCGCGCCTGGACTGGGCCGCTGAACTCCGAACGCAGTGATGAAGACGTTGATGACGACGATGATGAAGATGCAGCTGGTTGTGATGTTCTCGAAGACATTCAGCCGGAGATGTTTCTGCTCATCGTTCAGGTTCCACTTCACTACAATCATCAGCGATAAACACAGTCACACTTCAGACGAGCGCTGGACAAACACACTAATCCAGTATCTCAGCTGACAGCCAACGTTCTGGCAAAGTTAGTAACAAACGTTCTTTCAGTAACGTTAATAAAAGTTCGTTCAGAGTTATCTGGTCTTTAATAAAAACATTAGCACAAAAACATTGATACATCGGTCATGGAGCATTGGTTCCTGAAACATTTCAGTTGGGCATTCATCTAAGGTTTTTTAAATGTTACTATTTTTTATACTATGTTACTATGTTACTATACTATGTTACCATTTTGAGAACCTGTAAAGGTAACGTTCCCATAATGTTTGAATAATGATAAAATGGAATGTTCCCTTAACATTAAAATAACCAATACAAAATTGTGTATAACAATAAAAAAAAAAGTTACTAGCATATTTTGGCATGTTGCTAGTATGATTTACCACATTGCTAATGCTAACATGTTTTAACATGATTAGCATGCTGCTAGCATGATTTAACACATTGTTAGCACATTTTAACATCTTACTAGCATTATTAGTATGTTACTTACATGTTTTAACACGCTGTTAGCACATTTTAACATCTTGCTAGCATTTTAGTATGTTACTTTAGTGGGAAGTTCGGATCATTTTACTGACTCGGATCTTTGAATCTCGTTCATCAAAATGAACGAATGTTTTGTACTTAGCATGAATTAGCATGTTACTAGCAATAATTATGTTACTAGCATGAATTAACATTTTGCTAGAATTAATTAACATGATTTAACACATTACTAGCATGAATTAGCAAGTCGCTAGCATGTTTTGCCACATTGTTAGCATGATTTAACACTTTGCTAGCATGACGTAGCATTTTACTAGCATGAATTAGCAGGTTTTAACACATAGCTAAAATGATCATGTTGATAACATTATTTAACATGTTAGCATGATTTAACATGTTGCTAGCATGTTTTAGCATGTTAGCATGTTGTTAACATGTTTTAACGGAAGCCCACAGCTACATGCACATCCCCCCCACCGAGGAGACCATCACCGTGCATCTGTGCCCTTCCTCGATCACGCCTCGATCACACAGGCCAAGCTTCTGCAGTCCCTGGACAGGGGCAACGTGAACGCCGACGCTGTGAAAGATTTGCGGGCGGCGAAGGACTTCACACTCATGGCAACAAAGCACTCCGCCAAAGCCATTGGCCGTTCTATGGGCTTCATGGTGGTCCTTCACAGGCATCTGTGGTTAACCCTTGCTGACCTGAAGGACTCGGACCATAAGACACTCCTCAATGCTCCAATCACTTCCTTTTGGCCTCTTCAGTGACGCCGTGGAGTTGGTCGTTGATCGCTTCTCTGAGGCGCAAAAACGGCCGAAGGCAATGAGCCACGCGATGCCCCGGTGCTCGTCCCGCTCTTCGCCGGCACCCCGCTCCACCCAGAGGCCATCTAAACAGCCCGCCGCGGCTCCCCGTCCCAAGCCGGATGTTCGGCGCAAACAATGGACGGGATCCGGGAAGAAGCATTACGGGGGGAGGAGAAGCCCCTGCTGTGACAGCAGACTGTCCTCTGCTGCCATGCTTCATCCTGACGGACCTGCCAAGAGGAGAGAGCTCGCTGGAGGACCGGCCCCGGATCGCCTCTGTTCCTGCAGGTGACAAACAGTGTGTGTGTGTTACTGTGCCGAGCAGGACGAGGCCGAGGGCTGTGAGAGAACGGCGCGCGGCCAGTGGCCTGATTGCTGATAAGCGAAACCTGTGCGATGCACTGGTCTCATATCTCTCACGGAGGAGTGGAAGCATAAAAGGAGGAGCGATGACAGTGAAGGACGAGAGAGGCTAGACCTGGATTTCTGTTTCTGTTTTACTATATGTGGCAGCAGTCGTCCGTGAGGGGCTGCTGCCTTTTCTTTCGTTTTTGTATGTGTATATTTATTTCTTAAAATACACTGAATGTTCGCGTTACAGTTACAATATCTGTTTTGTTCCACAAAAGAAGCGCATACTCCTTCACAAAAAGAGCTGTTTCCTCCTTATCCTATCAATACTGCGTTACTTGCCCTGCCTCAGAGCGGCGCGGAGCCGCAGTCTGTGCCTGTTATGGCCTTCCAGCGTCACCGGGATGATGGAATGATGTCCACGGATGAACTGCAGCCAAAATTATACCCCTGTTTTGAGACAGGAAGGTCACAGTCTACTCGCAAAAGGAGCGATAGAGCGTGTCCCTCCGAGCGAGTTGGATTTTGTGGTGCCCAAGAGAGATGGCAGACTCCATCCGATCCTGGATTTGAGACCCATCAACTGAGTGCTTCACAAGTGAGTGTTCAAGATAACGACCCTGAAGCAGACCCTGGCACAAATCCATCCCGGGGACTGGTTCCCGTCCGTAGATCTGAAGGATTCATAGAGACCATCTCGTCAGGTCTTTGCCACTTCAGACAGGGCTGTTCTGTACCCCTGAGGAAATTTCAGAGGCTTCTGGGACTTATGGCGTCGGCCTCATCGGTTTGGCTTCACCTGGGTCTTCTGCACATGCGGCTGCTGTAGTTATGGCTGAAAACTCGAGTCCCGTGGAGGGCATGGGCCTCGGGATGAGATATTCGCATCATGGTCACACACAGATGCGTCAGCGCTCTGAAACTGTGGCATGACCCAGAGATGTTCAGCCGAGGGGTTATCCTGGGACTTGAGGATATTTAATATTCAACAATATAATTGATCTGCCTGCATTGACACCATAATATGAGAACTGAACTGAGCTGAGCTGGACGATGACATCACGGTTTTCTCCAGAGCAGCTATATAGATAAATTAACTAAATTAATAACTTTTTTACAACAAAAATGAACCATCACTGAACTTACTTAAGCTGGACTATAATGCTATAATTCTTCTAGAAACAAACTTTGTTGCATTATTTTCCTGTTATCACTGTAAAGCTTTGAAACAATCTGTATTGTAGCGTCTCGTTGCCTCGAACTGGCCGAATCAACCTTTCCGGTTTCCGGACTGGAGAGAGATGCTGGCGGCTCCTCCTTGGCGGATTCCCCTCCGGAAGGGCCTGCTGTCTCAAGCGAACAACGTGATATGGAGTTGTGGAGCCTTCAAGCGTGGCTGCCTCAGGGACCTTAGAGGGGCTAATGAGGCGCCCTGCCTTCCCATGTACTGGACACTCTCACAGAGTCTTGTGCACCTTCCACTAGGCGCCTTTACACTCTGAAATGGGGATTGTTTGTGAAATGGTGTTGTGATAACAATATCAACACGGCGAGCTGTCCTGTGTCGAATGTTCTACGTTCCCCGCAGCACATGTTGGATAATGGGAGCCCCCGTCTACGCTAAAAGTTTATGTTGCCGCTATCATCTCTTTTCTTCGGGCAATCGATCAGGAGGTATGCGCTGGTGGTCAGATTTCTCAGCGGGGCGAGGAGATTGCATCCCCCACACCCCCTGACCGTGCCGCCGTGGGACCTAACGGCTCTCTCTACCCCTGTTTGAATCCTTGGATTCTATCACTGTTAGGGAGCTCTCTCTCAAAACTGCTTTGCTTCTTGCCCTTGCTTGGAGATTTACAGGCATTCTCTGTGAATGGTGATTATGTTAGTTTTGGACCCGGTGACTGAGACCGGGCTTCGTATCTACATGTCTTTCTACTCCCTTTCAGGTCATTTCTTTACCCGCGTTGTCTTTCAATCCGTCACCCTCACATGACGCTGATCCTCAGAGTTCTGTTTGGCCTGTTAGGGCTTTGTGGAGTTATTTAGGCCGCTCGGCTGTCTTTTGACAATCGGACCAGCTCTTTGTATGCTACGTTGGCTGTACTAAGGGACCTGCAGTCTCTAAGAAGAGGCTTTCTCACTGGATAGTGGAAGCTATCGCTTTGGCTTAATAGAACCAGGGACAGGAATGCCCTCTCAACATCAGGGCTCACTCGACGAGGGCTGTCGCGTCTTCATGGGCCTGGTCTAGAGGTACACTATATTGCCAAAAGTTTTGGGATATCTGCCTTTAAATGCACATGAACCTTAATGACATCCCATTCTTAATTCGTAGGGTTTAATATGGAGTTGGTCAACACTTTGCAGCTATAACAGGTTCAAGGCTTTCCACAAGGTTTAGGAGTGTGTTTATGAGAATTTTGAACCATTCTTCTAAAAGCGCATTTGTGAGGTCAGGCACTGATGTTGGACAAGAAGGTCTGGCTCTCAGTCTCCGCTTTAAAGGGACACTATGCAAGTCTGAGTGTTTTTTCTCTACGAGCTCCCCCTAGTGTCTGGTAGTATAATGCTTTCAAACACTCTGTCGTAAAAACGAACTGTTGTCCCTCCCCCCTCGCCACGAGCAACCCAGCTGATCAGCTGTCAACCTAGCTGAGCAGAGGAACCGGCTATTTCAAAACCAGTTATGTCTACCGAGGCAAGTAAAGCAATACTTTCTTTCCAACTGATGGCGATTTTTTTATTTATTGTGTTGTCATGCATACTAGTATTTTTTACCGGGAACGAACGATATGAACGAGGCGAACTACTGCTTTCGTGTTTGTTTGTTTGTTTGTTTTTGGGAGAATGGGCATGAGCATAAAAAAAATATATATATCGGAGGCTAATATTTGTCTAAAGTTATATTAGCAAGGTCTATAAGTTCATCTGGTAGAATGATGGTTTACCTTTGCTTGTCTAAGAAAACATCAGAACGTTTTTTCTAGCTCGATCATGAAATGTGCAACATTTTGCGCGTCTGATATTGCCTACTATCAGACGCGTTGACTTAGTGACATAAAATAAAAGTGTAAGTTACACAAATAAAACCGACAGAGGAACGGCCAAACAACTACAGAAATCAAACGTGTTTGCTATGACAATGCTAACATCAAAGTTATAGTATCTAGCGTACTAGTAAGCCCCTAACAGACAGCGATCATAATAAAAACCTTTACAGACAATAGCAAACATCCTGAGGTCGCAATTACTTGAAATTTAAATATTAAACACAGTTTATTCCAAAGATACTTAACTTACAAGTGCAACAGCAGGATCAGCATCCGTTTTGCAGGCTTCTGTTTCTCTCAGTTCTCACCATTCTGAAAAAGCCGGTCCGATATATTTACTCGAGTCTGACTTCTTGCTCGGTCAGTCTCCCGTTTCCTCTTTCGTTGGTCCTCCGACAAAGATTTCCTAGCTTTCTGCTTCTTTTTTACAGGCTCAGCCTCAGCCATAACTCAGTCTATCGTTGCCCTTTGCTTATAGCTAGCCCGCCGGTGCTTGAATAGGGGCGTGTACGTGTGCAGTGCCGTCAAGCAATTCGTTACATCGCGAGACCTGATATCACGCGATACTTCCTGACACCGACCCGCGTCCCAAAGTTGCAAGTGAGTTTTTTCCGCTCTCGGGCACCAGGGGGGTGCGAAACCACCACCATTCAACCCGAAATAAGTAATATAACCATTCCACTGACTCCGAAGCTGTTCAGTTAAGGTTAAAAAGTTACCTAGAGCACCTTTAATTAATCCCAAAGGTGTTCTATCGGGTTGAGCTCAGGACTCTGTTTAGGCCCATCCATGTCTTTATGGACCTTGCTTTGTGCACTGGTGCGTAGTCGTGTTGGAACAGGAACATCCCCAAACTGTTCCCACAAAGTTGGGAGCATGAAATTGTCCAAAATGTCTTGGTATGCTGAAGCATTAAGAGTTCCTTTAACTGGAACTAAGGGGCCAAGCCCAACCCATGAAAAACAACCCCACAGCATAATCCCCCTTCCAAAAGACTTGGCACAATGCAGTCAGGCAAGTACCGTTCTCCTGGCAACCGCCAAACCCAGACTCATCCATCAGATTGCCAGACAGAGAAGTGTGATTCGTCACTCCAGAGAACATGTCTCCACTGCTCCAGTGCCAGCATGCTTTACACCACTGCATCCGACGCTTTACACCACTGCATCCGACGCTTTGAATTGCATTTGGTGATGTAAGGCTTGGTTGCAGCTGCTCGGCCAAGGAAACCTATTCCATGAAGATGTCTACATACTGTTCTTGAGCTATTCTGAAGGCCACACGAAGTTCGGAGGTCTGTAGCTATTGACATAGTGTATGTCAATCCGGGATATGTGCTTTGCTGCTGGCTGCTGGTCTTCACAGAACACTTTCGACAGGTTTTACTAATTGGATGTGCCGCCTTTGGCATCTCAAGTGCTTTCGATGAGTGAATAACCTTACTTATTTTCTGTGTTAATTGCTAAAATAACTGCTTCTGGGCACAGTCTGTTACCGCTTTAGCTGTTGACGCTGTGCATGCCTATATGTGCATACTTATATGTGCTCATTGCAGTTGTGTCTGCCCTGTATTCAGTGCAGCCTGCTCACATTCAGATCTGATATGCAAATTTTGGTATTCCCTGAGCTGGCATCTCATTGGCTTAGCTCCACCTATCAGCTGTGAGCACTCCTAGCTGTGTCGCCATTGGTTGAGCTGTATGTTGTTCTACTCCGTGACTGGTGTAAACTTAACCCTGCTTCTTCAGGCTGCTCTTCGCCTCTCTCACGGCGGGATTGAACACGGTTCCGCTCTACCAGCTGTGCAAGTGTTCAGTCTTAGATTGTGACGTCATTATCACCCCTCTACATTTTATACTGCCCGAAGGCTTGTCAGTGTTTGCATATTCGAGACAATTGGCCAGTTAATTCACTGCCGTTATCATATAAGGTTTCAGGATTTTCTATGAATGGGAAGAGTTCCCACAGCGTAGCTGGATTATGCAATGTCTCATTCCTGTCTCTCAGGGAACCGAGGTTACAACAGTAACCTGAGAGGTTTTCTACTGTTACGAATAGCAATCAAATATCATATAGTTCAGTGTGAGCAGGCAGTTTTCTACACATTAGATGGCATTCATTACCATCAACTCATGTTGGCCAGGCTCGTGATTATTGACCTGAAGTTTTTCTGACGATACATCGGTTATAACCCAGACTAGCTGCTCATCACATATTAGTCGCAGTCTGACAAAATTAAAGTGCACTCTGTTGATGTAATTCACTGTTAATGTGTGTGTGTGTGTGTGTGTGTGTGTGTGTGTGTGTGTGTGTGTGTGTGAGTGTGTGTGATGGAAAGACTGTATGTCTTTCTGTTCAAATGCAAAATGAAAGGTGCTCACATCACGCTCAACTGGTTCAGAGAGAGAGAGAGATGCGTGAGGTCAGCGGGTTCAGAATGGAAGCTCTGGAGGGTCACAGAAAGGGAAAGACAGAGACAGAAAGGATCTGCTGATATGTAGGTCAAACAGAAAGAGAGAACAGGGGAGAGTGTATTGTGATGCCATTGTCATGTATTGCCCTTTAATCCCAAATTCAAATTCAGTTTCACAGAGCGTTCCTGAAGCAGAGCTGAGCTTTACAGCTTCAGTATACTGAGTGAACGAGTGTCGACCAGAGATTCATTAAGCAGCTCTTAGTCATTGCAGTTTAACCACAAATGCCAAAAGAAGAAAACATAAGAAACCTCTCGTGGGAATCTTTGTTCAGAGATCGAGATGGTGGTCATCTTATTTGGATATAAGATTAAACTGGTCTGGATGTTTTTCACTATTAGTCATTGACAAGTACAGTAGATAAAAATCCCCTTTACCTCAAATTAACGCCGCCTCAGCTGACGGGGAATGTTCTCTCAAGGTTCTCTTAAAGTCATGAACAAACATTCTTCCGTTAAAGTCTGTGAAAATGTTGTTTATACAGAATGTCTATGTGGTGTTTTTAAGACAAACCATGTGTAAATTCATAAGTCAACACCATTGCTGAGTATTTTCTCCTTAAAACTGCAGTGAACCAAAGACAGTCTCAAAAACACGCTTTGAAATCACTGGTGTTTCTGACGTCACAAACTACCTTGTAACCAATCAGATCAACGTGTGATCGACACCCAGTGGATCTCTGAGCTGAGTGAGTGAGTGGAGGCGGGGCTCACTTGCATATTCATAGAACCGCCTATACTAAATGAGGCAAGGGTGTCGAGTTACATTCAAGATATTTTAAGGTATGACGCATATTGTTTCAAGGAAAAAACATTTAATATATATGTAATTTTGGTGATCAAAGATGAGTTTTAAGGGATACAATTATTTACTACAGGGGGACTTTAATAAAATGTTTGTTCAATGTTATCTGGTCTTTAATAATGTTCTCAAAACATTTGCACAAAAACATTGATGCATTGTACATGGAACTTTTCATTTTTTAAACGTTTTGGACATTCTAACTTTTTTTAAATGTTACAACTTGTTTCAGAACGTTCAAAGAACATTCAAAAGTAACATTCCCATAATGTTTGAAGAATGATAAAATGGAATGTTCCCTTAACGTTACAAAAAACCTTTTTAAAAAATGGATGTTTTAGACGTTCAGAGAACGTTCTTAGAATATGTTTTTGTTGGCTGGGACGGCGCTTGTTACCCAATATTGCCAAAAGTTTTGGGACGTCTACCTTTACATGTACATGAACTTTAATGACATCCCATTCCTGATCCAAAGGGTTTAATATTGAGTTGGCCCACCCTTTGCAGCTATAACAGCTTCAACTTCTGGGAAGGTTTTCCACAAGGTTTAGGAGTGTGTTTATGGGAATTTTTAACCATTCTTCTAAAAGCGCATTTGTGAGGTCAGGCACTGATGTTGGACGAGAAGGTCTGGCTCTCAGTCTCCGCTTTAATTAATCCCAGAGGTGTTCTATCGGGTTGAGTTCAGGACTCTGTGCAGGCCAGTCAAGTTCCTCCACACCAAACTCGCTCATCCATGTCTTTATGGACCTTGCTTTGTGCACTGGTGCGCAGTCATGTTGGAACAGGAACATCCCCAATCTGTTCCCACAAAGTTGGGAGCATGAAATTGTCCAAAATGTCTTGGTATGCTGAAGCATTTAGAGTTCCTTTAACTGCAACTAAGGGGCCAAGCCCTGAAAAACAACCCCACACCATAATACCCCCTCCACCAGACTTTACACTTGGCACAATGCAGTCAGGCAAGTACCGTTCTCCTGGCAACCGGCAAACCCAGACTCGTCCCTCGGATTGCCAAACAGAGAAGCGTGATTCGTCACTCCAGAGAACACGTCTCCACTGCTCTAGAGTCCAGTAGCGGCTTTCTTTAAACCACTGCATCCCACGCTTTGCATTGCTCTTGGTGATGTAAGGCTTGGTTGCAGCTGTTCGGCCATGGAAACCCATTCCATTAAGCTCTCTATGTGCTGTTCTTGAGCTATTCTGAAGGCCACACGTTTGGAGGTCTGTAGCTATTGACTCTGCAGAAAGTTGTCGACTTCTGCTCACCTCAGCATGCGCTGACCCCGCTCTGTGATTCGCTTCGTGGCTGAGTTGCTGTTGTTCCCAATTGTTAGAATTTGTTATAATTTTCACTTTGTTATAATACCAATAACAGTTGACCGTGGAACATTTAGTTGAGGAAATTTCACGAATGGACTTATTGCACAGGTGGTAACCTTTCACAGTACCACGCTTGAATTCACTGAGCTCCTGAGAGCGACCCATTCTTTCACAGATGTTTGTAGTAGCAGTCTGCATGACTAGTGCTTGATTTTAAACAACTTTGGCCATGGAAGTGATTGGAACACCAGAATTAAATTATTTGGAGAGGTGTCCCAATACTTTTGGCAATATCGTGTATAATACTCTCACATAATTCACAGTTATTGAAATGTTGTTGATTTAATTACCTTGAACAAAACTAATTATCTACAATGATGAACAAGACCCAAAAGTGCTGTGTTGATATCTAGAGGTTCAGAGGACAATAAGATCAAGGGCCCTATCTTGCACCCAGCACAATTGACTTTGTACACCGACGCATGTATCCTTCTTATTTTGCAACCGACGCACAGCGGACTTTTCCCTCCACAGACACACGTCGGTAAATTAGGGAATGAACTTGTGCTCCCGGGGGCGGTTCAGCGAAAAGAGGAGGCGTGTTCTGGCGCAAACATTCCCTGGTGCTATTATGCAGTTCCAGAAAACAATTCCGGCACAGACAAGGAAAAGTCTAAAGTCAGTGGCACGTTTTCAGTGGCGCGTTCAGATGCTATTTTAAGGGTGCATGCTTGGCCATAATGTAGCGTGTGCACAACGCGCATACACTTTGCTTCTCTACTCTACACAGACACAGCAGTTGCCATTTTTGCAAACCATACATAATTACATGTGGAAAAATATTCCACATGAGGGAAATCATTGTGGTGTGTCCATGAAGATCATAAATCTAGCTTACACATTTACCCAAATTATCATACGCCTGTTTAACCGAAGCTAATTTGGGTGTGTTTTTCCATCCCCATACAATGTCACTTCTCTGTGTTTTACGGCCCTGACGAGAACGTTGGTCTCCTCGGCTGTGAACCGCTCCTGGTGCGCGCTTGGCAAATCCGCCGTTATAATAGCAATCCGCCATAGAACAAGCGCGCCTGCTCTTAAAGGGAATGTAAGATTATGCTCTGATTGGTTTATTTCACGTTACGCCCAAACCACACCTATGAATAATGAAGCTACTTCAGACCAACCCATTTTAGAGATCCGCCCACAAAGTTACTTGCATTTCGCATTTGATACTTGCGTTTCAGATTGTTAAAATAGGGCCCCAAAAGTGATGCGCCTTTAGCCCTGTTGTGCCCTAGTACGGCAGGTCTGTGTGTGTACTCATTCACCTATAAAGATGAGCAAGATCCCCACTAACACCTGCAGAGAGAGCGACAGGCTGATGAGCGTGACGAGGGCCGTGTACAGGGTGTATTCGGGCCCCTGCTCCAGCACGGCCTTCAGCTGCGATGCGTTGGCCATCAGCAGGGCCACGTCCAGCATGCTCTCCGCTGCACTCTTCTTATTGGCATAATGGTTCATGTTTAGAGGGCCGGGCGACTGACCCAGACTGTGAGAAGCCTGGCGAGAGAAAGATGGAGAGAGAATAATATCAGTACACCTTAAAAGTTTAGTTCACTTCAATGAAAATTTCCTGATAATTTACTCTCCTCCACGCCATCCAAGAGATTCATATCTTTCTTTCTTCAGTTGAAAAGAAATGAAGGTTTTTGAGGAAAACATTCCAGGATTTTTCTCCATATAGTGACTTCAATGGGGTCCAACGGTTTGAAGGTCCAAATTGCACTTGGAGTGTCATTAGGTAATCATGTTGAAAGGTCACGCGTGACGTAGGCGGAAGTACCGACCTAGTGTTTACAAAGCGAACGTGCAAAGACTCAGTCAAATGCCATTTACAAAATAAATAAATAAATAAAAGACTTTGAAGCTGCACTGAAACTCACATCTGGACCTTCAACCCATTGGACCCCATTGAAGTCACTATATGGAGAACAATCCTGGAGTGTTTTCCTCAAAAACCTTCATTTCTTTTCCACTGAAGAAAGAAAGACATGAACATCTTGGATGACGTGGAGGAGAGTAAATTATCAGGAAATTTTAATTCTGAAGTGAACTAATCCTTTAATGCTAGCGACTACTGAAGGGCGATGTCACAATATTCCTCATTTAAATAATTAAAATGCAGAATAAAGGGGCGGGGCCTGGTTGAGTTAGTTAGTAGTGTGTTGAAACTGGCGGTTATGATAAGGGGCGGGACATTTCCCAAACACACTCGAAGCGCTCGACCAATCACAACACACCCCTCCAGCCGACCAATCAGAGCAAAGTGTGCTTTTCAGAAGGAGGGGCTTCATAGAGACAGGAAGTAAACAGAGCGTTACAAACAGAAAACCTGCTCTAGTAGAGCCTAAAAACAACATCAAAACTTTGAAAAAAAGGAACAATAAGTCAACTTTTATAAAGTAAAGACTTTTAACTAAGCCGGTCTGCAATTTCCATTTATCTCAAACTCACACCTGGAAGTGTGCGATTTGAAATCGGCCAAATCTGAATACATTGTTTTTAGTGAGCAATTTCAAACACTGTAAAAAATTTCTAACCCTCCCAAATCAAAAATTTCAAGTGACCGATAACATCTAAATTTTTCAATTGGCCCAAGTGAAATTCTGTAAATTATAAAATTAAATTTACAGATTTTCACTTGGGCCAATTGAAAAATTTAGATGTTATCGGTCACTTGAAATTTTTGATTTGGGAGGGTTAGAAATTTTTTACAGTGAAAGATTTCAGTCATTTGAGATTCGGGATGAAGCAAAATTCTCACCACAAGAATTGACTAAAGGTCCTTGCTCACTGAGTCCGAAATCTTTGTATGTGTTTTTTCGTATTCGTCATTTGGTGGCTCTGAATTGTCAAAACACTTCTCAAAATGCTTGCTACAGATGCGAAAAAGGCAGAAAATCTAACCCTATCCGAATTTTTTAATGATGGATGAAAGTTTTGGAGGCAGTGTGCAAATGTTATTGACAAAAAGTGAGATCTTATTTATTTTTTAACATGCAAAAATTTCGGGCGAGAACAGGCCTTATCAGTGCACACGTGGGAAGCAAAGGACAAGCGAATACCTTGTTTTTTTATTAAATGTAAAACCCTTATTGAGCACACTGCACTTACTGATGAATGGGTTTCTTGGCACAAATACATGATTTATCTAGAACTTTATTGACCGTCATCATCTGACTGAAGAATTTCTGGTGTCAAAGTTGCATGAAGAATAATATTAAGAGGGAGAGAGAGAGCTGACTCTGGCACTTCTGCTCTGAATGAGTGAGGACTCAATTACTGCACTAAAACCCTGAGCTCCACTGAAGGACTTTCCCTCATTAAACGTCATGTGTGTTTGTATTTCTACACAACGTTCATCATAGCATCTGTTTATGTGGTTCTCTATTTGCCTCGACTTTCCTGAGAAAAGGTGTAACAGGTACAGAAAGTGTACTATTACATGTTTGTATTGTTCATTATAATTCACACAAAATGGTTTATTTTCATATGCCTGACATGACTGCCTGATTGAAGTGCGAGTGCCTTCCCCTTTAATTGTGTTGATGACATCATGAGTCAGAATCATTTCCTGTTTTGTCTCCTCCTCTTCCTCTTGGCATTGTTAATGCACTGAAGAGGTGAGGAATTTTCTGGCTCCTGATAATCTTTGTAATCTTGATTGTAATTGTTGCTTTTATGTCTTTATTTTCACTGCAATTTATGTGTATTTTGTTATTTTACTTATCTGTGTGGTTATTTTTATCATTTCATCCCGTTTAAGTAATTTTTTTTCATCTGGGCCTAAATGTGGAAATGAGAGCACATGTGACAAGTGTACATCACATTTGTTTTATAGATAAAACAAGGGCGACTCTCACACTAAGAGGCTGCTTTAATTTGTCAGAGACGAATAAAAGATCAGCGAAACTGCCGACTGCTGTCCCGTTCTTCACAACGCAGACAACAGACCAGTTACAGCTGGTGCCGTGACCCGGATGGGAGTGAGGTTTGGGGGGGGGGGGGGGGTTGGGGGGGTGAGTGTAACAGAGGCCAGCTAGTAGTCACTGTGCGAGTAAACCTCACTCCTCTAATCTCAATCTCGACAGACGCTAGAGACTGTAGTCTTTAGCCTCCTTGTTAGAGCACCTGACTCTCATGCTGGAGACCCGGGTTCGAGGCCCGCTCAGAGTGGGGCGAGTAGGACACGGGTGGAGGGGTTACAAAGGCATCACTATTTATCACAACAGGGCAGAAAATATAACAGAAAACTGAATATGCATGTATACTGAGACATGTTTATGCTATTATTTTATGAATAATAGTCAATATCCACGTGTAATAATAATCATTTTATGGTGCCTTTCTAAAGCCCAAGGTCACTTTACAAAGTTAGTTTAGAGGAATACAGACAAATAACAAACAATCAAAATAGAGTACAGTTCACAAACCTTTTTTTTTAATTTAAACAAAACATGAATTTTACAAAATATTTGGCTTCTTAAATTACAATAAAATCAAAGCTACAGTTAGCCTGGTTAAAACCAGACCATTCTCAGTAGTAACTGAGTTATGGTCTGGCAAAGCTTCATTAATAACTCATTTCCAAAGGGGCGTCACCAACGGACGTCGCTCAAATGCCTCTGGGCGCAACTGGATAGACCTAAAACCAATCAGAGCGATCGTCATCGTGTAAAGCCATATGCTGCGTCCCAATTCACCTAAGTTACACTACGCCATAAAAGTATGTACTCTTTTTGTGAAGAAAATGTATTTACTTTTGAATGTGTAGCAAAAAAGTAGGCAAGCTTTGGGACATACTACTTCACCATCTTTATCGGACGGATCTGTCGCGTGCATCCTGTCACGTAAACTGCCCTGTCAATCATCGTGTCACAGTTAAAATCCTCTATTAAATCTAATTTAATTTCCTACCGTTTCGGAGAGAAATGTAGTAGCACATTCATCTGCCAGTGGGTCTTTCATGGAGACCGTCCTCATGTGTGTGCAATTTGAATAATGCATTTAAAAGTTGGTGCGCTTCACCAACGGATGTCGCTCAATGGGCGCAATTGGATAGAACTAAAACCAATCAGAGCGATCGTCATCGTGTAAAGCCCGCCCCAACGTTTCTGATTGGTGCCGCGATTTCTAGGCCATGGAAATGGGCTTGAATGAGCTCTTTGCCAGACTACTTCTCGAGCAAATCTGAATTTGCCAGAAGTTGTCTGGGTTTTCCCAGGCTAAGCTACAGTATATGTCCAAATTTGAAGCTGATAAGAAATTGAGGTTCCTGTGAGATTTTGTTTAGGCGCTTGAGCAAAAACAGCTACTGGGTGATGTGTTCTCCTGTCACAAATCAATACACTTCTGTCACAAAACTAATATGGAACCTCTCAGACCCGTCCGACGATAAGGTTTGTCAAGATTAGATTATAAAAAAGTGCAATAAATTTAGTAAAATTTTAAACATGACGCCGCCCACTAGAGGAGGAGCCTGCTGAAAGGATTTAAATAGATCTCTTCATTCCATCCTTCCCCTTTTATTCATGCTTCCTATCAGTATTCCTCTGTTGACTGTGCAATCGTGATGACAAGACGCTTCGCTCACTCTCTAATGCTGTTGATCTTTCATGGCTGCGGTCCAGCGGCTGATCGACCCACCAGAGGGAAATTACACTTCCCTGATCTCTACAGAGCTTTTAGTTACACTGCTTAACACACACACACACACACACACACACACACACACACACACACACACACACACACACACACACACACACACACACACACACACACACACACACACACACACACACACACATATGCAGCCAGTGTTGTATTGACTCGATCCAGTACGGCCACACACACATTACAGAAGAGATAGTTACAGCTCAAACTCTTCGACTTTAAATGCCATTTGATAAAGGAACTTCACTTCCTCCTCGTGTTTACTCACTGAAGCTATTTAGCGTAGTAACCTTTTCAAGAGGTCCTATTCTGCTTTTTTTCCATGTTCATCTGTCTTTAGTGTGTAATGTTGATGTTTGATCATGAAAAATCTCTATAGTTCTTCTCTATATCAGTGTCAGTGTTTCTGAACTCCCTGAAACACTTCCATTGTAGTCTTGAGTTTCTTCCAGGAAACACATCATAATATTCCTCATTTAAATAATTATTTCGCAGAATAAAGGGACGGGGCCTGGTTGAGTTAGTTAGTAGTGTATTAAACTGGTGGTTATGTTAAGGGGCGGGACATTTCCCAAACACACTCGAAGCGCTCGACCAATCACAACACACTGATGCAGTAAATATTAATGCAGAAGATGCAGTGTCATTCACACAAACTAAACACACAACACTAAAATAATGCAATAAACAGTCATTTAACAACAAAAGATGGAACATTAAAACCTAACGTACATAACTAATCAGTAAGAAACATACTAATTTTAATGAAAAAACATCAAATGTGAATTCTGCACTCTTAGATCAGCCAAGATCAATGGGGTTCTGTACAGAACTCAAGGGTTCTTGATTCAATTTAAGCTTCTGGAGAAATGTCTTCAATGATTGCATACTTTCATGTTTATCAGGTTATTTCAGTTATTTATAGTGATAAAGTATGTTTACGGGATGTTTAATTCATTAAATTTAATTAAAAAGAAAAATTAAAACTATATCCATAAAATTATCCCATGATTGAACCCCTGAAAGGTTCTATAGATGAAGCGTCTCACGGAACTCTTTAAGATTCTATTTAGTCTGTGTTTCCTATTAGTTTCCATAGTTCCTAATTAATTACGCACCTGTTTCTGTTTATTTCTATTTAGTCTGTGTTTCCTATTAGTTTCCATAGTTCCTAATTAATTACGCACCTGTTTCTGTTTATTTCTATTTAGTCTGTGTTTCCTATTAGTTTCCATAGTTCCTAATTAATTACGCACCTGTTTCTGTTTATTTCTATTTAGTCTGTGTTTCCTATTAGTTTCCATAGTTCCTAATTAATTACGCACCTGTTTCTGTTTATTTCATTACCACGGCTCAGTTTCCTCAGGTCTGGGTTCAGTGTAGTTAATGTTTTATGTGGTTTAATCTCCTGATTTTCCCTGCGTGTTTTCCTTTGTATCATTTAAGACTGTGTTATTCCTCAGGTTTGTGCGCTCATTGCAACCACACTTAACATGACGATTAGAAAGGGTGCTGCCGAGTGACAGATACTGTACCTTATTTCTGAGAGTGTATAGTAAGGGAACTTCGCATTAACCAATTAACACAATTTTACACTCGTGTTTTTACAGTTAAAATTCCGATTATTTCATTGTACAGTGAATGAAAGAGTTTAGATGGCTTAGATACTGCTAGCAGGTTGACGTACCTCCAGTCCAGCGGCTCTGTTTAATTCAATAGTGTGCGCCGCCATCAGCGCCTCAGTGTCCGAGTCTCCAGTTACACTGGATTTCCAAGACCAAGACGGGACAACAGCAGTGTTCTTCAGAATTGATCACCGGGTTGGTACAGTATATGAATGATCTGATGTCTTGTTTACACTCATCCAGTATTTACGTCGTCGCTCAGTCACTGTCTGAACTATCTGAAATCTACATGGCATTCATTCACTCAGGCAAAATTGCTTGGCTACAAAAAAACTCCTAACAAAAAAACTATAACATTTATATAGTACTGCATCTGAGCCTTGTTTATTGCTAAAGCATAAACTCACGTGTGTATACGTAGAGAAAGAGAAAGTGCCATGACTCAAATTTCACCATGAATATCCGAGCCAAAGCTTTTATTCTGCCACTGGGGCTTGTGTTACACACGAGGGAAATTCAATAACACACACCTTCACGACAGTCTGTGAAACATGATGCATTTGGTTATACTCTAATCCTGTATTTGTTTCTTTCCTCGTGTTATCTGTTTACCATGAAAACACTTTTGGAATGCTCTCTGAGAAATGTTATTTTGAACATTCTGAAGATTCCTCTTTCTTCCCACATTAAAGGGACAGTTCACCCAAAAATGTTGTTCCACGTCCTCATGCTGTGCTAAACACGTAAGACATTCTTTCATCTTCTGAAAACAAATTAAGATCTTTTTGATGAAATCTGAGAGATTTCTGTCCCTCTATTGACAGTTAAGCAACTACCACTTTGATGCATTAAAAGGTTTACAAAGAAATCGTAAAACTAATCACAAATTTTCTTAAGAGACTCGATTGCTTTATATGAACAGATTTAATTTAGGCTTTTATTCATGTATAAACATTCATCAAATCAGTTGTGATAAACAGAAGCTCAAGCATGTTCGCTTGACATTCGAGAAGCAGCGAGATGTTACACATCACGTTTGAGCTTCAGCAAGAGCCAATGAGGTTCATTCTCGTGTTACACATCACGTTTGAGCTTCAGCAAGAGCCAATGAGGTTCATTCTCGTGTTACACATCACGTTTGAGCTTCAGCAAGAGCCAATGAGGTTCATTCTCGTGTTACGCATCACGTTTGAGCTTCAGCAAGAGCCAATGAGGTTCATTCTTGTGTTACGCATCACATTTGAGCTTCAGCAAGAACCAATGAGGTTCATTCTCGTGTTACGCATCACATTTGAGCTTCAGCAAGAACCAATGAGGTTCATTCTCGTGTTACGCATCACATTTGAGCTTCAGCAAGAACCAATGAGGTTCATTCTCGTGTTTTACGCATCACGTTTGAGCTCAACCAATGAGGCTCATTCTCGTGTTACGCATCACGTTTGAGCTTCAGCAAGAACCAATGAGGCTCATTCTCGTGTTACGCATCACGTTTGAGCTTCAGCAAGAACCAATGAGGCTCATTCTCGTGTTACGCATCACGTTTGAGCTTCAGCAAGAACCAATGAGGTTCATTCTCGTGTTACGCATCACGTTTGAGCTTCAGCAAGAACCAATGAGGATCATTCTCGTGTTACGCATCACGTTTGAGCTTCAGCAAGAACCAATGAGGTTCATTCTCGTGTTACGCATCACGTTTGAGCTTCAGCAAGAACCAATGAGGATCATTCTCGTGTTACGCATCACGTTTGAGCTTCAGCAAGAACCAATGAGGTTCATTCTCGTGTTACGCATCACGTTTGAGCTTCAGCAAGAACCAATGAGGATCATTCTCGTGTTACGCATCACGTTTGAGCTTCAGCAAGAACCAATGAGGATCATTCTCGTGTTTTACGCATCACGTTTGAGCTCAACCAATGAGGCTCATTCTCGTGTTACGCATCACGTTTGAGCTTCAGCAAGAACCAATGAGGCTCATTCTCGTGTTACGCATCACGTTTGAGCTTCAGCAAGAACCAATGAGGCTCATTCTCGTGTTACGCATCACGTTTGAGCTTCAGCAAGAACCAATGAGGTTCATTCTCGTGTTACGCATCACGTTTGAGCTTCAGCAAGAACCAATGAGGTTCATTCTCGTGTTACGCATCACGTTTGAGCTTCAGCAAGAACCAATGAGGATCATTCTCGTGTTACGCATCACGTTTGAGCTTCAGCAAGAACCAATGAGGTTCATTCTCGTGTTACGCATCACGTTTGAGCTTCAGCAAGAACCAATGAGGATCATTCTCGTGTTACGCATCACGTTTGAGCTTCAGCAAGAACCAATGAGGATCATTCTCGTGTTACGCATCACGTTTGAGCTTCAGCAAGAACCAATGAGGATCATTCTCGTGTTACGCATCACGTTTGAGCTTCAGCAAGAACCAATGAGGTTCATTCTCGTGTTACGCATCACGTTTGAGCTTCAGCAAGAACCAATGAGGTTCATTCTCGTGTTACGCATCACGTTTGAGCTTCAGCAAGAACCAATGAGGATCATTCTCGTGTTACGCATCACGTTTGAGCTTCAGCAAGAACCAATGAGGTTCATTCTCGTGTTACGCATCACGTTTGAGCTTCAGCAAGAACCAATGAGGTTCATTCTCGTGTTACGCATCACGTTTGAGCTTCAGCAAGAACCAATGAGGTTCATTCTCGTGTTACGCATCACGTTTGAGCTTCAGCAAGAACCAATGAGGTTCATTCTCGTGTTACGCATCACGTTTGAGCTTCAGCAAGAACCAATGAGGTTCATTCTCGTGTTACGCATCACGTTTGAGCTTCAGCAAGAACCAATGAGGTTCATTCTCGTGTTACGCATCACGTTTGAGCTTCAGCAAGAACCAATGAGGTTCATTCTCGTGTTACGCATCACGTTTGAGCTTCAGCAAGAACCAATGAGGTTCATTCTCGTGTTACGCATCACGTTTGAGCTTCAGCAAGAGCCAATGAGGTTCATTCTCGTGTTACGCAGCACGTTTGAGCTTCAGCAAGAGCCAATGAGGTTCATTCTCGTGTTACGCAGCACGTTTGAGCTTCAGCAAGAACCAATGAGGTTCATTCTCGTGTTACGCATCACGTTTGAGCTTCAGCAAGAGCCAATGAGGTTCATTCTCGTGTTACGCATCACATTTGAGCTTCAGCAAGAACCAATGAGTATCATTCTCATGTTACGCATCACGTTTGAGCTTCAGAAAGGACCAATGAGGATCATTCTCACGTGTCAAGCAGGTTTGGTTGAGCTTCTGTTTATGTTTGCTTATTAGTGTTTATATGTGAATTAAAGCTTAACTTAAAATCCGTTCATCATATAATGTGATCGAGTCTCTTCAGAAAATTTGGACTAAACTACTCAATTCATATGGATTAGTTTCATGATATCTTCATAAACTTTTTTTTAAGCATCAAAGCTAGTTGCGTAACTGTCAATGGTGGGACAGAAATCTCTCAGATTTTATTAAAATATCTTCATTTGTGTAATGAAGATGAACAAAAGTCTTATGGGTTTGTAACGACATGAGGGTGAGTAATTCATGACAGAATGACTAAATGAGGAATCGTTCCCCCCCAAAAATGTACTCTGTCACTATTTACTCACCCTCTATCCATATTACTTTTTTTGTGGAACAAAATGTTGCACTTGACCAGGCATGACCAGGAGCTGTCAAGAAACACCACGATTGCAGTCATGACTTGCACAATAGCCTATATTCCAAGTGATGAACAGAACAGGAGACTTGACTATTATTCATGAGTCTTGACTTTTTTGGTATTGTTAAATGGAAAAGAGCTGTTCAGAAGATATCTCCTTTTGCAGTAACAATGTGCATGAGGGATAAGAGAGAGGGAGAAGATAAAAACGAGAAGATTTTTATTCGTGAGTCCACTATTCCTTTAAAAAGCGAGGGCTGACCTGATGATGATGATGATGATAATGTATCGTGTGGAAGGTGAGGTGCCTGTAATGAGGAGGCAGAGGAATGTTTGGAATGTTCCATTTCATTAGCGCTCGGTCTCAGATGGGCGTGGAGGAGCAGGAGCACTAAAGCAGGGATTCAGCAATCCTTTTCAAACGGGGAAATTTCCAGGGATGCCGAGGTGAGTGAGACACGAGCGTGTTTAAAGCTCGACTGTTGGTTCTGGACCTTCAACACGACTCTACTGCAAATGCGCAAAGCGCGTTTCACGCGTGATTTATTGCGTGTTGCGGGCGGTCTGCTCGTCATC
The DNA here is from genome assembly GCF_949319135.1 of Squalius cephalus. NCBI lineage: Eukaryota > Metazoa > Chordata > Actinopteri > Cypriniformes > Leuciscidae > Squalius > Squalius cephalus. Next base: position 35,121,379 of record NC_137137.1, read on the forward strand.
TCCGCCGATCATCTCTCACCAGCAAACCCAGCGCGACACTTGGGATTTCACCATATATCACCAGCACATGTGAGTTCGCATCACAGCTTTATGTTCTTTGCATATGATGGAGGATAATCGAGCTAATGTGTCGCACCTGCAGTAGCTCGCGCTCAGCGTCAACATTAAAGCGTTCATTCATCAGCAAGACGCTCGCTCGCGCATAGAGACCACCGGCTAAACCAGGGGTTATGAAGCATTTTACAGTGTTGACTTTGCCACAATATTGTGTACTGTCCAAATACACATATTGTTCTGATGTCGATTAGATTAGAATTTAGAGGTAGCATAGCATTTGGAGGCCACGCTCTTAAAGTGGCATTTGCTCATGCAGTAAATAATATCATCTTTCACCGCCGCGCGTTTAGAACCATGTTCCATCATATTTCTGTTATAAAATAGCATTTTATGCTAAAATAGGTATTTTTATATAGCCCACGAAATGTTCAAAAAATTATTTTATTACTTGGGAACCTTTTGACAATGACTTACCACTTGATTGTTCATGAAATTAAGAAAAACTCGGCTTGTTTGTGCAGTCTGTCACTTCTGATGCAATATGAAAAAAATATGCATATTTAATGAGATGTCACCTAATTTGCCGGCGATCAAAAAATGTGGCAACTTCAGATTAAAACGAAAACTAGCCAATTTACAATCTGGTACTAATTTGAGCTAATTAGAATTTTCTCTCTATTTTGAGAATATTTCTTTAGAGGGTTGTGAGTCTTTTTTCTTTCTTGCCAATTTATGGTTTGTTTTGTCATAAAACAGGGCAGAAAACATATTAATTCATGTAGGCCACACGTTTTCAAAAATGTAAATATTAGTAGCCTATTAAATGAGCAAGTCCCTGAAAGAAGCACATTTGCATCAGTGTTAAATTAAAAACTGACACCTTTTGCACACGGAGGCAAGTTTGCCAGATTACAGAAATTGTGTATATTGTTATTAGACCTTTTAAGATTAGTAGTTGTGGTGTGTCCTAAATCTTAAAAACGATTCTGCCGTGAATGCATTAATGATGAATCTGTTGTATTCCCACAGATGTGATATCGCTGGTGTTCGGGAACATGCGTCAGTGCTGCACCAGCGTGTGATTGATTTAAACCATGGAGCCCAAACCCGACTGCTGCGCTTCCTCGGTGCCAAACTCCCAGTGTGAGCTCAAGCTGAATATCTATGAGACCATCAGCGAGGGCAATGTGAATAAGCTGGAGAGCTCTGCGCTGGTGCGGGCGGGAAGTGACCCGAGCTCATACCCGTCCTCCAAACACCACAGGTTCATCCGACGGAGCCTGTGGTTCGCGGATCATGACGAGCACCATGCGGACGACTGCGCACCCGAGTGTGAGGAGCAGAGCAAGATACTCAGCATTAACCTGCGCACCATAGTGGACCGGACTCTGGCCGTACGCTCCAGTTTACAAGAAGGGTCGAGCACGGAGAGCCAGAAAGGTCAGAAAGACCTAGACAGCACCAGCACAGATGAGAAGGAGAAAACAGACCCTAAGACAGCGGACTCCACGGATGCGGGTAAGATGAGCATGAAGGCGGCCAGCGAGGAGAACGAGGAGGAGGCTGGGATGAAGGCTATCGCCACCTCTCCGGGAGGACGCTTCCTCAAGTTTGACATCGAGATCGGACGCGGGTCCTTCAAGACTGTCTACAAGGGCCTGGACACGGACACCTGGGTGGAGGTGGCCTGGTGTGAGCTTCAGGTGTGTTTCTGTTGTTCATTAACTGTGGCAGTGCCATTGTGCTGTGATGGGCGCTTTGTGAAGTTTCGAATCCTTTGTGAATCATTTGTTTCGAGTCATTATTTCGTGGCGCATATGGAACTGCCAAAGTCATGAGATTACAGTAATCTAGGCTTCGTTATGTCATAATTGCTTTGAAGCGTTTTGAAATTTCAGTGGTTCCCCACTAGGGGGCGATGATCTCTGTTAACCAGTGTCTGAATGTTTCTTTTTCTTTTTCTTTTCTTTTTTATTATTGTACAAATTTGTAAACATTTTTAATAACACATAAGACAATGAGTGCAAAAAAGCGCTGCAATGGGTGTAAAATCCGTATCCCTCTGCTCTTTGGATGTAGGGAAAATGCGACTCATAAAAAAGCATCAAGCAAAGGCATTCGACAAATTAAAAACAAAGGCTTTTTATGTTTTATACTTTAATTGTTGTGTGCCTTGGCTTGATACGTTTTTATGGGTCGCATTTGACTAATATAAAGGAAGAGTTTTAGTTAGAATTTATTTGATTAAAGGTGCAGTAAGCCCCATCCTATCTTGATAGCTCCGCCCCCAAATTCATGAACACGTTATGCAGCACAGGCCCCTCCCCCTCATGAGTGGACACGCCCCTTACTACTGATTGGCTACAAATGTGTGGCTCCACTTTCAACAGCGTTTCTCAGAAATCGCTAACTGCACCTTTAACCATGCTGTCCATTAAACTAGCCCTACACATTTAATAAAATATCATGTGTTATCGACACTTCATATTTAATGGTATTAGATGATTTGTTGATTGCGTTTAATAGATTACACTTTCAATAAAACAGCGTTGAGCGTTTGAAACGGTGAAACATTGTGCGAAGCTGTTGGTTCAGTTGATTGAAAGTTCGATTCAGAGCTTTGTTTTCCCATCACTACTGGAAAAGACCATTATAGAGTGGTTTGTAGCTGGTCTCCCAGCATAAGCTAGGTGGTTTTCAGAAGGTTTAGCTGGTTGGTTCTGCTTGGTGTAGTTTTGGCTCTTCATTAGCTACATGCAACCAAATAATCGGAAAAGCCTACATGTACATGTCTCAATTGATCCGAATAACAGTTCGATTGGATTGAAAGGGGGGATTTAGACCGGAAATAATCCGATCAATCGGAAAAGCTAAGCATGCAAACGCTTGAATACGGGCATCTTCTCAATCTGATTCAGAAATGCCTTATGTGCTGTGATGCTTATGATCCCCAGCCTGTTATAATACGATCTTTACGTTTACATACACTCAAAAAATACATTTTTGCCCCTTGTTAAATTTAATGAATTAAAATAAGCTAAAGTAACACGGTTGTTTAATATTTTGTCACAACTTAATTTATTTGTGTTCAATCAACTTCAATGTTTAAAACTTAAGTTTATTTAATTAATTTGTGTGAAAACTACATGAATCATTTTTGTTGACAGCTAACTGGGCAGTGGATCTGTAGTTCCCAGCATGCTTTGCAAGGGACTGCATTAGGAGGGTAAATTTAGGGATTAAAGTGTTATTTTATGTGTTTTTCTGTAAATGGAAAGATGTTGTTAGTTAATGTTAGTGTTTAATATTCAGTTATGTTAGAAACTTAGAGGACTTTCTGTAATGTTTTTGAATTTTGTGGTTACCATTATGCAGAAGAGTGGCGACTGTGTTTAGCTTAGGGCTGTGGGCACGCAGTATACACTATACATCGCAGACCTGCATATACAATATTACTCTGTAAAAAGTGGTTTTAATTTAATTGAACACTAGTAGCTTCTATTATTGGAAATAACTGTAGAGTCAAATTAGCTAAAATTATAATGTTGGCGATTTTAGGCAGACAAACCTGACAAAACTTTGTCTAGCAGGAATGACTAAATGAATTTTAAGTTCAAGATTACAATAAATAATTTCAAACAAATTAGATTTTGTTGGAAAAATGTAATTCATTTTTGTGGAAAAGTTTTCCTTAATCTAATCAAGTTTGTTCAACAGTAAACGTATATGTTTTACTTCTGATGAACGTGCACGTGTTTCTTTATAACTGGTCAGTGGATGAGATGTAATGAAAAATGTGAACTGGATTGCAAGTTTTGGGTTGGATTTCATCTCGATTGACTGAAATGAGTGCATGTGAACTCATTGACTGTGTGTGTTTGTTCTGACCCGCTTTACTGTTCATCTGTGATTTACACCGTCAGTGTTTCGTTCAGGTTACTCTCTGTCTCTCTCTCTGTCTTTAATGGTGTGCGTGTTTATTATTGGTGCTCATTCCCAACACAAATGAAGAAATGACTTTCACTGTAAAAGAGTGGTCAGATCGTGAAGCTTTTGAAAGATATTCTAAGATAAGCATTTGATGGAAACTGCAATCTGTGAATGTGAACAACAGCCATCTTGAGATCGTCTGCGATCTTTGCAGATATCTGGTGTTCTAGAGATCCCAATGTTTAAAACGTTTTTATATCCTTTCATAACTGTAAATGCCAGAGTCACGGTACATGTAGTGCGTGTGCTTAAAACTTTCAAATGTTTTCACATAGAAATCCTAATTAATCATGTATGAAAATGTTCTGCACGAACCGACTGAAACCACAAATGCACAAATCCTGGATTCCTGGTGGCCTTGGAAACATGTTATAATGACATTTTGAAACAAATTGCAAGTTGAATAACAAAGTGGCATTTCATGGTGGCTTCTGGTATTTGATAAGTAGAACAATGGCTCTTATACTCCTCAGATCTGAAGGGATGAACATTTCGTGTTTGTGTTAGTCTGAACATTGATCTCAGGTGTTGATGACAGAAGGAGCCATTGTTAAAAATAAAGACACATCACTCATGTTAAAAATGGCACACATAAAGACAATAGTGGCCAGCCTAGGAAACTGACATCTTCACCTTTTATTCAAACATTGATTATAAATGTGTTAATTTTGTAGTAATATTGCGTAGTTGTGCTTGGAGTTGATTGTTTTATTTGTGCTGATAACACAATGACAAATGTGCAACATAATGTTTGGCCAGACTGTCATACATAGAAATAATGAACATGCAAAAACAAGAGAGAACCAAGGTAATATTAATAACTGATTATGTTGTAGTTAATGCAAACTTTTAGCTTTGTTTTTCAATGTTTTTTTTGCATAGTAAAGTAAAACCTGTAGCTGTTGTTGTTGTTTTTTGCCAAATCATTTTGTCAGAAAAATATGGTAACCAAGTTTAGTGTTTTGTTCTTCCCTCATATTTAAAAAACATTTTTTCCTCATAATTTGATGGTTTAATGGAACTTGTATGGTCATTAAAACAAATATCCTCTCCTGACGTCGCTTTTGGACTGTATGTTGTGCAACCAGGTGAACCAGGTTAAAGGATTAGTTCACTTCAGAATTAAAATTTCCTGATAATTTACTCTCCCCACGTCATCCAAGATGTTCATGTCTTTCTTTCTTCAGTGGAAAAGAAATGAAGGTTTTTGAGGAAAACACTCCAGGATTTTTCTCCATATAGTGACTTTAATGGGGTCCAACGGGTCGAAGGTCCAGATGTGAGTTTCAGTGCAGCTTCAAAGTCTCGACATGATCCAGCCGAGGAATAAGAGTCTTATCTAGACAAACCAGCGGACATTTTATAACAAAATAAACATTTATATACTTTTTAACCACAAATGATCATCTTGCACTAGCTGTGATGTGCCACACATTACGTGATCACGTTGAAAGGTCATGCGTGATCCGGTTTATAAATGTAGGAAAGGGTGAAAAACTCCTCAATTTGTCATCTGACGTCAAAATCGTCCAACGTCGTTGTTTTACCATTTATTTATTGTTTTGTAAATGGCGTTTGACTGAGTCTTTGCACGTTTGCTTTGTAAACACCAAGTCGGTACTTCCACCTACAGCGCGCGTGACCTTTCAACATAATCAACAAAATGTCTGCTGGTTTGTCTAGATAAGACTCTTATTCCTCGGCTGAATCGTGTCGAGACTTTGAAGCTGCACTGAAACTCACATCTGGACCTTCGACCCGTTGGACTCCATTGAAGAAACTATATGGAGAAAAAAATGTGTGTGTGTGTGTGTCAGCGCTCTGTCGATAAGCATCTCCTGCTGGAATGTGGCGTTGCTGATGGTGATCATACTCCCACACACTCGAGTCGTGTCAGGGTTTGTCTGCTCATGTGTTTGGGAGGATTTGAGGGAAACGAGCAGAAACGCTGCCAAGTGGGTCAGTGCTGTTGTTCACTTCAGCGGGTCATTAGAGGTTGAGTTTTAAATTACCCCTTTGTTTCAGATCTGTTTGCATTTCAGTGCATTGAACTTCATTTGAAGGATTCAGATGTTGATGGCTTTGAAATGAGATCTTTTGGCTGGTGACAGATTGTTGATGATATTATTGACAGGCTGTCCATCACGGTTTCTGCTTTGAGCTCATTAGTGACCGGACTCAATTACAGCAGCTGTGATTCAGGAAGATGTTGGCATTATTAGATAACCTGGATCCTACTGTTATGAATCCGGTCTGTGTGTCTCAGGATTTGGCTGTGTGTGAGTGCGTGTGTGTGTGTGTGTGTGTGTGTGTGTGTGAGATTAATTAAAGCTCCTCGTCATAGGTTTTAGTGTTGATTGTGTGTACTCATGTGGGATGCCATAATGCGTTTTATGGAGTTGATTGTGGAGTCAAATCTGTTAATGTGCATCTGGCGCCCTGCCTGACAGATGAAGCCACATCAGGTGTGTTTGTGCCGTGTCAACATCGCCGTGCTCGCGTGGGAAACACGCTTTACTGAGCTTTACAAACCTGCTGCCAGCCGAGGACAAGCAGAGAGAGAGATGGAGAGATATGGACATGAACAAGCAGAACCAAACCGTGAATCACTTGTGGAATCCATTCTTAAAAGTGTCCTGTTATGCTTTTCCATCTGTGTTTAGTGTGTAATGTTGCTGTTTGAGCATGAAAAAGCTCTGTAAAGCTTCAGTTCTTCTCTATATCAGTTTCAGTGTTTCTGAACTCCCTGAAACACCTCCATTGTAGTCTTGAGTATCTTCCAGGAACGAAAAACGTCACAATATTCCTCATTTAAAGGTGCAGTCTGTAAGATTGACAACTAGAGGTTGAAATAGGTACTGCAGTCTAAATTCAAAATATCAGAGATCGGGGTTTCTCCCGCCCCGCCTCCTCAGACTCGACGCTCACACGGGTTGCTAGTTTGAGCACACGCAACAGGAACGAGCGCAATGAACAATGAAAATTGGCAACGTGCAGTATCACAGACCAAAGCAATAACACACATTCCAGCCTGGAAATGCACATTTCAAAGTAAAATAACTGGCTGTAGAAGTGTTTTTCAGAGAAACGAGTATGTGAACTTAGCATGTTTCCTCAATATATGCAAACATATTATGGTATTTTTATGCTTTAGTAGAGTGAAAAGTTACATACAGCACCTTTAAATAATTCATACGCAGAATAAAGGGGCGGGGCCTGGTTGCGTTAGTTAGTAGTGTCAGAGCCCGTCTACGGAGAGTCTGGCCACTCCCTATTAAGTCCTATTGTACGGAATTTTGGTTGTAGTTCCACCAGAGCTCCACTGGGGGCGATCGCCCATGAGTGCAGAATGAATGGGAGTCTATGGAGCTAGACGGCTAAATTCGTCTCTTTCACCCGATTGCCGTTGAGAAATCTCAGATTTGATTGTAGGTTTTGCAAGTTCAACATGGGTTATAGGTCGAAAGTTGAATGAACGAGTACTTATGTCCTTTCGATTTCTTACAGGTTGAGTTGTTGTTGCCCATAACACGCTAGCATTCTGCTAATGAACGCTGATTGGTCAGTGAAGGATGACCAGAGATACCGCCGAAGTAGGACCAGAAACAAACAAAACAAAAACTCTTCTAGCACGTGTGTTTACCTGTGTCGGCTGTGTTGTGTGTTTGCCTGTGTCGGCTGTGTTGTGTGTTTGCCTGTGTCAGCTGTGTTGTATGTTTACCTGTGTCAGCTGTGTTGTGTGTTTACCTGTGTCAGCTGTGTTGTGTGTTTACCTGTGTCGGCTGTGTTGTGTGTTTGCCTGTGTCGGCTGTGTTGTGTGTTTGCCTGTGTCAGCTGTGTTGTATGTTTACCTGTGTCAGCTGTGTTGTGTGTTTACCTGTGTCAGCTGTGTCGTGTGTTTACCTGTGTCGGCTGTGTTGTGTGTTTGCCTGTGTCGGCTGTGTTGTATGTTTACCTGTGTCAGCTGTGTTGTGTGTTTACCTGTGTCAGCTGTGTCGTGTGTTTACCTGTGTCAGCTGTGTTGTGTGTTTCCCTGTGTCGGCTGTGTTGTGTGTTTCCCTGTCAGCTGTGTTGTGTGTTTACCTGTGTCGGCTGTGTCGTGTGTTTGCCTGTGTCGGCTGTGTTGTGTGTTTCCCTGTGTCAGCTGGGTTGTGTGTTTACCTGTGTCGGCTGTGTTGTGTGTTTACCTGTGTCGGCTGTGTTGTGTGTTTACCTGTGTCGGCTGTGTTGTGTGTTTCCCTGTGTCGGCTGTGTTGTGTGTTTCCCTGTGTCGGCTGTGTTGTGTGTTTCCCTGTGTCGGCTGTGTTGTGTGTTTCCCTGTGTCAGCTGGGTTGTGTGTTTACCTGTGTCGGCTGTGTTGTGTGTTTACCTGTGTCGGCTGTGTTGTGTGTTTCCCTGTGTCGGCTGTGTTGTGTGTTTCCCTGTGTCGGCTGTGTTGTGTGTTTCCCTGTCAGCTGTGTTGTGTGTTTCCCTGTCAGCTGTGTTGTGTGTTTTCCTGTGTCGGCTGTGTCGTGTGTTTGCCTGTGTCGGCTGTGTTGTGTGTTTACCTGTGTCAGCTGTGTTGTGTGTTTGCCTGTGTCGGCTGTGTCGTGTGTTTACCTGTGTCGGCTGTGTCGTGTGTTTACCTGTGTCGGCTGTGTTGTGTGTTTCTCTGTGTCAGCTGGGTTGTGTGTTTGCCTGTGTCAGCTGTGTTGTGTGTTTGCCTGTGTCGGCTGTGCCTTGTGTTTACCTGTGTCGGCTGTGTTGTGTGTTTGCCTGTGTCGGCTGTGCTGTGTGTTTGCCTGTGTCGTGTGTTTGCCTGTGTCGGCTGTGTCGTGTGTTTGCCTGTGTCGGCTGTGTTGTGTGTTTTTGTGTGTTTTTGTGTGTTTACCTGTGTCAGCTGTGTCGTGTGTTTACCTGTGTCGGCTGTGTCGTGTGTTTGCCTGTGTCGGCTGTGTTGTGTGTTTCCCTGTCAGCTGTGTTGTGTGTTTACCTGTGTCGGCTGTGTCGTGTGTTTGTGTCGGCTGTGTCGTGTGTTTACCTGTGTCAGCTGGGTTGTGTGTTTGCCTGTGTCGGCTGTGCCGTGTGTTTACCTGTGTCGGCTGTGTTGTGTGTTTGCCTGTGTCGGCTGTGCTGTGTGTTTCCCTGTGTCGTGTGTTTGCCTGTGTCGGCTGTGTCGTGTGTTTGCCTGTGTCGGCTGTGTTGTGTGTTTGCCTGTGTCGGCTGTGTTGTGTGTTTGCCTGTGTCGGCTGTGTCGTGTGTTTGCCTGTGTCGGCTATGTTGTGTGTTTTTGTGTGTTTTGTGTGTTTTTGTGTGTTTACCTGTGTTGGCTGTGTTGTGTGTTTACCTGTGTCAGCTGTGTTGTGTGTTTACCTGTGTCAGCTGTGTTGTGTGTTTACCTGTGTCAGCTGTGTTGCGTGTGTACCTGTGTCAGCTGTGTTGTGTGTTTCCCTGTGTCAGCTGTGTTGTGTGTTTCCCTGTGTCAGCTGTGTTGTCGATGCCTCGAGAGAAAAGAAAGTGCAGAGCTGAAAGCACCAAAGTGACTGAAGGATTGCCGTAAAGCAGTATCTCTGGTCGTACGATGTGTATGACGTCATTGACATTTTAAAAGACTTTAAAGCGACTCTAAAAAATCTAACACCCAGCAGTGTGTAATTACTTTGCATCTCCTTTCGAATACAACATTCAAATTACTAGACAAAAAATTATATCCTGAGAAAAGTGGATTTTGAGGGGTATAGCGCCATAGACCTCCATTCATCCTGCACTCGTCCTGTGAGCGCCCTCATGTGGAGCCAGAGTGGAACTGCAACCAGTTCAGAAGCCGGAAGTGTACTGAGAGTGGGACTTCTCCCCTTATTATACATTCTCTGGTAGTGTGTTAAACTGGCGGTTATGGTTAGGGGCGGGACATTTCCCAAACACACCCGAAGTGCTCATCCAATCACAACACACCGCTCCAGCCGACCAATCAGAGCACCGTGTGCTTTTCAGAAGGCGGGGCTTCATAGAGACAGCAACTAAACAGAGCGTTACTGACAGACTGGGAAGAGAGGAGCCGCAACAATGGAGAATATGAGGAAATTTTATGGAGGAAAACCTGTTCTAGTAGAGCCTGAAACAACATCAAGACTCTGTGAAAGGGCAGAATAGGTCAACTTTAAAATGTTGCATTGAATTGAATGTGACAATTCATGCAGTTTTACTTGTTTTTCATGTTCAGCAGAGTTGCACAATAATTGCTACAGTCTTTGAATTATTTTTTCAAAACAATCTGATTGAATGAATGACTTGTTTCATCACTGGATGAATGTGTTTTTGAACAAATCTCTTAAATGAACGATTCAATGGCATTGTTTAAGGGCGGTTAAGTCCACCTACAAAATTCTTTAAAAAACAGTTTTCATGATTTCATGATGAACTGTTAATTTCCTTAACAATGTGTAGATAAATTGTGTTTCAATAGATTGAAGCAAACAGCAATAGTTTTTTTTTCTGGTAATTTAACCCTATGTTACTTCCCCTATTACGCTATTTTAAAGGCTCCTAATTTTGTTCGAGTCTCCTACAATAGGTTTACACGCATCAAAGGTAAAAAAACTCTTTAATTTTGAAATGGTTCGATCACGGATTCAGTCTCTCTAAACTCCGCCTCTCTGAGAGCTGCTCTGATCTGATTGGTCAGATGGCCTAGTCTGCTGTGATTGGATTATTATATCTGAATCTCAGCTCTTGACATAGTGATACGAACAGTAACAATGGCGTGGGTTTTACCGTATCAATCTCAGAAAACAGCGTCTTCTCCACATGAACAACACGAACCAAACTCTTCCAGTCTCAGATACACTACAGTGTTTGAGGGCGGAGCTAAGAGATGCTGATCAGCCAATCAAGACCAGAGGCTGGAATTATGCTAATGAGTTACAAACCTACGCAGGTTCATCAGGAACTGAGACTGAATTACTGACGACTCGTTTCAGTTCAGAATCAATTCTTTCTTTTATGAGACTTTTATGAGGCACTGTAAACTTAGTGTTTTGCTTATATACACCAGACCATGAGGACAACATCTCAAAAATGTGAAAAACATCACTGAAAAATGACAAATGACAGCGGTGCTAGAAAGGTTATGAAACCTTGTGGCTTAAATTGAGGTCAAATTCTAAAATTACTTAAATATTCCCTTAAACAAATAACAAACAGATCTTTGCATTTTTCTAATTGTATTTATTGAGCAAAAATTTTACAGGAAGTAGATCCATATGTGGATGCAGACCTCCAAAAAATTTATTTTGTATAATAGATGTAATTTTCATTTTCATTAATTTGAAATGAAAAATTGATGAATTAAAATGAAACCTTTGTGTTATTAAGCTAGTATTAATATTCAGCTCCTGCCGAAGGGCCAGGGATCAGGATGCTGCGGTTGTGATTCTGCCGGAGACGAGAGGAGGCGTTTCTGTGTCCAAAAATAGCCGGAGCGAGAGAAACACAACGGCTCAACACCGGCTAAACATTAACACTGTTAACTCATCATGGCTCAGCGTCGGGTCTCGAAGACAGTTGTGCTTCAGACCACAGCGAGAATTGCAGTATTTGGCTCTTCAAACTCTCAAAGCAGCATTTGCAACCTGATTTACTTTCATAATTTGCTATGTTTCTGAGTAACAAGATTGCTCAAGATGTTGATCTTCAGCTTCTCGCATTTTTAAAACAAACACTGATGTGCGAAATGTGAACATTTTCTCTCTTCACACACTGTAAGCTCATGGCACAAAGCCCTGAAAGCAGACCGATATCTTTAGCTGTTGCTCTGTGTCTTGCTAAACATTGCAGGGCCACTTTTAAAGAGTGTAGGGTGATGGTGCTCGACTTTCATTTGGTTTTAAAATGTGCTGTAACCAACAAACAGCCTTGTCTTAAAAACCTCTAAGTTTTTTCCAATATTCCCTTCAGGCGTTGTGCAATAAAGCTTTTTATGAATGTAAAAGGTCTGTAAAGTTTCACAGATTAAAGTGCAGATAAATGGAGTTTTTGTCTCCTAAAAGAAAGTGATTCTGAACTGAAAGGAGTCGTCAGTAACTCAGTCTCTCCTCCTGCTGAATCTGTGTAGGTTTGTAACTGATAGGGTAAAACCCACGCCATCGTTACGGTTCGTATCACTGTGTATCAAGTGAATGAATTCAAAATATTAATAAAGTATCCAAAGACTTAACACTGGTTCAGACCTTTCTTTCATTTTCCATGAACAATGTAGTCCAAGTGAATTTAAGCATGCGAGTCTGTCTTGCATAATGTGTACAGAATATTCATAAGATTTATTAAACGTGTGCCTCTCTAGGCCTCGTTTACACTGTCAGTGAAATGTGACCCAATTCCAATTTTTTGCACAAATGTGACACAGATCGGATGTGTTCTATGACAGTGTAAACAGGAAAAAAAACACATGCATTCGGATATATCGAGATTTCAGGCCTCATTTATATGTGGAATTAAATCAGATATAAATCAGATATGTGCCAATGCGACTGTCATATAAACAGGCAGATCGGGTTTTCTGAGGCATTAGGCATCGTCTCCACGGTTTGATGACGAGAGAAACCCTGACGCGCGTCTGCAAAGGGACGGATGTTGTCAGGTGTCGCCGCAGGAGAGGAATGTGGACAAGCGTTGACACAACATATCAAAGGTTGGCTTGCTCATCCTAAAGTTTTGGACCCACTGTTCCTCATTAAAGCCCGCCACGATCTCATGAAAGTGCGTATAGCACAAATTTTATTTCTTGTGCCATTTATGGCAAAAATAGTTTTTGCGTGCATATGATATGCACTTTATGGCGTGTAATACACACAAACACTCCTCACCCCTAATCCTACCCAAGGGGTTTGCAGTGTGTATCATGCACGTAAAAAATTGGCGTATAAATGGCACAAGAAATAAAATTCGTGCTATAGATCTCAGTCCTGAGATCTCTCTCACACACGATACCTGAAGCACAGGCTGCAATGATGGCACTCTTCGTCCTCCTCCGCCTCATAATCATGGCGATGTTTGGCGAACTTCACATTTATCACCAAGCTAGCATCAAGCATATTTCGCATCCGCCCATCTGTGCCAGAACCCCCTTTAAGCATGCGTGATGTTTCAGATAGTATGTCAAGTGTGAATCGGATATGGGTCACAGTTGAATGAACGTGTAAAATGGACGGTCAAAAAAATATAGGCGGATATAGGCAACAAATCAGAATTGGGCATCAAGACCTGCAGTGTAAACAAGACCTAAGACACACACACACACACACACACACACACACACACACACACACACACACACACACACACACTCACACTCACACTCACACTCACACACACACACACACACACACACACAATGGGTTCGAATCTCTTTCAGTGGCCATTACATGATAGAAAACCACTGAATCCTTCTGTGTCTCTGCTTTCTTCATTCATATCTGCTGTTTTTTGTTTTGTTTCAGCCTGAGCGTTCATTAAGACTCTTCTGCTGTAATTGAAATAAGCCTGAGGGTTTCCTTTCATTGTAAAGAGGCTTAAACCGTATGTGAGCTGCATCCTAATCCATGAACAAACACACACGTTTACTGGGCCGTCTAAAAGACGACATACAGTACCGCAGACTTCTTGTTTTATCATAAATGCTAAACTAAACCCTAAACTCAGCCCAAAGAGGGTTCATGTAACAGAGTATAAATAAATGATATGTGTTTTAATAGAAGTATATAAACTGTTGCACTGTTTGTTTCAGAATGAAGAGTGTTACTGTGTTCATTTACACGCATGTAATCCGCTTATAAAAGCGTCTCAGTTCACAGTAAATGCCGCTTCTCACGAACTCCATCTCCAGCTCAGTGAGTTTAACCTGCATTAGCGAGTGCAATGTTTGCTAGGTTCACTTTATTTACATTTATATTCGTATAATTGTCATAATTGCATAATCATTCTTCTAGCTCAAACAGTAGATCATAGGATCATGGGTTTGATCCTCTGGGAAAGCGTGAACTGATCCAGATGTCTTCCTTCAATGCAATGTAAGTCGCTTTGGGTAAAAGTGTCTTCCGAATGCATAAATGTAAAAATGTGTTGTAACATCTTCTTTGACAGAAGTTAACAGCATTATTACAGCCATAATTAAAGCTCAAGGGTTTGAAAGTGGAAAATTGAAGACATAAATATTTGTATTGTAACTTGTAGTGTTCGTTGGTCCTTGTGAAGAGTGAACCTATTCGATTTATGTCCAGTTCATCTGTGAACACAACCATGGATTTATTCTAGATTATGAGTATTATAATTATTATCCTTCCCAATTAAAACATTTTAGACAAAGTGTTTGGAGGTTATTCATGATGACACAGCACATCTAAAGCACTTCAGATGGACATGCATCATATCCCTGGAAGTGTCCATGATCACAGCGAAACCCCAGCGTCAGCGAGTGTCATAGAGACTCTTCTGAAGTGCAGGGTCGTACCGTGACCTCTGACCCCATGACCTGGGCATTCACAGGGCCGTTTGTCCTGAATCAGGTCAGTGGGTCAGTCAGGGCTGAGGTCAGACTCAACACAAACATGTTCATTCAGGGCTGTGGTAAAGCGCTGAAGTCAGGAGTCTCCTGTGTGGAAGAAACTAAACGCCAGTGAGTTCATGGCAAGCACAGACAGACTTCACAAACTCCACAATTCAACAGATAATTCTATCACTATCTGGACTAGATCAGCACACTGTAAAAGATTATCATGATTTTTAACGGTAAAAGGCTGTAAAAATGCTACGGTGAAAACTGTTAATTGGTTGACAAAGTACTATACCGTGAATAACTGTGATAGATCTAACTGTACATTTAATGTAATTTTGTAATTTTTTTTAGGTTTTTTTGGAAGTGAAAAAGAACAAGTCATTGTATAATTTACAGTGAAATACTGTAAATTGACATTCCCACAATTCCCTGCAACACTTCACATTTGATTGTATTTTTGTTGAAATAACTGTTTCTTCATAGTTTTTCTTAGTTTTTTCTAATCTGTTATGTACATTAGCGTTTTATGTTGTTTAATGTTTATTGCACTTTTTAAATTTCATGTGTGTTTTAGTGTGTATGTGTATATATATATATATATATATATATAATATATTATTAGTATTAAAGGTGCTTTATGTAACTACAGCACCTTAGAGTAACTTTTTCATGTACTAAAGCATGAAAATACCATATGTGTGCAGATATTTAGGAAACATGCAAAGTTCATATTCTTGTTTCTCTGAAAAACACGTCTACAGCCAGTTATTTTACTCATTATTTTACACGCTCCGTGTTGTCAGTCGGGTTTTGGTCTGTGACTCCGCCCACTGCCAGTTCAGCCAATAGTGTTTCCACACCCGGGATGCCAGTTGGCGGGAAACTCAGCGTATTGTAGCCTAGGAAACGAGCAAACAAACTGGGTCAGAGATTGCAGATTCCACACAACCTAAAAAGCCTCTATCCATCTAAAAATCTCTGAACGAGAGTGTATTAAAATGCAGATAAATCAAATAATTTACTTGCAGTCTGTAAGTCTCCTCAGCTTTCGTCATCGTTCCTGTAGCGTGTCCTCAAACTGGCGTCGAGTCAGGAGGCGGGGAAACAACGATCTCCGATATTGTGAATTTGGACTGCAGTACCTGTTTCCACCACTAGCTGTCATTCTAACAGACTGCACCTTTAACTTTCTCAGCTTGTGTAAAAGCTGCTTGTGATTGAGCTTGGATTCATCATGTGACTCATCACCTCTGTGATTGGTGGTTGTCAGTATATTAAAGGGATAGTTCACCCAAAAATAGTTCATGAAAATTCTGTCAGAAATTACTCACCCTCATGTTTTTCCAACCCCGTAAGACATTCGTTCATCTTTGGAACACAAATTAAGATATTTTTGATTAAATCTGAGAGTTGTCTCACTCCTCCATAGGCTTCTAAGTCATTATAACTTGCTGGCCCAGAACATGCATTAAAGACATCGTTAATATAGTCCAAGTGACTCCAGTGGCTCGATCTTAAGTTTATAAAGCGACGAGAATACTTTTTGTGCGCAAAAACAAACAAAAATAACGACTTTATTCCACTTTTCATTTCCTTCTCTCTGGGCCTCGAGTCTTTTCACGTAGTGTTTAAGCGTAGCGCGTCTGTTGCACAAGACTCGAGGCCCAGAGAGAAGGAAATGAAAAGTGGAATAAAGTCGTTATTTTTGTTTGTTTTTGCGCACAAAAAGTATTCTCGTCGCTTGATATACTTAAGATTAAGCCACTGTAGTCACTTGGACTATATTAACGATGTCTTTAATACATTTTCTGGGCCAGCAAGTTTCAGTCCCTTAGAAGCCTATGGAGGAGTGAGACAACTCTCAGATTTAATCAAAAATATCTTAATTTGTGTTCCAAAGATGAACGAAGGTCTTACGGGGTTGGAACAACATGAGGGTGAGTAATTACTGACAGAATTTTCATTTTTGGGTGAACTATCCCTTTAAAATAGTACAAAACAGATATTAATACTTCAATAGGTTGGTAAATTATCATTATATCAGATAATAAAATATTTTTCTTTACTGTAAATTTAAGTTAAGTCTGTAAAACCTAAAATGTTGCTACCATATTTATACGGAAAACTACTAGCACACACATCTGCTGTTTTTTTTTTTACCGTAAATTTAGCAGAATTGTTTTGGCAGTGTACCTCTCTAAATAACTAGTTCTCTACATAAATAGTCTGCAGTTGATGAAGGAAAGTCTCTCAGTAAGTGTGACTGCAGTTTTTCATAATGATGTTTGAGCCGAACACTGCAGCTGAAGTATTATTTCACACAACAGATTTTGTGATTAACCTTTGGTTTGTGGTTTGCCTCTGGGAATGGAGACGCAAGCGTACTCTCAGATTTGCTCTGTGTGCTCATCTGTGAGTATGTCTAAAGCTCTATCAATAAACGTCTTCTGGGAGTGTGTGTCAGTCAGCGGTTGAGCTATTAGAGCTGTTCATTGATTCCAGCCCATATTTAGATGTGTCTGTCTCTCAAAACCGTCTCCAGTCTCCATCAACGACTCGCCAGCACGTCAGTGTTTACTTCATGCTTTTATTTGCACTTTTACACATGCTGACCGCACTGATTTTAAAAGTATAAAATGGTCTAAAGTGAATCTAGTTAAAGCCTCTTTGGGAATCGTGCACTTGTTATCATCATTTGGTGTGTTAGTAAAGTTTGAGTAAAGCCTGATAAAAGGAAAGAAGAATAAAATGTGTTGCTGTTTAGAGTTGCACGATTGTGCAGAAATTAAAGGGATGGTTCGGAGTAAAATCAACCTAGGGTCCTTTGCACCATGACCTCGAGCCAAACACCCCACAGAAGCCTTTTCTCCTGGGTCGAACATTATTAAAGTTAGAGCTTATTTAGAGATATCAGCCGAATGGTTTAGTGCAGGCGCTAACGGATCCTATGATGAATCTGGTAAATTACCCCACTACAGTAGTACAAATAGGTTCTGTACTCATAAAACGAGGCATTGGAAAGTTTGTAAGTACATCAGGAGTTTTTTTAAATAACACTAGCCTGACGGCTCATGCTACCGCTAACCCGGACATCAACGTCACTTCAGTGATTAGGGAAAAGCCTGTAAAAGTCCTGCAGAAAGCGATCATAAGGATGCAATGTAACGACGCCCAGTTCCAGGAATGCACTAATAGTTTGTTGGTAGTTCCAGTTTGCAACAATTATTAGTTAACACTAAGTTGTCAACACTTCGGAAAAAAATAATAATTCGTCGTTACACTACATCCTTATATCAAATATCAAAATGTACCATGATTCTCCAATTCTGAACAGACAACTAAACAAAATAACATGTAATTTACTAGAGGTTCTGAGTCTGACAAAATGTTAATTGTTTAATATGAATATATATATATAAAAAAAATCATAAACCATAAAGACTTCACTTGTTTTATTACTGGATGAATCAGCGTTTTTTAAAACAAATCTCTTGAGTGAATGATTCAATGACAAACACATATTTTAGCAGTCTCCTGTCGCCACCTACTGGTGTAACGACGTAATCAATACAATCTTTATTTGAAGCATCAAGTTGCTTTTAAAAGCTGATTTGCTCTATTTTGATCTCTACTGTGGACATCAGTGTTTATATCTGGACTTTCAACTTTCCTTCTGATGTTCACTGATGTTTATTTGCTGCTGTAACTAGTAGTAAAGAGGAAGAGATGATCGGTTCATCCGACACACACACACACACACACACACACACACACACACACACACACACACACACACACACACACACACACACACACACATTTATGGACTGAATTCAACAGAACCTGAATGTTTAGGGAAGTT
The DNA here is from genome assembly GCF_949319135.1 of Squalius cephalus. Taxonomy (NCBI): domain Eukaryota; kingdom Metazoa; phylum Chordata; class Actinopteri; order Cypriniformes; family Leuciscidae; genus Squalius; species Squalius cephalus. Next base: position 35,139,819 of record NC_137137.1, read on the forward strand.
CAGGCATCAACTAAAAACGTGAGGTTGCAGCCCGTCTCTTATCTCACCCTCTCTCCCTCATACGGACACAAGTGAACATAACTTACATGTGTTGAAAGATTGGGAATAACCTTATACAGGCGGACGGGGTTTGGCACGTGCTCGAATCCCTCCAGTCCCAATCCAATGCCTGTGAAACGTTTGACATTCTTATCGGCTGAATTTTTCTATTTTTTCTTTTGTTTTATGCAACTCCTTGTGTAAGTTGAAGGAAATGTGCAGATCTGCTCGTGTGTTCTCGGCTGCTGACATGCATTCATGTCTTCTACCAGCCTCAGACATGTGACGTGTGTGTGCTTGTGGAAGTGTGTGATAATCTCCTGTTTGAAAGCGTTATGGCAGCAGAGAAGCAGGAGAAGCAGAGATCACTCCAGTCCTGCTAACAGAGAGAGGATGCTGCATGTAGAGACTCAAACACTCCCGGAAACACTGCATAATTCATGAGGCTGCTGCAGCTGGAAAAACCACACACACACACACACACACACACACACACACACACACACACACACACACACACACGCACACACACACACGGAAAAACCTCTCTCTCACACACACACACACACACACACACACGGAAAAACCTCTCTCTCTCACACACACACACACACACACACACACACACACACACACACACACACACACACACACACACACACACACACACACACAGAAAAAACCTCTCTCTCTCACACACACACACACACACACACACACACACACACACACATTCACTAACACACTCTCACACACTCACATAAACACACACACAAACACACACACACACACACTCACAAACACACTCACTAACACAGTCACACACTCACATAAACACACACACTCACTAACACACTCTAACAACACACACACTCTAACAACACTCTCACACTCTCTCTCACACACACGCAAACTCTCTCAGACACACTCATATAGTTTCTTGCACACATTAGACCCTAAAAACGACATCTCTACACTTCCAGCTCCACTGGTTTAGAGTCGGCACGAAACAACACTTCACTTCAGTAATGTGTGTATCAGTGGGAAGCGGATGTTCTCCACCAGGAATTGACTGGGTTGTGAAAAGTGTCTCTATATGATTAAATGAGCTGTGAGTGTGTGTGTAAACCGACACGAGACGTCAGAGGAAGATCTCGCTTATTGAAGAAGAGACACTCAATACATGATGACATCTCAAGCCTTTAGTGCTGGCGCTCCAGCCTCTCCATCTCTCTCTGCTTCATTACAGTCACTGATTCAGTCTGGCGTGATTTAATATCCAGCCTATGATGGAGTATGAAGACTCTTCTTTCATGTTTATATATCTGGGTCTCTACGGTCTCATTCCACTTCTAGGTTCAGTGGGTTCTTTATAGAACTCTACGGTTCTAGACTCAGTTTTAAAGAACCATTACAGCAAAAAGTTAAAAAAAAATTGTGATAAAGTTTGTTTACATGAGGTTTAATTTATCAAATTTGATCAAAAATAAAAAATAATTAAAAACTAAATCCGTAAAATGTTTCCATGATGGAATGTTCATATATGAAGAGTCTGACTGAACCCTTTAAGCTTCTGTGTAGAACCTCGTCTCCTGAGAGAGAGTGTCCGGCCGAGTGTTTTAATCGTGTGTGTGTGTGTGTGTGTTTCAGGACCGCAAGCTGACGAAGGCGGAGCGGCAGCGCTTTAAAGAGGAGGCCGAGATGTTGAAGGGTCTCCAGCACCCGAACATCGTGCGCTTCTACGACTTCTGGGAGTGTCCGCTGAAGGGCAAGAAGTGCATCGTTCTGGTCACAGAGCTCATGACGTCAGGAACGCTCAAAACGTGAGGAGATTCCCACAGGACACCGACATTTGAGTCACATTCAGATCGGGAATCAAGTGTGGTAGTGTTTTTTGCTTTGTTTTTATATTTGATTTTTATATTTTATGTATTATATTTTTTATATATTTCATTTTATTTTTTTATTCATACAGTGATAGTTCTTATTGAACAGACCTGTCAATCTCCAAAACACACATAAAAGTCCCTGAAGTCATCCAGGTACGCAACATTTGGGTTCTGGAAGTAAAAACTCCACTAATTTTCTCCGTAGGGAAATTGATTTTAAAACAGTAACTTATAAGCGTATAAAGACATCTTCTATGAGTTACGAGCTTGGATTTGCTTTTGTTGTATTTGCTTGTGTTTGACAGCGGTATTCGTGGTGAAAACTACATTACCCATAATGCTGTACAGAAGTATCAGAGTCGCCACAAGCAAAACACACCAAAATATCTTGTTAGCTCCGCCCTCTCCCATGAAGCACTGCAGATGTAATCAAGCTGGTCACCCTAATCTCTCAAAGAATATTCTGCAAAAAAACTAAAATATGTTGTTTTTAAATATATATAATCAACATTTGTAAATAAACAGTTTTATAGGCTATTTCTCCATCATTTTTTATTGGATTATGCTGTTTGCAATGCATCCTGGGATTGTAGGTCTTTCTCTCTCACAAGCTTCAAATCAAAGTTTGTAGTGCTGTGATTCTCCTCATAGCTGGTTGGTTTGGTTCATGGCTTATAACGCTAAAACAAAGACTTTAAAGGGGTGGTTGATTATGATTTGACTTTTCTAACTTTAGTTAGTGTGTAATGTTGCTGTTTGAGCATAAACAACATCTGCAAAGTTACAACGCTCAAAGTTCAAAGCAAAGGGAGATATTTGCTTTTACAGAAATCGCTTTTTAAGGACTACAACAAACGGCTGGTAGAGACTACACCACATTCCTCCCGGGTTAGTGACATCACCAACCCTAGAATTTACATAAACCCCGCCCCCGGAACACGATTTATAGACTATCATGACAGAATATGCTAATCAATGACTAGAAGATAACTACACATCAGCTTCATAAATTCATCAAATAACCATTCAGAAATGTCTTGTTGCTTCTACATGTTGTCACTTCTTCTTGAGTCTCTCCATCATTGTCTGACTCCGGTTTGAACATAAAAGGCTAAAAGTTTGACATTTTCAGTGCATGTCTGTGTGAGTGTCAGTTCTTGAAGCTCCGCCCCCTGTGCCGGGAGCAGCAGCTCATTTGCATTTAAAGGGACACACAAAACTGGTGTGTTTTTGCTCACCCTCAAAAAGTGACAATCTTAACATGCTATATAAAATATCTGTGGGGTATTTTGAGCTAGAACTTCACATACACATTCTGGGGACATCAGAGACTTATTTTACATCTTGTGAAAAGGGCATTATACCACCCCTTTAAAAAAAATCCCTATTGGAGAAATTAATGGAAAAAATACTTCCGGAAGCGACGCCGCTGAAAAAGTGTGCGGGCACTAATGCGCTGTAGTGCAAAACACTTGTTGTGTATATTATAATAAAATTACACAAGAAGTGCTGCTGTATCAAAGGATTCATTTAAATGTTATTACATAGTAGTTAATATAAAGTGGTTTCATAGTCCATATGACTATATTAAGTTTTCTGAAGTCATATGACAGCTCTGCGTTTTTGCGTTCGCACATCATACTTGAGCAGTTTGAAAATGCATGTTGGAGAAAGAGAAAGGAAGACTCGATGTATATCGTATGACTTCAGAAGACGTGCAATATGTGACCCTGGACCACAAAATCAGTCACATGGGTCAATTTTTTTTAAATTGAGTTATACATCATCTAAAAGCTGAATAAATAAGCTTTCCATTGATGTGTGGTTTGTTAGGATAGAACAATATTTAGTCGAGACACAATTATTGTAAATCTGGAATCTGAGGGTGCAAAAAAATCTAAACATTGAGAAAATCTCCTTTAAAGTTGTCCATTTATGTTGGCGATTGTGCTGCATTCACTCACAAAAATACATGTTTTATATATTTACAGTAGGAAATTTACAAAATATTTTCATGGAACATGATCTTTACTTAATATCCTCATGATTTTTGGCATAAAAGAAAAATCGATAATTTTGACCCATACAATGTATTGTTGGCTATTTCCACAAATATAGCCGTGCGACTCGAGACTGGTGATGTGATCCAGGGTCACATATAGTGTTTAGAGGTTTACGGTGCTTTTATGATGCTCAATGTTACCGTTAAATAAGTATTCTGTTCTCAGCCAGAGATGAGTGTGTCAAAGTAACGTCCAGATGACAGTGATACACAGATATAATATAGCACACGTTTTGTGGTTAGTTAATGTCATGTATTCAGTTAAACGGACATACTGTACATTTTAAGCAGTGGTGAAATGATTACAAGTAATGCTGATTATCAGTTATAAGGGCTACTCATTGTTTCCTCCAGGTATCTGAAACGCTTTAAGGTGATGAAACCCAAGGTTCTGCGCAGCTGGTGCCGTCAGATTCTCAAAGGTCTGCATTTCCTGCACACGCGCACTCCTCCCATCATCCACCGGGACCTGAAGTGTGATAACATCTTCATCACGGGCCCCACGGGCAGCGTCAAGATCGGCGACCTGGGTCTGGCTACGCTCAAGCGAGCTTCCTTCGCCAAGAGTGTGATCGGTGAGGCGGTGGTCCTTCATTTCCAGCTGTTCTGGATCCAGAGTTTTTATTAATTATTCGGGTTCATTTGATTTTGCTTATAACACATTTTACCATGTTTACATGATCCCCATGGGTCGTCAAAGTCTTAAATTCAGTTTGATCAAATTCAATATTCACAATATCTTAAAGTCTCCCTGTAGTCAATCATTTTATCCCTTAAAACTCATCTTTGATCACCAAAATTACATATTTAAGTGTTTTTTTTCATCATGCCTTAAAATATCTTGAATGTAACTCGACACCCTCGCCTCATTTAGTATGCGCTGTTCTATGAATATGCAAATGAGCCCCGCCTCCACTCACTCCCTCAGCTCAGAGATCCACTGGTTGACGATCACACGTTGATCTGATTGGTTACAAGGTAGTTTGTGATGTCAGAAACACCAGCGATTTCAAAGCGTGTTTTTGAGACTGTCTTTGGTTCACTGCAGTTTTAAGGAGGAAATACTCAGCAATGCTGTCGACTTATGAATTTACACATGGTTTCTCTTAAAAAAACATATATTAATATTACCAATATTAAAAACACCACATAGACATACAGTACCAGTCAAAAGTTTGGAAACGTTACTATTTTTAATGTTTTTGAAAGAAGTCTCTTATGCTCATCAAGCCTGCAGTTAAAAAAACACACACACAAAAAAAACAGTAATATTATGAAATATTATTACAATTTAAAATAATGGTTCTCTTTTTTAATATACTTTAAAATGTAATTTATTTTTGTGATGCAAAGCTGAATTTTCATCAGCAAGTACTCCAGTCTTTGGTGTCTTATGATCCTTCAGAAATCATTCTAATATGCTGATTTATGATCAATGTTGGAAACAGTTGTGCTGCTTAATATTTTTTTTATAACCTGAGATACTTTTTTCAGGATTATTTGATGAATAAAAAGTTAAAAAGAACTGTATTTATTTAGAATAGAAATCTTTTGTAACAATATACACTACCGTTCAAAAGTTTGGGAACAATAACTAATTTTTTAAAAAGAAATTAGTACTTTAATTCAACAAGGATGCGTTAAATTGATAAAAGGTGATGGTAACGATTTATATTGTTAGAAATGTTTTTATTTTGAATAAATGCTGTTTTTATGAATAAATGCTGTTAACGTTTTACTCATCAATGAATCCTGAAAAAAGTATTCCAAAAAAATATATTAAACAGCACAACTGTTTCCATCATTGATAATAACTGAGTATCAAATCATCATATTAGAATGATTTCTGAAGGATCATAAGACACCAAAGACTGGAGTACTTGCTGATGAAAATTCAGCTTTGCATCACAAAAATAAATTACATTTTAAAATATATTAAAAAAGAGAACCATTATCTTAAATTGTAATAATATTTCATAACATTACTGTTTTTTTTTTTTTTTAACTGCAGGCTTGATAAGCATAAGAGACTTCTTTCAAAAACATTAAAAATAGTAACGTTTCCAAACTTTTGACTGGTACTGTATATATACACTACATTTAAAAGTTGCATTTTCACCACAGGCGGACTTTAAATGGTATAAGAAAAGTCTTAAAGGTAATTTCAAGAGGTCTTAAGTTAGGAATCGCATTTCAAAGTCGCATTTCAGAGTAAAAACATGGCACTGTTGTTTTTATTCAAGTGCATGTCTGAAGGGTCCAGACAGTTTCGATTGCATTTTCTTTTCATCTTCGTTACTTATAATGCCTTCTAAAGTACCTTTGTATATCTTTGTAATGTATTGTATACATTATAAGATGGTGTACGCATGTTTCTCTGTGTATCAGAAGAGTATTTCATGCTTTGATTTGGCCAGGTACGCCGGAGTTTATGGCCCCGGAGATGTACGAGGAGCATTACGACGAGGCCGTGGACGTCTATGCGTTTGGTATGTGCATGCTGGAGATGGCCACGTCTGAATACCCGTACTCCGAGTGCCAGAACGCGGCTCAGATCTACCGCAAAGTCACCAGTGTAAGTCCTGCACTTCAACACTACTGCGATCATTTCATTTCAGTGGAAGAAGAATACTTTTCTACACAGACCCTGGTCCTGCTGCTGCTCATATCCGTCACAAAAATTAAACATTCATGACACTAAATGAGATTTTATGTTGTTCACTGGTAACATGCGTTTAATTAAAAAAACAAATAAATATAGTGCATTCTAAAATTGGTTGACAGATTATTTTTCAGAAGATTTTTGACCACGACTATAATTTAAACATGTTGCGTTAGAATTATATTCTTTGGGAAAAGTGATGCATCTGAAATGGTTTGAAATAGGATTTATTTATTTTTCTGTATTTCCAGATAAAATTTTCCTAAATTTGCTTTGGCATTAGTGCATAAAAGTAAATTATTCAGCACATGATCCCTTGTGAGATTTATTTGTTTGTTTGTGTATAATGGTGTCAATATGCAGAGTTGGTTAATAACGGCAATAAAGTAAAAACCTAGTTAGCAATTACTTGTTTACATAGTATGATGCATTTTATATTATTATATTTTTGTCTTGTTTTCCAGTACAAATATCCAAACATTATTAAATCAAGACACATTTACTGGAGAAGCAAAATGACTGAAGTCTTGTTTTCTGAAAAACTGATACAAATGAAGTGAGTTCATGGTTAAAATAAGAACAAATATCTGTTTTTTCCCTTTTTTTTAATAACAATTAAAGGGATAGTTTACTCAAAGTAAGATCTCAGTCATTTACTCTCCCTCATTCACTTTCAAACCTCTCTGATGGTGTTCGTTTTTCTATTGAGAACAAAATAATCTTTTTTTCATACAGCGATAATTCATAATGAAGAAAAAAATCCCACCAAAATATCACAGTAAAAATAGTCCATGCAATTTGTGCACTATATTCTAAGTTGAACGATAGCTTTTTGTGACTGAAATGTAATGTTTATGCCCTGAAAAGCTGAGCATCGCTCCGGTTCACAGATCTGTGTAATGAGTTCAGCTCAGTGTGTGTCAGGTGTTTGAGTCTCGGCTCACCGGAGGAGAAGAGTATCAGCGAATAACAGCATCAGTTTGGGTCTGTTCCTCACAAACACGTGTGATTGTGTCCGACAGTAACGGCTCTTAATGTGTGTCTCAGGGAGTGAAGCCTGCCAGCTATAACAAGGTGATGGACCCTGAGGTGAAGGAGATCATCGGCGAGTGTATCTGTCAGAAAAAGGAGGAGCGGTGAGTTACCGACGTATGATATATAGTCATTCAACCCTTGTGGACATTTTTGTCTTTTTCAGTTTTGTGTTTTGATCATTTTGCCTGTGTTAATGCCAACTGCTTACATTTTGGCACAGGTGTGTATTTCTATTGGAATTTTACTATTTCACCCCCATTTCCTTTAAAATAAATCTATTTTGCACTAGTTACACAAAATAGTTCCTCTCAGCAGCTTTTGAACCCATTGAAACCCATTAAAACCGCAATTTCTAATTGCAAGGCCATTTAACTATAAAATGTTGCAATCTTTAATAATAGGTTCTCGTTTCGTGACTTTCTCAGGTTTGACCTATAAAGCAAATACTCGCTTTATTCCTGTTTTCTGCTTCTGCATTTTATAGAGCCAATTGGATAAATATGCAGCTATAATTGTGTTGGTATGGATGTCAGAGTGTGGTGTGTTTGTGTGTGTGTGTGTATTAAAACAAAATTGTATGTGCTTGCAATAAATGAGAGATGAAACCTTAACTTAAATCCAACCGTTGTGTGTGCATCAGTTTTGCTGCATCTAACGGGGAAAATCTGTCACTGCACCCAAACAATCTTCCTGAAAGCTCATTTTCTGAGATATCATCCTCAAAGTTGGAACACAACTTGGTTAGATTTATGGCTTTGCTTATTTTTCTAGCTCAAAATGATTTTATGATCACACTGAACTCTGATTTTAGAGTTCAATGTGTTTTATAATATACAGGCGAAACTCGAAAAATTAGAATATCGTGCAAAAGTTCATTTATTTCAGTAATTCAACTTAAAAGGTGAAACTAATATATTATATAGATCATTACATGCAACGTGAGATATCTCAAGCCTTTATTTGTTATAATTTTGATGATTATGGCTTACAGCTTATGAAAACCCAAGCCATAATCATCAAAATTATAACAAATAAAGGCTTGAAATATCTCACGTTGCATGTAATGAGTCTATATAATATATTAGTTTCACCTTTTAAGTTGAATTACTGAAATAAATGAAGTTTTGCACAATATAATTTTTTTTCGAGTTTCACCTGTATATATTTTATATAAAATAGTGTTCATGAATAATTTTTATAAACTTTTTTTGGTTTTACTTTAAACTTTAAACTTTTTAAGCTCCCAAGCTTCAAATATTATACAGTTTTGGATATTGTACCACTATGGACCTATTTGTAACTTTTTTTTAATTGATGCACAAGGGTTAACTCTCCTAGTTTGTTGGTCATCATTTCCTGAAGGTTATGCACCAGTTTTCACTGTATCCTGGAACATGTACGTCCGGTAACCGTCTCTCTAACTCTCTGTCCACAGGTACACCATCAAGGACCTGTTGAATCACGCGTTCTTCGCCGAGGACACGGGTGTGCGGGTGGAGCTGGCGGAGGAAGACGACGGGATGAAGACGTCCATCGCGCTGAAGCTGTGGGTGGAGGATCCTCGCAGGCTGAAGGGCAAGTACAGGGACGGAGGAGCCATCGAGTTCAGCTTCGACCTGGAGAAGGAGGTTGCTGAAGCCGTGGCGCAGGAGATGGTGCGTGTTTCACTGACTTCACCAGCGTTACCCGCGCCACCAAGATATAACTGCACTTCTTGTGCGTTATGCTAATGTGGACGACCCAGATCTGAATCCAGCTTCTAATATTTTAATATAAATATACATTTCTAAATATAAATTGTTAATATAAATTTCATGATTCGATTCGAGTTTGATTCACCAGATTGCGATTCAATTCTGATCTTGATTTGATGTGGATTCATATATATATATATATATATTAGGGCTGTCAAAAGATTAATCGCGATTAATCGCATCCAAAATAAAAGTTTGTTTTTAATAATATATGTGTGTGTACTGTGTATAATTAAATTTGTATATATAAATACACACACATGCATGTATATATTTAAGAAAAATGTGTTATTTATATATATAAAAAAAATTATATTTATATATAATATAAACTATATAAATATATATACAGTATATGCATGCAAATATTTCTTAAATATATACATGCATGTGTGTGTATTTATATATACAAAATAATTATACACAGTACACACACATATATTATGTAAACACAAACTTTTATTTTGGATGCGATTAATCGCGATTAATCTTTTGACAGCCCTAATATATATATATATATATATCTATCTCAGGTACAGTAGATGTCCATTTCTCTCAAAGGAAGAAATCTCTCCTAATGCTGCATTTTGGGAACCCTGTCAGTCGCTACATTACTGTAATATTACAGGTTAATATTGACAAATGGTTTTGCGTAGAAACATTTAATGACATGTTTTTACTCCAATTCGTTTTTAACGTAAACATTTATAAATGAACAGTGGCTGTCATAACCAGTTCTTCTATATTTAATGTACATTTGAATAAACTCATTATTAAAGCATGTTAAGTAAAAATAAAATGATTTAAGATAGTGCTTATATATTATTTTTTATTTATGTAGCACCTTTCAAGATCTCACGGTCACTTTGCAAGAAATAAAGCAATCATACAGCAACACCATAATATAAAACAATATTTCAACATCAAAGACCATAACTAAAGCAAATAATAGGACAGAACCGTGTGACGTTACGTGACATTATTGTTCTCCGGCTGTGTTACTGACGTTGAAACACGGATTGATGGATCACATGAGATATGATTGATTTCAGGAAGTTGTTCTGAATCTTTCAACTTTCCCTCTGATGTTCACTGATGTTCATTTGCTGCTGTAACTAGTAGTAAAGAGGAAGAGATGATCGGTTCATCTGTCACACACATTAAACACACACAAACACACATGTATTGACTTAATTCAGTGACAGAATTTGAAAGCTTTGTTTCATAGCAAAAGTATAGTGAAGTTTAGTTCTCGCATCAACTGAAAACGGCACTGACTAAAAGATTGAACTTCAAAAATCAAAAATGAGAATCGATATTTTCAACCCAACATTTACCTTCAGGTGTGTTTATTCTGTCTGAATTTAGAGCCAGAACTGTTCATACCAGATTTATACCAGATTTATACCAGATTTGCCTGTGGAATGTGAACACCACAAAAACAGCCAATAAGTTTCATGGCTCATGAAATCTGATGTCTTCCTGCTTCTATTGTCTCTTAGCTTTGAGCGCTGATCGAGAGATATTTCACGCCTCCATTATGAAACACAACAGAATTGAAATTATTTTTGAACGGAATAATGTTCTGGCCAGCTTTGGGTTATTCCATTGGAGAAGTAGATGTTTATTCCCTTAACAAACACCCTCCTATCCTCTCGTAACCTCCGCCTGCGATGCCATTTTCCTGCTTAGATTTGATCTGGTCCTGAGTTTGAGATTCATAACAACCTCCCTCGCTTTCTGAGGAACTCTGGATCCCCTGCTTGAGTTACGACCAAACCTGTTTTCAGATCTTCACACTAGATACGCTCATGCTAAGCAGCCAAAGCCGCTTGTGCACGTTATATATTAAACCGTGGTCTTGCGGGTATGTGGCCTCCTGGACCCTGGTCGGATTGGAAAATCCTTTTGCCGTAATCACGTGTTATGTAATCTGAGCATTGTAATGTGTGTGTGAATGTTTGCTGAAGGGAAAATGAGTCGACAGCTGATATTCACACTGATCGACACAAACCACAGTCCACACGTTTCACGCTTCACCCTGTCAGACGTTTGTTCGGTACACTGATATTGATCTTTCCATTTTGACGTTTTACCCCTAACCCTTCATGCATTTAAGCGTACTTTGGTGAATCTCACAAAAAAAAACTAAATTACCAGTACTTTATTTTTAATGAATGTTACAAAAGTACATTTCCCCCCACAATTCTCTGTAGGGAGAAATTAAATGAGTAAATCATTCAGATTTTATTTCATTTATTAGAGACACAACAAAAGCAACCATGATTTCCTTTTTCCCCCTTTTTTAAAATTAATTCTAGTACTTCATAATTTTGTTAATTGTGTATTAACGCAGCAATGTTTTTTTTTTTGTAAATAAAAACCATGATGTGCTTTTTTTCTTTGTATTCTTTTTAAAATTCTGGTAATTCTCATTGCTGATTATGTATTGAAATAATTTAATAATTCAATTATTTTTCTGTTTAAATAATGAACCATGTAATTTTTTTAAATAATATAATATATATTGAACTTATTTTTTTATTTAAATTTATTTAGTAGAGACAGCACAACAAAAGTTTCCTTTTATTCTCTTTTTTTTTAACAATTATTCTTGTTCTCATTAGTCATTTTTCTCCTCTGTGTGTGCGCAGTGTGTCTAGTTGAAGCTTTCCCCCACAGACTCTTGCTTGTCTCTGTGAAATGTTCCTTTAATACTGCGAGATTCATTCCTCTGTTCCTAAAATAGAGCCCTCATTTCTTCCTGTCTGCTCTAAAAGTGCGTGTTCACACCAGCCCCCTCTTGTGCTTCTGTCAGGTTGAGTCTGGTTTCTTCCATGAGAGCGATGCAAAGATTGTGGGCAAGTCTATCCGTGACAGGGTGGCTCTGATCAAATGGCGCAGGGAGCGGACGGTGCCGAGGGCCTCTCAGGGTGCCACTGCCCCGTCCATGCCAGCCGGGACGGTACCAGTCCTCTGCGAACCACCCTGTCTGGTGGAGCCCGAAGAGACTGAGGTGGACCAGCATGCCCGCGTGTGCCAGCTTAGTGCCATGACTACATCCACCACATGTAAGCGTGTGCACCTGTGAGCTACAGTAGTCAACATTTGAAGTGGATAAAAACCTTTCATCATAGTTATAAATGAATTTTGTTCACACCCGTTCTTGTCTTAGGACAACTTTGATGAACTTTTTGGATCCATTTCAAATGTTGACTTCTTAAGCTCAACTTATGTTTCATGCTGACTTCAACATGAAACTATTGTCACAGACTCTCTTACAACAATATCCAATCTGAGGGAACTGAGGGACAAGTGGCATTGATTGTCTCAGATCTTTGTTATAGTCCATGCATGTCTCTCTGTCTCCCTCTAGCTGACAGTGGCATCGGCTCAACCGTGTACTCTGACTCCCACAGCAGTGGTCTGCACAGTGTCATATACCAGTCACTACAGGATTCGGTCTCCACCACAGCCCAGGAGGTTCGTATCACTTACCCATCATGGTTACTGATGATAAACTTCTGATATGTAAAGTTAGCATTCCTCTGCTTGCACGTACCAATGCATGCTTGTACTTGCATAGCTTTTATACAGAGGAATTATACTAAATATAGACCATCATTCATAATGACACTGTTGTACAGCTTTGTAACTGTACAGTGTTGGTCATCAACCAGTATGTTTGCCTATAAGCATTCCTTGCATGGGGAGTTGTACATTCAAGCATCACTCACTATTTCCCCAAGTGTAAAAATGTTTGTTGTGTCCTTGATTTGATTATTAGCTCATTGCTAGAGATACTTGTTTGTCATTTCATGATAATAGTTTGGAGAAGTGGCTTTTCTTCCAGGGTCCACATCATGCAAGTTCCTCTGTTAATTACTTAATCAGAAGCCATGAGCATCTCCAACCCACAAGCCCTTCCTTCCTTCAAATACCACCAGACCAATCAGAGTCGACAGAAAGAGGATTTGCAAGTTCCGGCTCTATGAATTTTCTGCCCGTTCCTTTGCCTATTACGACCCGCCGCTATAGTGACACATCAGTGGAGACGTCATCTGAGACAAAGGGGGAGGAGCCTGTCTCAATGGTGAGAAAAGGGCGTCGCCTTTCTTTAAACCCCAACCCTCACCGGCCACCGTCCCCATGTCAGGCCTGCCTGTCCTTATTCCTACTTGGGACATGTGCAGATGGAAGACATACGCCCTATTCTTCACTTATGCTTTCAGCCACAGGGTCTCGTAGGGGCTCTGTCAATGAGACCTCTAACCTCTCCCAGCTCAACAAATCTCTGGAGAGCATCACTGGCCACAAATGTCAGCCTGCTCTTGCCTTTCTAAGAGCCCCACTGACCAAGCCAGAAAGAGGGTCCTATCGGCCTGCACGCAGCCACAGTGATGAGGGGCCCGCCATGGAGTCGTCTGGTGAGGAATTGGCATCACGTCGCAGAGCAAGTTTTTGTGTTAGCGAAAACTTCCTGACTCATGTGGTAGGTCACTCCGCAACTGAGGACAAGGTGTAACCCTGCTGATTATGGAGGAAATGCTGTGGTTTTCTCTATCCTTTTTTGGTGGTTCTGCTATTGCTCCCAGGGGCCTCTAGGACTTAGTATAATTTGCTCAAATCTAAATGCGTTCTTCTTCTCCACTTCTTTAACCGTACTCACCAAGTCCTGTGGGTACTGCTGTTCTCTAACGGAGTCCATTTTCCCCTCAAAACCTACCCAATAACCACGCTTAACATGTGCCTGACGTCATGCTGCTGCTAACCATCTTTGTGAATCGCTTCATGTTTTCATTATCACTTAACCTGGTCGTGTGTGGTCTGCATGCATGCCTTCATATTACTCACTATTGCAGCTGTAAGTGTCTGTGGTTTTATTTATATGGAATGGCTGTGTATGCGGTTTTCAATAGTTTGTTTGCTCTTCTGCAGCCTGCCATTTTGAGAGTCCAAAATCAGGCGCCACCTTCCGTAGTTCAACACGTGCAGACTTACCCTCCTGCATCCTCCGAGACCCCTGCACAGCCCACCGGACAGACTCCGGTGTCCGGAATGTCCACTGCCCAGCCGCTGGCACTTCTGCAAGGCATACTGACTGCTCCACAAGCCATGAATCCACAGCAGCTCGCGTCTTCAAGTCAGACTGCAGAGTTGAACACGCAGGCCCATGTGTCGTATCAACCTGCATTCGTGCCGCAGAGTGCCACCGCTCCGAGTTACCATCCTGCCACAGCAGAGCTAGCCAATGCACACATATTTCCACCCGTGCAGCGCACTGCAGTCGCAGCTATCCCATCTAAATCAGAAGCAGCACTGCCTGCGGATCAGAGTTTTCAGAGTGGAGCCTCTAGCGTGCAGCATGTCTCATCAGCACCTCAACAAACACCTGCGTTACACCTTTTGCCGCAACCACCTGCGAATGCCACAACAGACGGGCAACTCCACGACTTCTCGAACATGCAGCAAACTGCTCCTGTGCATCTGAGCCAGGCAGGCTCTGCACCATCTTTCCAGCAGGTAGATTTGTTTCAACCTTATCTAATAATGTGTGTATGTGTGTACGAATGTGTCTGATTCAGTTTATACACTTGTAATGATCGGAGACACTTTCTCTCTAGTCTGTTTGGTTTGTATTGGCTAACTGAGCTCATCAGCTTCTTAATGTGGGTCGCAGCTGTAGATTTGTCATTGCTTGGTCCGTATTGCAGATAATTCTGGCCAAGTATAAATCAGGGGTTCTCAACTCTGTCCCTCAAGATCCAGGCAAGGCAATGGACAGGTACAGTTGTCCAGGCATCACTAAAGAAATAATATATTGTCCAGCTTTTGGCCTATATTTTCATCCATCCAAAAGTAAACAGTTACATTTTCTGTTTTCTGATCTCCTGCCGACTACGCCAAAATGTTAGATCATGCCGATATCCTGCCAACTTAAACCAAAATGTTAGATCGGATGGATCTCAATGTCAGAAATATCAGATATATTAGATCTAACCCTGGACCCCAAATCCCTGACATAAGTCTTCTATCAGCCTGAGAGTTTGACAGAGAAAGCTAGGAAAGAGCAATCCTGTGATGTTAAAAACCTTGAAATGTAGACATTCTCTTATCTCTAACTCATAAAGCCAAACATCCCTTGAAACCACACAATAATAGGATTAAACAACAATAGAAAGGAAATAAGATGAAATATAAAATCATAAAATAACAAATAACAATAAAAATTGTTACAATAAATGATTAATCAAATGACTACATAAATGACTGATAATAAATTATAATTAAATTAAATCATAAAAAACTATAAGAAAATAAAACTCAACACAGATGGATGATTGCTCTCTTAAAGTAACACACACACACACACACACACACACACACACACACACACACACACACACACACACACACACACACACACACACAGGTTAATATTGACATTCTTTAGATCCCTCAGTGATCAATGGATTACAAACAAACTGTGCTATTTCGTTAGTTATTTTTGTGACCACTCTTAAAGAAAGCTTGTAATACATGTCTTAACGGTTTATTCCGCTGCACACTTCCTGTTCCTGGAGACCTACTTTCCTGATTCATTTACCTCAAACTTTAATCAGACGCACACAAACCAGCTAATCAAGTTCTTTAGGATTGCTTGGCAGATGTGATAAAGCAGGGTGGCAATAAACCTTGCAGGACAAGAGCAGGGTTGAAGATCTGTGTTCTACAGAGTTCAGTCCCAACCCTGCAACAAAACACACATGTTGGTAATTAAGTGTTCCTTGAGATCTTAATTAACAGGCATAGTTGTTTAGGGTTGGAGCTGAACTTTGCAGGAAGGTATATCTCCAAGAGCAGGATTGGACACCTCTACTGTAGAATAGACTGACATTGAGCTGACAAGAATAAGACCTACATCTGCAAACCATCTCATGTTTTTCTCTTTACACACTTGTATTTCTCTCTCTTTCAATCACGTTAGCTCACCATTCAGACACAACTAATGGACAGCTGGCAGCAAGGAGTACAGTCCACGTCCAGTCTTCTTACACAACCCGCCCCCCCTCCACAGGCGGCAGCTTACCTCACACAGGTACACCCTACTGCCGGCTCTTCTGCTTAGGCGATGTCTACACAAATACGGATACATTTGAAATGCCTTTTCTCGACATTTTGGCTTTTCATCCACACTGAGATGTGTGAAAACTGATTGTTTTTTGAAAACATGGATACATTTGAAAATGCCGTTTTGTAGAATAGACTGTGAAAAGGGAGGTTTTCAAAAACAATGAGGCATATTTAAGCGCGACTCATATTGTACCAATAGATATAATGGCATCTGCCTGATAATAGGGGGACTCGTCCGGGATAAAAGTTTTAAAGTGCATTGGTCTGAGGCACTCTTCATATTACATTCGATCGAATAGTTGAGTGTGACCTGGATGCACCAGCGTGTGGTGAGATATTTTGCGAGTAAAATGATTGTGCCAGAAGAACAGCGTGAGAACTTTTATTATATCTGGTTTCTCTGTATCTCAGGGAGCTTTTATGTTTTACACGTGCACAGTAAGATGATTGTAGCATTTTCTGACGTTTTAGTATGGACAAGCAACTTGGAAAAAGTTTGAAAACGCTAGTGTGGACGGAGAGCGTTTTGAAACGAAAATACTGCTTTCGAATGTATCCTGATTAATGTAGAAGTCAGATGCTTTTTTTTTTTTTTTTTTTAACAGTCCGCTGTACAAAGGACCTTTGACATTCTGTTCTTGTTGGTGGCTAATTCTTCCCATGCTTCAATGCACTTTTGTCTCCTGCAGTTTCCTTCCCTTAACACAGCTCAGTCAGCTGGGATCCCTCTTCCTGGATGTGACCTGTTCCCCGCCTGCTTTCCCTCTGTGCAGTCGTCCCTCACTCTGCCAGTCCCAACACACCCCAACATCTCGCCAACTTCATGTTCACAGATAGAGAGCTCTGCGCTAACTCAGTTCCCTCACCTGTCCTCCACCTCCCCTATACCCTCACAATGTCCCGTCCCACCCTTCGCTGCTCCAGTGTTCTCGCCTCCATTGCCCACAATTCACCAGTACCAGCAGGCCTATTCTGTTGCTCAACAACCCACTGTAAACTCCATGGCCACTCTCTCTCAACATTCCCACAGTCAGGCCACACCCTCTCCAAACCCCACCTCTATGTGTGTTGGAGCCCCGCCCACTAAACAAGCTCAGCCTATACAGGTAGAGTATATCAGTTTGTTTGGACAGGTCTTAAATGCATAGTCCACCCCAAAATGATAATTTGGTTACACTTTATTTTAAGGTGTACGTGTTGCAGTGTAATAATACATTTAAGTTATAAGAACTAACTACATGTACTTACTATAGGGTTAGGGTTAGTTGCATGCAATTATGCACAATTTATAGTAATTACTATAGTAAGTACATGCAACGTGTAAGGATGACACTGTAAAATAAAGTGTTACTGATAATTATTTTATTATTTACTCACCCGCATGTTGTTTGTTAAAAATGTATCTAAATGTATTGCCATATCTGCTTCACATGCTATTACGTGGTAAAGTCAGCATGAAACAGAAGTTGCAATACTCTTTTCAACAAGAACAGTTGTAGGGCTGGGCTTGATTTTTTTCTGTAGGGAGTCGATGGGATGGTTGGATTGTTGTGGTTTGCTATTGGTGGATCTCACGTGAGTGACAGGTTGCCCCGCCCACATCATCAGAGACGAGATGTGATTACAAGGCACATGAATTTAAAACAATGATGTGCGATGATAAATCATTTATTATAAACACTGCAATATTCCATAAAAACTAAGAATTGTCAATTCTGATTTCGTGGTGACTTTAAATACAACAACTGGCATGCTGCGTTGGGTCTGCTGAAAATAATAAGAATTGTTCCAAAGCAATCATAATAGTTGCCAAATTTTCTAATAATCAAATAATTTTCAGAAAAAAAAAAACATTTATGACCATACTAATTCAATGTTAATATTTAAATATTTTATAGTATTTACCCAAAAGTCATACTTTTCCTGTTTTTTTAAATTATTTTTATATATATATATATATATATATATATATATATATATATATAATATGAAAATCCATTGAGCTTTGTATAAGTGAATTTTACTTATGTATTGATTAATTTTTTTTTAAATCTGTATTTTTCAGGGATCCTTGACCAGCCAATGCCAAACCGTTCATGTGGACCAGAGCTCTTCCATCAGCCATAATGCACCTCAGCCTCCCACAATACCGCAGCTCTCGGCTTTTAGACCCGTCCTTGATACATTCAGCTCTGCTGTGCCTGTGGACCAAAACCAGGTTCCTCAGCTCGCGAGTCAAGCATCTTTACCCAACATTCCCAGTGCAGGAGCCGGTGCCAGCCTGAGTCAGCTAAACCTGGCGGGCAGCAGCAGTGCATGTGGAGGAGCTCCTCCGGGCCCCGCGGACGTGTCTACTGAGGTGACGCTTAACACATCAGTACAGTCACAATATGAATAGGAGTAGAAGTTCAAAAGGCAATCCTGGGTGGCGCGTTCTCGCGGTTCATTTTGAAACCTGAGGAGCTTTTTCTTAAGATTTTAAATCTCTCATTTGGTATCATGATTAGGGACTATCAGCAGAAATGATCCCTATTCATTTACAGTTTTTTCATGTTGGTTTGTTTTTACCCAAGTCAAGCCACCTTATACAGTAGCGCTTTATACAATACAGACAGTTTCAAAGCAGCTTCAGAGCACAGCAAACTTCATTAAATATGAGACCAATTCAAATGTTGCTGTATAGCAGCTCTACAGAAGACAATGTATTTATTCAGCTCAATTCAGTGTTGATTCAAAAAAAAACTATTTAGGCATACATTACAGAGAAAATGACAGGCTTGAATAGGCAATTTGCATCAACAATCTGTACAGCTATAAACAATTCTGATGGTACATTATCAAGGGAATAATCTATTTTGAAATGAAGTGCCAGTAATGCATAGATTTGTGTAGGGTGCACCAAGAGATATTGTAGATTATAAATGTAATTCATTCAGTGCCAAAAAGAATCATTTTGGTTGAATTTAAAAAATAGACTGTATTCTGTGTGTTTTTAATGCTTGTTAGAGTTTTGCATTGTTAGCTTAGCAACACTCTAATGGCAAACTCAGGTGTGATTGCCATTGAATTCATTGCCTTCTGTGCACTTTAGGTTGCCGATAAACAGGCAGCACCGGCCGGGTCCACGTATGACAGGTGCCGATTCTTTGTTCATAGATCATTGGCATATTCTCTGTTTCATCATGCATTGTTTCAAACCTTGTGCATACAGAAGCTCAATGATTGGATCTCTGCTCTTTCGCAGTATAAACTCAGATGCCACATCCGGTAAAGAGATGAGTGATGGGAACGAGGGCTCCAACAGAGCTCGCAGTGAATCACGAGTCCGAAAAAACCTTCGCAAAACATCGCGCACTCGCTCCCGACAAGACAAGATGAACAGATCCAAACTCACCATGATCAAAGTGAGTCCAGAGCACACAGTAAAACCAATGAAGCTTGTCCAGACATGATGTTTAGATATTAGCTTTCGAAAGATAAAGTGATCTGTCAACTGTTTAGTGGTATTTGGACTGTAATTGTTTCTCACGGGGATGTCTGTAAAAATAAATCTGCATGTTGTTTTTTTAAAACAGTTTCCAGCATTTCAGTAATAAAAGTGTCCATATTTAAAACATTATCGTGAACGGTGCCTAGCAGTGGTCAAAATGGATTTACACAATGATTTTTGGACTGATATTCAGGCAGCAATTAAATAACCGCACAACCTTGGTGTTCGTCAAAGAAACAGAAGGTAATTTGACTGGGATATTTCATGCAGGTCGTGGGAGAAAAACACTGACATTCTGGATTCAGAAGGCAATAAAGTGACTGACTAACTCCTGTGAATGCTGAAAATACCCCACGTCCCTATGAGAGACAATTACCGTCCGATCAGGGCTTTTGAGCAGTTCACGGGTCGAAGCTCAGACCTCAGTAACAATTTGGACATTAGAAAACATGTTTAACTTAATAGAATTTCACACATTTCTTTGTAAAACTGAGAATTTAGCTTAGATAATGCAGGCTGGTGTTTGATTTTATTCATCGGGATTTGATTGGATACTGGTTATTATGCTGTGATATTTTTGGCTAATATTATGTTCTTTCAGAAGCATTAAGAATGTAAATATAATTTTTTGTTGATGTTCCTGATGAAATATTTTCCTCAACTCTGTTACAGGTGTGTGACACAGGAGACAAGATGGTGGAGTGCCAACTGGAGACTCATAACCATAGGATGGTGACATTTAAATTTGACCTTGATGGAGACGCTCCAGAGGAGATAGCCACGTATATGGTGAGATCTGTCTCTTTCTCTCCCTATAGAAGAATGTGTTTGATGTGTTTAAACTCCTGTGCTAAAGTTTGTGGAAGCCTTTTTTTCCTCAAAGTGAATGAGATTTGGAGGGGGATTGGACCAACTATAATAATGAAATTACCATGTTTATTCACATGATTTTCATTATTTCTGATTTCTCTATTTTTGATTTTATTATTCATTTATGAATAGATAAGTCTGCCATTAGTGAAGATCTTCACAATATAACACTTCAGTTAAACCAAAAGCATCCAAGACCATGTGTCCACCAAAGTGTTTTTTAGCCAGCTGAAAATTCCAGACTGACCCATTTTTTTTTATTTGAGAACCATTGCATTGATTGCTAGATGGACATATCTGTTCTTCATGTTCCTCCAGGTTGAGAATGAGTTCATTCTGTTGCTGGAGCGGGAGATGTTCATCGAGCAGCTGAAGGACATCATGGATAAAGCCGAGGACATTCTGAGCGAGGACGCGGAGGGTGAGAAGGCCAACGTCCAGACCTCACCCCTCCGTCAGACGCCCGTCACCGCAGACTCCGGCGCACAGGTTTATTAATACATATATGATTTGGATGAAAATGTACAGCTGATCTCTTTGTCCTAACTGAGAGCTTTCAAAGTGGACACAACGACTGTGTTCTTGTATTAGCACACATAACGGGTCTAAAGGCACGCCTAAAGGAAAATATACTTTTCTCTGCTAAATCACTGAAGTGGTTTGTTTTGTAGTGGCAAATGAGGTGGGGTTGAAGGCTTTGAAAGCAAAGGCAAGGGACAAAAGGCAAAACCCAAATACTTCAGCTAACGTAAAATATATTCCCTTTAGAGGGAACTCAATGCTGCCGCTAGTGGGACACGTCCCACCGGAACCTGTTGTTTGAGGCACATGTAACAACAACACGCCATTCATGGCTAACACAGTGTGATGATGTAGCTTAGACGAACAATATCTGTTGAGTCATAAATGTGCAGCTCTGGTGAGCCTTCCTTTTCTCTCAGACCTGGAGACAGCCATACTCTCCTCGTGTGGCTCATTCGGCTTCGAGTTTTTGAATGTAGAGGGTCTGGGTGACCAGGGTTATGGCCGTGATGGGCTGGTTTAGAGAGGCAAGAATGTAATAGGTAATCGTTTGCGCCCTCACCAGGAACGAGTTCCTGGAGAGAAGAGCAGAAGGCGAATGTGGTTGCCCAAGAGTGGGGAGCGGAGGCGCCATAATAGGAGAAAACCACACACAAATCTGAGGGCTGTGAGTGTGGTGAAAAAGAGGACATTTATTGAGCGGGGCTGCTGCTAAAGCTCTCGCCTCCCCTTTTCATTCTTTTCTTCTCCTTTATTTCTTTTATTTCCTCTGAGAAGGGTGTTGGTGTACAAGAGCTTGTTTCTGGCACTCATGGCTATTATGTTAGGAGTGGGGTGGTCTAAACTGAGGGTTGGGCCAACTCCTTACCCCGAGAAATAAAGTGAGCTAAGCTTGTTTAATTAGGCCAGAGTAGCCTGCTGTTTGGCTCCTGATAGAACATTTATTATATTATATTATTATATTTATTATTTATTAGAGATGACTATCTACATTCTTTATGATCTCTTTTCTGTCACCTTGTCCAGGTCTGGATATGAAGTAAGGTTATACTCCTCATTGCCCCTGTCTACGGTTGGGGAAATTGTTAGAAGTGGATCATGGGCTTGATGTGGATTTTCTGGTAGCTCTGCTCTTCGGGATCGAGACTCTCCTGGAGCATGGCTTGGACTAGTTTGAGATTCCAATTGAAAATAGAAGCTTTAGGGCCTTTCTTAACATTGCTATATTAGTTACTGGAAGCAATGTTGTGCAAGGTGTGTACCGCACGCCCGCTGACACATTTATTGGTTCAAGGCTTAAGCCTTTGAGTTTTAGTGCCTAGGTTGTTAGATTGGTCGTAACCACAAGCAGGCGCTGGTCAGCATGACGTAGTTGGGATTGACGTCCCCATAGCATCAGGCGATGCAGTGTTGAGTTCCCTCAAAATAAAAGTCTAGGTTACATATGTAACCTGGTTCCCTGAGAAGGGAACGAGACACTGCGTCACGTTGCCATGCTTCGGGCATGCCTGAATATCGTCTGCCTTAAAACGACACGAATCTGATGACGCGTACTCGGGCGCCCTTCATATACGCTGGGGCATACCTTGTTACTCATCTCACTGTTTTTGTGCCATCTAGTGGTTTAGAGAAGAATAAAATCTGCCTTTTGCCTCTGTGTGCCTTTAGCCCTGTTGTATTTTACTGTGTAAATTCTGCATCACCAAACAGAACTGAACTTGTTGTCTTCTGTATTCAGGGGTCAAAACCTGAGCACACGCAGTCTGACCAGCTAGTCTATAAACAGAACGGTAAGTCTAAGACTCGTCATGTTCTACAGGTCTCACTGCAACGACTGTAGTATGAGCATTTAACCCACAGTCTTCCTCCATTTACAGTGCTTCACACCGGAAAGCGCTGGTTCATCATCTGTCCTGTTGCTGAGACGGCCGCGCCTGACCTAGAAGACACGAGTAATACAGCACACCTCAACTAATACTAAATGCACTGTTATAGTGCACTGCAAAAAATGACGTTCTTTCTCAGTATTTTTGTCTTGTTTTCCAGTACAAATATCTAAACATACTTGAATCAAGATATATTTACTTGAGAAGCAAGATGACTTGTTCAAAATTTAAAATGTATGATTCAAACAAGAAAAAATATGTCAATGTGGTCAGAAATTAGAATTAGAATTAGAATTAGAAACCTTTATTTATCCCACAATGGGGAAATTTGTTTGAGGAGAAAAATACAGCATAACATGAGGAGAGATGAGGAGAAAAAAGGCAACCCCCAGACTATGCTCCTGTAAGGAGGACAGTTTGGGAACAGTAAAAAACACCTCAGCAACACTAGCACATAATCCGTACACTCTACAACATGAACACACAAGACTTGCAACAGGGGAGGGGAGTGGGGGGTGGAGGTAACCCAGCATAGGCAAGCAGCCATCCGGTCCTGCAGCCATTACGGCGCTGGTCACAGACCCGCCTGTCAGACTGGGGGTACAAAGCGTCGAAGGTGAGGGATGGGGGGTGGGGGAGGGTGATTGCATATCTGTATATATGTAAGAGTTTGTGTATGTGTAGGCCTGGAGAGTCACTACGCCTGACATCATAATCTAGATGTCTCAGTCCGCAGGATGTCATAGCGATACACAGCAGGTGTCAGTGGGGAGTGGGGGAAGGAACGCAAGAGCGTCTCGCTGCAGTGCTCGTCCGGGGAGAGTTGTTATTCCAGTAGCAGCCAAGGCCAGTGCTGGTAGAGGGGGGCCGAAAGCAGATAAGATAGGGATTGTTTGGTCTTGGAACGAGTAGCCGCATTCCAATTTACACAGCTCCTGGTCCATTTGGGTCTCCGAAACGATCCATTTGCCTTTGCAAAGCTGTAAGCTTCTCCATGATGTTATCCATATAGTGGTTCATAGTCACAGTCTGAGTGCTGACAGCTCTGCCCACTGCTTCAATCATGACGGGCAACCTTGTAGGGTTTTGGACAGCTGTCACCGTCTTCTTTATTCCTCGATAAACCAGGGCAATGCCTAATCCAAACAGCAGAAAACCTGTTATCATGGTTCCGAATAGGTAGATATCTTCAATGTCCTCCACGGAAAGAGCCGCCAGACACACGACCCGCCACCTCTCCCACGCGACCATCGTGTAGCCAGCTGCGAACGTTCCGGCAGGGCAGTCAGGTTCCCCCGAACCCAAGCTTCTCGTCGAGAAGATGGTGTCAATTGCGTTGAGAGACCAGTTGATCAAATCCATAATTTCTTAGTTTGGAGAGCAGTGCAGAGAGAGTCTCTCAAAGTACAGTAGACTAGACGAGAGCAGCAAAGCAGGGGAGATAAGGGAGAGGAGAGGAAGAAAATGCGACCGCCTTCGTTGAGAGCCAAAGAGAAGAGGAACTCAAATATAAACAATCCTTGTGCTTTTAAATTGCATGTAAATCTCTCATTATGCTATATTATCACCAAATATTTGATTCAATCTTTTTGTCAACTTGATGTGCCCGTCCAGTTTTTCAGTGGCATTGGTTCAGCATTGCGACCATAATCGCGTTAAAGACAATGGAGAAATATAAAATTACTCATTTAAAAATGTTGATTTATATGTATAAAAAATATATATTTTAAGTTTATTGCATAGACACACATATTTAAACGGTTAGTTCACCCAAAAAAGAAAATTCTGTCATTAATTAATCACCCTCATGTTGTTACAATCACGTAAGAAAAAATAAATGGAGTTTTTACTTCAGGAAATGATTGTTGCGCTCTTTTAGCACAGGTTTTTTATTTATGTTTGGAACAGTTTTTGAGTGAAAAAGTTCAATCAAACTTATTCACCTCAAAAAACAGTGAGGCCTATGATCAGTCAGTTCCAAAAAGAGATACAAAACCTGTGCTAATTGAAAAGAGAACCAGTTCATAAAAAGACTGAATCCACTATTTGGTGATTTAATATAGCATAACAAGCGATTTACAATGCAATTTAAAAGGTCTGTCATTTTAGACTGGGAACTGGATTGGAAACCAAAACAAAAATGCCAAGTAAGAAATAATTTTTTTTTTGCAGCGTATGTGCTTGCTTACCGCTCACTCATTTTCTTCCAGACCCAGAGAGTTCCTCTACATCTCAAGCGCAGGATGTCAACAGTGCCAAACCTCTGCAGAAACAGCCATCAATGCCACCACAAGCGTCTCTCTCTGACAGCCCTCAGACTGCCTGTTCGCCGGGTGTTTCTATGGTTTCTGATATCCCATGCTGCCCAATTGCGCCACCTGTCTCTCTCGATGTCACTGCTCAGAAAGTCGACGAAACCCCTCAGCAGCCCGTGGCTCATGAAGGCAGCCCGAACGCAGAGCCGTGTGTCAGCCAGACTCCAGCCGTGGTGCTTCAGCAACCCTTTGCCACGCCCACTCCACAAGCTGCTGTCAGCAGCAGCCAATCGCAGCCTCCGAGCAGCAGCCAATCACAGCCTCTGAGCATCAGCCAATCACAGCCTCTGAGCATCAGCCAATCACAGCCTCCGAGCCCCACCCATCAGCCCCAACCCGCCACAGCATCGCAGACGCAGCCGGCCGAGTCCGACGGCGAAGGGCCGCCCCGACTGGAGTTCACTGACAGAACCATAAAGACTCTGGATGAGAAACTTCGAAACCTTTTGTACCAGGAGTACCACCCATCGCAAACCACAAGCTCCGCCTCCGAGCCGCCGGGATCCCCGCCGCTGTCAGACAGCCAAGGCAGCGATGGAGCCGTGAGGAACGCAGAGAAACTGGTAAAGTTTAATAACTTTTCCCTCACACTGCCAGCTGTCAGGTTGTTTTGTTAAGATTAATAGCTGATAATAATTCAATTCACATTTATTTGTATAGCGCTTTTCACAATATACATCGTTTCAACGCAGCTTTACAGAAAATGCCACATTTTCAGTCCACATTACAGTTTAGAGTGAACTGTAATCAGAGGTGACTGTCTAAGTTATGTATTTCAGAAATGTACATATACAAAATCGCAGTTAGCGAAACATTTATTAATTTAAACAATGGTATAATTTATGGCAAAAACAATGAGCTCATTGAAGTAATGAAGTATGGAACTTAAATCCATACTTTTTGTAGGAATTTTTTTTTTTTTTTGTAAAATCAATCCTCCTCCATTCCCTCACACTGCCAGCTGTCAGGTTGTTTTGTTAAGATTAATAGCTGATAATAAAATGGGTAACACTTTACAATAAGATTCATTAGTTAACATTAGTTAACTACCTAGTTAAGAAGAACTAAGAATGAACAATACTTCTACAGCATTTATTAGTCTTAGTTAATATTAATTTCAACATTTACTAATACGTTATTAAAATCAAAGGTTGTATTTGTTAACATTAGTTACCATAAACCCTCTTACTTTCTGTATCAATAGTTATATCCTAACATATTTATTTTTTAATTAATTTTGCTTGATGGCACAATACAGCTTGACATCAGATGCAGTGTTTCAGATAACGTAACTTTCAGATAACGTTAGTTTCATTTCGTAACTAAATCAAATCATCATGAATCATTTATATTAATTTAGTATTAGATTTTATCCAAAGCAAATAAAAATCAAGAGAAATAAATGCATTTAAATATTATGACCTTTTCTTAACAATGCACCATTAAATTAAGTTTTAGTCTAAGTGGTCTCATGTATAAATGTGTAGTGAATTAGCTCTAAAGAAATATTAATAATCAATCATTACTTGTTATAATTGATTATGAATATTTGGATCAGTTAATAGAATTAACAATGTTGTAAAATCAATATTACAATCAATTAACCTGTTTGTGCCGTGAACACTCAGTGTTAATTGTTTATTAATTCTAAGAAATGTACATTTCCAGGGCATGGGAAGTGTCTTTCTTACTGTACAGTTCTACTAAGAGCCTGTAGTCAAAATCTATGATTAGAGACTCCAGATATGAGCTTGAGACACGGACAACTTTACGTGTGACATGAATACGACTTTATTAACTAGTCTAAACACTTAAACTACTCTAACATACACACACATACATGCATACCGTTTACCAAGGGAAAGAGAGCCCGAAGCAGAATACAGGAGAGCAAGAAGTTATAGCATTGTTTGAACTTCAGCAGATCAACAGCCTTGAGCAAACCTCCAGTTTAGTTCTAACACGCCCTTCTTTAAAGGGGTCAGGATACTTAATGTATCAAATAATGAGACTAAGCTTGATACTTGCATGTCTCGCCCATTTGAATTAAACTGTCCTGATGCAATTCGTTGAGGCTCCAGTTGATCTTTGCTGATGTGGTCTTGATGAGAGAGAACCAGTGGGAGTCAGAGGATCTTTGGTGAATGGAAAGACAAGACCACAGCCTGGCACAAGCTTGGGGGTCATTAGAAACTTCTAGTTCAGCATCATCTTCACGTCAGGATCTTGTGATCAGTGATTTTTAAAGCGTGAAGATGTCACACCCTCTGGATGGTTGTGAGCTGATAAGAAGTTGAGGGAATTTCTTTACGACCCTTTGTTCAAGCAGATCTTTGAACATGTAATTTGATTAGATGTTTAACAAATTAATCTTCAAGATTCTTATAATACTAATGCGTCACAAAGATAGCAAAATGTAGTGTAAATTAACAAATGGGGGACGAAGATTGGAGTTTATAGAGACTAAACATGCCACACATATGATTTTGGTTAACCATAGTATGCCAGTCTGAAACATTAACCCAAAAGAGTTTAAAAGAATACAAAAGCCAAACCACATAAAAGGAAAATCATGAGATGGGAAAATTAGATACATGTTTATATATTTCTCAAGTGGTTATATTTATATAGTATTAAAAGGGTTTATTTCTCCTTCTCAGCAAGAATTAAGTGAGATCCACAACTCTGTACTGTATATTCGTTTTGGGGTTGTAAAAGCTCTTATCAGTCTCAGTGTGTCCTGTAACAGGACTCCGGGTTCTGCCAGTGTGTTCGCTTCATTCGGGATGTTAGTTTTGGGGGAAGTTTCATAGACCTTTGTTGGGAGAGTGAGTCTGCTGGATTATTCATTAAATATAATGAATACTTTGTGTGTCTGATTGGTCCAGATGCTACAAATGTTTCTTTTCTCCAGTTTGTTGCTATATTTTTGCTATACTGTATTTCTCAGATTTAATTTCAGTTATTCTCTGTCTCTTTCAGCCTCAGATTCCAGAGAGGTCTGACAGTCTTGGGACCTTGAGTGACTCTGCTGTTGCCCGTAAGTAATGTGTGTGTGTGTGTGTGTGTGTGTGTGTGTGAGTGAATGTTAATTTATGGATGCAAGTATTCAAAAACACACAGAGAACTGTGTGCTTAAATTAGTACTTAAACAAGCTAAATTGGCCATTTGGAAGACCTGTAGAAATGTAACACAAATGTACTGCAAACGTTTACTGCTTTGGTGGAATCTAGAATGAGAGTGGAATGTAAATCCTATCAAATTACAAGGTGTTTGGTCTGTGAATGGTGCTTTATTGTCATTCTGTGAAGACGTCTGGTGGTCCATTTTAATCGTTTTTATGATTTTGAGATTATTATTTTTTTTTGTATTTTGAGCACTGCATGTTGTGTTTTTGTGCATGTTTAAATAAAGAGTTTTAAAAGTCAGAGCCTCTCTCTTATTCTCTGTCCATCAGCGTTCAGAAGACCCCTGAGCAGAGCGGACTCCGGGGCCGGATCAGGCACTCACGCATCCAAGAGCCACTTCCAGGTCACAGCCCGTCATTAACTATTACTCAAGCTCCTTATTCACTGAGTCCCAAATTGTATGCGCTTTTTCGTATTCGTGATTCGGTGGCTCTGAACTGTCAAAACACTTCTCAAAAGGCTTGCTATGGATGCGAAAAACGCAGAAAAGTTTCGGAGCTAATGTGTAAACATGATTGACACAAATGTATTTTTTAATGTGCGAAAATGTCGGACGAGAATTTCTGAATTTCTGTGTGCAAGGACCATATGATGCTCCTCAGGTCTTGGTTCGCTGACGCTGTGAGTTTGTGTCGCTGCAGATTGTGCCGACTGATTCAGACGTGTCTTCTCATGATGGTGGAGGAGATCCTGTGATGGATCTGGAGTCGGGATCTGAGAACAGACACAGATCCACATCAAAGTCAGCGAGCAAACGTTACTCAGCTCCTCCGGACTTCTATCAGGTCTGTCTGCAGCGTTTGGAGGAACACTACTCATTGTGCACCTCCATTATGGCAAAAATCATAATCACGGGTGTAAGAAAAAGGTCCTCAAAATATTTACATAAGACAAGTGAACAGTCAGCAATACAATAAGAACAAAGAAACTAATTATAAATAAAACTGACAGATAAATACAACAGAACAAAAATACAAATTAAATAGTGTTTTAAGTTTTCAGGAACATACAAGGAACAGTAATAGCCAACAATTTATAATCAAATGTAAAATCACACTGTTATATAACATATATAGTATATAATGTCATATAATGACATATATAATGTCACTGCATAGTCTTACTGTACACATTAAATATAGATTAATCCTTATTAAAGCTACTTCATAAGCTACTTAAGTTATTCTGTCGTGATCAGTGAGTGATTGTCCTTTTGTCTATTGTTGTTTGATGAACATTAATGACACAGACAGCATCAGGTTTATTAGGCTGCTGTCTCTTTAAGAGCTAATGCACAGATCCAATATACCGATACACACACAATCTTTCTCAACTGTGAGCGTTTACTAAAGACATAACCCACTGTGTTTACGTGAACACTCTCCAAACAGGCATTTTGACATTTTATGCGTGTACTAGAGATACGCGGATGGGCTATTATTTCATCCGCAACCGCATCACAAAACTCATAATCCGTCCGCACCAACGTTTTTGACCAATTTTCAAAACCGCACCCGCCCGCCATCCGCTGATTGGTGTATACATATATTTTTCATTTGATTGGCTCAACCGCCCGCCACCCGCCCGAATTTAATTAAAATATTATTTTTCGTGACGTCATCCGCCCGATCCGCGGTATATCCGCGGAGTCCGCGGCTGTAACCGCCATGTAACCGCCAACCGCGCATCTCTAGCATGTACGCGTTTAGCTGCGTATCCGAAGCCCGTTTGCTTATCCGCATCTGGCTCCGTCTCGGAGTTTGCACACAGAAAGCTGTCTGGGGAACAGAGTCTCTTTTATGACTCATAATTTGATCAGAATTTTAGATGTTTGTGTCAAAATTTGGATAATAAATGCAAAATAAGTGTATTTTTAGCATGCCACTCACTGAATAATGTAGCGTGATGAAGTCATGTGACCGCAATGTAACACACTAATGTTTCACACACACTGCTCATTATTCCATCAAACACAGCCTCCGTCAAATAAAACCATTTCATTCAGTCAATATTTTATTTTATTGTATAGTTATTTATTTAGTTGTATTCATTCATTCATACATTGATTCCTTCATTCATCTCTTCGTTCATCATTATTCATTATCCATCCATCCAATCTTTATTTATTTGTATAGTTATTTGTTTAGTTGTATGTATATTCATTCATCCATCCATCTATATTTTTTATTTTAGTTGTTCGTTCGTTCATTCATTCATTCATTCATTCATTCATTCATTTACTCTTCATTCTTGTTTTATATACTATTCATTCTTTATTTATAATTTCTTCATTCATCATTATTTATGTATTTATTTATTTTAGTTTTTAATTTATTCTGTTATTTATACTTAATTAGGGTTATTTGCATAAACTTTGTTCTTTGTTTAAGGAGTCTGACATAGCTTGTCAATATCATACATTTACATTTCTTTTACTTTTTTCTTATTTTCAGGACACACCTACTTCCTTTCCAGAGTCCAGACCCACAATGCCTAGCGCTCGGAGCTGTCAGTCAGCTGACGGGACGATGCAGTGCCTGTCCTCTGACTCCGGAGAGGAGGATCCGAGCGAGACCCCGTCCATCAGGCCCTCGGCTCCGGCTCCGGCCCGGTCCGACTTCATGAAGCGTGCGGTGGCTTTCCTGCGGCGCTCGGGTCACAGTAGCAGCGTGCAGAGCTCTGATTCGCCCTCGTGTCCTGTGGCGAACGGACACGCCCCTTCGGTCACAAGCCACGCCCACTCTGCTTACGTCAGCAGCGATAACGACTCTGAATTTGAGGACGCTGACATGAAACGAGAGTTGCAGAAGCTGAGAGAGAAGTGAGTAAAGCTACATGTGCTAACATTGGCCCAGTCCAGGAGTGAAAACTTATTAACACAGGTTCTTGTTCTTGTGCACAATTTGTCAGTGCACATTATTAAACTTGGTAATCTTTCACCACAATGTAACAGTTGCTTCACTTCTGAAACGACTTTTCTTTTTTGGCCAAAAACATCATATATCATCATATAATATAAGAACATTTTTCACCATTTGTTTATTTCCCAATTGATTAAATCAAGCCCCCTCCTACTTTTTTCTTTGTTATACTGGTAAATATTGCACAAAACAAACAGCGTTTTGACTTACTTAAATATTAAACTACAAGAAGCGACAAAATCAATCTAAAACCACAGCCAATCAGAAGAGCGAGTGGGCGGAGTCTCTCTGCAAGCGCACTGCACTCACAACCAAATCAATCAAAATCACAGCCAATCAGAAGAGCGAGTGGGCGGAGTCTCTCTGCAGGCGCACTGCACTCACAATCAAATCAATCAAAAATCACAGCCAATCAGGAGAGCGTGTGGGCGGAGTCTTTGCAGGCGCACTGCACTCACAATCAAATCAATCAAAAATCACAGCCAATCAGGAGAGCGTGTGGGCGGAGTCTTTGCAGGCGCACTGCACTCACAATCAAATCAATCAAAAATCACAGCCAATCAGAAGAGCGAGTGGGCAGAGTCTCTCTGCAGGCGCACTGCACTCACAATCAAATCAATCAAAAATCACAGCCAATCAGAAGAGCGAGTGGGCAGAGTCTCTCTGCAGGCGCACTGCACTCACAATCAAATCAATCAAAAATCACAGCCAATCAGGAGAGCGTGTGGGCGGAGTCTTTGCAGGCGCACTGCACTCACAATCAAATCAATCAAAAATCACAGCCAATCAGAAGAGCGAGTGGGCGGAGTCTCTCTGCAGGCGCACTGCACTCACAATCAAATCAATCAAAAATCACAGCCAATCAGGAGAGCGTGTGGGTGGAGTCTTTGCAGGTGCACTGCACTTGCTACAAAATGGATAAGCATATAATCAGATTCACAAATATTACACCATTTTAATATTATTACATACTGAGTGACTAAAACAAGCTCTTGTCATAGAAAACACTTGTTTTATTCACAGTTTGAACGTTCTTGTTTATTTTCTTCTAATTTATTTTTAAGATCTGAGATGAATTATCCATTGTTACTTTCAGTACAACTATAAAGGTCACGCAAAATGATATTCAAACTCACATTAGATGCTTTTAACATTAAATAAAACACATAATCTATGTATGTTGTTGTTCCAGCCAGCTGGTTCAGACAAAAACTCTGATTAACATAGAAAAGATGCCTTTTATCGAGCATCGCATCGCGTCCGGTTAGGACACTGTTTTATGTGTCCTGAACAACAGTGAAGGACCTCCTGCTTCTATAACACAGAATAATTGTGCCAAAATAAGGGTTTTCAAGTTATAAAAATAAAACTGTGCAATCAAACATCTGATGAGTTGACCACTTCTAACGGGATCAGCTGAGACCAGGAGTAAACCGGCCCCTGTAAGAGGAAACTGATGTGTATTTTAACATGATTGAACATGACAGGGTTGTCAACTTTGGTTGCTTGGCTGGAGTGAGATTTCTTACTGACTAATATATTAAAAATGCATATTTTATTCTAAATTATTGCGCTCATTTCTCTCTTGTGTGTTTGCACGTTATAGCTATAGTTGTTCAATTGTACACATTTACGGCAAACTGTTGCGAAATAAAAATTTGCATAATTATAATATATCTTGATTGCATTAAACTCACTTTCTCGGCACCTGACATGGTTCAAATTAAACTCTTATACATAAAACATATCAAAGTCCCTTAAATTGAGTCGAGTCCTTTTGTCAATGTGGTTTGCTTTGTCCTTTTATCTTACAAACACATTTTCACTTCTGTAAACTGAATTTCACTGGCCAAATAGAACATTTCCCCGACAGAATCACATGTTTCTTTATGCATGCATTCATGGCTCGACAGTCAAAACAAGCAGATGAAAAGCCTGACTCAATGTTTTCTCCCTGCAGGCACATGAAGGAGATCTCTGAGCTTCAGGCCCTTCAGAGAGGAGAGATCGAGCAGCTGTATTCTCAGTTAGGTCGGCCCGTTCCCCCCAGCGTGGGCTTCTTGCACGCAGTGCCGCCTACAGGCCGACGCCGCAGAGCCTCCAAACACAAGCTGAAGGGAAGCCGACTGCTCAATCCCATGGTGCAACACCTCAGGAGCAACCGAAGCAACAGCTCAAGTATGTATGCAAGCATCTGTGTCAGAGTACCAGCTTTAAAGTCCCCCTGTAGTTAGTCATTTTATCACTTAAAACTCATCTTTAATCACCAAAATTACATATTTAGACGTTTTTTCCTTAAATTTTTTCATGCCTTAAAATATCTTGAATGTAACTCGACACCCTTGCCTCATTTAGTATGTGCAGTTCTATGAATATGCAAATGAGCCCCGCCTCCACTCACTCACTCAGCTCAGAGATCCACTGGTTGACGATCACACGTTGATCTGATTGGTTACAAGGTAGTTTGTGGCGTCAGAAACACCAGCGATTTCAAAGCGTGTTTTTGAGACTGTCTTTGGTTCACTGCAGTTTTAAG
Source organism: Squalius cephalus (assembly GCF_949319135.1). Lineage (NCBI taxonomy): Eukaryota > Metazoa > Chordata > Actinopteri > Cypriniformes > Leuciscidae > Squalius > Squalius cephalus. Next base: position 35,174,123 of record NC_137137.1, read on the forward strand.
GAGGAAATACTCAGCAATGCTGTCGATATAAACAACATTAAAAGCTGGATTTTCACCACAGGGGGACTTTAAGTTTAGGTATTGGTTAGGATTAAGGGATATAGAATATGGTCATGCAGAATAAGACATTAATATGTGCTTTATAAATACTAATAAACAGCCAATATCCTAGTAATATGCATGCTAAAAAGCAACAAGTTAATAGCGAGAATTGGACCCTAAAGTGTTACCATTACATGTAGTTAATTATTATTACTCAATACCTAAATGTATAATTACGCTGCAACACGGACAGCTTAAAATAAAGGGTTCCACTTTATTTCAATAGTCCACTTTAGACATTCTACCAACTATAAGGAACTTTTCAACTACATGTCAACTAACTCTCATTAGAGTATTAGTAGACTGTTAGGTTATGGTTAGGTGTTAGTGTTCGGGTTAGTAGAATAAGTTGACTTGTAGTTTTCAAGTTCCTTATAATGAGTAGAATATCTGTTGAGGAGCATCAAAATAAAGTGTTAGCAGATATTCTACTGATACTCTAATAAGAGTTAGTTGACATGTAGTTGCAAAGTTATTGATAGTTAGTAGAATGTCTAAAGGGGACTATCAAAATAAAGTGTTACCAAATAAAGTGTAACCGAAAGCTTTCAACCCCTCAATGGAGGTTTGGGTTTGTTCGGAAGTTCGAAATGGGAATTTCATAAGTCTGATCTCTTAGAAAAGATACGTAGTCAGAACATCCATGAAGGTCTGTGCTTAAATAGAAGAACAGTAGTTTGGCTTTGTCAATCCAACATAATACTTATATTTTCAATGATAGCATTTTTAAATATCCCATCTCTTCCAGTTTTGTGCAACCCATGCATCTTTAATCTTTAAAGGGATAGTTCACCCAAAAATTGCAATGCACCTTTGGCGTAAGTCGAATTGCGTAGGCCGTCTGCCGAAGCTAGTTATTTTTAGTTTTTCAAGTTTTAAATATGGATATTTTTCTTACACAAATGCATCGCTTTGCTTCAGAAGGCCTTTATTAACCCCTGGAGTCGTATGGATTACTTTTATGATGAATGGATACACTTCTTGGGGCTTCAAATTCTCGTCCTCCATTCACTGCCATTATAAAGCTTGGAAGAGCAGGACATTTTTTAATATATCTTTGACTGTTCGTCTGAAATAAGAAAGTCATATACACCTATGATGGCTTGAGGGAGAGTAAATCATGGGGTAATTTTTTATTTTTGGGTGAACTATCACTTTAATTCCACCAATATTAAACCCAGATTGTCACCATTAGCCGTCTGTGTTCTCCTGTAGCCGATACGTGCTCCAGTGCGTCAGGTTCTCCGGTCAAGAGCTCTGTGGGTTCCAGCACTGCCAGTCCCGTGTCAGAACCACTGGAGCCGGTCCAAACCCAGCAGCCCTGCTCGCTCAAGGGCTCTCTGTCCTCCGACAACATCTATGGCCCCAACACACACACCCCACCCAGACAAGGTGAACACACACACGCCGCTGTCATCTAGAGGAGCCTGTCGAGCTGAGGCTGCACACACAGTGTCTGCTGTAAATGCGTCTTCCGCTGCCCTAACCGGCCACGGTGCGGCTAGCGTCTCACTGCCGTAACAATCACGGATTATGTGAAGCAAGACTTTACACTGCCAAAAAATGCTTTTCTTACTTAGTATTTTTGTCTTGTTTCTAGTTCAAATATCTAAACATTCTTAAATCAAGAAGCATAAATCAATTACTTAAGACATTTAGAATAAAAATGTATTTAATAAAATTGAGTTTTTGCTTAAAACAAGCAAAGTTTTAAAGCCTTAAATCTTAAGATTTTTTTTCTTACCCCATTGGCAAATAATTTTGCTTGTTTTACGCAAAAACTCACTTCATTTTATTTATTTTAATCAGAAAACAATATAGAATTTCTTATGTAATTGATTTATGCTTCTTGATTTAAGAATTTTTAGATATTTGAACTGGAAACGACAAAAATACTGAGAAATAAAAGCTTGTTTTGGAGTGTAGTGTTTGGAGCAACACATAGACACCAAAGCATATGATTCATTGGTAGAAACTGGCTCGGACGCAGCGTGACGCTCATTTACAGCTGATTTGCAGAAGACAAAAGTGTCAGAGATGCCTCTCTGTGACTCATATCTCTCTCCTTCTCTGTTTTTGTCACATATCTCACTCACTCTCTCACACTCATGGGGTTATTTCACAGTCTCTCATGTGCGCTCAACTCATTTACTTCGTTTAAATGGAGTCAGAATGTGACATTTAAACGGCTCCTTAATTGCTCTGTCACATGATTTCTTGGACGGCAAAGGAAGATTGCGTGATGCTCATACTGTGTATGAAACATTCTTATGGGTCAGTAGACACTTTCACACATTTAGTCTTTGCCGTAATGCCTCCAATTTAGAGGTCATTTAGAGGTTAAATGTCTCCATTTAGAGGTCATGTGTGAGCGGGAAGGCAAATTATCTTTTGTATTTTGCCAAATTAAGGAGTTATTACCACAAAAGTTCTTTATTGATGCTATATGTGAACAAGTCTATCATATGAATAGTTTGTGCCAAAGACTTGGGGCAAACTGCATATGCTGTACTCTGATGTTGCGGTGGTGCTTATGCAGAAACAAGAGCTTGAATCTGGCTCATGTCATTTCCCTATTCCTCTGTTGTTTCCTTTCACCTCCACCTTTGAAGTGAATCGTAAAAGTCCCCAAAATATAAGGAAGATACTGAGGAAAACCAGCTCAGGCCCTCCGGTTGGATGGAAGGTTCACCTTCCAACTGATGTTCCTGAGTGGCCTAACCAGAGCCTCAACTTTAACCCCACTAAGAATCTGTAAAGGACCTAATGATTGTGGAACAGCAATGCTCTCAACTTCACAGACCTTGAGAGGATCCATAAAGAAGAATCCCCAAAAGAAGGTGTGCATCATACCCAGTTTTAATTGCTGAAGCACCCTTGGTAGCCCAGGACTTAGGAGCTGTTTACACGACACCGTTTTCAACTGAAAACATTCAATTTTGTATGCATTTTGGACGTTCATTTATACAACAACAGCGTTTTGGGTGCCTGAAAACGCAAACTTTTGAAAAACTGGTTTCAAAGTGCAAGTTTTTGAAAACTGTCTCCGTGTAAACAACAAAAAGGTGAATCGTATGTCGTCTGTACGTGGAAAACTCAAAAGAAAAACTTCTCAGTTTTAAGCGTATCATTGTCGTACCCTAAGAATAGGGTCTGAATGCATATGTAACTGATTTTATTTTATTTTACTGCAAGAAAGTGAATAAAAATGCAATGCAGTCTGAATATTTTGTGAATGTGTTGTATATATTTCCATTGTAGCTGGTTAAAGATTTTATACCTGGAGAAAACGATCCGTTAGCATTCAGTAAATCTGTAACGGCCTCACGGACAAAGCCTGTGCTCTGTCCCATTCTCCAGCTCAAAGGGTGGAGGAGAAAATCTAAGACTTACTAAGACAATAGATAAGTTACAAGAAAGAACACAAGCTTGACAGAAAGGTCTCAGCCAGCTAATCCCATGCATAATACAGGAGACAAGTGAAAAAACACCATTAACTGGTGTATGCTCAGCAGTAGTCGCTGCTACACTCACTTTAAGTGTAGCTGAGTCCACGCATGCAGAAAAACACTCCTGAAGGTATGGCAGAACCAGAGGTGGTGTTAGACTTCCGCATTGTCAGGGTCGGAAAAATTCTGTCATAATCTATTGTTACCCGTCATTTTTAATCATGAATTTATAGGACGAGAATATAGGCTAGATTTAGCATTTATTTATTTTTGAGGAAAACGGATGAACAGAGAGTGTTTCACCTTCAGTGTTTTCACCTTCAGTGTAATCTGTCAAAATAATGGACAGCATTCAGATTTTTCCATCAAAAAATTCTGTAAATTATGGAAAATTTCAGTTAACGTAAACCTCTGGCCAGAACTGAAGCAAGAAGGAATGACCCAAATTCAAATTTTGCTCTCTACGCAACTGCAAATATCTGCCACTTAGGAAAATACAGCCTCCTAGTAGAGGGAGCCCTTGCTTCCAAAAGGGTCTCTGTAACCTCAGACAAAAGACCAGAATTAACCAGATACCCCCAATCAAATGCCAAACTCAAAGTTTCCTTCCGGAGATGCCACATACTGCCCTGAGGCTGTGAGAGTTAATCCACTCTGATCTGTATTTCCTACGGACTCTCATCCAGGAGAAACACCAGATTCAAGAAACATACCAAGACGCACTTCCCACACTCTTAGAAGGACTGGCGTAAGCAGACTTATCAGTGGGAAGGCATACAGATATGGGCCATCAGCCAATCGTGAAGCCAGGGTGTTTATCCCAAGAGTTGGAGAACACAAATCAAAGGGGGAGCTGGACTCTTTCTCGCCAAATCAGACCCATGGTATGAGCCTGCAACCTCTGTACTCTGGGCCTCAACCCTTACCTTCAGAGAAGATCTGCTCCCACATGCAACTGACCTGGGATATGCACCGCCCTCAGTGACAGAAGTTTGTTCTGCGCCAAATGAATGTTCCACACTAAACACCACATGGGTCACCAACACCTTCAGTTTATGTAAGAAACTACTGACATGTTGTCTGTCATGAGAACCACATACCAGGCTCAAATGTCCTGAAAGAAATAACTTGTTAGTAGAAAAACTGCCACCATCTCTAGGTAATTTCCGTGCCACATGATATGATCGCACTTCCGGACTCCATGGGCTGAAAGTGACATGTATGGTACCCCATTCTAGTGATGGGAAGTTCGGATAATTTTACTGACTCTCTCGTTCGATCTTGTTCATCAAAATGAACAAATCTTTATTCAAGTCATTCCATTCATTTAAGTGGCTTTAAATGTTATACTTTTAACAGTCAAATTCCCCGAACACATCTAACATGCAATCTTGATCATATTCTGAATTAAGAAGCCATTATAATACAGCCAAAGATAATTTACAGGGAACATAAATATTTACTTTACCTTTGAAGTCTTTCGTTCAATTGTCATGTGACCGACGCAATGAACATTAATGACCCATCACTACCCCATACGAATTCGTCCTCTGCATTTAACTCATCTAAGTTAGTGCACACACATTAGGAGTAGTGAGCAGTGAACAAACACACACTGCAAACTGTGGACACACACCTGGAGCAGTGGGCAGCTATTTTTGCTGTGGCGCCCAGGGAGCGATTGGGGGTTAGGTGCACCTCAGTCATTTCCTGCCGGTTTTGAGAATCAAACCTGCAACCTTTGGGTTACCAGTCTTACTTGGCCAGACAATTGGACGTTCTTTGTAAAGTGCGTCCAACCTACTGATGAGGTGTTTGTCGAAATAGTCTTGTGTTGACAGAATCTGCCCGTCAGGAAATGTTAAAATGGCAAGACTCAAAATCTGATGTAGCTGATGAGCTGATATAGTTGCTTGACAGTGACCAGTGTCACTGGTCAGTGCAAGAGAAATGAGGGGTGTAGAATAGTAATGTGCCTCTATCAGAAGTAGACCTTCCTAAAGGGGACCCTGAAGTGGCTGAGCAGCAGGAAAACCCTATCCCAACTGGAAGATTGTATGACCTGATTTAAAATAAGGGACCCAGCATGCACCATGTAAGAACATCACTGTAAATGAGACTTGAGGCACAACTCCTGTGCTCCAAAGGCATTGTTGCATGAAACACAAGACACAGTGTTTTTTTTTCTGTCATCTGAGATGCAAAATGTGGAGGAACTAACAGAACAGAATCTCGAGGCCAGCAAAGTGAAAAGCAAATATGCTTTAGCAAATACGCTTTAGCGGTTTGACATGATTTTTTGAGACCCCTCAATCAGGAACGGCTGCAGGTCAGAAGCCTTTGCTCCCAGCCTCTGATGCACTTATGGGGTTTAAATTCTAGCCAACTTCAACCTCACAGATATACATGAGAATCACAGATGCCTCTCGGTCGGCACCAACCCTGTCATAGAATGACTGAGCACCAAATCAGTCGCTCGTCTGAGCTCCTTGTCAAGGAGTAAAGTCAGCCCCTTCATCTTTATAAACATCAGCTTGGTACACCTGCAAAGCCGGCATGGTATCCAACACCTCACCCACCTGACCGGCAGTGATATAGGAATCACTGATCAGGGCCGATGTAGTCCTGCAGGGCTTAGACGGCCACTTCTTCCAAGATGGGCAGAAGATGTGAGAGATGAGTAGCAAGCTCCACTTCAACCACATGCGTTTCAACACACCCCTGTCCATCATGTCAGAGATAATGGAGCAAGGCCAGTGGCGCGAGTATTAATGAGCATCAAGTGCCACACTGGTCTCGAGTCCCACGGAAGAGCTCCGGAAGGATAAAAGGATTGATGAAAGTGCAAGATTAGAGAGGACCAGGCCTGGACTTGTTGTTGTTGCTTTGTTTTGTTTATGCGGCAGTCCTCCGTGAGGGGCTGCCGCTTTACTTTTTTTTTTTTATATATATATATATATTTTATTATTAAAGTTACGTTTACTGTTAGCAGGTTCCCACCTCCTCCTTCCTTGAACTTGAACTTTATTACACAGAGGTAGTCGGATTTGTGATCCATGCCGAAAAGGGCTGCTTCCAGGACCTCAAAATCTTTTGGAAATCCAGGAAATATAGCAGCGACCTGCAAGGTGGACACGTACTATGGCCAGCCAATAAGCATTAACTTATTCAACATAGACTGCACTTCTGGCTGGGCTGCATCGGTCGCCACATCCCAAAGCTAAGAATAAGCCAAAGAGGGCCAGGCTTCATTACCACTTTGGAGAAGAGCGTCAGCCTGCCCACTGCCAAACTCCTAACAAGCATTCACTAGAAAAATCACATCTTGAAGAAGAGAAATCTGCGAGATGATGGCACATCGTTTTGAGGCACCAAAAATGCTGTACTATTGAGGGCAGTGATAGTGCCACCAGCCAATGAATTATTGTGTGATTCTATGGGTTTCAGACAATCGCCACACTTGGAGGCTGTTCCCATAATGTCTGACACAGCGTTGAGTGAACCTATGAAAGGAAAAGGTATCCTAACATGCTTGACGGCACATGCAGGCCCAAACTCTTTGCTAGGGACTTTCTTGAGCTGTGAAGTGACGGAAAAATACCAGTCAGATTATTTGGAATGGTTGTCAATGCAATAAAGGAAAAAAACTCGACTTTTCCCCTCATACTGGTGTAGTTACCAGTTAAACCAACTAAATCACTTTGAGTGAATGGTTAATACAGTAATGTTACAGTACTTTAAACATAAATGGGTTTTATGTGTGAAAGTGGCTAACGATACATAAGACTGTGACCTATTTGATCAATTCCAGAAAAACTTTCCCATTGTTAGAAACATGTAGGCACATGTACACACTTCCACATCTACATTAACCACTGTTTTCTGAGACGCTTGACCCATGTTGTGGTGTGTTGCTGATATGATGCTTGTTGATGGGGTACTGATCTGAACGCTACCTGTGTCGGCTGTTACACCTGTCTCTCTCTCCCTCTCTCTCTTTCTCTCTCTCCCTTTCTCTCTCCCTCTTATATTCATTTCTCCACAGGCTGGACCGTTTACCACCAAACATCCGAGCGAATCACCTATAAATCTAGTAGCAAACCGCGCACTAGATTCCTCAGTGGACCCGTGTCTATGTCCATCTGTTTGTATTTGTTCTACTTTTCTTCTATTACTCATAATTCCTTTCCCCATTTCTTTCTGCTCTTCTCTCGTGATTTGCTTTGGTTTTTCTGTACTGCATTTCCCACATGTTCACATCTACTAACACACATTCTCAGCCATTCCATTTCCATATTCATGACAGTTGGCACTTTCCATGAATATGGTACGATGTACTGCAACTGAGAAAAAGTAAAAAATTTCCCACAAACTCATTTTGGGATTTGTGCCTCTACAGTGTATCCTATTCAGGAAAGACCTTCATGTCTACTCGTCCTGCCTTCAATTTGTCTTCTTTACAAATGCTTTGTGCTGGGCTGCAGCTTTGACCGATAACGTGAGCTGTCTTCCCCCAAACATGGCCATTCCCAACATTTAACTGAAAGTAGAGAGAGCGTGTATGGATTTGTCTGCCAAAGCTTTTGTATCGTCTATATATCTGTGCCTTCTTTCCTTTTCACTCCACGTAAAACCCCAATGAGACGATGATTGACGTGCCGTCTCATGTTTGGATTCGGAAGATGAGCATGCCAAGGGCACGAGCAGGTTGCTGCGGAAACCATCAGGGCTGTATTTTGAATTTTTTTACCTCACTTCCTGTTCTCTGGCTGTCACCTGCATGATTTTACTATGACACTGTCCCAGATGCATATTATTTACCTTGTGTTTCTGTTACTTTTGGCTTGTAGTATTTTGTTCCTCTAGGTGAGGGTTCAATTAGGACAAAAACATGAATTTCCCCACCAGTGCATCATAGCTGTGATTAGGAAGATTAGGCTTTATTTTTATACTTGGTCTCCCTCCATGTCAAAGTTATGATTTAGTCGTCATTCTAACCTTCATTGTGTGGAAAATGTCCCCCCCCCCTTTTTTTGTAATTTACTAGTTAGATTTTCAAATTTGGCATGCAGCACTTTTGTTGCATTCAAATTACCTTTTGAAATGCTTTGTTTCTTTATTATTTTTCTTTGTACCGTATGACGTTTTAAAGCTTAATGTAAATTCTGTTTAAAACATTCAACTGTTTATAAATAACTCTGTTTATAAATAATGCCATGCTTTCTGGGGTGGATAAAAAGTATTTTTATGCATCCAGATGTTTGTTGTTTGGTTTTAAATGGTGATTCTTTCAACTCTTTCCCTGCCAGCGTTTTTGAAAAAAGTTGCCAGCCAGCACCAGCATTTTTGATCATTTTCACAAAACTTTCATGGCCCCAAGAATATTTTGTTGTATGACTATCTGAACAGTCAATATATCAAAAGAAAGAACAGAGCCTCTGCTTTTAAACAAAAAACACGTTTTATTCTAGATTCATGCATTCTTTTTTATTAAAACTTGAATACATTTCATAAAAAAAGCAACATTTTGAACAAAAAGTCATGTTTTAGTTCAAGTCTTCATCCGGATGGGATTCAGAGTGATAAACACAGATAGAGTAGATCGATCCATCAACACCCTCAAAGCTTCACAGTCGTTTCCTCTTCATGGATTCAACATTTCATCCAGTAACGTTAGGCAGTTTTGATTTATATGCCATTTGATGATCGCGTGATTTGACGTGCGTCAGCAATGCTTCTATCACTTGTTTCTGCTGCTTCTTTGTCTGTGTTTTGATCCAGAGATTCTGTACCATTTCAGAAGATGTGTAATAGTGCCCCCTACCGTATAACAGTGGAAACACGGATTGCCGGAAAAACTCGTCAATGGCAGGGAAAGAGTTAAAAGTGGAGGTTTAGGAGAAGATCAGTTCAGTTGTAATCTTAAATGCACAGTATTTTCACTCACGGCCACAGACACGTACCATATATGATTGTGAGCAACGATTCAGTTAATTAGTCTTGACTTTTAAAGACCCCATGAAATCAAAATGAGGTTTTTAGTCAGTGTCTTTTAGCTTTGAGGTAATTTGCTCTATAGAGTCATGTGAAAAAGAAAGTACACCCTCTTTAATAAAAATCATTTTATCATACAACCTCAGATGAACAACACAGCATTTTACAGAGTGTCATTATTTAGCAAAACCTTGGCCAAACTGGAGAAGCCATGGGTGACAAACTAAGTCTTATTGCTTCCATATGGATTAAGTGGGAAAGTAGCAGTCAGTATCTGCCCTTGATTAATTGATCATGTGTACTGACCAACTCTATAAAAGCAGAAGTTTTGGTAGTTTGCTAGTCTGGAGCATTGCCAAAGAAGAAAGACATCAGCAATGATCTTAGAGAAGCAATTGTTGCTGCCAATCAATCTAGGAAGGGTTACAAGGCCATTTCCAAACAATTTGAAGACCATTATTCTACAGTAAGGAAGATTATTCACAAGTGGAAAACATTCAAGACAGTTGCCAGTCTTTCCAGGAGTGGATGTACAAGCAAATTCACCCCGCGGTCAGAGCGTGCAGTGCTCAGAGAAATCCCAAAACACCCGAGAGCTACACCTCATACTCTACAGGCCTCAGTAAACATGTTGAATGTTAAAGGTCATGGCAGTACAATTAGAAAGAGACGGTACAAGTATGGCATGTTTGGAAGGGTTCCCAGGACAAAGCTTCTTCTCTCTAAAAAGAACAATGCGGCACTGCTTAGGTTTGCAAAGTTGCATCTGAACAAACCACAAAACTTCTGGAACAATGCCGTTTGGACAGATGAGACCAAAGTGGAGATGTTTGGCCATAATGCACAGAAAACCAAACACAGCATGTCAGCACAAACACCTTGTACCAACTGTCCATCACGTTGGTGGAGGTTTGATGATTTGGGCTTGTTTGGCAGTCACAGATCCTGAACACCTTCAGTCATTGAGTCGACCATGAACTCCTCTGGATACTAAAGTATTCTAGAGTCAAATGTGAGGCAGACTGTCTGACTGCTAAAGCTTGGACAATACTGGGTCATGCAACAGGACAATGATCCCAAGCACACCAGCAAATCTACAACAGAATGGCTGAAAAAGTAAATAATCAAGGTGAAATGCTGAGCCGGGACCTTCAGAGAGCTGTGCATAAACAAATGCCCTCAAACATCAATGAACTGAAGCAACACTGTAAAGAAGAGTGGGCCAGAATTCCTCCAGAACAATGTGAGAGACTGATAGTCATACAGAAAATGATTACTTTAAGTTAATGCTGCAAATTTCGCATGCCAATGTGCATTGGCTCGTTCTGTATACACTCGATGATGGTAGGGCTCTCTGAAGTGATCCCAATTACATCGGGACGTCGACGTAACGTCTCCCTTTCCCTCCTTCAGGGAACGAGAGTTGCATACCTAGCCGAGATGTTTTTACAAGCTACGGAATCTTGGGGTGTACTTAGTTTTATTAAACATGACTTCTCCATTTTGGCTTTATTTTTTTAAATAATGTCATGTGTTGTTCATCTGAGGTTCGTATTTTAAGATCTGCTAAAGACCAGAATATATGTTATGTCCTGATACATCAAACCATAGAATTAAAATAGGGTGTACTTTCTTTAGGACCTCATGGGGTCTTTAAAGTAGGACACTTTAGTCAAACAAAAGTGATGGACCTCATTCAGAGTCCAGGCTTTAAGGTTGTCTGCACAAAAGGCCTTTTCTAGCTCATGAGCCATTCAAACATGTCACTCACCGACACCTCATGAGAACACAGATGAAGCTTCCCTGCACCTGATTCTGTATCTGTTCACTGATTGGTCGCTATGTTTTCTTGTGCATCAGCTTGTCCAATGGGCTCTGCTGTGTGCTTTCCCCCGCCCCCTAACGTCTCTGTCTTTGCTGTTTTGCTCTTGTAGGGTCCACTCTGAAACGACTCTGTCTAGGCAAAGAGCGCAACAGTAGTAAATATCCCACTCCTTTCTTCGCTCCTAGTCTTTCTTTCTTTCTTTCTTTCTTTCTTTCTTTCTTTCTTTCTTTCTTTCTTTCTTTCTTTTCTGTTTTTTCACTTGTCATTTCTTTTGTTGGCATGAGCGTGAGCCTGTGTGATAAGTGCTCTTCATTTGCAACAGCAGATTGTGAAATGTGCATTGATTCTTTATATTCATTTGAATTGTTGTTGTTTTTTTTCTAGTGCATGGTTGATGCAGTCATGTGCTTATTGAAACCTTTATGATTTCTGTATTTCTGGTCATTTAAGTGCATTTGTGTATTGCTTTGTTCTTTGTTTGGTTCTGTAATCATCCAGCTGCTTGATTTTAGGCTAGAAACAAGTGCACAACAAGAAGCAAACAAATGCAGAAACAATCAGATCCACCAACATTTCAAGTACATACTCAGTGTCTGTTCTCTCATTGGTGGGAACAAACCTTAGTACGCAAGGGGTTGATTGATGTCTGTGACTCTTAAACCATGTGTTATTCAGAAGTCCGACCTCAAAATTTTGAATGGTTAATTAAAATTAAATTAACTTAAAAATTGGTATTGAATCAAGTCATTGTCAAAGCAAATATTTACACCTCTAGTAATGCGTAACGATTAACCATGATATTAACCACACTTCACTGCGTAACGTGACGAATCTCATCATGTGTCAGTGAGCAGCAGATTGATTACAGAGGATATCAGGGGGAATTCTCTGAGCTTGAGGTCGTTCTCTGTCTCTTTCTCAGGGTCTCATAACGCTGGTGCTTCATCATCATCATCATCTGCAGCCGTGCCGGCTTCATCGCCTCGGCCAATCACGGCACTCGTCCAGGCTCAAGCCAACAACAGCAACAACAAGACTGGCACATTCACCGATGACCTACACAAGCTGGTTGATGATTGGGCAAAAGAGACTCTTGCCTCCGCCCCTCAGCTCCGCCCCTCTGTGTGTCAGATCAGACCGCAGAGATCTCATCACTCCTTCCAGACCAGCAGCACTGCAATGGCTAGAGTCCCCAATCAGGTACTATATGCTGTTTGTCATCCAGAATTGTAATAAGGATCTTTTTTTTTTCCATGTTCATCTGTGTTTAATGTGTAATGTTGCTGTTTGATCATGAAAAAGCTCTGCAAAGCTTCAGTTTTTCTTTATATCAGTGTCACTGTTTCTGAACTCCCTGAAAACTCCTCAATTGTAGTCTTGAGTTTTCTTCTGGGAACGAACACGTCATATTCCTCATTTTAAATAATTCATACGCAGAATAAAGGGGTCTGGTTGAGTTAGTTAGTAGTGTGTTGAAACTGGCGGTTATGGTAAGGGGCGGGATATTTTCTAAACACGCTCGAAGGTCTCGACCAATCACAACGCACTGCTCCAGCCGACCAATCAGAGCACAGTGTGCTTTTCAGGAGCAGGGGCTTCATAGAGACCGGAACTAAACAGAGCGTTACTGACAGACTGCGAAGAGAGGAGCTGCAACATTGGAGAATATGAGTGAACTCTAAGGAAATTTTAAGGCCACCAGGTTACTTTAAGTTAAACCAACAAATCATTTTTTATAGCGAGTATATATTCTGTTCTATTAACCAGATGCATTATTATTGAGACATACTATAAATGTGAACGTCTCTGTTACACATGTAACCCTCGTTCCCTGAAGGAGGGAACGGAGACATAGTTGAACATAGTACCGTACTGATTGGGATCACGCTTAGGGAGCCTGTCATCTTCGAGTATTGAAAAAACAAGCCAATGCACATTGGCGTGCGAGATTTGCATCTCGTGCTCCGCCCCACAGCGTGGGTATAAACACGGAAGTGGATGTACACACCACTTGTTTTTCACTGAGGAGCCAAATGGAGCCCGGGGTCAGCGGTGATCCAGCACTAGTGGTGACGGGACTGCGTCTCCGTTCCCTCCTTCAGGGAACGAGGGTTACATACGTAACCGAGACGTCCCCTTTCAGTTCGGTCACTTTTGACGTAGTCAGACGTAACGTTCTGATTGGGATCCCAATTAACACGCCACCTAGTGCTGCCACCTTCCAGTGCCTAGCGGAAGCCTCCTGTCCCCCCGCAATATTGAGGCGGAGATGGGACAGGGCTTAGGCCAGGGAAGTCCACTGCTGTTCTGCATGACCCACTCAGACAGACTTGGATAACACTGGGAAAGCGTGCCCTTTCGGTGGAAAGGGAGACGCTGCGGAAGCCACATCCTGCCCACATGTATCATGTGGAGGTTACACATATGGACTGGGCGTTTCCGGACAGTACAACATATGGAATGCCACTGAGGTGGCTCCGGCCTAAGCAGTGGGGAGACAACACCAGTCGGAGACGGCAGAGCGGGCTCTGGCAAGGGAAAGACACGGGCTCGCCGCAGGGAGCTGTATCGTGGAAGAATACACATATGGGATTACCGTAGGGATCACAACATATGGGACACAGCCTAACACTGGTTCCAGCAATGCATACAAGTGATAGGCCTGGCAACAGATGCTTCGCCACGTCCATTGCCGAGGGGTGTGGAGGAACTCAACAGGGTTCGGCTAAAGAGGAACTCTACTGGAGTAAGAATGGCGCACGTATCCAGTCCGTAGGAGGGGAATGGCGCAGCAAGCCGACACTTCGAGCGGGGCTTGCTGTTTTGGCTGGCTTCTATGCGAAGAGAGCACACAGGAAGCTACCGGCTAGACACGTAGGCTATAGAATCTAGCGAACGTGTTTGGTGTCGCCAAGCCCGCAGCTGTACAAATATCTGTCAGCGAGGCACCCTGTGCCAGCGCCCAGGAAAAAGCTACACTCCGAGTGGAGTGGGCTCGCAACCCAGGGGGGCATGGTGCGTCTTGGGATTGATACGCCAAGATGATGGAATCCACTATCCAGTGGGCCAATCTTTGCTTGGAGACAGCCTTTCCCTTCTGCTGGCCTCCGTAACAGACAAAGAGCTGGTCTGAGGTCCTGAGGCTTTGCGTTCTGTCCATATACAGGCGCAGAGCGTGGACTGCACAGAGAAAAGCCAGGGCTGGGTCTGCCGCCTCCGGGGGTAGCGCTTGCAGGTTCACCACCTGGTCCCGAAAGGGAGTGGTAGGATTCTTGGGCACATATCCATGCCGGGGTATCAGGATTACGTGAGAGTCATCCGGACCCGAATTCCAGGCACGATTCGTCGACCGAAAATGCGTGCAGGTCCCCTACTCTCTTGATAGAGGCCAAAGCAAGCAGGAGAACTGTTTTTATAGACAGGATTTTTAACTCTGCTGCCTGCAATGGCTCAAAGGGAGGTCTCTGCTGTGCCATCAGCACCAGAGACAAGTCTCTAGAGGGTATACAGGGGGGGCGAGGCGGATTCAGTCTCCTCGCGCCCCTCAGGAACCTGACGATCAGGTCATGTTTCCCCAAGGATCTCCCATCAACTGCATCATGATGTGCGGCAATAGAGGCAACATACACTTTGAGGGTGCACTCCGTACACTTTGTAGAGGGTGCTCTCGCGGAAGTGATGTGTCTACGACAGCTTGTGGTAGATCACCTAGAACCTCCGCATCCCATCTAGGGACCAGACATGGAGTTTCCAGAGGTCTGAACGCGGGTGCCATACGGTGCCCCGTCCCTGAGAGAAAAGGTCCTCCCTCAGAGGAATGGGCCAGGGAGGGGCTGTCGAGAGGATCATCAGTTCAGGGAACCAGGTCCAGTTGGGCCAATAAGGGGCAACTAGCAAGACCTGCTCCTCTTCCTCCCTGACTTTACACAGTGTCTGTGCGAGAAGGCTCACTGGGGGAAACGCATGCTTGCGGAGGCCCCGGGCCCAGCTGTGTGCCAGTGCAACCGTGTCGAGGGTCCCCTCGGTCAGAGAGTAGAACAACTGACAATGGGATGAGTCCGGAGAGGCAAACAGATCTATCTGTGCGGCCCCAAAGTGGCCCCAAAGTGGCCCTAAATCAGCTGGACCGCCTGGGGATGGAGTCTCCACTTTACCGGGGCCACAGGCTGTCGTGAGAGCTCGTCGGCAGCACAATTGACCATGCCGGGGATATAAATGGCACAAAGCGACCTCAGATGCTTCTGACTCCATATGAGGAGATGGCGGGTGAATTGTGACAATCAACGGTAGCGCAGACCACCTTGATGGTTGATGTACGCAACGGTCGCAGTGTTGTCCGTACGAACCAGAACATGTTTGTCAAGCAGCAGCGTTTTGAGGCGTCTCAGAGCAAGGTGTACTGCTAGCAACTCGAGGCAGTTGATGTGCCAATGCAGTTGGGGGCCTGTCCAGACCTCCACAACTGCATGCCCGTTGTATGTGGCCTCCCAGCCGGTGTTGGAGGCATCTGTGGAGACCTCAGCATACCTGGACACTTGTTCTAGGGGCACTCTGGCCCAGAAAAACAAAGAGTCTGACCACGGGCTGAGGGTTTGGCGGCAGGCCGGGGTGATTGTCACACGGAGCTTGCCGCTCTGCCACGCCCATCTCGGGGCTCGGCCGTGAAGCCAGTGTTGATGCGTTCTCATATGAAGCAATCCGAGCGGCGTTACTGCGGCTGCCATATGCCCCAGGAGCCTATGAAAAAGTTTCAGTGGGACCGCTGTTCTGCTCTTGACAGTATTCAAGCAGTTCAGCACCGACCTGACACGATCCTCTGTGAGGCGTGCCGTCTGAGGGACCGAGTCCAGCTCCATACCGAGAAAAAAGATCCTCTGCACGGGGGCGAGTTTGCTCTTCTCCCAGTTGACCCGAAGACCGAACTGACTGACAAGTCCCTGTGCTCGCACAACTGATTCCAAGACTGAGCTAGCATCAGCCAGTCATTGAGATGGTGGAAAATACGACCTTCGTAAAGAACCGGGACGACAGGGCCAGCCCGAAGGGTAGGATTTTGTACTGATATGCTCAACCCTCGAACGCAAAGCGCAAGAATGGCCTGTGAAGCGGGAGGATGGAGACATGAAAGTATGTGTCCTTCAGGTCGATCGCTGCAAACCAATCTCGGGGACGGATTCATTCGAAAATGCGTTTCTGCCTTAGCATCTTGAATGGAAGCTTGTGAAGGGGCCGATTCAAGACTCGCAGGTCCAAGATTGATCGTAACCCACTGCCTTTCTTGGGTACAATGAAGTACGGGCTGTAGAAGCTGGTCTTCATATCAGCTGAAGGGATCGGCGCTATCGCATCCTTCGTTAGTAGGACTGCGATCTCCGCACGCATGACAGGGGCACGTTCGCTCAACACCGAAGTGTAACGAACACCGCTGAACTTGGGCGGAGGCCGGCCGAAATGAATCGTATAGCCGAGTCTGATGGTGCGGAGGAGCCAGCTGGACCGGTAGGGAAGCACTCTCCAGGCTTCCACAAACCAGGCCAGGGGGGCCAGACGCACCACAGACGTACCCGGGGTGGGGCAGCAAGGTGGAAGACAGGGACCCGACTCGGAAGGCCCGGGGGTGGCCCGAAGTGGGGTCTGAGTGTGCGGTGCAACACTTACCGGTCTCCACAGGTCAGCAGGGGGTGCGTGAGAAGGTGTAATCGGGTCCTCGAACCGCACCTAGCTGGCGATACAAGAGGCGGCTGAGGGTGGCAAGGCTTTACAGGGTTGCACACCGCCAGTCTGGCCCTCTTGGGAGGAATTTGCTCTTTCTTTGAAAATGTGGGTGGCAGAGAAAGGCACAAAACAAAGATTCTCCAACCGGGCCTTCTCCGGGGGAGGGAGATGGTGACCGAACCAACCTCAGCCTCAGCCTCTTGGGAAAAATTTGCTCTTTTTTTGAAAATGTGGGTGACAGAAAACAGAAAAAGGCACAAAACAAAGATTCTCCACCCGGCCCTCGAACCGAGTGGTTCGGTCACCATCTCCCGAAGCTCGTTCCATGGATGACATGAACTATCCACAAAACTATCCATGTTTCAGCGTGCTGTAAGCTCAGACACGTGATGCATCTATTGTGACCGTCAGCTGGGGACAGGGAACGACTGCACCCAGAAACGCACGGGTGGAATGGCACCTTGAAAAAGACGCAGACACACCCATGTTGCTCTTTGAGGAAATAGTGCTCTCAACCAGTGCCGGAGCACACAGAGAATGACCGCAGCAACACTGACAGGAGATGGTGCAGCCTGTACCAGTGAAGCACATACCCTCTTCACCCTCTAACCACCGTCATAACAAACACACTGATGTTGATAAAACAGCAGTTGAGAGCTCAGAAGGCTCGCGATCACCGCTGCACTCGCGCTGTAACACACCAGCACCGGGAGAGACTTCCAGAAGAAGCACCGACACACTCACTCGTTGTTAGAAAACACTCCAACACAGAGACATCAATCAATCGGCTCCGAAGAGAATGACAAAGTGGTGTGTGCATCGCTTCCGTGTTTATCAATACTACGTTGAATGTGACCGAACTGAAAGGGAACTAACTAAAGGTAGAGGGGGTCATCCATTTAAATTATATTAAGCCTTAAAGTTCTGCATAATTAGGGGCGTGGCCACTTGAGTGACAGGTGGATTGCAGCTGCTGTCACTACTAGCCGTTTGTCTGCTGTCTGTTAGCTTCACGTCACGTTACCTCAGCTAATCCGCCTCTTTGCCCATTTTCATTAATCTGGGAGTGACACGTTGCCAAGATGGTGACGGCCGGCTCCGCCCACTTTGGGTTTCAAAATTGCTCTTCAGAAACCTACAGGTGATGTCATGGACACTAAGGCCAATATTTTTTTATAGTCTATTGTTCTGACGAGTCACAGGCGGTCAGTTCCGCGAACTGGTTCTTTCGGACAGTTCGTTTCAATGAACCAGTTAAAAAAACCGGTTAGTTTATGTAATCACGCAATGACATTACACAATTCTCTGATTAAAGCACCCAATAATTATTTTCTAAAGCTAAAATTTCTAAAGCATTTAAGGTGAATAAACATAAACCATGAGAAACCATAAAGCAGTGTTATTTTATCTGGTCTCTCTCTTCTCTTGTAGTTTAGAGGCTCAATCCCTGCGGCGGCTGTGAAGCTCCATCTACCCCTGTCCTGCCCACTGTCAGCAGCTCTGGGTCCCATCATGCCTCACGGCATCACCAGCGGCCCGTCGCCCGTCATCCAGCGGGGCGGATACCTGATGCCCACCGCCCCCTTCGCTGGGATGATGCCAGCCCCTGTGTATCCACACCAGTGGTCCGGTTTGCCCAGTCCGGTGGGAATGTTTGGCACGGCCGCTATGGTCCCGTATCCAACCATGGCCAGCCCGGCACTGCAGATGTTTCCTCTGGTGGTCAAAAGCCCAGACGCCCCAATGTGCCCCAGCAAAGCCAGGACTGCATGAGTGCTTCAAACACTCTTCTGCATAAGGCTAATCAATGCACACTTGCAGATGGATAATCACGCAAACTCAAACTGACTGGGAGTTCCTGCAACATGTTTTAACTCTGCTTCAGGATCAAACCATAATCTCTCCTCAATGTCTGTGAGCTTTAGATCGCTGTTGGATGGGAGACGCGTCTGTATGAAGCCTTTGAGCCTGTAAATATGAGGTGTGAGTGTGTGTGTGTGTGTGTGTGTGTGTGAATGTGGGCATGAGGAGTGTGTTAATATATCAAACCAGTCCTGTGGGCGCCGCTTGCACGTTTGTTTGTTTGTTTTGACCTTTTAGCTCTTATGTTTGAATATGAATTAAGGAGTGTTAGTGTTAAGGGTTTGGCTGAGATTAGGCCTTCAATTCTACTGCCATGAAGTGTCATGTCATAATCATTTTGGTGATTGATTAAAACATACGGATACATAAACAGGCATATTGGGCCTTATTAATGAAACAGGAGCAGAATAAATGTAGTCATTCTTATCTAAATCTCATGACGATTTGTGTAAGAATGGAAAAAATACATAAATGTTTTATGAAAGCATCCCAATGCTGAACGTTGATTTATGGTCAGAAATATCAGTCCTGTTTTCCAATCATACGCGTTTCATTTATTTACAGCACTTTCATTGGCGGTTTACAGAAATATCCAGCAATTTCAGACCACAGGACAAAATCCCTACTTTAAGAAACACAATTCAGGATGATATAGTGCCTTGATCGGTCATCAGTTTTCCCTTGAAAGGTATGATTCGGTTTTAAAGGGGGGAAAACATTCCTCTTCTGTTCCTAATGCAATGGGGTTTTTTTTTGTTTTTTTTTTGCATGATCTTTTTTCTATTTACGTCCCCTTTCAGTTGAAGCAAGTTTGCATTAAATATAAACCTAATCATTTGAAGTGTAGCTAGTAGCTAGATTGATGAACGAATGCGGTTGATGTCTGGGTTTCTGATTGGTTACAATCATTCATAAGCAATACTGCACTAAGCACAGAGTCTCAGACGCATTTGAGGAACGACTGGTTTACATTGCGATGATCTGATGAACGATGCATGCCATCAAAGCGTCGCGGACGCCCAAATACAGAATTAAGAATTACTGTGTAAACGTGCTCTTATAAGTGCGCCGCCTTCCCTCTTTACAGCGTAACACAGGGACTGAATGCAGGTTTGACTCTGAATGTGTGTCAAAATGACATTGCATGTGATTCACCCTCCCTGTTACGTGCTGCATTATCCCAACCCATAATGTGAACATTGACAAACTACTTTACATTTGACTGTTTTACCAAATGTATCATTTTTATTTGCTTTGCATAGTGGCTGAGTTTATTCCTTCTTGCACAGTGTTAATGATGTTGAGTTTTAATTTCTTTTAAGAGGGCAGTGCAATTGTTAGTCATGAATCATATTTATTGTTGTTTTTCATAAAAGCGATCCAGCATGAGAAAGTGCAAGCATTGAATACTAGCTCACAGGTGTACAAAACATATTTGCATCCAAAATCCACATCCCAACCCAACATAAAGTCTGGTTTTACTTGTATGTTTGTATGATTCAATCTTTAGTCAGGGTTATATTTCTATTATAACTGCCAAACTGTGAATTGTACAGTCCTCTAGTATTTATTTCCTCAGTGCTTAGTTTTGCTGCATCTTCTGTCCTGTAATGTGTTTTTCATGCATTTGTACAGGATGTTAATCAATGATCTGCAGTTAGAAACGTTTCCGGGAGGTTTCTGATGTTTTGTTCTTGCCGTTATTAATGCTGATAATATATCTGGCAATAATTACTCCACTTTGCCATGTTTGTGTCTCACGGATCTGATGGTTATAGACTTTTCCCGGTCTTTTCTCTGTGAATGATTGCTTCACCCTTCTCCGCATTACTTTGCTCCGCTCAGATCCAAACGAAATGCACTCACAACACAGACTGTGTACAAGTTTAATTAAGAATAAATCAATATTTTGTGCTTAATAGCTACTGTGTTCTTGTGGTTTTTCACAGGCGTAAACAGTGATTATCTGAGCCGTGCTCTTGAGGTACAGGTACACTGTAAAAAAAAAAAAAAAAAAAAAAAAAAAAAAAACTTGTTTTTACAGGGAAAATAAAATCTGTTTTGTATCTTTTAAAATATACTTTTAAATAATTAAAAAATACATGCTTTCATGTTGGAAATGGTGAGAACACTGTTATATTACACAGCTCCTATAACATTCATTACAACAAATCATTATGGTTATTTATCGTTCTGCTAAATGTGTTTTGTCCCACATCTCACACTTCTAAAACCAGCCACAGACAATGGGTCTCATTCATGAAACATTCGTAAATATACGAGTAAATATGTGAGTGATTTGCGCGTAAAGAGACATTCCCGAAAATTCTTCTCCTGATTCACAAATACTTCGTAAACGTCAGATTTGATAGTGAAATGTGTGTGTGGGTTAATGAATTCCAATCAGTCGTAAATGGGACGCGCGTGCACGCTCATTCTTAATTACCATAAATCCCGCCCATTAAATCCGACTGACAACTATATATGGGCATATTATGACACCAAACAAAGGATTTCAACATGTCTTCTCAAAAGCGAATGAAGAAGAGAAATTTCTCAGATGCAGAAATTGAAGTTTTATTATCAGAAGTTCATTCAAAACGCCACATTTTATTTTCAAGCGTACATAGTGGCGTATCAGGTCCTAAAAAAAAAGGATTTTTTAGGTAATACCTAAATGCTTTAGGTAAAAATGCTTGGCAGCATATTACAGATGCAGTTAATGGAGTTTCATCTGTTAATCGAACAGTCCCAGAAGTGAAAAGAAAATGGTTCGACATGAAGCTTGACTGCAACACTTGTAACTTGCGGACTTGTAAAAAATAAATAAATAAATAAATAAACAGCTTGAATATAAAAAATAAATAAAAATAAAATAAAAAAAGACTTGCGGACTTGTGTTCCGTTTGCAGATGCTATTGGCTCTCGTAATAAAAGTAAAAAGAAAAACCGTATGTAATTACTATATAATCTTTTTTCAAAATACTGTGTAAATAGGCCTATGTAGCCTACCCGATTACGGTGAATTAAAAGGCAGCCTTATTAATGAGCAAAACGTTCGGATGTTAAACGCACTATTTACGCGTGGCTGGGACCAGGTGTAGATTTCTTTCGTACCAACTAACATTTGGGAAATACGAACATTTTAATGAATCCGAAAATTTACGCCAGAACCACTTTACACACGATTTACACAAAAATTCGTTCTGCTCGTGTTTCGTGAATGAGACCCAAGTTTATACTGTATGAAGAAAACAATATCCCTGATATTTTGTGCTTCTAAAATCCGTCCGATGGAGAAAATTACCAGAATAAACACTAATATTGGTTGATACAAATATGTTGCATGATATATTAGACTTATGCATGCCTATGAAAAGTAAAAAAAAAAAAAAAGAAAAACCATTAAAACCAGATGTGAACCTCACTGAAACATGCACAAAGGATTATTTTTATCCTATTTCGACTGTCCTAACCAGATTAAATGAAGAAAGGCAATTGCTTTTCAGTACAAAAGTACAAAAAAAAAGTACACAAAAGGAATGTACTTTTGTGTCCGTTTTTGACATGCAATAAAAATGAATTTTGCTATGGATCATACTGTCGACAATTAATCCATGTATGTTTTTAAAAATAATAATAATTGACTGCATAATTTTTTTTTTTCTTAAATGGATCTTCCAGTGAAATGTGTCGATGTGTCGTGAACAGCATATTCTAGAGCAGGTGTGGGAAAAGTTTAGAGAAAAACTGTCAAAAAAAAATAAATAAATAAAAAAAGATACATTTTGAAAGAAAAATGAATAAATTGATAATAAAATAATAAATTAAATTTGATGTAAATAAAAAATAACTAAATATAAACATTTGATTAAAATAAATAAATTGATAAAAATAAATAATATTTGATTTAAATAAAACAAATACATCTAACAGTACAGTATAGTGAGTAGAAAAGAATGCAATAATGTAGCATAATGTGTATATATAAATAAACAGTGATGTGACTGAATGTATATTGATATTATATTTGTTAAGAAGTGTCTTTATGCTAATAAAGTGAGTATATTTTTCATAATTAACAAGAAATACTAAATAAGTGTTAATAAAGGTGCTGACGAGTGATCCATGAGAGACAAACTTTTGTCTCATCTCCGTTTCTCCTGTTTATTCAGGACTTTTATTCTGTTGATCTGTTTGTTTCTCCAAACACTGACAATCAGCAGATAAGAGGAGTGTTTATCACTGAAACTTCAGCATGAGAAGAAATCATTATAAGAGAGAGGGAGCATGACAGACCCTGGAGAAACTCTGTGACGAATGAAGAAGAGCAATAAATAAAACACGTATAAGGGTTTTGAGATCTTTTATTTTTAATATTTGGGTATTTTCATTGTTCTTTTGTGTTTTATCCAAGGCTTTATAGCATTATATCTTATATCGTTTCAATGCAAGTTCATTTTGAATACATTTTGTTAAAATTTTACCTAAAGAAATCCTGATGTTGTTATTTGACCTGTTTCAACACACCTTGATCAGAAGCTCCACCCTCTTACAACACTAACCAGGAAGAGGCTGACTTGTTATTTCTCTTTTCTGCCATACTGACTTTGTCTTGACAAAAGCAATAAAGAATCAGCGATCAGTGGAGTATGAAGGGAAACACTTCACAGAGGAATTTGAGAAATTTGTTTCTGAACAAGTTTGTTTCTGATCTTTGTGATTCTCATGGTGATTCATTTTTAAAACCGTCATTCATAAAGTGAAAGTAAAGTTTAGATTGCTGGAGCTCACACAGTGAAAATGGCTTCAGCTGCTGAAGATGATTATATTTGTCCTGTGTGTCGTGAAATCTACAAGGCTCCTGTTATTTTATCCTGTAGTCACAGTTTCTGTAAAGAGTGTCTTCAACAGTACTGGAGAACCAAGGAATCTCAGGAGTGTCCTGTCTGCAGGAAAAGATCCTCAAGAGATCCTCCTACAGTTAATCTTGCGTTAAAAAACTTGTGTGAGTCTTTCCTGAAGGAGAGAAATGAGAGGCGTTCATCAGGGTCTGAGGAGATCTGCAGTTTACACAGAGAGGAACTCAAACTCTTCTGTCTGGAGGACAAACAGCCTGTGTGTTTAGTGTGCAGAGATTCAAAACAACATGACAATCATAAATTCAGACCCATCAGTGAAGTGGTTTCATCATATAAGGTAAGACAAATTTTTCTTGATTCACATGTAAAGAACCATAACGAGTCATAAATACAGATCATGAGCATTACATCAGTAACTGAAGCTTATGAGGAAAATGTCCCTGAGTAGGGAACGGAGACGTTACGTCAGTGACGACGAATGGGGTTTCGCTTAGAAAGCCTCTCACCTTCGAGTATACAAAACGAACCAAATGGCAAGAAAATGCCATGGGTCTGTGGAATTTGCATAGCGTAAGTCCACCCCACCTCGTGGGTATATAAGGAAGTACGCTGGCAACATGCAGATATGTCTTCACTGAGGAGCAGAGACTGAACTCCAGCGTTCCAGCGGTACAGCAGAAGTGGCAGGGAGACGTAACGTCTCCGTTCCCTACTCAGGGAAGGAGGGTTACATACGTAACCGAGACGTTTCCTTTCGTGGTCACTACGAGTTACGTCAGTGACGACGAATGGGGTTCCCAGTGTAATCACGCCACCTCGGCTGTCTTCCAGTGCCCTGCGTCTGATATCCCACTGGGAAGCATATCTCAGTGGAAATATGCAATTATTGCCTGCCCGAAGGGGTGGGGGGACTTAGGAATACACATATGACCCGGAAGGGCTGCATATGGGGAATCACTGGGGTGTCAAGCTGCAGGTGGAATATT
Source organism: Squalius cephalus (assembly GCF_949319135.1). Taxonomy (NCBI): domain Eukaryota; kingdom Metazoa; phylum Chordata; class Actinopteri; order Cypriniformes; family Leuciscidae; genus Squalius; species Squalius cephalus. Next base: position 35,198,919 of record NC_137137.1, read on the forward strand.
TCAACTTCAGGGGTGGCAAGGTGGCTTGCCTAGGGAAAGACATGCTCAGAGAGGCTTACAGTGTAAATACACACGTGGGGGTCGCCCAGAGGGGAACCATGCACACGGAGACACCTAGCTAAGTGCGAAAGCTGCCGGTAGCATAACTCTGGCGTTGGCATCAACAGCGCTGGAGGAACTTTGGGCCTGCGAGGAGGCTCACCTGAGGAGAATAATCGCATGTATCCCGTCCGTGGAGAGGAAAGGCGAGCAAGCGAAGACACCTGAGCAGAATCTAGTACCGGCTGGTTGAAGCGAGTACATGAGAAGAAACTGGCTCCACTCTGAGATTGTGGAATCTTGCGAATGTGTTAGGTGTCACCCAGCCTGCAGCTCTGCAGATGTCTGTCAGCGAGGCGCCATGCGCTAGAGCCCAGGAGGAAGCCATACTCTGGGTGGAGTGGGCCGTCACACCAAGGGGGCATGGTCGACCTTGCTGCTGGTAGCCAAAGCAATGGCGTCCACTAACCAGTGAGACAACCTTTGCTTGAAGAGAGCCTTTCCCTTCGGCTTCCCACCATAACAGACAAAGAGCTGGTTTGAGGTCCTGAACACTGCGTTCTGTCTACGTAAGCACGGAGGGCGCGTACTGGACAGAGCAGTGCCAAGGCTGGGTCTGCCTCCTCCGAGAAAAGCGCATGCAGGTTCACCACCTGGTCTCGAAAGGGTGTGGTGGGAACCTTGGGCATGTATCCAGGCCGGGGTCTCAGGATCACGTGAGAGTAGGCCGGCCTGAATTCCAGGCACGCTTCGTCAACCGAAAATGCCTGCAGGTCCCCTACCCTCTTAATGGAGGCCAATGCAACCAGAAGTGCTGTCTTCATTGACAGGAACTTAAGCTCCACTGATTGCAGAGGCTCAAAGGGAGCACTCTGCAGGGCAGTTAGCACCACTGAGAGGTCCCAAGTGGAACGAGAGGAGGGCGAGAAGGATTCAGTCTCCTCGCCCCCCTCAGGAACCTGATGATCAGGTTGTGCTTTCCCAGAGACTTACCTTCAACTGCAGAGACTTACCTTCAACTTACCTTCAACCTTTGTGATGTGCAGCAATAGCGGCAACATACACTTTCAGGGTGGAGGGAGACAGCCTTCGCTCAAACCCTTCTTGAAGGAAAGCCCAACACTGATCGGGCATTTTGTGGGGTCTTCCCAGCGGGAAGAACACCAGTTGACGAAGAGGTTCCACTTCAATGCATAGGTATGTCTCATGGACGATGCTCTAGTGGAAGTGAATGGTAGCCACCACCGTAGGTGGTAGGGTACTCAAACCTGCCTCGTCCCATCCAGGAGCCACATGTGGAGGTTCCAAAGATCGGGGCGAGGGTGCCACAGGGTGCCAAGTCCCTGAGAGAGGAGGTCCTTCCTCAGAGGAATTGGCCAGGGAGGTGCTGTTGCGAGGAGTACAAGTTCGGAGAACCAGGTCCGGTTGTGCCAATAAGGGGCAACCAAAATTACCTGCTCCTCATCCTCCCTGATCTTCTACAGGTCGCAATGGGACCGGTCATGGGAGGCAAACAGGTCTATCTGTGCGTCCCCGAACTGATCCCAGATCAGCTGAACCGTCTGGGAATGGAGTCTCGATTCTCCAGGTAGAGGCCGAAGCCATGACAGCTCGTCGGCTGCACGGTTCAGGTCTCCTGGGATATAATGGCTCGAAGCGACCTCAATGCTTCCTACTCCATAGGAGGAGGTGGCGGGCGAGTTGCGACATACGGCGGGAGTGTAGACCACCTTGATGTACTGTCTGTTGATGTACGCTACTGTTGCGGTATTGTCTGATCAGACTAGTACGTGCTCACCCCTGAGCAGCACAAGGAAGCGGTGCAGGGCGAAACGTACAGCCTACTGACCGTTGGTGCAGAAGGCCTCAGTCCACTTCAGGGGGGGTCGAAGACTGTTGGGCCCAATCTTCAACCACAGTGCCGCCCTACTTCTCCTGCTCGGGGCCAGCGAAGGCTCGAGAGGAGGGGCCGCAGGGAAGCGGCCTCGGCGGGAAGCAGACTAAGGAGACCGCACGGACAGATGACCGTTGGTGCAGAATGCCTCAGTCTGCTTCTGGGGGGTCGAAGACTGTAGGATACAGTCCTCAACCACACCGCAGAGGAGCCCAGCCTGGGACATGAGGGAGCTGAGAAAATTACTTTTCAGACCCCCTCACATCAACCTGGCTAAGCCCATTCCTGGACCACACTTGTGGACATCACCTGGCCCAGGGATCACGCAGGTACCGATGTCGCCGGTAGAGCGAGGTCAGTAGTGTGCGTGGCGGATTGACGAGCCCGAACATGCGAGGCATAGCGTCCCTGCTTGGAGGCGTTGTCGAGTTTCCGCGTTCTGTCAGTGTTGGCCAGGGAAGGACCAGCGTTCCATGGCGGCCGGGTCTGACAGAACTCCCCGGTCAGCACTGCCTCGAAGGCGACACACAGCACTGCATGTCTGTGCCATGATAGTGACAGAGAACATACAGCCCATGATTGCCACATGATCGAGTGCAGCGAAGGCGGAGGACGGCCGCGGGCCGCGATAAGTCACGGGGACTCTCGCGAGCCGGAGGCATCCTGATGCACGTCCGGAAGAAAGGCACTGGGGGCGAGTGCTGTAGAGCAACACGCGCCCAGGAACCAATCGTCAAGCCTACGCTGGGCGGCGCCACTCCAACCAATGCTTTCAGCTGCCCAGGATCTGACTCGACTAACGCTGACACTCCCAAGGGAGGCAACGCAGTCGAACCCTCATTTCCAGAGGAATCAAGCACGCTTTGTGATGCTGTGAGTGACATGACACCATCTGCTGGAGCCCCGAATGAAAACACTGGGTCCCCGAGAGGAACCAGGCACACGGCCCCACGGTTTGCGATGTGGAGGGGGGCATGACCCGAGGAATGCTCGTCGGTATTATGCCACACCGTAACCCTCAGATCACCCTGGCCACCAGCCAAAGTATCTCCTCTCGAAGAAGAGATAGATTGGGGTGTGGCAGAGGGGACTCTATCCACATGGAGATCATTGAGTCTCGATCTATAAACATCGCGATGGTCATGTTCCCGCAATGAAAACATGACTTATCCACGAGCGCTGCCGAGCATGATTAAGTCCAACACGCGAAACAGCGCTCGTGACCGTTAGGCAGATGAATCACGCGCCCACATCCAGTAAATACACGGGCGAGCCGTCTTGAAAAAGACGTGCCACGTGCAATGTGCAGCTCTTGTAGAGAGAGGAAAAAGCTCAGCAGAGTGCTGAACTCTATTTCACTGAATACTGAAGCCTGATTGGTTCACATCTGTAACTGACATTTATGGGGAAAAAGCAAGTTAAAATCGCTGTGCAACTAGCGCAGAACAGAAGAGAGTTTTATGACCTGTGCTCTAAAGGGTGTGGAAAGCATCTTAGGCACATAGCCTTGTCTTGGTCTAAGGATGACTTTAATGTCATTAGGCCCAAACTCGAGGCAGAATGCATCCACTGAAAGAGCCTGCAGATCACCAACTCGCTTGACCGATGCCAGAGCCAGCAGAAGGGCATCGTTAGCGAGAGAGGCCGAAGGTCGGCTGTTGTCAGAGGCTCAAACGGAGGGCTTCGAAGTGCCTCAGGACTGTGGACAGGTCCCAGAATGGATGCGTGTTGGGGCGAGGCGGGTTCAGCATAGGGACCAGGGCTTTGATACAGCCGTGGTCCACCCTGAGAATGAGGCGCCCCTCACTCAAGGTGGGACGCGGGCCTTCAACGTGGTCCTTCAACCAGTTGTAAGTGTTGCCCAAGGGGAATAATGAGGCTGCCATGACACCCAGAAGCTTCTGAAACATATTTATGGGGAGGCCGTCCCTGATTCTGAATGAAGCCACTAGCCTCTTAATTTTCAGAGAGCGCTCCGGCAAAATCCAGGCCCGCATTTAGGCCATGTCGAAGACGACCTTCATAAAAGAGATGCGTTGGGTGGGGGACAGTGAGCTTTTGCTTAGATTGATCCTAAACCCCAGACTTTACATGTGGCTGAAGAGCAAAGATCTATGCATAGTTCCTCCTTCGATTGGGCTAAAAGCAGTCAATCATTGAGGTAATTGAATGAATCGAACTCCCATCTGTCTCAGGGGGAGAAGGCCGCATCCACGCATTTCGTAAAAGTCCACGGAGCAAGAGACAGTCCGAATGGTAGGACTGTAGGGTGGTAAGCCACCCCTTCGAACGTGAATCTCAAGAACTGTTATGAGGTGCTATCTGGATATGGTAGTATGCATCCTTCAGATCCACTGATAAAAACCAATCAGATTTGTGAGAGGATTTGTTTCAAAGTTATAAAGCATTCTGAACAGCTGTCTTATCAGAGCGCGGTTCAGACATCTCAAATCGAGGATGAGCCTGAGGCCACCATCCTTCTTTGGAACGAGGAAGAAGTGGCTGTAAAAGCCTGAGTCGCTGTGGTCTGTGGGAACTTCCTCCACAGCGGCCTTCGCTAGCAGAGCTTGTACTTGAGCTTGGAGGACGTGAGCGTTGGGACTTAAATGTTAGTCACACCCCTGAAGCAGGGGTGCCTCTGAGGAAACTGGAGCAAGTAACCGTTTGATTATTTCTAGAAACCCAATCTGACATGCCGGTAATAGCTTCCTAAGCCTGGCTGTGGGCGGCGAGGAGTTGAAGAGTCGCAACTGCGATGTCATCAGCAGAGTTCGCTCAGTCCTCCACTTCAGAGGCAGCCAGAGACATAGTGTCATCAAAGTCCTCCTCGGAGCCACCAAATGAAACCATGGCACTCACTCCAGATGAGGGCCTGCTTCCTGCAGGAGCAACACTTTGTTGCTCAAATTTGCTCTTTTAATGGAGATCTCTGGACAAAGATCTCTTTGGAGACAGCGAGGAGATGATCTTTGCGCTTGAAGGAGAAAAATTATGATGAAAATAGATTTCAGCGCGATTTAAATAGGCAGTCGGCCCCGCCTCTTTTAGCGGGCTGAAAAGCCATTTGTCTTTACAGGTGCACAAATGATGTGAACCAATCAGGCTTTAGTTGATCAGTGTTGATGGTATATCATAGATTTGAGGAAATGGTAACTACGGGGCAAATACATTTTTACACAGACCAATTGGTTTTAGATAACTTTTTTATTTCAATAAATAACATTGTCAATTACAAACTATACTTTGTGTTTACTCAGGTTGCCTTTGTTTTATGGTATGGTTAAATTTATGAATCAATTTAGTATGAGATGTACACAAAAACAGAAGAAATCAGGAGGGTGGTAAATACTTTTTCACTGCATTATATGATCATATCACTGTATTGTCTTCTCTTCACTGTAATCTGGTGTTTTATGTATTTTTGTTCAATTCTAGGAGGAGCTCAATACAGCACTGAAGTCCTTACAGAAGAAACTTAAACACAATGAAGAAATGAAAGCAGAGTTTGAGAAAACAGTTCAACACATCAAGGTGAGGAAACAGAAACGAGAGTCATTTTCATTACAGCTGTTGGATCACTATATACAGTTATGATATGATATAATGGATTCCAGTTTATTTTTTCTGTAAATGACTAGCAGCAATCTGCTTCTGGATCCGCTTTAGGGGTATCCGAGTTTATCTTGGATATTAATGATGTGTCGATTGAGATAACTGAAGTGAATGTGCTTTGATTTCAGTCTCAAGCTGAGCACACAGAGCGTCAGATTAAACAGCAGTTTGAGAAGCTTCATCAGTTTCTCAGAGATGAAGAAGAAGCTACAGTCACTGCACTGAGGGAGGAAGAGGAGCAGAAGAAGCAGAGGATGAAGGAGAAGCTGGAGGAGATGAACACACACATCTCAGCTCTTTCACACACAATCAAAGACATGGAGGAGATGATGAAAGCCAATGACGTCTGCTTTCTGAAGGTCTGATTTCAGATCATTGGTTGATTGATTGATGATTGATTGAGTTCTTGATGATAAATGGTGTGTTTGTTCTGCAGGAGTTTACAGTCTCAATGGAAAGGTGAGTGATCTGCTCCTGTCTCTGGTCTCTCTGCTTCTGATCCAAAGCCACTGCAGTTCTGACTCCTGAATGTTCTTCCAGAGTCCAGAGCTCACAGCCGGATCCACAGATGGCTTCTGGAGCTTTGATTCATGTGCAACGATACTTGGGCAACCTGCCGTTCAGAGTCTGGAAGAAGATGCAGGACATCGTCCAAAACAGTGAGTCTGACTGCAGCAGATCTGAGCTGGAAACGATTGATGGGTGAAAGAGTTAAATGTTCTTTATGAAATAAACTGGGGTGCGTTTCCCAAAAGCACTGTTAGCCTACTATTAAGCCTACTACTAAGTTCCTTCGTTATCAGCATAGTTGAATGAGTTGGTGTTTCCCGAAAATATAGTTCTAACAAACATTTGCAAACAGCATCGCAAAGTTGTGTGGTTGGAACAATAGCATCGACCTGTGATTAGAAGCGTAGTTTCTTGTTTGCATGAAATGTGGACAATTAATCCTTGTCTTGAGCCAAATAAGAAAGCTGACATTCAGTACAATCTATATCTTTTATTTTGAATACATACAAAGGTAATTTATGTCTTTTAGTTTGTCAAGAGATTTAAAGCACCATTTTTGAAGAGTGCGCATGTGTGAACGTGCTCTAGTACCCAAGAACGAGCCTATGATTGAATCTGGAAATAAAGCAAAATAACTGAGAAAAATGAGAAATAGTCCTCAGAAGCCATGTCCGTAATTCATAGCAAAACATTTAGCATTAATTCGATCTCAAACAGATTTATTAAGAGTGGTCATTACTCCACCACATGTGTGACATCATTAATCAATGTGGATGAACAACCAATAACATATAATAAAAAATCTGCACATATCACTCCAATCCTTTACCAATGTAAGCCCATACTCGATCGGCCCAAAAATAGGCATCCGACCAGCGGGGAAGGACTCTGCGTGTTACTGTCTTTTCTCGAGGCAGAGGAATTTGGATTAAATGCAAAACATTTTCTCATATGTATAAGGGGCCAAGCACAAAGAAGGCACAATAAGTCATGTAAGCATGGCTGGGAGCAGCAGACCAACTGCAACAATGAGCAATTAAAGGCATATAAGATGGTTTTTAGGCAAAATGCCTGAAAAATCAAATAAAGTTACTAGTAATAATTTAATTGGACTATCACTTTCGTCCAATAGGTGGCACTGTGGCCAAATTTACTTGGTGTGGTCAGAGTGAGGTGACAATGACACATACAAAGTTTGGTGTCAATATGTCAAGCCATTGCAGAGAAACAGCCTCAAGTGTCATTTTGGCATCATGCTTCAACTTTCATGCTCCGGTATATGAAGATGGTTTCATCTATCGACACGAAATCCATAACTTTTTGTCGGCACGGAGTTTGAAAAAGTAGGTTTCCTACTGTGGTTTCGTCTCGATTGGACTAACGGATTTGAAGATATTTGTAAAGTTTTTTAAGCGCAAAATCACAACGTTGCACTAACCATAAGCCAAAACCTAGCATGTTTGGTATCGTTGGACTCGGCAAGGATTCAGGAATGTAAGGAGATGAAATGTAAGGAGACTCCAGTGAAAATAAGTCAACCACATCCAAATTTATGAGCTTGTAAATAGGTCTGAAACTTCTCAGACTCTTTCAGGGCATTGTGCCGATGACCCATACCACGTAACTATACGTTCATGCATTCATAAAATATAGCATTTTAGTACAAAATTCAAAATGGCCGATATGGAAAAATTGGATATCATTTGACTTGGCATGACGCCCCAAATCTAACGAGACAATTTTTATGATTTTTTGGACAAACCTTCAGAAGTTATTAGCAAAAAATATAAATTTTTTTGCATATCCGGACCAGTAGGTGGCGCGGCGCCGAAAAGCAGCATGTTGCCTCAGGTCATGCTAGTGATGACGTACCAAGTTTGGTCTGAATACGATAAAGCATTGGGGAGATACAGCCTTATGTCTGTTTTCGCAAGCGCTACTGTATGTACAGTAATATTAGTTTGCAAGAACGGATTGACGAATCAACTTGAATCCCATAACTTTTTGTCGGCATGGTCTGGAGATGATCTTGTTCAGTTTGTGAAAATCGGAGCAACGGCCTAGGACGAGTTAAAAAAAAAAGTAGGTTTTTCGGAGAATTCAAAATGGCGGATACATTTTCATGACGGAAAATGATGTCATAGGGTGCAATCAAATCGTCTTGAGCCAAGGAATCTTGTTTCTAGCCATTATGGTTAAGGGCTAGAAACCTCAACCTTCTTGGCCCCTAATAATTTCTCAAGTCAACATAATAAGTCAAACACAACTGACAGTCATAATAAACTAATTTAAAACAAAACACAGACTATAAGAGCCAATAAAATGAAGATGATCAGATGCTGAAGATCAGACACACACTTACAGTTCTTCATCTACAGCATAAATCTCAACAGATCTCATTGATTTATTGTTATTTAACTTTCCCAAAGTATCAGTTTCTCTTGATGGACACAAATGTCTGAATCTCATATTTAATGTTTGTAGTTGATGCCGTTAAACGCTGATGATAAAAACGAGTGTGAAACTAATAACAGCACTGACAGTGATCAGAGGAAAATGTGTTTGATCAACAGGACGAGTGTCATAATTCATAATAATCTGTGTTGGGTTCACTCTTGATCATTATATGAAGATCAGAATAAAAGCATCTGTTGATTGTGTCTCATCAGCTCCTGTGATTCTGGATCCAAACACGGCTCATCCAGATCTTGTCCTGTCTGATGATCTGACCAGTGTGAGACTCAGCAGGCACTATCAACCTGTTCCTCATAATCCAGAGAGATTTTACTGTTATGACTGTGTTCTGGGTTCAGAGGGTTTTAACTCAGGAACACACTGCTGGGATGTGGAGGTTAAACAGAGTTTATCCTGGATTCTTGGAGTAACTACAGCATCAAACCAGAGGAAGGGAGATTTCTTCAACACTGATGTCTGGAGTGTGGAGTATCATCAGTACGGAGTGTATTTTCGTTCTGATTTTCGTGTTAAACAGAAGCTTGATTGTGTGAGAGTGAATCTGGACTATGACGCAGGAACGGTGTCGTTCTCTGATCCTGTAACTAACACACATCTACACACATTCACAACCACCTTCACTCACACACTCTTTCCATTCTTCTGTTGTTTTTTTTCCTCTCTGAGGATCTTACCGGTCAATAGTCAGTAAACGTCACTCCTGTAGATCTGGATCATTTTTATTGATATTGATGGTGTCCAGATTAGGCCTTCATAAACTGTGTGGAATCTGGGAGTTTTGTTCGACTCTCGTTATGTTTTCACTCACACATTGGTCAGATTGTTAAATCATGTTTCTTCATATTGTTCATATACGCCCCTCTCTTAACTTTGGAGATGCTGAAACTGTTATCCACGCTTTTATAACCTCCAGATTGGACTACTGTAACTCCTTATATAGCGGCTTACCCACCAAAGCTATACATCGCCTTCAAATGGTGCAAAACTCTGCTGCTCAACCCCTAACATATAATAAAAAATCTGCACATATCACTCCAATCCTTTACCAATGTAAGCCTGTACTCGATCGGCCCAAAAATAGGCATCCGACCAGCGGGGAAGGACTCTGCGTGTTACTGTCTTTTCTCGAGGCAAAGGAATTTTGATTAAATGCAATACATTTTCTCATAAATATTCTCTTATTTCATCTGACTCCATAAATGAAAAGGTTTTAATGATAACTGTGCATCATTAAATGTGAGCGAATGTTTGACTATTCTTACTGCAAATAATGAGTGTGTTAGAATAAAATCAAATGTTTACAATTTATTATGTCAGGTAAATGTACCATGCCAATTACATAATCAATTCAAAGATAATCAATACAAAACAGTAGGAGATTGTTTGTCTAGATCTTCCTTTGTGTGCCATCTTCCTTTGTGTGCCAGTTATCTCTAAACTCTTAGAAAACCTTATTACCTTTTGTTTTTTACTTATTTGGAAATGAGACATTTGTACCAGTCGCCCTGAGACATTTCAAATGATACCAAACGTGTAATACTGTATGATAATTATTCACATTAAACCATTTAGATTCTTGGGTGAGTTTTTGGTGATCTCAGCAGGATAGAGAAGGAGTGGGGGATGAGGGGAAGAAACATAGATCAGGATGATACGGAGGTGAGACTTTCGTCTCGATAGTGCACAAGAGTGAGTTCAAATGTTAATTTCCTTTGTTCTCTCAGAGAGTGGCTCTCTCTTCCAGTTTTTGCAGTCTTACACCAACTTCACTGGCTTTTCTTAGTTTATAAAGCCTGTCATGGCCCCGCACCTCAATACCTTGTTGAGTTAGTGCAACCATATGTTCCTCATTTATCCCTGCAAGTTTTCATTTATATTCCACTTCACACAATTAGACCGATTAGAGACCGTTTTAGCGTTCATGTTTTCAGGATAATTGACATTTACCTGATTATTTCAGTCAATGTGTGTGTATTCATTTCTTAACTTTTTGCATCATAATTATATATGTGTTACGGCATCCAGTCTCCCTGGTTCCATCATTTCTCAACCACGAGCGCCATCTCCTGAATTCTAGTGATTTGCATACTTTCCCCTTAGTATGCATCATTGGCACTCTGATTACCTTCACCTGTTCTGAATCACATCTCATTGCCCAGCCTTTATCTGCCTCGTTCACAGAGCGTTCTTTGCGAAGTATTGCCTCTCTATGTGTGCATGTCCGAGCGTTTCTCCTAATTCTCAGTCTACTTGTTATCTCTGACCCACGCTGAACTAACCTTGTCTGATTGCCCGCAGCCTGCCTCTCGACCTCCAGCCCGTCCCGGATTCTGATTCTCTACCGCCTGCCTAAACCCAAAGCCTGTCCCTGGATTCTGTATGCTCGCTGCCAGCCCACGACCCCCTGCCCGGTTCTACTCACGTCTCAGCCTGCCTCTGATTATTATTATCTGAGTACCTTTTGCCTGACTTTTCTGTTTAATAAATCTGTTGCATATAGATCAGTCTCAGCCCTCTGAGTCATTACAATATGATTATATATCATATTTTTTTTCTTGTATTACATCAAATCACTAAAGCAGTAAATTCTGCACATTATCAGTGTTTGTTCAACATGAGACTAAATGAATAATTATTTCAGTTATAGAGGAGAAATGATCATTATCTCAGCAAAGGAGAAGTGCTCACTAACACAGATTTAGACAGATTTGTGAACAATATTTGAGAGAAATAGGCCTTTTGTGTACATAGTGTAAGGGTGGAATTCCTGCTGTGGTTCTTGCTGCAAGAACTGCCGAATGACTAAAGAAACGTTATTGGCAAGATGGTAGAAAACTGCACATTTCTTGTCTTTAACCACCCACTGCCACTCATACCAACGACGGATATAAGTGCAGTTACAATAGCTTAATATTTGTGGGAGAGCGTTGCTATAGATAGTGACGATATTGTATTGCAATATGTAGCACTTCAAAGTCAATACCAAATCAAAACTAGTTAGTTGCAATTGAAAAGGTTTAATGACAAAATATGGTTATGGTTACACTTAAAATAGTTACAAAATATATGTATGAGATGATGATAACTTATATTATTAATTGTACCCAGCATATATGAAAAATGTTACCTGAGAGAGAGAGAGATAGAGAGAGAGATAGAGAGAGACAAAGAAAAGAGGAGCCCCCAAGAAAGGGACCCAGAGAAGAAGAGAGCCAGAGCATCCAAGAGACAGAGCAACAGTTACAATCTTCTTTTATCCTTTCCTTGACCATGTGACTAAAACCCAACTGTGAGACATTCAAACTGACCAATCAGATAATTACACTCCCACCACTGTACTAAAGGTGTGACAATTCATCGACCCCCCAAAGTACAAACATTTGGCCTGCATGCCTAGATCACTATCAGCCCCATCTGTGCCTTAGGAACTCCAAATGGTCATTGTCTCTGAAAGAGGGGGTAGAAAAACAGTCAAGCAAATATCTTTGTTCATTTAAAATATCTTGGATTATTTTAAATTCTACAATAGAAAAAGTCTTAGATCTTTGAGTTCAGCTCATAAAAAAATGGGGGCAAAAACAAAAGTGTTGCATTTATAATTTTGTTCAGTGTAATAGCACAGGCTAAAAGGACTAGAGAGGAACAAGTAATAAAATAGTTAATTTGACAAGTATTAATGTAACGAATCAGCAGGACAAACTCAGGTTATTTGAATTACAGTTACAGTTAGACGAGATGTATGAATATAAAGCCAAAGGGGCATTTGTAAGGTCTAGAGGGAAATGGCTTGAAGAAGAAGAGGAAAAACTCCAGATATTTCTTTAACTTAGAAAAAATAAACACTGAGTTGAATTCTGTATTAAAACTAAATATAAATGGGGAGGTGTCTCAAGATCCTGTTAAAATTTCTAATTATATATCAACCTTTTATCAGACGTTATATAGCAAAGAGGATGATGGCAATACAAGACAATTTCTAGATAGAATTAAAGCAAATGCCAAATGTATAGATCCAGATTGTATGATGTTGTGCGACAACGATATTTCTATAGAAGAAGTTAGATTTATGATCAGTAAACTAAAAGATAATAAATGGTTTGGTTAGCGAATTTTACGAGGAATTTCAAGAACAATTATCTCAGTTTTTATTATGTGTTTAATGAAGCTATAGAACGTGGCGAGTTACCTCCATCATTACATCAGGGATTGATTAGTTTGATACCAAAAGCTAATAAGGACACTACCCTAATCGACAACTGGAGACCAATTCCATTACTTAAAGGGGTGATGAACTGAGAAATCAAAGTTTCCTTGAGCTTTTGACATATAAGAGATCATCATACTATAATAATATCCTGTAAGTTTCAGAACTGAAAACTACCTTGTTAGTCCAATAAAAGCTTTTATAGACATCAGGCTCAGCAAACGACTCGTTTTTCAAAGTGGGGAACAATGACGTCAAAGAGGATAAAACACCGCCTCCACAAAAGAAGATCAACGCCTACTTCAACACGGCCTGTTTAGCCCCGCCCACCGATTCGCCCAAACATGCTAAATAACATAGGACGACATGATAATTGCTAAACCGGATCGAGCTACTTACAAGCAATAAACATGCGGTTTACTAAATATTGTGCAGCGCCTGTTTGTGGAAGAAGACAGTCATAAGCTTCCTTCGGATTCCAGCATGGTTAAACTTTATTAAATCAGTCAATCACAATTTCCCGACACGGATCTGCCAGCAACATGTAAGTAACCATGTGTATTCTAATACCTGATCTGCGATCAGTGATTTCGGTGTAATTATTCAAGTTCAGATATTTCTCTTAAAATCGTTCAATACTGTTTATGCATCAGTGACTAAACGATCAACTTCACATAATTTCTCGTAGTATTATGAAAATAATCTTTTTTTAAACTGTTATTAAATTATATAGCCTACAGAAAGCGATCAAAGAACGATCCCTTTCCATTCGCCCAAGCTGTCAATCAAACAGCACAGCGCGAGCCGCGAGAGCTTATCTGGACACTTACCAAACTCGTGATGAAATAATGACACTGTTACACTACACAACGAAGCTCTTACTGTGTATTCACATCGTGTTTGCATTGTGATTTGGTGTAAGCATTTGTGAGAGTGCAAAAATTGCGTTGCAATGATAAGATCTTTATTCACGCGATCAACAGACTGTCTGTCATCTGCTCAGTGCTCATCATGCTGCAACCTTTCATGTGATGGAATAGATTTAAATATAATGCTTTAAACGATACTTTTCACGATTTGTTAATCTCGATAGCTGTAATAGTAAAAACGTAGTAAAAGTTTTCGAGAGAGTTCCTGTAATACTAGCTATTTCATTGCAAGCATGTCAGCCAATCACAGCAGTGGGCGTTTGCACTGCAGTCTCACAGCAGACACGCCCCTTAAAACGGAGCGTTCAAATCTGAGTCAGAAATCAGGCTTGGTAAAATGGCTTTTATTTATAAATTATGACAATTTTTTATGTAAAAATCATACTAACATTATAAGGGCACCCCAGGGAACATTATAAAATAATAAAACAATCCAGTTCATGACCCCTTTAATAACGATATTAAGGTGTTTGCTATTATTTTTGCAGAAAGATTAAAAAAATGCTTAGAACAAATTGTAGATGATTGCCAATCAGGATTCATGAAGGACAGACATATAAGTAATAATATTTGTTTGGTCCTAGATTTAATTGATTATAATGAGTATATTGATAGTGAAAGTTTTATGTTTATAAATATGATTTATAAGTATCAGGAATTTATGTTATTTATATATGCATAAGAATGTACATTATACTAATACATATACGATTAATTGCCTCAGAAAATTGTTGATGTTATCGGATTTTCAGGTGAGAGTTGTCCTAGACGTGGCGCGGCGCGGCGCTGAGCTGCGCGTCCGGTGTGTGACCCGCTTAAGAGTCTGAACCCTAACTGAGGATCTGATCTAAACCGAAGACACTGGTAACGCACCACTCTAGAGTGGTTTAGAGAGAGAGAGAGAGGGGAAACCGGGGAGAGAGAGAAATAGTGCCGTTGCTGTAGTAGAAAACACACACGTCTGGCGTTCGGGATGGTGCCTTGCCTCAGGATGCTTATTATTGTACTATAACAATAAAATTGAATCTTTCTTGAAGTTTCATTGTTTGAAAATGTCTTATATGGCCGGACTGAAGCTGTTTTTACTGTAACTGAGACAATGACTCTTTACATTAAAAAACATAATTTTTACGGCATCAGGTTTTTAGAAAGAGAAATAAAATGCTGTCAATTAGCAGATGACAACAATATTTGTTCGAGATTCATTAGAAATTAAAAGTGTGATTGATTGTTTGAATAACTTTTCATTGGTCTCAACACTCTTAACCCAAATTAGTTGACTTTACTCGCAAATCGCGAGGAAACCCGTTGCCTTATACCACTTTAGTTTTTACACAAGCAGAAACTAAATATGTTGAGTTGTATTAACATGGAACCCTAACCTTTTACACAAGCTGAAACTAAACATGTTATGTTGTATTAACATATAACCCTAACCTTTTACACAAGCTGAAACTAAACATGTTATGTTGTATTTACATGGTTTAGGATAATATGTTTATTGGGTACCCAGCATGCATTGCAAGTGTCACCATTGATGAGATTCATACAATTCTGTTGGATTTCCTGCTGTAAAATCACAGGAAAAGTCAAGTGCTACTGGCTTTAGTGACTTACAATCTCTATTGATAACAACATCAATAGACAGTTATAGTCAATTGATCACTTTACTCTTGGCTTTTTGCTATAACTATTGTGCCTTTAAAACTCACAGTTAAAACAGCCAGAGAAAATATAATGTTTAAATATCAAAGGCAAGAGCCCAACTAAAGCCAACACCTTTCACCATCATGGTGACTACAAATGAAACAATAAATAATCAACATCTAAACCTCTGTTGATTCTCAACAAGATCTTTTGTAGACGTCTGACAGAAATAAAGTCAGTCTGTTTAGTAACTAGATGTACCGCATGGCGGTACAAAATATGACCGCCGCTCAGGCCTGCACTGGCTTTCCACAAAAATAAATGACGTGGAGCAATTTGGCTGTATTGCGTGTTTATGTATATACCTAAAAAAAGTAGTAGTATGTGCATGTCTGTCTGTGTGTGTGTGTATGTGTGTGTGTTTGTGTCTGTGTGTGTGTGTGTGTGTGTCTGTGCGTGTATGTATGCGTGCGTACATGTGTGTGCGCGTGTGTGTTTGTGTGTGTGTGTCTGTGCATGTGGATTTGTATGTGTGTGTATGGGTGTGTGTCTGTGCGTGTGGATGTCAGTGTGTGTGCATGCTTGCGTTTGTTTGTATTCCTGCATGTGTGTGTGTGTGTGTGTGTGTGACAGTTAGGGTTGGCAACTTCAGAAAAGGAAAATGCGGGACAATCGTGGTTATTTATAGGAAAATGAGGGACACTCAAAATATTTGTACTGTATCACACAGTGTACGTCATTTCAGTGTCTGCAGTTAAGTTTGTGTTTAAAAGGTTATCAGACATAAACACATTTGTATTGCTTAACCTATTTATGTATTTAATTCTAAAAATAATTTTAATGTCATACATGAAAAAAGTCACATTACAAACAAACCATAGTTCAAAATAACAGCATTTATCTAAAATAGAAAGCTTTTTTAACATTATACACTAGGCTTACAGTTCAAAAGTTTGGGGTTAGTAAGATTATTTTTTGGGGAAATAAATAAAGAAAGTAATTGCCTACTTTTATTCAGCAAGGATGCATTACATTAATCAAAAGTGACAGTTAAGATAATGTTACAAAAGCTTTCTATGTACTTTCTAAAAGCTTTAAAACATTAATAATAATCAGAAATGTTTTTTGAGCATATTATTCCCTCAGGTAGATTACATGTTTTCTTGCGTGGCTGGATGTTAGACTCACGAACAATAATCACGTTGTTTGCATTCGCCAAAATTGATAGCCGAAATCAAAACGTGGACAGTGAAAGGAAATTACCGTTAGCGCGAGACGAGTCCGGCTTGAAGCGGAAGCGACCAGACGGCAGAGGATGTTCGCAAATCAAACAATGATTTGTCTCAAAACAGTGATTAAAAAAAGCTGTGATTGGATGATGACAGGTGTCGGTGATCATTCTCAAGTGTCGTGGTCAGCACTGCTGCTGTTGCTGTTGTATCAGTCAGTGGTTTATCAGCTTGTCAAAAAACGGGACACGGGAGGTCACGCACGGGACAAATAAATTAGGCCCAAAATACGGGACGTCCCGCCTAATTCGGGACAGTTGGCAACCTTAGTGACAGTATCAGCCTAAACCAGCAACCCTTCGCTCAACACCACCATCTACAGGCCGATGAGTGTACAGTCACTAAATGTGCACATAAATGAATTTATTTTATACCCCACCATGGATGAAATTCTACGAAACTTAGCATACCCCCAGAGGATGTCAAGTTAATCATACACATGAAATATGGTGCAGCTCTGAACATCTCAACTGAAGATAGGGGCGATTAAAGATAGGGGCGATTAAAGCATTTTTTATGCGAGGGGCTCAAATCACAAATGAGTGATTATGGGCTAGGTTGATGTGGGCCCTTAAGACCAACATACCATAAAAATTTCTTCATCCTCGGTGCCACGGTTCAGGTAGTTATTTAGGAAAAACTACATTGTTTGGGTTTGGGGGGGCCCAGTGTGGGGGGGGAGTGGCCCCCGGGGACCAAACGAAATTTTTCCGTAAAAGTCTAGTGGGGCTACATGCCCACCGAATTTCATGTTCCCCGGTGTTTCGGTGTCCCTGGTATCGTTGACGAAAAATTCAGTAGATGACGAAAAAAAAAAGAAAAAAAAACTTTGACAATCCCTATATGACCACTTTCGCTAGCTACGCTAGCGGCGGTCATAATAAGTTAAGCTGGTAATGTTCGACTCTTCGGTTCAAACTTTAAATGGCGCACTGTCACCTGTTTAAATAGGCCACGCCCCTCGCTTACAGAAGCTTAACATAGCGAGTTATCTCAGCTTAACATGATTAGTGCAATGAATCTTTCAGCTAAATAGTGCAAACAACTAATGTTGTTTAGTAATGATAGCAGGTTTTTACTAAACATAAAAGAATAAGTAATGATTACTCGTAAGTTTAATTAGAAACAAAATCTGGGTTTACAGTGAAGGTTAAAATTTTATTTAAACAAATGTGAGTTTTTCCCTCTGAAAAATTGTGAGTTTCTTGATATTAATGGCATCGCTGTAAAGAATGTTATTTCCTATTTATGAATCAAAACTTGTAAAGACGAAAAGGAAAGGGTTCAGCTTAATTTTCAATCTGTAGTTCAAAAAGTTAAAAATAGATTTAATTTATTGTTAATGAGAGACTTGTCAATTAATGGCAGAATTATTTTTTCAAAAACTGAATGTTTATCTCGTCTGCTCTATCTTGCTACTCTCATGGATGCTATCTATAAACATAATTTTTCTCCAAACAAATGTATAATTTGGAATAACAGGTATATAACGTTTAAGCATAAAACTTTGTTTTTTCAAAAATGGGTTGATAATGGCATCATATTTGTTAAACAGTTATTCAATGAAAATGGGCACCTGTATACCTATGTAGAATTTCTTCAAAGGTATAATATTCCAATAATCCCAAAATAATATTGTATAGTGTTTAATTCTATAGCATCCGGTTTAAAATGTCTGTTTAAAGGAAATGTGAATAAGGAGACTGTGAGTCTCAGACCTGATGTTGCAATTAAAGTAGTTACTATTACTGATAGAAGATGGAATAATTAGTTTATTAGGAAGTTACTAACTGAATACAGCCCAATATCTTCTAAAACATACTGGCATTGTAAAGTTGAGTGCATTGACTGGAAATATGCATGGTTGCTGCCTACAAAATATTGCATAACAAATAAGGTGAGAGAAGTACATTTTAAAATACCCAGTTAAAATCTTTTTCTTAGGTTTCGTCCTGATGTAGATGTTAAATGTGATTTCTGTGGGACTGAGGAAGAAAATGTTGTCCACTTATTTTTTAATTGCATTTATAGCAAAATGTTTTTTGTAGATTTGGAATGTTTTCTTTGTAAATGCTTAGGGATGAAAGTTTACTTTTCTGAAAAATATGTCTTTTTTTATTTTAATAGACAAAGATTACCACCAAATGTGGCCTTTATTGTTAATCTCTGTTTAATTATGGGGAAATACCATATACATAAACAAAAATGGGCTAAAGGAAAACCCAACTTTTTGTTATTTCAGATAGAAATGAAAAATTATAGAGTTACTACTTGGGTTGAAAAATAGTAAAAAAAAAAAAAGAAGTCTTTATGTGAAGCTTTTATGCTATTTATATGATGATCTCATACCTGTTCCTTTTCTTTTCATATTATTTATAAATTATTTTATATTAATTATTTTTTAATCTTTTTCTTTTACTTGTATTATTAATTTTAATTACACTATTTTATTTTCCTATTTGTTGTAATGTATAATTATTTATTTATTTTTAAATTTTATTATTTTTGTATAATATTTATTGTCATGTTTATTATTTGTATGTGACTGGCATTCAATAATAAAAAAAAATAAAAATAAAAATAATAAAAATTAAACAAGAAGTTTTCATTTATATTCCACTTCACACAATTAGACCGATTAGAGACCGTTTTAGCATTCATGATTTCAGGATAAGTGACATTTACCCGATTATTTCAGTCAATGTGTGTTTATTCATTTCTTAACTTTTTGCATCATAATTATATATGATTATATATCATGTTTTTTTCTTGTATTACATCAAATCACCGAAGCAGTAAATTCTGCACATTCTCAGTGTTAGAGGTGAAATGATCATTTGTTCATTGGAATAAATGGATGTAAAAAGTTCTTGCTGATGATCCCTTGAACTATGTGTTTTAAATAAATAAAATGTGATTATGTGATTTAATGTGAAAGAGTGAAAGATGAAATATGTGGGATGATAATTAGGGTTTAAAGGAACATGCCGACTTTTTGGGACTTTTGCTTATTCACCGTATTCTCCAGAGCTAGTTAAGTCCACACATACCCTTCTCATCTCCGTGCGTGCCGTAACTCTGTCTGACGCACCCACCGCTAGCCTAGCTTAGCACAAAGACTGGAGGTAAACGGCTCCAGCTAGCACACTGCTCCCAATAAATGACAAAATAACGCCAACATTTTCCTATTTACATGTTGTGATGTGTATAGTCACAGCTTGTACGAATAACAAGGTCACATGAGACACAGCCATCTTCTAACCGTATACATACTGGGAACTATATTCTCAGAAGGCGAAGCACTGCTACTTCTGCGGAGTGATTCACTCCAACTCTGAGGAACTCTCTGCTCCTCACCACGGGGCTTCTCAGGCGCTGAGAATAGTTCCCAGTACGGTTAGAAGATGGCTGTGTCTCATGTGACCATGTTATTTGTTCACGCTGTGACTATACAAATCACAACATGTAAATAGGAAAATGTTGGTGTTATTTTGTCAGCAGTTGGGAAAATATATTTTTTTATCTTATCTTTTTTATCTTTTTAACTTTTTTTTATCTTTTCAGATTTTTTTTTACTTTGGTCGGACTCGGGCTCATTTAGCTTTTCTCCTTTCATCGTGCCCATAATATACGTGCAGAGCGCAGGCTACTGTATGAAATATTGTTATATCGCGTGCAATGCATTAGGTGACAGATGACCATGGAAAGCATCAGGGAGAAGTTGGAGCGCGGGGAGTTATTAAAATTTCCCAATACTTCAGGAAAAGCTGCATTTTGAAAGAGTTTTGATTTGATTACCACAACAAACAATAAGCCTGAAGCCTTCAACAGTGGATGCTATTCTTTTTCTTCACAACACTCGCGAATAACAGTGAACGAGCCGACTACTTTTCTTTATTATATTTTTATTATTATTTAACGTTAGCCAGTTGGCGAAGAGTTCTTTGAACATTGTTCTTCAGTTAAGTTACTTGACATCAAAAAAAGGTAGGCCGTAAATCTTTATTTACTGCTGGATCACATTTGGCTATATAATATTCTCTACTGCATGCTTATGCTTCTCTGTAATGGACAGTCTGTATTAATATGTGTGGGCATAATTTCGGCCTATAATAAAATTGTACCTAGTTGCGTGTGTGTATGTGTGTGCGTCTAGCAGAGACAGCACATATCAGAGAGCGCGCGTCAGAAAGAGCTTTAAATGATACTGATACTGATATTGGTCTTGGGTCGGGTTCGGGCTTGAACACCACGGGCCAGGTCTCGGTTAGGGCTGGATGTTTTGCCCTGTGCAGGGCTCTAGGCAGTATGCTAGCTGGAGCCATTTACCTCCAGTCTTTGTGATAAGCTAGGCTAGCGGTGGGTGCGTCAGACAGAGTTACGGCACGCACGGAGATGAGAAGGGTATGTGTGGACTTATCTAACTCTGGGGGATACGGTGAATAAGCAAAAGTCCCAAAAAGTCGGCGTGTTCCTTTAAGTCATGGAAACAATACTTGTTCAAAATGAGTGGGAACCCAAAATGTTTTTTTGTGTTTCGCCAGTGAATTAGATATAAAAGAATCCAAAATAAAGTAATAAATAGAAGTATAAGAAAACTTGCTGATGTAAAATCAGTCCTCAGTCCCTGTGAGCAGCTTTACTGACATCTAGAGGTCAAACTGAGCAACTGACTCAAAACCTCAATGGCTTCATTACAACATGACAGTCGACAATAATAAGAAACAGCTAAAAAAGGGATTTGCTCACCATCCTAATGTTTCACAGCTGGAGGATTTATTTAATTATGTGAAGAAGGGGTCATTAGCCAAGTTTACATCCACTTTTTGCGCTGTTTTGTTATCGACAAAGTGAATATGCGGAAAAAAAAAACACTACGAAATTTGCCGTCTCCAGCCTGTTTCCATCCAATTGGCCTTTTACCGATAAGATGGTGTGCGTGATGACGTCACGAATGACGAAAGCGATTTGTCGCATATGTTTTGGTGTATCACAAAAAAAATCTGCCCTTGAGCCGTTTCCATAGTTTTATTTTTTTGGGGTTCCACAAGTCACCACACCCCCCAACACCAAACAATTAAACAAAAAAAAAAAGTTTATTGAAAATTTGCCAGCTTACTGTCATTTCAATTTCACAAATAATTGCAAGTGTCCGAAATATGAGAAGACAACGGCAGAATGAAGCAGTTGCTCATCTGTTAGGGCTCGAAGTAACTACCCTTATGCGACGAAGCCCAAGGGTCTGGGAGAGACCACGCAATAAGGCGTTCTGGGAGGAAGTGGTGGAGAGACACTTTACAGAAAGTCTCTGGCTGCAACATTTTAGAAAGACACGGCCGACGTTTGAGATGCTGTGTGGATTCATTGGTCCTGATGTTGCGCCCATCCAAGGTTGCCACCGACCACCGGTTCCGACACCAAAGCGGATTGCCATCGCCCTGTACAAGCTGGCAGCCTGCGCCGAGTATAGAGTAGTGGGCCAAACTTTCGGGGTTAGTAAAACAACCGTCCATAGATATATGCTGTGTGCACATCTATTAAAGAAAAATGAATGCGGCGTTATATCAGGCTGCCAAATGTAGCGGAGGCCAATGAAATTCCAAACCGTAATTCTTTCCTCAACATCTTGTGCCACAGGGTTACAGTGCGCTGGATGGCACGCACATCCTAGTTCTTCCCCCGACAGAAGGCTACCACGATTAATGGCAAAGGATGGCCATCTGTTGTTCTCCAGGCACTTGTTGATGACAGGTGCATGATACGAGACGTGTGTGTTGGCACTCCTGGAAGTGCCCATGACGCGTGTTTGCAGCCTCAGATCTGTACAGGTAAGCCTAACCATTCAACATCCTTTACCTGGCCTAAAATAGCTTTACACACAATAAAATGTCTTTCAAAGTTGTGCACTGTAAAAAATATTAGTTCTAATTGTATTTGACAAAAGAAAGTTGTGATAAATCATGAAAATAATTTGTTAAAGTGTTGTCATGATTAAAACAAGTTAATTGTTGTTCTGTGTCTTACAACTATATGAACTATATGCTGCACTGAAGAAAATGGTAACATCTACACTCACCTAAAGGATTGGTTGGGGAGGGCATTCCACAGTCGAGGCGCAGCCACCTGGAAGGCCCTATCTCCCATAGTGCGGAGTTTGGACTTGGGAACCTGGAGTTGGTGGCTGTCAGAGGGACGGAGATGTCGGGTTGTGTTTTGTCTATTAATGAGTTCTTGGAGGTACACTGGTGCGCTGCCGTAGACACACTGATAGGTCAGGAGACAGATCTTATACTCAATCCTGAACCTAACAGGAAGCCAGTGAAGTTTATGGAGGGTTGGTGTGATGTGCTCAGATTTACGCACCCTCATCAGGACCCTGGCAGCGCAGTTCTGAATGTACTGCAGTCTCTGCAGGCTCCTGCCAGGGATCCCAATGAGGAGTGCATTGCAGTAGTCGAGCCTGGAGGAGACAAAGGCATGAACCAGCTTCTCTGCATCGGAAAGGGAGAGGGAGGGGCGGAGTTTAGAGATGTTCCGGAGGTGAAAGAATGCAGTCTTACAGATAAATTGGATGTGGGTATTAAATGATAGGTGGGGGTCAAATCGAACCCCCAGGTTTGTTATAGAGGATGTGAGAGAAATGTCATGGCCAGCAAATGAGTAAACGGTCAGAGGGGAGGATCGGAGTTGGTGTGGGGTCCCAATGAGGAGACCTTCAGTTTTGGAGCTGTTTAGCTGAAGGAAGTTGTCAGTCATCCATGCCTTTGTCTCCTCCAGGCAGGCAGTTAGAGTGGGGAGTGATGATGTGGGGGATGTGGGGTCCAACCTGACATAGAGCTGAGTATCATCGGCATAGCAGTGAAAAGCAACTCCATGCCTGCTGATGATGTGGCCCATGGTTTCTGACCATGTCCATAAAGGGATGGACATGGTCAGAAACAATGCTCTGGTAGGCCGTGGCATTTAAACGATGCCCAATTGGCACTAAGGGGCCTAAAGTGTGCCAGGAAAACATCCCCCACACCCTTACACCACCACCACCAGCCTGCACAGTGGTAACAAGGCATGATGGATCCATGTTCTCATTCTGTTTACGCCAAATTCTGACTCTACCATCTGAATGTCTCAACAGAAATCGAGACTAATCAGACCAGGCAACATTTTTCCAGTCTTCAACTGTACAATTTTGGTGAGCTTGTGCAAATTGTAGCCTCTTTTTCCTATTTGTAGTGGAGATGAGTGGTACCCGGTGGGGTCTTCTGCTGTTGTAGCCCATCCGCCTCAAGGTTGTGCGTGTTGTGGCTTCACAAATGCTTTGCTGCATACCTCGGTTGTAACGAGTGGTTATTTCAGTCAAAGTTGCTCTTCTATCAGCTTGAATCAGTCGGCCCATTCTCCTCTGACCTCTAGCATCAACAAGGCATTTTCGCCCACAGGACTGCCGCATACTGGATGTTTTTCCCTTTTCACACCATTCTTTGTAAACCCTAGAAATGGTTGTGCGTGAAAATCCCAGTAACTGAGCAGATTGTGAAATACTCAGACCGGCCCGTCTGGCACCAACAACCATGCCACGCTCAAAATTGCTTAAAACACCTTTCTTTCCCATTCTGACATTCAGTTTGGAGTTCAGGAGATTGTCTTAACCAGGACCACACCCCTAAATGCATTGAAGCAACTGCCATGTGATTGGTTGATTAGATAATTGCATTAATGAGAAATTGAACAGGTGTTCCTAATAATCCTTTAGGTGAGTGTATATTAACAGGTTTCTTTAGTCAAAAATATTATTTAACATCACTGAACCACATTCATTTATACAAAAAAAAATGTATTGGGGGTATTAAATTATGTACAATTATTATGGGAAAGAATTTGAAATATTTGCAATTTAATAAAACATTGTTTAAATAATGAAGATACGTGAGGTGTGTCAAATCTTTTGCCCTGCACAGTAAATGAGCTCTGCTGTATTTGTATTACTCAGACACCCTGAGAGACTCCCCCAGGCTACAACTGTTGTGGAGGGAGTCCAGGTGCCTCTGCTAGTGGCAGGAGACCCAGCCTATCCTCTACTGCCTTGGCTCATAAAAGCTTACTCTGGACCCAATTTGTCAGAAGAACAGGGAGCATTCAACTGTGGATCGAGAGTTAAGGTGGAGCACACATTCGGACACCTGAAAGGAAGATGGCGCATCCTGGCAAAACGGTCAGACATTCACCACTCTTTCATGCCTACAGTTGTGGCAGCATGTTGTGTACTCCATAACATCTGTGAGATGGAGAAGCAACGATTCATACAACCTTGTGAAGACTCCCGAGTCGAAGGCGAGAGACAACCGTGTTGCTTGCAATGCAATGACCGACCTTCTGCACAAGCTGTGCTTATCAGGGACGCTCTCATGCAATATGTATCTCACTTGGGAAGGCAGTAGGCTGTCATGCGAACATGTATTTGAATCATAAAATCAAATTTGTTACTGTCACAAACTCGTAAAAATTAAGTCACAAACTCGAACATATTAATACTCATTTTATTTGTAACAGGAATAATTGGTACATTTTCTTTATAAAGATTTTATATACAGTGCTTTTATATACAGTGCATGCAGAATTATTAGGCATGTTGATTTTCTGATCATATTTTTTTTCCAGGCACATTTTACCAATTCCAAACCACATTAATCGTAATAACTATTATAAATGTTTTATTTAATAATTTATAAGTGATAGCCTATACAGTATAATTGTTCATGAAGGCTGGAAATAAAAAAAGCCTTATATTCAGGTGTGCATAATTATTAGGCAAGTTTACTTTTACAGATAAAATAAGCCAAAAAAGAGATTTAATTCAGACTTAAAAGTAAAAAATTATTAAATCCCCATGAGAAGAATGCAATACTGATGCAATACTAGAGATTGCAGTTAAGGTATGACCATTGGACAGTGAAATACTCATTGGGTCAGCAGGGTTAGACAAATACAGGTGGAGAAGAAAAGACACATGTTAACAGCAAAAGAATGAAGAATTAAGGTGAAGAATTAAGTGTGAAACCATCAGGAACCCTTTAGTCTCCAGTGTCACCATTTTCCAGAACTGCAACCTACCTGGAGTCTCCAGAAGAGCAAGGTGTCAGGATCTCAGAGACTTAGGTTAGGTAAAGAATCCTAAAAAATGACCCCCACTTAATAAGAATCACAAGCTGAAGTGTAGTAAAATACATGAAGACTGTTTTTTTATAGGCTTTATAGACTGACAGATTGAGAGACTCTTGAAGGACCAGCACCAGATCCTCTTCTACCACTGTTTGAAGAATTCATCTTCCAGAATCTGACAGTAAGTATTGGGAGTTCATTTTTAGTCCATCTCTGCAAAACAGACTTCAGGGTAGGAGATGGACTAAAAATAAACTCCCAAAACTTATTAAAATGTATTCGGGAAGATGAATTCTTTAAATTATTAAAGTAACAACATGTAACTTTTCAACCTTCATAATATATTTCCAAGACCCTTGTGATAGTACATCGACTTACAATAGGTTGAATGAGACGTCTGCCAGAGCCTGAGGGGTCTGTATCGTTTTTACTGGCACTATGTAACTTCGGGGTGCGGGTAGTAACCAGCGCTCAAAAAGAACTACAAAATTCGACTGCTTTACGGCATACGTCACTTTGCCCACCACTTCCTCAAATGTGGCCAACCAGCGCGTTTGTTTTCGTGCGTCTGTTTTCGCCATGGCTGATGCAGCAGCGAAACGTAAGAAGTCCAAGGTTTTGTCGGAGTAGAGTCGGAAGAGGAAAAGGGAGAGTGATAAACTGAAAGGCAGGACGAGGATCAATATTGGTCGAGCGTTTGCTCGCTGGCGTTAGCTTATGGAGGAGGAGAGTTACCAGACCGATGCTGACTTGGCCGTCATGCTGTTGAACTAGTAAGTAACTGTAAATTGCTTGCATACTATCTTTAGTTTTTCTAATCTGTTGTCTGCCTGGCTACGTTACGGAAACTATCTGGTCCTCCATTTATTTATCTTCATGAATCAGCTAGTAGATGAGCAAATTATCAATCTGGTAGCTAGTAAACACTAACATGGTAGTTTTAGATGGTTAGGATGCTATCGCTATCATTCTCGTTCAGATTTGAGCATTGCAATCGACATGCAAATCGCAAATGTTTGAGTTAAAATGTTTAGTCTACTAAACATGTATAAATTATGAAAGGGGGAAGATTAATAATATTATCATTGCCCATATGAAAAAAACCTGCATGCTTCATATACAGTAACCGTAAATCATTTTACGACAGCGGTAATGGACAATTCCGCTTCCAACCTGTAGGGCGACCGCAGAGGAAAAGTTCCATGTTGTTGCTTTAAATACAAAATGAATAGTAGTTATTACGATTAATGTGGTTTGGAATTGGTAAAATGTGCCTGGAAAAAAAATATGATCAGAAAATCAATGTGCCTAATAATTCTGCACGCACTGTATATTGAAATTCTATTCGTTAAGAAATGTCTTTATGCTAATGAAGTGAGTATATTTTTCAAAAGTGACAAGAAAGTGTTAACAAAGGTGCTGATGAGTGATTCCTGAGAGACAAACTTTTGTCTCATCTCCGTTTCTCCTGTTTATTCAGGACTTTTAATCTGTTGATCTGTTTGTTTCTACAAACACTGACAATCAGCATGATGAACAGAGGAGGAGATAACACTGCTTTATCACTGAAACTTCAGCATGAGAAGAAATCATTTTGAGAAAGATTGGATCATGTCAGACCCTGAAGAAACTCTGTGACAAAGGTTTTGAGATCTTTTATTTTTTATTTTTAATATTTTCAGTATTTTCATTGTTCTTTTGTGTTTTATCTAAGGCTTTAAAGCGTTATATCTTAACGTTTCAATTCAAGTTAATTTTACATGAAGAAGTCCTGATGTTGTTCTTTGACTTGTTTCAACACTCCTTGATCAGAAGATGCACCCTCTTACAACACTAACCAGGAAGAGGCTGACTTGTTATTTCTCTTTCCTGCCATACTGACTTTGTCTCGACAAAAGCAATAAAGAATCAGCGATCAGTGGAGTACAAAGGGGAAAAACTTTACATAAGAATTTGAGATGTTTCTTTCTGAACAAATTTGTTTTCTGATCTTTGTGATTCTCATGGTGATTTATTTTTTAAACAGTCGTTCAGAAAGTGAAAGTAAAGTTTAGATTGCTGGAGCTCAAACAGTGAAAATGGCTTCACTAAATGTCTCTGAAGAAGAACTTTCTTGTCCTGTGTGCTGTGAAATCTACAAGGCTCCTGTTATTTTATCATGTAGTCACAGTTTCTGTAAAGAGTGTCTTCAACAGTACTGGAGAACCAAGGGATCTCAGGAGTGTCCTGTCTGCAGGAGTAGATCAAACTATCATCCTCCAGTTAATCTTGTGTTAAAAAACTTGTGTGAGTCGTTCCTGAAGGAGAGAAATGAGAGGCGTTCATCAGGGTCTGAGGAGATCTGCAGTTTACACAGAGAGAAACTCAAACTCTTCTGTCTGGAGGACAAACAGCCTGTGTGTATCGTGTGCAGAGATTCAAAACAACATGACAATCATAAATTCAGACCCATCAGTGAAGTGGTTTCATCATATAAGGTAAGACAAATGTTTCTTGATTCACATGTAAAGAACCATAACGAGTCATAAACACAGATTGTTCCGATTACTAACGTATCCTCAGTTCACTGAGATCATGAGCATTGCATCAGTAACTGAGTTAACTTAGTTTTTCCCTGAATACTGAAGCCTGATTGGTTCACGTCAGAGCACCTGCACAGACAAATTACTTTTCAGTCGCCAAAACGGACAGGACCGACTGCCTATTTAAGTCACAGCGAAAGCCATTTTCGTCCGAA
This sequence comes from Squalius cephalus, assembly GCF_949319135.1. Classification (NCBI taxonomy): domain Eukaryota; kingdom Metazoa; phylum Chordata; class Actinopteri; order Cypriniformes; family Leuciscidae; genus Squalius; species Squalius cephalus. Next base: position 35,227,411 of record NC_137137.1, read on the forward strand.
TTTTTCTATTGATGAGCGACAGCATCGACTTGTGTACAGTAGCACAACAAACTAGACAATGCTCATTCCCGTTATCTCAGGGAACCAGGGTTATGTTAGTAACTGGAACATTCCCTTTCGATACTGTTCACTCGCCTTACATAAGTAGCTGACACTTATGGGGAACGCAATCCAAGAGCGCCGTGCTACTAGCGCAGAACGGAAGAGAGCTTTATGACCTGTTCTCTAAAGGCCGTGGAAAGCATCTTAGGCACACAGCCTTGTCTTGGTCTAAGGAGGACTTTACTGTCATTAGGCCCAAACTCGAAAGAGCCCACTGAAAGAGCCTGCAGATCATCCAACTCGCTTGACCGATGCCAGAGCCAGCAGAAGGGTGTCTTTAGCGAGAGAGGCCGAAGGTCGGCCGTTGTGAGGAGCAAAGATCTTTGTGCGATCAGGCCTTTGATTAGGCCAAAAGCAGCCAATCATTGAGGTAATTCAGGATGCGAACTCCTATTTGTCTCAGGGGGAAAAGACAGTCAGAATAGTAGGACTGTAGGCAGGGCCGTCGCATAGACTGTGCGAACTGTGCAACCGCACAGGGCATCGCGCCACTAGGGGGCCTCGCAATCCTGCTGTTTTTATTTTTTAATTTTTGTTATAATACATTAGTTATGTATGATTTTGTATCTATGAGATGTCTCTGTCAAGATCACATAAAAAATAAAATAAAAAATCCAACAAATTATGTAATGCATCCTTTTTTTAGGGGGAAAGCTAAAGCAAGGGAAAGCCAACATGTCAGCTGCAAGCACGAATCAGGTTCTGAGAAAAGGAAAAAAATTAAAAAGAAGGAAGACTTTCATAAGTCACTGCGGGGATCACTGGATAAATTTATCAGCACTTCCAGAGATGCGGTGGCAACAGCTAGCATCTGCATAACCCACGCCGACACTGAAAAAAACATATATAAGTCGCACTGGACTATAAGTAGCATTTATTTAGAAATTTATTTCACACAAAAAAATACAAATATATATTTTTACGGACGGGACAGTTCTCCGTTACAGACGTGAGCGCTCTGAAAGCGGCACTAAAAGACTGCTTTAAAACTTTCACAGAGACCTCAAACAGAAAGCACAAAGCCTGTCTTTAAATTTAATTTCGTTTTGTATAAATTGTATCTTAATTTTAATCAATGTTTCATCAACCAATTGGATTTAATAAATAAGAAGTAAATATAGCAGAAAATAGATATTCACGACACAAAGGCACCGGCGCGTGAACTGGAGCTTGTCTCATAAATTAACCGAAACTCGGTATAAGGTAGCCTGTCACAGACCAGAACGTATCAGATTGGTAAAGTTTTATTTCATTGGGGACATAATTACTGATTATAATGACTTAAACCGTCTTTTTATACGTCGCACCGCGTTACGGGTGGAGAACACTTTGTAAGCATAAAACCATGTCTGCATTTGTGATCATACTCTATACTGCTCAAAATATGAAAACGTACTTACAAACTGTCTGTGAGTGAGAAGTGCCAGACTGTACTAGCAAAGATTGAATTATCCACTTTCTAGAATCAGCTTTTTGCACAGCAGCCCTTGTACTCTCGCAGGTTCTGGAAACAGTCCTCTGGAAAATGCGCAGCACACAGTCGAATATTTTGGTTGTACTTTTCTGGAACAGTGTTGTAAGTAAAGCTTAGCCACTGTTTTCTAATTTTGTCCTCTTTTGGAAGGTCAAACAAAGTAGTTTCACAGCGTCTCCACGATATGCTGGCGCCGGCAGCAACAATAATACAGCGAGAATAAAAGTTACACCTTCTTTCTTTGCGTATACATCTGGGCGATGTTATGAAACTCTGTGCACATACACTGACGTAGATTTGTGGCGGCGTGTTTGAATGAAGCATTATAGGGAGGCGTGGCTGAGCCTTAACTTTTACAAAGAATATCTCTTTGGGTTTGAGACTTTGAGCTTTGTAACACTGCAGATCTTAAACAGCCGCTAAAGAAAAAGAAAAAAAAAGAAATCGCATCATATGACCCCTTTAATAATGATATGTTCTGCTGAAGAGTTGGATAGCCGCAGAGGAAAAGCACAGAGCTGCAGGTGTCGACGTGTACAGGTGCACAGACGTTAACCAATCAGGCTTCAGTATTCAGTGTTGGTCTGATTGAACAGGGGCCTATACCATGAAGCCGGATTAGGTGGCTAGCCAGCTATGTTTCAGCTTAGTTTCCGTCAACCCTGGGTTTTAGGTACTATGAAAGTAGCTCGGCTTTAATCGGTGTTCGTTGCCATGGTATCTTACGCTGCACGGCTAACCTGCTCCGGGGCAGGTTATGTTCTGGATTCAAGATCTCAGACTGAAGTTTGACCAATCAGCTGAGAGCAAAGAAACATATAGGTGACATAACTTATTCCAAGTGTCTGTTGAAATGACTTCACCTTTTCTTCCAAATCCGGTGGACATCTCAGCGCAAATTGTTTGACGAGCACTTCGTAGAGAAAGAGTTTTTAGCCAGACAAAATCCCCTTGCCTTAACTGATAGTTACTTGTATGAAAGATACAGATTTTCCGCGGAAGGAATATCTTATCTTTGCGAACTTCTTGAGCCGCACATAAAGAATTTAACACGTCGAATTTATGCACTTACTGTACCGCAAATGGTATTGCGTTGGGTTTCTTTTTTTTTTTTTGCAAGTGGTACATTCTTGCACGGTGGGTGACGCACAGAAGCTAGGGGAAAACATATGTTTGTCGAACCATTCGCAAGGTGGTCCTCGCTCTGCAGGAGTACATGAATAGTTTCATTAATAGTGTTCCCCGGACATTTATCGACCATGTCCATAAAAGAGGGCTTTTATAAAAGTGCCAGTAAGATATATTGATAGGGTGACATCACATGAACACTTTTTTTTTTTTAAAAAAGAAGCAAATTTCACAAATGTACTATACAATATAATACATGTTAAGAATTATTTTGAATCTTTTTTATTATTCTTCTGTTAATCTTATGATAGGATTCCCAAGTCATTGCAACATGCAACATATATTGCTCCAATCTCCACTGTTCTAGGGAACATGAGGCAGATTATGTTAATAGGAAGTCCTATCACAGCCATAATGTTCAGGTAGAGATGATGTGAATATGTGAGATGATTATTTTCTGTGAGATGAATCTTTAAATTAATAGTAACTTTAACAGATATAACAATGATCTACTAAACATTTAATCTGCAGACGACTTGTGGTCATGAACATATGATCAAGTTTGGATGCCAAATGGCCTGGCTCCAGTGCTTGTCTCACGAATTTTCCATGAGTCTGTGTTGTGTCAGCACTTTGAGGAAAGCAAGTTAAATTTGGTACAGTACAAAACACTGTTAATTTGAACTGAGCTAGAAAAACCTACACAATAACCATCATGACCCTCAGACAGGGCCACAGCACCGCTTCAATGTGGCCCTCAGTAAAACCAGAGTGAAGATAGAGATGACCTTTGGCCTCCTAAAGGCACGTTTCAACTGTGTTCGGCCCTTAAGAGTCACCAGAGCGGGCATCACAGATAGTGGCTGCATGTGCCATTCTGCACAATATAGCCACCAGTAGAAAGGAGCGAGAACCACCACAAAACCAGCTTCCCTCCGATGAAACTGACCCGATCACACTTGACCACCCAGCTGGTGCAGATGTAGATGCAATCACCATACAATATTACACTTAATAAAAGCACATTGAAACTGCAGATAGGTCTCAAACTGTTTTATTGGTTTTGTGGGATGGGAGGGAGAAAGAGAGCAAGAGAAAGTTGCATTAATAAATATTCATACTAAAGTGTCACTTGGTTAAATAAGTTATACTATATATACTATATAACTATATACATACTAAGATCAGTTTTATCCAGCCGTTTGATTTTGTTTGGAGCCTCCTCAGCTCAGAGTCAGCTCCTTTAGTGTGCAGTCTAGTTCAAGTCTCCTTTAGTGTGCAGTCTAGTTCAAGACTCCTTTAGTGTGCAGTCTAGTTCGAGTCTCCTTTAGTGTGCAGTCTAGTTCAAGACTCCTTTAGTGTGCAGTCTAGTTCGAGACTCCTTTAGTGTGCAGTCTAGTTCAAGACTCCTTTAGTGTGCAGTCTAGTTCGAGACTCCTTTAGTGTGCAGTCTAGTTCAAGACTCCATAGTGTGCAGTCTAGTTCAAGACTCCTTTAGTGTGCAGTCTAGTTCAAGACTCCTTTAGTGTGCAGTCTAGTTCAAGACTCCTTTAGTGTGCAGTCCAGTTCAAGACTCCTTTAGTGTGCAGTCCAGTTCAAGACTCCTTTAGTGTGCAGTCCAGTTCAAGACTCCTTTAGTGTGCAGTCTAGTTCAAGACTCCTTTAGTGTGCAGTCCAGTTCAAGACTCCTTTAGTGTGCAGTCTAGTTCAAGACTCCTTTAGTGTGCAGTTCAGTTCAAGACTCCTTTAGTGTGCAGTCTAGTTCAAGTCTCCTTTAGTGTGCAGTCTAGTTCAAGACTCCTTTAGTGTGCAGTCTAGTTCAAGACTCCTTTAGTGTGCAGTCTAGTTCAAGACTCCTTTAGTGTGCAGTCTAGTTCAAGACTCCTTTAGTGTGCAGTCTAGTTCAAGACTCCTTTAGTGTGCAGTCCAGTTCAAGACTCCTTTAGTGTGCAGTCTAGTTCAAGTCTCCTTTAGTGTGCAGTCTAGTTCAAGTCTCCTTTAGTGTGCAGTCTAGTTCAAGACTCCTTTAGTGTGCAGTCTAGTTCAAGACTCCTTTAGTGTGCAGTCTAGTTCAAGACTCCTTTTGTAAAGGGCCCTGACTGAGTCTGTTTCCACCTGAAACATAATTCCACCACAAACATGATCATTCAAAATCACAAAAAGTTCCTTGACTTCCTACAAACACAGGACTGACTGTAATTTATGTCAAGGGTTTTAAATCCTTACACATTTCTTCTGAAGCCCATTGAGGTAGAGGCCTCAGTTTCTGGGGCAGGTTGTGAAAAATCCTACAATAAAAGAGATGTGTAAGGGCCAGTCCCTTTTTTATGCCACACATTCAAATGTTTGCCATAATAAAAAGCCCAGTGCATTCACATCAGCAACTGTCTGAGAACACACAGACAGAGTGTCATCATTTCCTCCACCCTAATAAATAAAAATAGGCCAATGTAAAGCATAACTGTTGTAAAGCAGGTTATGTTTGGTGTTCTGTCTGCTGCATACTGACCTCTGTGTGGGAGACTGTGTGTGTGTGTGCTGGCTTCAACAGGGACACTGTATTTCCCTCTACTGCAGAACATACAGTCAGCCATATTTAAAACTTAAAAAAGTAGTAATGTATTGCACACGTACCCAGTGTTACTTGCTTAGAGGAGCCAGCACCAGGGTCAGACTGTACAGCACCTGTAATCTAATCGTCCGTCCCTTATTGCCTACTCAGAGCCAACTCCTCCGCCAGTGTATTCTGGTTTTCTGAATTTAACTCTTTATTTCTGTTTGCTGCAAACAAGTGTTTGTGATAAAATGTTCACAAAAGTAATAAAAGGTTGTGGTAAATACTCACCACTTTGAATTATATTTTTATATTTTGTCTTTATCTGCTGCCAAGAACATTTGGAGTTGGGGTTGCATCTAAAAATCAATGAATATTAATCTTTCTTAGTACATACATGCACATTTTTTATATAGATTATAGAAATAGGCTATAGGCTATATTACACATAGGCTACACATACATATATGCATAATTTTACATATATATAGAACGTATTTGTTTAACTTGCGCATTAACAATCAGCAATCTTTCTCCAACAGTCTTCTCTTGCTTTGGCCGCAGAGACCGTATTGTTTCAAGCTTGAAATACATATTTAAATTCATCGTACTTATGAATGATTATCTCTTGCTCGTCCGCGGAAAAATATATCGCTCTCGCTCTACCCGCGATTGGTTGTTCAGTGTCGACGTCACTCTTTTATGTGCACGCGCGCGTGGAGTAATCATAGCTTGAGGATCAAAGCCTGAGTTGACAGAGAAAGTCGATGAGCTGCATCATGGTACCAATAAAGCCTGATTGCATCGGTTTGGTTTTGTCAACTCAAAACTAATCCTGTAACCCCGAGTTTGTTCAGCTACCTTCATGGTACAGGCCCCAGGACTGCAGTGATCAGGACTGGTTGTGTTTAGTCCAGCTGGACTACATTATAAATGCAGTTTCATAGATCTGAGGAATTAGTTACTACGGAGGCAAATACATTTTCTCGCCGTCCCAGTTGGTATTGGATGTTTCAATAAATAACATTGTCATTTAAAAACTGTACTTTGTGTTGCAATTTCTGAATCAATTTAGTATGAGATGTACACAAAAACAGAAGAAATCAGGATGGGGGCAAATACTTTTTCACTGCATTATATGATCATAATCGTATTGTCTTCTCTTCACTGTAATCTGGTGTTTTATGTATTTTTGTTCAATTCTAGGAAGAGCTCAATACAGCACTGAAGTCCTTACAGGAGAAACTTAAACACAATGTAAAACTGAAAGCAGAGTTTGAGAAAACAGTTCAACACATCAAGGTGAGGAAACAGAAACAAGAGTCATTTTCATTACAGCTGTTGGATCACTATATACAGTTATGATTTTATATAATGGATTCCAGTTTATTATTTATGTAAATGACTAGCAGCAATCTGCTTCTGGATCCGTTTTATGTCGGGTATCCGAGTTTATCTTGGATATTAATGATGTGTGTCGATTGAGATGATTGAAGTGAATGTGCTTTTATTTCAGTCTCAAGCTGAGCACACAGAGCGTCAGATTAAACAGCAGTTTGAGAAGCTTCATCAGTTTCTCAGAGATGAAGAAGAAGCTACAGTCACTGCACTGAGGGAGGAAGAGGAGCAGAAGAAGCAGAGGATGAAGGAGAAGCTGGAGGAGATGAACACACACATCTCAGCTCTTTCACACACAATCAAAGACATGGAGGAGATGATGAAAGCCAATGACGTCTGCTTTCTGAAGGTCTGATTTCAGATCATTGGTTGATTGATTGATGATTGATTGAGTTCTTGATGATAAATGGTGTGTTTGTTCTGCAGGAGTTTCCAGTCTCAATGGAAAGGTGAGTGATCTGCTCCTGTCTCTGGTCTCTCTGGTTCTGATCCAAAGCCACTGCAGTTCTGACTCCTGAATGTTCTTCCAGAGTCCAGAGCTCACAGCCGGATCCACAGATGGCTTCTGGAGCTTTGATTCATGTGCCACGATACTTGGGCAACCTGCCGTTCAGAGTCTGGAAGAAGATGCAGGACATCGTCCAAAACAGTGAGTCTGACAGCAGGAGATCTGAGCTGGACATGATGGATGGGTGGAGAGTTAGAGGCTCTTCATGACAGAGATAGATAGATAGATAGATAGATAGATAGATAGATGAGTTTGGTGTTTGTTAGGAGGTTACAATTAAAGCTGCAGTCGGCAAGTCTGGCAGATTGAGTCGACTTAGCCAAAATTTTGAATGTTTACAACTCTCATGCCCCTCCCCCACCACCAGCGATCACCCTCCCATCGAGTTTGTGCTCGTCAGTGCATGTGCACCAGATCTTCTGTGAACGCACCATCTCTTCAGCATCGAAGCATCATTTTCTTTTCCTTGGTTGTTTTGAACCTCCTAGCTCTCTTTGTTAACCGAGGAATTGGAAGCTTGTTAGTAGATTTTCTCTCCGCCATCACACTTCGTCCAATCCAACACAGCTGTGAACTGTGAAGGCGTGTGCATGTGATATTGTAACGTGCGCGGGAGAGGGGTTATCTGTGGCGTGTGCACGAACTGTGATTGACAGATCTCACACAGCCCTGCTCTGATTGGACCAGAAGAACGTCTCGGGTTATGACTATAACCCTTGTTCCCTGAGATGGGAACGAGACACTGCGTTGTTGAAAACGACTCTTTGGGGACGCTCCCTTAGCGTGCGCCTCTGAAGTATGAATGAAACTAATCCAATCCTGATAGGTGTTGCGTCATGACGTAACATGTGACAGCATAACCGGATGCATAAAAGTGACGCTGGCACACACACACATTAGCCTCGCGATGAAGCAAGCCGCTCTCAGGCATTGAGGGGCGTGGCAGGACGACGCAGTGTCTCGTTCCCATCTCAGGGAACAAGGGTTATAGTCATAACCCGAGACATTCCCTTTCGAGGGAACTCGCACTGCGTCGTTGAAAACGACTCTTTGGGGAACGAATGCCCACTAGGCCACGCACCGAGAAAAGGCCTGCCCTAGAGTGAAACTGAACTCAGGCACCCATCTAGGACGAGAGCACATGTGCGCCAGGCGTACTAGGGAGGTGCAGACTATAAAACCTGATAAAAGTGTGTGGGGTAGCCCAACCGGCTTGCCTCACAGATCTCCTGGAGGGGCACTCCCAAGAGGAGGGCTCTAGAGGACACCATGCCTCTAGTAGAATGAGCCCTTACAGCCAAAGGTGAAAGCAAATTGCGCACCTTGTAGGCCTACTTATGGTTTGTTTAGCCGGGAGCCCCTCATTAGGTGACCCGAAACACACTACAGTAAGTCCGACCTCCTCCAAGAAGAGGACCTCTCAAGGTAATACTCGGAACTCTGACTGGCAGAGCAAGGAACCTCTCCTCTTCTGCCGACACATGTGGTGGAGGATGAAATGCTTGCAGGACCATGGACCTAGCCATATTAAATTGCACTTAAGGCACATAGCTGGGTCTCGGATGCAGGATGGCCTTAACTCCGCCGGGGCAAACCCCAAGCAAGCTGGCGTTAATGCCAGGGCTTGGAGGTCTCCCAGTCTCTTTATAAGAAGTAGCTAAGAGAAAGGCTATCTAGAACGTGAGGTCCTAGGCAAAGCCGACTGAAGGGATTCGAAGGGAGCCAGGGATAGCCCTTCGAGAACCACCGCCAGGTACCAGGAAGGAACCCTGGACCTGACTGTCAGTCTCATCCTCTATGTACCAAGGAGAAATAGTATGACCAGATGGTGCCTCCCCAAAGGCCCAATATTCAGTGGTGCATGGAACGCCGCAATGGCATCCATGTGCACCATCCATGTGGACGGGGAGAGATTCGCAGAGAACGATCTTGAAGAAAATCCAGAACTGAAGCCACTGGGCAGTTAACTGGGCCTAACTCATGTTCTCTATACCAAGTGAAAGAACATTCCACTTAAGGCCATATAATCTCCTAGTAGACGGAACCCCAGAGATAAGTATGGTTCCGTGCACCCCAAATGATAGAACAGCATTTAGGTACTGAGCCCCCTCAGAGGCCAGACCCACAATTTCCACAGCTCTGGGCGAGGATGGAATATAGTACCCTCCGCCTGAGATAACAGATCCCTCCTCAGAGGAATCTGCCATGGCGGAGCTATCAGGAGTGAAATTAAATCCGAAAACCATACTCGGGCCGGCCAAAACGGGGCTACCAGAAGAAGACTGATGCCCTACTGACGGACCCTCTCCAGGACTCCCGGGAGCAGAGCGATCGGGGGAAAAGCGTACAGGCGAAGCCTCGGCCAGGCCTGTACCATGGCATCCAACCCCAACGGGGCTGGATGAGTGAGGGAGAACCAAAGTGGACAGTGGGACGTCCCTTGAGACGCAACAGATCCACTTCCATTGGTCCAAACCTCTGCCATATCAGCTCCACCACCTCTGGATGGAGTCTCTATTCCCCGGGCCTCAGCCCCTGCCTTGACAGGATGTCTGCTCCCTGATTCTGAACCCCCGGGACATATATTGCTCTTATAGATAATATTTTCCCTTGGGACCATAAAATAATCTGATGCGCCAATCTGGATAGAGGGCGCGATCTGAGTCCCCCTTGTCGGTTCAGATACGCTACCACTGATGTATTGTCCGAACGTATCAAGACGTGGTAACCTTTGATGTCTGGGAGGAAACTCCTCAGAGCCCTGAACACAGCCAACATTTCTAGGCAATTTATATGCCAAGAATGATGAAGGTCCTGCCACAGACCCCTGGCAAAGCGCCGATAACCGCGCCCCAGCCAGTGAGGGAAGCGTCTGTTGAAATGGTTTTCCGGCGACATGACGCCCCTAATACTGGCCCTTGGGACAAGAACCAAGATTTCTTCCATATTAATAAGGAACGAAGGCATCTGCGCGTAACCTTTATTATACGGAACGGATTCCCCTTGGGGGAAAAACCCCTTGGCTTTGAGCCACCACTGAAGGGGCCTCATGTGAAGAAGGCCCAAAGGAATTATGTTGGATGCCGCTGCCATGAGGCCCAGCAGTCTTTGAAATTGCTTTACAGTGATGGCCTGGCCTAGCTTTATCCCTGACACCATGGTCAGGATGGATTTCGATACGTGCGGGAGACATATGTGCCTGCATCGTAACCGAATTCCATACTATGCCCAGAAAAGTAGATTTCTGAGCTGGTTCTAACACACTTTTCCTAGTGTTGAGTCTCAACCCCAATTTCTGAATGTGGCCAAGAACGACATCTCGATGCCGAATTGCCATTTCTCGAGACTGGGCCAATATGAGCCAGTCATCGATATAATTCAGAATACGGATGCCCTGAAGCCTCAGTGGAGCCAGAGCTGCATCCATACACTTAGTGAACGTGCGGGGAGAGAGTGCTAGGCCGCACGGAAGAACCCGATATTGGTACGCTTCGCCCCCGAAAGCAAACCTCAGGAACCTCCTGTGACATGGAAGGATGAAGACATAAAAATAGGCGTCTTTTAGATCTATCGTGACAAACCAATCCTCGGATCTGATTTGATTCACGATGATGGGAACAGTGAGCATCTTGAACCTGAATCTCCTCAGAGAACGATTCAACTGCCTCAAATCTAAAATCGGCCTCAGCCCGCCATCCTCCTTTGGAACTATAAAGTACCGGCTGTAAAACCCGGACTCTTTCTCTGGTAGGGGAACAATTTATATGGCCCCTTTGACCAGTAGAGTTCTGTACCTCTTGTTCCATAACCCGAGCCTGTTCTGGAACCACTGCAGTCAGTACCACCCCAGCAAACTTGGGAGGTCGGTGACCGAACTACAGTCTTTACCCATATTTTATAATATTCAGGACCCATATAGATATATTCGGAAGGCGTTGCCATTCTTCTACAAAATCTACTAAGGGAACCAGCCCCTCGAGACTGACCTCGGGTGTTTTTCGAGCACTATTCTCGACCTCTTGAAGCGGAGGACCGGCAGGAAAAAGTCGAGAAAGATTTTGTGACCATAGACGGTGCCCTATTGCAGGCTTTTGGGGTGAACGCCACGGTGTGCGTTCGCTGGAAATCATTGTGGCCCGAAGCGCACTTTACGGCGGGATACAGATATCGATTTCCTGAGGGCTCCCCCAGAGGGGAGACTCTTTGGGTTTCGTTCTCGACACCCTGAAGCGGAGGACCGGCAGGGAATAAATCGAAAACAGTTCCGATGGGCGAACGCGAACACTGGCCGCAAGCCTTTTGGGCGCCTTTTACAGCGTGCATTCGCTGAAAACCGATGTGTCCCAAAGCGCACTTGAAGCTGGATACAAACATCGATTTCCTGAGGGCTCCGCGGAGGAGCGATTCTCGCTCATACCTCCACGGGGGGGGGGACAGCCATCTTCGTCTCGTTTTCGATACCCTGAAGCGGAGGACCGGCAGGGAAAAATCTTAAACGATTTTTGACGTTCGCTGCTCATCATTTTAATTCTTCAGAATTAAATGCAGCCAAAAATACTCGATAAGTGAAACACGGTCTGGATGGTAGGTTGAATTAAAATATCTAACTTCTTAAAGTCAGATAATATATTCCATCATTTCAATTCCATCATATTAATTCATAGAATTGAATGCAGCCATAATCACCAGACAATACTGTTTTAATATTTATTTATACGGTCTCGTAATCTACACGCTGCCTCGGCAAACGCGAGATTCGAGCCGTTACAATATATTTGGCTTTCATCCCTCGAGAAGAAAGTCATCAGGTGCGAGGTTGAAACATCCGACAGCGCACGGATTGCACTCGCGCCGATATATTTCTCAATGAACACTGCCAGCACCCTCAGGAGCTGATTGTGAATGCCTCGCACCCAAACAGTATTATTTCACAGATCGCGTGTGTCCCTTTTATTGCAGACTCGTAATCTAAGCGCTGCCTCAACAAACGCGAGATTCGAGTCGTTCACAATATATTTGGCTTTCATCTCTTCGAAAAGAAAGTCAACGGGCTCGAGGCTGAAACACCCGAAACGCACGGCTGTGTGCGTCGAGATATTTCTTAAAAACCACAGCCAGCACCCTCAGGAGCTGACAGTGCATGCCTCGCACCCACACAGAATCTTTATTGCAGAGTAGCCGTCATCTACGCGCTGCCTCGACAAACGCGAGATCCGAGCTATAGATTCTGTATTGCAATGTAGTGGGACAACTTTTTATTTTTTTATTTTGGGTTACAACAACACCGGCGAGTGTGACTCATGTTCCTCGTCCCCGATGCTGAGCACATCCACTTCCTCAGAAGCAGATAGCTCGAGCATCGGGCACTCGTCACGGGCAGAAGAAGCCACATCGCGGGCTTCTGCGTCGTGAGCGAGCGTTATAGAATCTGCGGATGATGAACATGAAAGTGCCTCGGCAGTCTCGTTCTCATCCGCGAGATCCTTCTGCGATCCCCACGATCCAAGCCACCGCGCCGCCACAACGGACGCGGGACCCGAACCGCGGGGATCGCGAGCCAAGTGGGAGCGCAGCACTAGTACTTTCACAGTGTTCACAGGCAGCCCCCTCGAGAACTGCCTGTGCATGCTGCGCGCCTAACAGTGTACACACAACTGATGCGTGTCTCCACCCGTGAGAAATATAGGGCAGGGGTGCACACACTTAGTGTATCTTTCACTCGCCATAATATAGAGGATTTCACTGACAAACAACATCAAATAAGACAGACAGTTTCACAGAGAGCGCTTGCTGAAGAGCGAAAGCTAATGTGTGTGTGTGCCAGCGTCACTTTTATGCATCCGGTTATGCCGTCACATGTTACGTCATGACGCAACACCAATCAGGATTGGATTAGTTTCATTCATACTTCAGAGGCGCACGCTAAGGGAGCGTCCCCAAAGAGTCGTTTTCAACGACGCAGTGCGAGTTCCCTCGAAAGGGAACCGGGAGCGGTGGATTTTTGCAAAACAAATAACAGGCTCCAGGTGGAGATAGAAGCGCGGGGTTTTCTCTAAAACTCTAAACTGATTTATGTTGTTCTGTCGGAGAAAAGTGTCGGTTTCAGTGAATATGATCAAAAAAATCTTGCCGACGGCAGCTTTAAAAAAATTAGTCTCAGAATAATTACAATAATAACTAGAATTTACATTTCCTGAAGAAAATGTAGATGCTAACATGATGGTAACACAATTAGCAGTTTGTTAACATGATGTTAACACATTTATCATGTTGTTAACATGATTAGCATGTTCTTAGCACGATGCTAACATGTTTAACATTTTGCAAACATCCTTTTAACGAAATGCTAATAAGATTATCATGCTTCTAGCATGATGCTAACACAATCACCATGTTTATTGCATGTTTTAGCAAGATGCTAATATGATTAACATGATGCTTGCATGATTAACATGTTGTGGACATGGTGCTAACATGATTAGCATGCTGATACTGCATTTTAGTTAGCATTGTTGACAAGATTTAACACTTAGCTAATCACTTTTAGCATGTAGCTATTCTGCTAGCATGTGTAGCATGATGGATGTCCTGTTTGCTAGCATTAGTCAAAGTAGCCAACCACAATGTCTCTACGATGTTCTGGTGCAGAGTCATAGGTCTTGCTGAACAGTTGCTAGGGTGCTCTGTTTAGTTGCTAGGGAGTGGCTTGGCAGCTGCCAATGATGTTACTTCAAAGGCTGCTTGCCAGTATGAATGATATAAACCAACCGCAACTCCTCTATGACATTCAGATTAGAAGATGTCCCTCTTTGGATTTGGGTTGCTAGGGTGCTCGACAATGGTTGCTAGGGCGTGGCTAGGAAGTGTTGAAGGTTGATTCATTATTGTAAGTCAAACACAACAGACAGTCATAATAAACTAATTTAAAACAAAACACAGACTATAAGAGCCAATAAAATGAAGATGATCAGATGCTGAAGATCAGACACACACTTACAGTTCTTCATCTACAGCATAAATCTCAACAGATCTCATTGATTTATTGTTATTTAACTTTCCCAAAGAATCAGTTTCTCTTGATGGACACAAATGTCTGAATCTCATATTTAATGTTTGTAGTTGATGCCGTTAAACGCTGATGATAAAAACGAGTGTGAAACTAATAACAGCACTGACAGTGATCAGAGGAAAATGTGTTTGATCAACAGGACGAGTGTCATAATTCATAATAATCTGTGTTGGGTTCACTCTTGATCATTATATGAAGATCAGAATAAAAGCATCTGTTGATTGTGTCTCATCAGCTCCTGTGATTCTGGATCCAAACACTGCAGATTCACGTCTCGTCCTGTCTGATGATCTGACCAGTGTGAGAAACAGCGAGAACAAACAACCTGTTCCTGATAATCCAGAGAGATTTGACAGTTATTACTGTGTTCTGGGTTCAGAGGGTTTTAACTCAGGAACACACTGCTGGGATGTGGAGGTTAAACTGAGTTCAGACTGGACTCTTGGAGTAACTACAGCATCAAACCAGAGGAAGGGATGTGTTTTCTTCGACACTGATGTCTGGAGTGTGGAGTATGATCAGGACGAAGATGATGATGAAGAGGACGGAGAGCTTTTAGGTTCTAGTTTTCATGTTAAACAGAAGCTTGATCGTGTGAGAGTGAATCTGGACTATGACGGAGGAACGGTGTCGTTCTCTGATCCTGTAACTAGCACACATCTACGCACATTCACAACCACCTTCACTCACACACTCTTTCCATTCTTCTATAATTATAGTTCTTCTTCTCTGAGGATCTTACCGGTCAATAGTCGTTTCTTTTTTTCTGACATATAGCCGTTGAACTGGTAAGTCGGCAGGTTTTGAAAATTCATTCGCATTAGCCATGGCATTTTCCACTTGTACTGCTCTGTCTAACGTCAAATCCGCTTCAAGTAGTAAGTGTTCACGAATTCGACTGCTGTGCACTTTCTCCACAATTTGATCTCTTAGCATTTCATCTTCTTTGTCACCAAATGCACATAATGACACCATATCACGAAGCGCGGCCACATACTGAAGTATATTTTCGTCATGCCTTTGCTCCCTTTGACGAAATTTATGTCGCTCACCAATGACATTAACTTTCGGTACAAAATGCGTTCTGACAGCCGTAAGAGCAGATGGATAGGTCCTACCGGTATTAGGAAGAGTGTAGAAAATTCTCTGTGCTTCAGTGCCCAGGCAGTGAAGCAGTGTAGCACGCTTACGAGTATCAGGCCAGTCATCTCCCTCAGCGTGAATCGCCGACAAGTAGTTCTCAAACATTTGCGTCCACATTAGGGCTGAACGATACATCGACTTTTCATCGTCATCGCGATATGAACTCGCGCGATGAACACATCGCAACAGACAGCCTGACACGATGAATAATGCCTGGTTCAGATTACAAGATTTTTGTGACTGTTATGATAGTCACGGAGTCAGATTACACGTTTTTGACTCCTAAAATCTTGTTGTGTTGTGGACAAGAAACATGTCAGACTACACGTTGCTTTCCGACCAGTCATCGCGTGCCGTCACACTCACACATTCATTCGCAAACATACACACACTCGCGCACACACACACTCACACGCGCTCGCTCACTCACTCGCGCACACACACACACACACACACACACACACACTGTTGCTCGCGCTCGCTCACTCACTCTTGCTCACATACTCAACCCGTCATGGAGGACCGTTAAAAAATTAAACATGCTAGTCTTTCTGTCGTGATGTCGTGAAGCATCGCAGACGCGACGTAGGTTGTCGCCCACTATGACACACTATACGAGATGAAACGATCGAATCTTGCGTCCCAACGCCCGTTTTCGTTTACGAATCCCCATGACACCCATACGTCAAACGGATCGTGCCAAAATCGCGCTAAAATCGTGTAATCTGAACCAGGCAGGTAATAAACGTTTGACCTATCACGCAACGAACCTATTAAAGCACTAAGACATGGGAACAACATAGCTAACATTCACATTTGAATATTTATCGCAAGTCATATCGTCATCGCAATATTAAACAATCTTATCGCACATCGCAGCTTTTCCTCATATCGTGCAGCCCTAGTCCACATCCCAAATGGAACTACAGGCCCACCAGGACATTGTAAGTCTGAGGAGGAAGATGAACTGAACCTCGTCGCCAATTTGTAGTGTAATCACATCAAAATAAATGAGAGCACACCGAGTAGCGAACAGGTCTCTTTACTTTTCATTCTCCATAAGCACAACAACCTCTTCCTCTTCACCTTCCTACTTTCATATCTAGAACAATATCCCCATCTAGTGGACATTTATCAATTAGCAATGTAATAAGAGAACAAAACAGATACATACAGTATACTGTTATATATATCTCAATCAACTTCCTCTCATGTTTCTCTTTGAATGTTCAGGGGATTACGTGACTTAACCCTCTGATGGTCCTCGGTCATTTCTGACCGAATAATTTTCTGTTTCGAATTTTTAAAAATCACAGCTTCATCGGAAGGTTATGATACTTGGTGACTTTTATGGAATTAGATATGTGAAAACAAAAAAAAATTGAGGTCATGATCCGAGCATGCTAAGTGGTCGTAAAAAAAATAGTCACACTCGTGGCAAAATGACGTCAAAAATGACCGACCCATAGGAAATGAATGGGAAATTTACAAAAACACAAAAATTCTCTGAATTTTTGTCTGTACAATCTACAAATCAGCCACGATTCTAAAAAAAAGTACACCGCAGTAAAGGGGTGACACTCTACAACATCAAGAGTGCAAAAAATTCAAACCCACCCACACACACACACACACATAGAAACACACTTTTATACACATACACACCAATAAATTCAGATTACAAAAAATCTGTTTTGAATTTTTAAAAATCACAGCTTCATCGGAATGTTACGAAACTTGGTAACTTTTCTGGCATTTGGTATGTGAACACACAAAAAAATTGAGTTCATGATCCGAGCATGCTAAGTGGTCGTAAAAAAATTAGTCACGATTTTGGTGTTCGGTCAAAAATGGCCCCCATAGGAAATGAATGGGAAATTGACAAAAACACAAAAATTTTCTACAAATCGGCCACGATGCAGAAAAAAAGTGCTCAGCAATGAAGGGGTGAAACTCTAAAACATCAAGAGTGAAAAACATAACATAATTAATAATTATAATTAATATATATATATATATAATTAATATAATAATTATTACAATTATTAAAATAATAATTAATAAAATGTTATAAACCTTGGCAAAAAGTATTATTTGAGAATTTCTAAAAAAATACATTCAATCCACATCTTAAAAGTAAGTAATTTGGTCCAAAAACAACTAGAATTCACAAGCATCTCCATTTAGAGCTATACAGGCATCTAGTGGTAAACCCATGCAATAACATGATTTATTTAATTCTATGTTTAATAAATTTTTTTTTTTTTTTTTTTTTTTTTTTTTTTCTGGAAGCCTAGTCTCTATTTTAACCGAAAATACTGCATAGAAAAAAAAAAAAGAAAAAAAAATCATTATTTTCAATGGCAAAAAATGGACTATAAATATTGCATAAATATTAATAAGTTCAATCAAATTGTCTCAAAATACTAAATTAAAAAGAATAAATATTATAGAACAAAAATAAATTGCATTGGTTTTTACTGGGATGGAGGAAGTTTCATTTTTAGGTGTCCGGTCACTTCTGACCGGGAAGGCCACGAACGTGACTCCTAAACGAAGACCATCAGAGGGTTAAACAAGCGAAAAGCTTTATTTTTGTTTTGTAAATCCATGAAAAGGGACATTTATTTTTATACACTCTTGTGTAAACAATGAAAACTTCTGGTGTAATCAGTATTAGAAAACGTTGGAAAGGTCACGAAAAAAAATAATAATAGTAATAATATATTAAAACAAAGATGTCGGACGATTTTGAAGTTGGAGGAGAAAATGAGATGGAATTTTTCATTCCCAACTTTTGAACCGGAGTACACAGACAAATAACTTAGATGACGTGAAGCGTGACCTTTCCAATGTGATGGCGTAATGTGAGGCGCGTCACAGACCAGCACAAGACAAACAATTGTGGTTAAAAATGTGGTTAATGCCCGACCACACAAGCTGTGCTTATCAGGGACGCTCTCATGCAATATGTATCTCACTTGGGAAGGCAGTAGGCTGTCATGCGAAAATGTACTTGAATCATAAAATTTAATTTGTTACTGTCTATTAATTTAAGTCACAAACTTGAACATATTAATACTCATTTTATTTGTAACAGAAATAATTGGTACATTTTCTTTATAAAGATTTTATATATAGCCTATATTTAACCTGTTGTAAAGATTTGTTGTACGAGTACCACATTTAAGGGAACATAAAAACAGATTAATGTCAAATAAGACATTTCTTCTGGTACATTAAAGAATATAAAACACAGTTGCAATGTTGTTTTTTTTCATTCTCTTGAATACAAGAACAATGGTAATAGTGGAAATAAATGGCATATAAATTAAACTCAAGATACTCTTAAGAGCACAAACTGAAAACATTCTCTGCAGGCGTTGTTTTAAATGAACAAACCATAAACTTCACCAATAGAATAGTAATTATGAAACAAGAAATAACCAAAACTACTTAATCCAAGTTTAGGTATGTGGTGAATGACATGTTAGGATGAGTCTTCAAAGAAGAAGGTGCTGAAATGCCTGCTGGGTTGTAGGGGAGATGGGACACTGGATGATTAGAGCATCTGGTTTGGTTGTGCAAACTCTCTGGTTGCTTCAAACCCGCCATCACCTCAGATGCAGGAGCCTTTCTGCAGCATTAGCACAACGCTCAAAACATTGAACAGCTTGAGAGATCACAGTGGCAATTGACTGGATGACTTGCTGATTTTGCTCTGCTTGCTCACGCCGCTGATCGAGGAAATCGTGAAAAATGCCTTTCAACTCAGCCAACCGCTTCCTTCTTGGAGCATGCTGATGACTCCGCCTCCATCTTGATGCATTGGGTGGTGGTGGGTCAGAATCCTGTTGTACGGTTTCATCAGGCTGGTCCAGGGAGGGTGACTCCGTATTTGAATCAGTCACTGGTCCACTATCAGAGGGGGGGAGTGAATCATTTGGTGGACGATCTAGAAAATCCAAAAACTTGAGTTAGTTTTCAAGATTTGAAACAATATAAACACCTTATTTATTTTACTTATTTTTTTCCTTGAGCATTCACAGCTCCACAAGACAATCATGTAATTCACATTCATCACAATCTAAATACAGCATACTCATTAAGGAGCATTACAAACATATCAAATTGAATAAGCAAAGAATTTGTTTTTCTTCAATTTTATCAACACCAAAATACATAAAAATGACTGGAAATGTGAAATGCTTGCAAATTACGACTTACCTGTAGACACACTGCAGTCACTGCAATCATCTTCATGTTCCTGTTGAAAGATTTTGTATTTTCAGTCTTCTACATTGTGACTTAGATTTAATCAACTGAAAACAGTGTCTGTCATCAGATTCATCTACCTTGTGACTTAGATTTAATCAACTGAAAACAGTGTCAGTATAGATCGATCTCCTGTGGGAGGTCCTAACAGTTTTCCTTTGTTTGTAGCCCTTTTGTCTTCATGTATAAAGTTCTGTCTTAGACACAGAACTTTGGGTTAAGATTGTTGAAGGGCGACATGATATCATCGCTGCTGAAGGACTGCTACACTACAAACCTTCAATAAATTCTTCTCCCCACAAGAACTCTGGTCAAGCTTACTTATTTTATGTATTGGAGAAATCTAATACATTGGCGAGCCACCCAAACCACTGCTCGGTATAGTCAGCGAGATCGAGAAGAAACGCAAGGAATGTGCAGAGAAATAGCGTGAAAAAATAGAACTCATTGGATTGTAGGAGCTATTGAAATAAAGTGTAAGTTTGGTCCTTTCTCTGGAGTCTGTAGGAATTGTTAAAGAAACGATTTAGTCCGTTCATCAAAAGATTGTAGAAGCAGAGGCTTGATCCTTTCTCTTTGGTGTCTGTAGGAATTGTTAAAGAAACAATTTAGTCCGTTCGTCCAGAGATTGTAGAAACTGTAGAAAAAGTTGGGACTGATGTTGCTGCAAGAATTGGTAATTCTTGACTGGGTGCTAATTCAGTAGCCAATATTTTAGTTTTGAATTAAACATTCTAATTGTGTTAGGAACTAGAAGTGTATTTGCCTTCTGATGAAAGATGCAGAAAGATTGAAAGTATATTGTCTAAGGGACAACTTTGAACCAAGTTAATTCAGCCTTCTTAGTTAGGACTGAAGAAATGAACAAGTCTTATCAGTCGGGTGTTTTTCAGAAATGAAACAAGGAAACTTAGTCTGAAAGGGAATGTTTTGTTTTGAATGTAGGATTGAAAACTAAGCTGAGTTAGTAAATTTATGATTTGTCTATGTAACTGAAATGGTCAGTTCTCAGGCTGCTGAGAATTTAAATCCGAATAAGCACCTTTAACGGCTCTAACACCTTTTGTTTTGTTTCCACACCTCTGAGGGCACTTCTCCTGTACTTGCCATGGCTGAGTCTGCACTAAAAAATGGTAATGGCCCTGCACTGAGGCCAACAACAGAAAGACATGGAACAGAACCTCCAAGTGTTACCATTGATCAGATGATGGACAATCTGAATGCATATTTGGGCAAAAGGCTGGGACTAAGGAAGTGCCATGATGACATGTGCCAGAAGTACGGCATCAAGCACTTAGAGAGTGGACTATGGGCCTTGCCGGACATTAACCCCCTGAGGTCGGCGGTATCGCCGGCGATACCAGCTTGCTTTTTTTTTTATCAGTGTAAAAGAAACTCATAAATACTCTGTTGACTTTGATTTTCCATAGGAGTTTCATACATCAATCGATTCTGTTAAATGTGTATTATTTTTGTGTATACTCACAATAAAAACAAAGTGTTGTGCTTTTTGCCAAATAAAGAAAAATAAACACGAAGCGAGTTCTGCCTTCTCTCTGCCAGTGTAGTCCATTCTGAAAAGCGTCCGAAAATGAACAATAACTCAGCGAATACTCAGTCAAACAGGCATACAGACACACAGGCATGAAGCTTGAATTCTCTTCTTTTAAATGAAGTAATTTATATAAAAAACAAATATTCTCATCTTGTGAAATCTGTATTAAAAGAGAGCGATTCCAGTCAAGCTCATTACAGCTCATTCAAAAATAATGTGACACGCCCACGGAGAGCGCGCGCTATTCAAACGCAAATGATTGAGGCAAACCTGTGAACGCCCCCATATCAGCTCGAGAAAACACAAGTTTATTCAGATCATTACTTGTTTACACCGTCTCGCAGCGCTGTGAGGAATAATAATAATGGAAAATGTACCTCAGAAGTGCGGGTATATCGAGGAGCGAGCTGAGGAATACTGTACGTTTTTTTCCTTCTCACGTGAATCGGGTTTCTGTTTATGAATGAATGAACGGCAGAGATGCGCGCTGTTTACCACAGCTCGCAAAAAGACAGTTTAAATTTAAATCGCGTGTGTGAATGAATGATGATGTTTTAGCAAACTGTATTGCTATACTGAGATGAGTAAAAATCGACTGAAATATGTTGAAATAAAATGTAGGCTATTTGTATAAGCAACGTATTAAACTGCAAATTAACATTTATATGCCCTAATATTTCATAAAAACAACGTTACAGTCAGGCGAAATATGAAAGAACATTTTGTTGACTAGATTTGGGTACAGTTTTTTCTGAAGAATATACTGCCACATCAAATAAGCTTTTGTTTAGCAATTTCTATACATATAAAATACTATTTTTGTCAAAAATAAAGTCATCAACAAAGATGTTAGCTGTTCCAATTTTGGCTATATTCAAACTAATGAATACATAGATAAAATGTAGGCCTATAATCATTTTTTTTTTACAAAGAAAGAGTACACTTGAAATATTGTTGAAATTGTAATTATTGTTGTAATTGTAACCTTTTTAATAAAATAGCAAAACATATTTACAAGATAGATGTAAGCAAAATCTTAAATGGTCAATATAAGTCTTCTTCTAAATATATCTTTTGTCCTTGCATTGTGGCTCAGTCAGTGTCACACCTGAATGAATGGCTAATTATGCAGAGTGGGTGGGACATTGTATTCTCAGGTGTAAACCACTCCTCGTTCACGCCCCCCTCGCATATTGGCTTTCCAAGCAAAACCTGTTTTACATCAATTTAAATCAATGTATTGTTTTATGTGAACGATAAAGCAAGACTATTTTCACATAATTTTGAAGCCAGAACTGGAAGGAACAACTTCCATTAGTCAAAAGTCTTATTGACACATATTTATTATGAGTTTTGTGGTCTTATTTCAGCAACTTTCATTTTTATTTTTTTCAATAACCATGCATAAACATTATTCTCTTAAAACTTAAAAAAATATACATGCATGGTGATCACATATTTTGGTAGCCCTGTTTGTGCTATATAGAGTGAATTTACACCTTTGCCATTAACATGTTTATAAATAACTGAAAAAAAGCACAAATGTCAGAGCATGTCAGAACACCTCCAGGGCCCAGAAAACCGCTCAGACTCCAGAGGGTTAAAAGGGCTTATGGAAAGATGCAGCGCTTAAGGACAAACACCAACAGAGATGGCTTGTCTGTGATTTTGGTAAAACAAATTCTACAGCATCGACAGAAGTGTGAGATTGACAAATCACAGCGTGAGTACAATGCAGAGAAAGCAAAGGTTCGAGCACTGGCTGAACAATTGCAGAATGAGAAGAAGGACAAAGAAAGACTCTTAAATGATAATGAAAAGCTGTTAAAGTTGCTATCCACACAACTGGAATCAAAAGATGGTTCTGGACAAAAAAATCCCATAAAATCTAGCAGCAAGATAGAGAAAGAGTCACTCTACCCATTTAAAGACCTCAAGGAAATTAAGGATCAACAACGTCGTTATCTGCTAGAGGAAAGTGACAGCAGCTCGACTTGGAGCCCTGATGACAGTGATGTTGAATCTGAGACACATGCTCATGTCACCAAGAAACACAAAAAGGTTAGACTCGCTCCTGTAATTGTCAAGAACAGAAGGACTGAAATTGAAGTTGACAGTGAGGAGGAGTATGAGGAGGAAGGCGAAAGACGAACCCGCATCGTAAAAAGAACAATTAAGAAATATGTTCCACATAGAACATACCAACCAGCTTCTCCAGAGCAAGTTGACAAATGGTCAAAATAATTGCCAGACGTGTACAAGCAACCAAGGAAAGCTTGGCAATTTCTTCAACGCTTACAGAAAATCTACAATTTACATCCAGTAGATGGTGTTATGATTGTTAATGTGAACTTAAGGGACAATGACCAAAAGAGGCTAACTGAAAGTGTTGAAAACAGGGTAGGCGAGTCTCAAGAAAACATTGAGGCTGGATGGGAAGCTCTACGAACATTCTTGTTTGAACTGAAACCAGCAGAGGTTAATTGGGCTAGAATTACCTCATGCATGCAGAAGACTGGAGAAAGTGTTGCAGAGTTTGAAGAACGCTTCACACAAATTTGGTTGGAACATGCTGGTTTAAATGACAGCGAGGAATTTTGACAAGAACACTAGCATGCCTCTGAAAACTGCTTTTGTTAATGGACTGAAACCTGAAGTTTCAAAAGCCCTCAAAATCCAATATGATGACTGGGACAGTGTTGGAAAATCTTTTAATCAGATTGTTGAGTGGTCTGCAAAGATTGAAAGAACACATGAAGTCAAACTCAGAGCATTGCGATCGAAGACAATGTCAAACAACAACAGGACAATGTGGAATGAGCATAAAGAAAATGAAGATAATAGACAGTCAAAAACTCAAGGAAGATGCAGGTATTGCAACGAAGAAGGACATTGGGTTCGTGATTGCAAGCTGAGTTTAAAACATCAAAGCGATGACAAGGACAACCTGTTGAGGAGGTTTCAGCAGTTGACAACCAAACAAAAACAGATTCTGCTAAATGCTGTTGAGCCGCAGGGAAACTGAAGAGCCTCTCTCTGCAGCACCAACTAGTGACATCTCATCAGAACACTGATGGAATCCATGTGTATGCAAAAATGACAAATGAAGACACCACCCCAAAGGTAAAAGCATACACAGAAGTCTCAACAACTGAAGCCAAAGATGATGTCCTAGTAGAAGGTGCTGTTATACAAGCCGTAAAGGAGAGAGGTGCACATACAACGGCATTAAGACAACTTCAGCAAGTTTTGCCATGTAAACTGATTCAAAATGAAGCATCCAGAAAACAAATGCAATCAGTAACGGAAGCTGAAACAAAACTGCATAATGACAAGCAATGCAGTAAGGATGACCACAAGGAAATTGGACTATGCCCTTTTGAACATGTCACAGGCCGGCCCATGTCCAATGAAAACCTAACATCTGACAGCCTTGCCCAAACTGATGAAAGACTCAGCCTGGTAGGACACAATGCCAAGAAACAATTTTCACCATTAGAATCCAGGAGGGAAAGCCTTCATGATCTCATGGTAACTGATGAAGCAGTTATGGTGCAGAGAAAAGATGAGTGGACCGACGTGAGCCATTGGGATTTGAAACATCTGCCTAGAGATGAGGGATAGACGGCAGTAGTGTTTATCAGAGTCCAGATATGGCGGGACTAGGGTTTTTAGGCTCTAGCTTGTCGCCTGAGGACGAAGACATACACCTACAGCCACTGATAAACACAGTAGTGTCCTGCCAATATTAAATAGGGAGAGTTTTTTCAGGCAGTTATGAACTATGCATTTAAAATATTTTCCTTGGCAAGATACGTTCCCTGTTTCTCTTTTGTGTGATTGCAGGTGTTCCAGTGTGCCAGAGGATGAGCAAAGACATCCAACATTTAGACTGCACTGCATTGGCCACCAAGAACACTTCTGAACATTCACAGAACACAACACTATCCGCCACCTCCAAAAGATCACAACTCAAATAAAATCTTCTAGAGGACTCAAGCATTCAAGAGGATGCAAAGTTTCACCATGAACTCTTATCCTGTCATTTTAAGTAATGGAGCCTGTATGCAGCATGCTGTATATATGATTAATGAAGTTTGTTTTGTGATCAAATATGATCAGATGAGGGATTGAAAGATTTTGTATTTTCAGTCTTCTACATTGTGACTTAGATTTAATCAACTGAAAACAGTGTCTGTCATCAGATTCATCTACCTTGTGATTTAGATTTAATCAACTGAAAACAGTGTCAGTATAGATCGATCTCCTGTGGGAGGTCCTAACAGTTTTCCTTTGTTTGTAGCCCTTTTGTCTTCATGTATAAAGTTCTGTCTTAGACACAGAACTTTGGGTTAAGATTGTTGAAGCGCGACATGCTAACATCGCTGCTGAAGGACTGCTACACTACAAACCTTCAATAAATTCTTCTCCCCACAAGAACTCTGGTCAAGCTTACTTATTTTATGTATTGGAGAAATCTAATACATTGGCGAGCCACCCAAACCACTGCTCGGCCAAATACACCAAAATCTAACACTGTCCCTGTCCCTCAGAGGTCTCTGTTTAATACAATGAAAAAGTAAGCTAGTTTATTTGCAAGTCTTTGAATAAACTTTAGCTTTTCACTTTTAGATGCAGTCGTACTGTACATCTCTAATAGAAGTCTGCTTCTACAAGACTCTACAAGTTTGTTAGAAAGCAGTTTTACGTACACTCTTAATCTTAAATTTCTTAAATACACTCTGTTTAAACGTTTTAGAGACCTATTGCACAGAAACTGCACAAAAAAATATAATATAACATAACATTAAATAGAACTGTCCGTGATACAACAAATTACCATACAGAACTTACCAGAGCTGTTGATATTTGTAGAAAACGACAATACCATCGGCCTCTGGCCCAGTATGTGATCCATTTCACTGAAAAATGTAAACTTCGTCTTCTTTTTTCCCCCAGAACCACTACGTGAAAGGTCACGCTTTTCAGCCAGGTACCACTGTTTCAGTACCTTCCATTTGCTGCGAAGAATATGCCATGGCTTAGTGTAGCCATTAATAGCCATTTTTCTTTGCAACTCCTGGAATGTTGTAGCATTCCTTTGCCGTTTTCCATCAAAAATACTTGTAATCTAATTTTTTTCAATTAAATGGAGAAAATAACGAGTCTTGTCATCTGTCCATGAGGACCGCTCCGAGTCCGCCATGGTTTTTGTTGTGATGACAGGCGCCTTGCACGTGATGAAAAGATCATGTGACAGCACATTTATTTGCGTTAAAGCCCTTTTTCTCAACAAAAAGTGTTTCCAAACTAGTTTTTCGCAACATTTGAAATATCGACATAGAATTTATGCGCTAAAGTTAAACGGAAAAAGATTGTGTCGACATTTGCAAAAAATTATCGATAATTGCCATTTCCATCAGCTATATCGGTAAACATTTTGATGTGCTAAACCTTTTTTTCACAAAAAAACCCTTGGATGGAAACCTGGCTATTGTCGGATAAGTTTTGCTGTATCGCTAAGAAAATCTGCCTTCAAGTCGTTACCATACATAATTTCACGTATATCGCAAATTATATTGTATCTTTCGCATCAAATTGTAAAATGCAGAGAATAATGAAGCAATTGAAATTTGCCAGTTTACTGCTTACTATTTGCACAAATAAAAGGCCTATTACTAAATTAGTAAATATTAATCAGATGATGATGGTGAAGTGGGACAGCTTGTCTGACAGAACTGCATTTATGTGACGAAGCCCATGGGTTTGGACAGGACAGCTCATTTCTCCTGTATGCAAAATGTTAGGATCCATTCACTAGATTAGTACAGTAAAATGTTCGGTCATATAGCAACAATCTTTAACGTTAGCCTTGAACATGTAGTCGAGTCAGTTGCGGTTTGAGAAAGCGTGAATTCAAATCATTCAAGACAAAAAAAGTTATTAGTTCCCTATCGTTCGGTCACTACGACGTACGTCGTGGTGAACGACGAATAGGAATCTCGCTAGAGAGGCCAATCTACTTCGAGTGAACAAAAACAAGCCAATGCACATTGGCGTGCAATCATTTGCATCAGCTGTGCAGCCTCGCAGCGTGGGTATTTGACGAGCAGCTGGTGTGATTGCACTTCAGCTTTTTGCTTCGGAGCCAAGCACTTCGATGCGTTCTACAGTACAGAGTGTGACTTTGACGAGCCTTATTGGACCTCTCCTTCCCGGTGCGGGCGTTACAACACGGCAGCGCGAGCAGTCTTCTTTTCTTCTCTCTTCTTTTCTCTGTCTTTTTTGTTTTTGGTACATACTGAGCAAACAAAAAAGCTGTTATAACAGCTGGTAAGGTGCGCCATCAGAGCGCTTAAAAGCTGTTTTTACAGCTGGTAAGACCTGCCAGCGAGAGAGAGAGAGACAGCGCACAGACAGGTGCACATTCCTGTCTGTGTTCGCAGTGACTGTTCCCCTGCGTGTTTCAGCACCAGTGAGAGCAGTCCCTAAAAGAGCTTACACAGATAGAGAGCGTCTTTTTAAAGATGACTTTCTATCTGTGTGTTTCTGGATGCGGTCGTTACCTGGGCTCACGGGATGGTCACGAACGCTGCCTCGTGTGTCTGGGCATTAAACACGCTGAGGCAGCGCTTGTGGATGAGTCATGTACCCATTGTGGGAAGATGACCATCGCGGAGCTGCGGTCGAGACTCACGTTCCTGTAAAGGGGCGGAGTCCCCGTGCCACTGCCTCGATCCAATCCTCCTCAGAGGGTTGCTTCGGGCAGTGACATGGGTGACCTGAGGATCACTGTGAGCGCGTCTCCTTCGGGGAACCAACCCCCTAGGAGCCCTCACACCTCTCATGCTCCGCAGCCAGTTGAGCCCCCATTGGAGAGAGCTGGACCATCCTCGCGGTGTGTACCGGTTGTCTCCTTTGGGGCTCCCTGTGAGGATCAGATGTCGATCACTGCATCGGAGGGTGGGTCAGACTTCTCTGCGGATGACGACTCGGCGCCGTTGCCTCCTTCGGGGGTGTCAACGGTGCCTGAGACGGACCCGGAGATGATGGACATGCTTTCCCGGGCCGCCAACGGGGTCGGGCTCGTGTGGAATCCTCCACCGTGTCCCGAACCCTCGAGGTTGGACGATTGGTATCTCGGGGTGGCGCGCGCTGGTTCTCAGCAACCCACCCCAGTGCCTTTCTTCCCGGAAGTGCATGAGGAGCTTACGGGGACGTGGACGGCACCTTTTACTGCCAGAAACCGTTCCGGTGGCTCCTCCTCCCTCACCACCCTTGATGGCGGGGCAGCTAAGGGATACACGCGTATCCCGCCAGTGGAACGGGCCGTTGTTATGCAACTGTGCCCTAACTCCACTTGGCGCGGAGAACCGTGTCTCCCTTCACGGGCCTGTAAGTACTCGTCGGATTTAACCGGCAAGGCTTACAACGCCTGTGGGGAAGCTGTCTCTGCCGTGCACGCCATGGCGTTGCTGCAGGTTCATCAGGCCAAGGCACTGAAGAACCTGCACGAGGGTGGTCATGATCCCCAAGTTCTTCAGAAACTTCGTATCGCGACGGACCTCGCGCTTCGTGCGACGAAGGTGACCGCGCGGTCGGTGGGTCGTGCGATGTCCACCATGGTGGTCCAGGAACGCCATCTCTGGCTGTGTCTGGCGGACATGCGGGAGACCGACAAGCTCCGGTTCCTGAACTCCCCCGTGTCCCAGACCGGCCTCTTCGGCGACGCGGTCGAGAACTTTGCCCAGCAGTTCTCGGCTGTACAAAAGCAGACTGAGGCCATCCGTCACATCCTGCCGCGGCGGCCAGCTGCTGCTCCCACCCCTCCGTCTGCGGCTCCTCAGTCTGCTCGTCGCCGAGGGCGGCCTCCTGCATCTGCCCCTGCTCCCGCGCCGCAGCAGCAGCCTCCATCCAAACGGCGCCGTGGAGCCAGTCGCAGGCGGGCCGCCCCGCCCGTCCAGGACCCCGCTAAGAAGGGCGGCAAAGCCAGGAGCAAACGGCCCTAGGACGGGCGACCCAGAGATGGCAGGGACTGCTCTCCACGAGACGATGACTGCATCGCTCCATCCCCCGGAAGAGGGCCAGGTGGAAAATCTTTGTTTTCCTTTTCTTTTTGTTCCGCCGCTGGCCTCAAAACCAGCGGTACCCAAATTTTCAATAAAAGAGCAGTTTCTTCCGTCTCTGGGTCCGAAGAGGGCCCGGAGAGCAGTGGGGGGAGAGAATCCTCACCACTCTCATCCGCCTCTTCTATCGCCAGCAGGCAGCAGTGTGCAGTTCGAGAACGCAACCAAGCCGTCTCCTACACCTCCCGTCTCGTGGAACCAGGTAAGTGTTGCGCAGCACACTCGGACTCCGCTACGGGCCGCCTCCCAGAGAGAGCCTCCCGAGCCAAGCCCCTGTGTTCCACCTCGCTGCCCCACTCCGGGTACGCCTACGGTCCCTTTGGTCCCGCTTGTACGGTCTCTGCGAGCCTGGCTAGCGCTCCCCAGTCCGTCTCGCTGGCTCATTCGGACCATCAGGCTCGGCTATGCGATTCAGTTCGCCCGGCGTCCCCCCAAGTTTCGGGCCATCCACTCCACTACAGTGAGAGCAGCCGATGCCCATGTCTTGCGCGTGGAGATCGCAGTCCTACTGGCGAAGGACGCGATAGAGCTGGTCACTCCAGCCGATATGAGGTCAGGGCACTACAGTCCCTACTTCATTGTGCCCAAGAAAAGTGGTGGGTTACGACCGATCTTGGACCTGCGAGTTTTGAATCGGAGCCTTCACAGGCTACCGTTCAAAATGCTCACGCAGAAACGCATTTTCGAATGCATCCGTCCCCAAGATTGGTTTGCAGTGATCGACCTGAAGGACGCGTACTTTCATGTCTCGATTCTTCCTCGACACAGGCCGTTTCTGCGCTTTGCGTTCGAGGGTCGAGCATATCAGTACAAGGTCCTGCCCTTCGGGCTGGCCCTGTCTCCCCGTGTCTTCACGAAAGTCACGGAGGGGGCCCTTGTTCCCATGAGAGAACAGGGCGTTCGCATTCTCAACTATCTCGACGACTGGCTCATACTAGCACACTCTCGAGATCAGTTATGCGAACACAGGGACCTCGTGCTCAGGCACCTCAGCCAGCTGGGCCTTCAGGTCAACTGGGAGAAGAGCAAACTCGCCCCCGTGCAGAGGATCTCTTATCTCGGTATGGAGTTGGATTCGGTCGCACAGACAGCGCGCCTCACAGAGCAACGCGCTCAGTCGGTGCTGAACTGCTTGAACACGTTCAAGGGCAGGACGGCGGTCCCACTGAAATTCTTTCAGAGGCTCCTGGGGCATATGGCAGCGGCAGCAGCGGTAACTCCGCTCGGCCTGCTCCATATGAGACCGCTTCAGCACTGGCTTCACGGCCGAGTCCAGAGATGGGCGTGGCATCACGGCACTCACCGGGTGGCAATCACACCGGCGTGCCGCCAGACCTTCAGTCCGTGGTCAGACCCCTCGTTCCTCCGGGCAGGAGTCCCCTTGGAACAGGTGTCCAGGCATGCTGTGGTTTTCACAGACGCCTCTGCCACCGGCTGGGGTGCCACGTACAACGGGCATGCAGTGTCAGGGGTGTGGACGGGCCCCCAACTGCACTGGCACATCAACTGCCTCGAGTTGCTAGCAGTACGTCTCGCTCTGAGCCGCGTAAAAAGGCCGCTACAGGGCAGAGACGTGCTGGTCCGTACGGACAACACTGCGACTGTTGCGTACATCAACCGTCAAGGTGGTCTACGCTCCCGTCGCATGTCGCAACTCGCCCGCCATCTCCTCCTTTGGAGTCAGAAGCAACTGAGGTCGCTACGAGCCATGTATGTCCTCGGTGTGCTCAACCGTGTGGCCAACGAGCTATCACGAGCTGTGCTCCCGGGAGAATGGCTACTCCACCCCCAGGTGGTTCAGCTGATCTGGAGAGAGTTCGGAGAGGCTCAGGTAGACCTGTTTGCCTCCTCAGAAACCTCCCACTGCCGGTTGTTTTACTCACTGACCGAGGGAACTCTCGGCACGGATGCACTGGCACACAGCTGGCCCCGGGGCTTCCGCAAATATGCATTTCCCCCAGTGAGCCTACTTGCACAGACCCTGTGCAAAGTCAGGGAGGACGAGGAGCAGGTCCTTCTGGTGGCTCCCTATTGGCCCACCCGGACTTGGTTCCCAGAACTCATGCTCCTCGTGACAGTCCCTCCCTGGCCCATTCCTCTGAGGAAGGATCTTCTGACTCAGAGACGGGGCACTCTTTGGCACCCGCGTCCGGACCTCTGGAAACTCCATGTCTGGTCCCTGGACGGGACGCGGAGGTTCTAGGTGACTTACCCCCAGAGGTACTTAACACCATCACTTCTGCGCTAGCGCCGTCTACGAGACGTGCGTACGCCTTGAAGTGGAGCCTGTTCGTCGAGTGGTGTTCCTCCCGCAGAGAGGACCCCCGAAGATGTTCGATAGGGTCAGTGCTTTCCTTCTTGCAGCAAGGGTTGGAGCGAAGGCTGTCTCCCTCCACCCTTAAAGTACATGCTGCTGCTATTTCAGCATATCATGACCACATAGATGGCAAAACAGTTGGGAAGCACGACCTGGTCGTCAGGTCACGATTAAATCCTCCTCGTCCCCCCTCCATACCCTCTTGGGACCTTTCCCTGGTGCTCCGAGCACTTCAGGATGCTCCCTTTGAGCCTTTGCAGTCAGCAGACTTAAAGCTTCTCTCCTTGAAGACTTTGCTGCTGATTGCACTGGCCTCGATCAAGAGGGTAGGGGACCTGCAAGCATTTTCGGTCGACGAATCGTGCCTAGAGTTCGGGCCGGGTGACAACCATGTTGTACTGAGACCCCGGCCTGGCTATGTGCCCAAGGTTCCTACCACTCCCTTTAGAGATCAGGTAGTGAACCTGCAAGCGCTGCCCCTGGAGGTGGCAGACCCAGCCCTGGCTTTGCTCTGTCCCGTTCGCGCTCTGCGTATGTACGTGGACAGAACCCAAAGCGTCAGGACCTCAGACCAGCTCTTTGTCTGTTACGGAGGCCAGTAGAAGGGAAAGGCTGTCTCCAAGCAGAGGATGGCCCACTGGATAGTGGATGCCATCGCCTTGGCTTACGAAGCTCAAGGCGTGCCCTGCCCGCTCAGGTTGCATGCACACTCCACAAGAGGCGTTGCATCCTCTTGGGCGCTGGCACGTGGCTCCTCGCTAACAGATATCTGTAGAGCTGCGGGCTGGGTGACACCTAACACGTTCGCTAGATACTACGTGTAGAGCCCGTGTCCTCCCGTGTTCTCACCCTAAACGGGTAGAAGCACTGTGAGTACCAGCTCTGTCGGCTTGCTGCACCCTACTGTGCACCCTTATTGCTCCAGAGTTAAAACCTGTCAAGTCCTCCAAACACCCTCGGCCCGGACGTGGCGGAGCGTTCGGTGCCAGGCCTTTACCCGCTGAATCCTTGAGAACCGGGTCTAGGCTGGGTCCCATATGTGTGACCCTACAGGGATCCCATATGTGTATATCTTCCACGGCTGCTCCTAAACGGAAGCCCGTGTCTTTCCCTTGGGCTAAGTCACCCATTATTCATATGCAGTACAACCCTTGGGTTAGTCCATATGTGAATTCCCACATAACTCTTCTTAAGAATGTGGTTTCCGCAGCGTTCCCCTCCCTCAGTTCGGGCACGCTTTCCCAGTGTTATCCAATAATCACTGTATGGGTTATCACGGAACAACAGTGAAGGATACTCTTGGTGTAAGCCCTCTCCTATCGTCCTTCCAGGCAAGAAGGTGTAGAGGCTTGCCCAGGGCGCTGGATGGGGTGCAGCAGCTGTGGCACTTTGGTAGGGATTCCTATTCGTCGTTCACCACGGCGTACGTCGTAGTGACCGAACGATAGGGAACGTCTCGGTTACATATGGTAACCCTCGTTGTCTGAGGGAGGGAATGGAGACGTATGTCCCGTCGCCACATCTGCCACTTCCCGCCGGGGCGACCAGCTTTTCAGGCTTGGCTCCTCAGCAAAAAACTGAAGTGCAATCACACCAGCTGCTCGTTAAATACCCACGCTGCGAGGCTGCACAGCTGATGCAAATGATTGCACGCCAATGTGCATTGGCTTGTTTTAGTTCACTATTCCTATTCGTCGTTCACCACGACGTACGTCTCCGTTCCCTCCCTCAGGGAACGAGGGTTACCATATGTAACCGACGTTCTGGTTTCAGAGTTCAATAACATCAAATCAATCAAAAACATCAAATCACTGCTATTTTCCCCCTCAGGGACAGAACTGTAACCTAACTTTTTTTATGTGTAGGGCAGGCCTATATTTAACTTGTTTAAATGGTAGAGCTGCTGTCTTAACAATTAAAACAATAGTTTAGAGCTTTTTGAATTCAACCCCCTTTATTTTTATTTTTATTTTTTTTAGATCAAATTATATTACATATTAATAAATTGTATTTATAAAATTATTTTATTAACAAGTGTCATGTTTGTGATTTTCATTTGTCAAGTAGCCAGATCCTTCCCAGAAAATCGTGATTTTATGGCGTCATTTTATTTATTCAGATACAGATGTAACGTGTTGTTTATTTTACCTTTCTTTTTGGCTGTATTGGAAACTCCTTCATTCTTCCTTCATTTGACAGACGCCACATTTGTAGTTTGACGAGCTGCAGAAATTTTCAAGGCGCTGTTTTTCTCATCCATTTTGAAACAACACGTTATTATATATTATTAAAGGTGCTCTAAGCGATGCCGGGAGTCGTAACTTCTTGTTGACATTCAAATTGTTGTCAAACAAAACAGAGGCTAGCTAGCCATAAAGGAAAGTCAAAGTAGTCACTACAAACAAAGTTAAATTTTACTGTGAAGTTTTACTTCATTCAATGTGTAATGTCGCCAAGTTAGATAAATGCTTTTATATATTGCAGAACAGAATGCAGAAAAAGAGAAACATTTTCTTAAAATCGTTTCGCAACCTGAGGTTATAACTATTGCTCCCATACAAGGATGCAATTATAGCAAGATAACGTTAGCTTCGCGTTTCCCAGTGAGCATAAACAAAGGCGGCGTCGTAAACAAATTTAGTCAAAGTTGTCAATACCCTATAAATGAACATTCAAATTTATAACAAACAGTGGGTGAAAACAATCATTCACACAAATTGTTGCCCTACTGTGAATTTGCTTGATCATTTACAATAGAGATTGATCGCTAGCTGCTATAAACATATAAGTTATGTTGTATTCACCAAAGTTAACGCTGACTGCATAGTTCTAGCTAATTACATCCTTGTGTTGGTTTGGCGAACATGAACGTCAGTTTAGAGAGAAAGATGGATTTACCCACCTGTTCTGCAAAAACAGAGAAAATGAATGTCGGATTGGAAGCCCTTCTGCCGGCGGAGTTCTCGCCACCTTTCAAAGGTTTTTCCGATGTAAATTTGGGACTTTGCCAAATCCTTATCCTTGTCCCTCTTCTTTGCAATTTGTTCATCGGAACGTCGTCTCTTTGGTCGTGTTTCGGCCATAATTCAAACTTCCCTCTTCATGCTTCTCCCTCCTCCACACCCCCTTCATGTGCACGCACACTAACCCCCCAGACCCCTCTCTCAAATACTTCTTGTCGGTTATTGGCTGGAGCACTGTTTGTTGTGTTTTCGTGGTGCGGGTGAGCCCAGTTTGTTTTTGTTGCCGTTTGTGGAGCCTGTGGTGTCTAGAGAAACCGCGTTTTTTTACAGTGTGTTCAGGGGACAGGTAGCTAGCGGATAGTGAGGAGTTGTTTGCTTTATGTGACAAAAAATGTTTTGGCCTAAAAAACGTGTGACATCGCTCATAGCACCTTTAAATTGTATACATAAAATTATGTGGAGAAGGAGGCTGTCCCCAGATTTTCCAAAGCCAGACCAGTTCCTTATGCAATGAAGGCAAAAGTAGAAGCTGAAATAGAACGCCTGTGAAGAGAAAACATCAATGAACCTGTTAAACCCTCTGAATGGGCTGCACCTGTAGTGCTGGTGTTAAAGTCTGATAATACAGTACGACTATGTGGCGACTACAAGCTAACAGTAAATCGAGTTTCAAAGTTGGAACAGTACAACATCCCTCGAATAGAAGATTTGTTTGCAACATTGTCAGGTGGGCAGAAGTTCACCAAACTGGATATGAGCCGTGCTTACCATCAGACTGCATTAGATGCAGAGTCCAAGAAATATGTCACTGTGAATACCCACAAGGGGTTGTTTACTTACCGTGTTTTACCCTTTGGAGTTTCTTCTAGTCCTGCCATCTTCCAGAGGACCATTGAGGGAGTACGGCAAGGTATACCAGTGTGGCAGTTTACCTCCATGACATCTTGGTGACCGGTCTTAATGATGAGGAGCATCTCCAGGCGCTTGCCAGGGTATTGGGAAGATTGCAGGAAGCAGGACTGCGGTTGAAACGGAGCAAATGTTCCTTCATGGAAAAAGAGGTAATGTTCTTGGGCCATAAAGTAGATGAGGCTGGCCTACACCCGTACCAGAAAAGGTGACTGCTATTCAGAATACTCCCTTGCCAAAGAATGTGACAAGAGTTGAAGGCTTATTTGGGACTGTTAAATTACTATAATAAGTTCTTGCCCAACTTGTCTACTGTTTAGCCCCTGAGTTCCAGTTGCTGCGAAAAGATGCTAAATGGACCTGGCGTGGGGAACAAGAGGCTGCTTTTGCTCAGTCTAAAGAAATGATCCACTCAGTACAAGTTCTGGTCCACTATGACCCTCAGAAAGATGTGATGTTATCAAGTGATGCTTCTCCTTATGGTGCCAGTGCAGTTCTTTCGCATAAGATGCCTGATGGTAGTGAGAGACCCATTGGATTTATGTCACAGACATTAAATCAAGCTGAATTATTTGAAGGTTGATAAGGAAGGGTTGGCCGTAATGTTCGGCTTATAACGCTTTCATAAGTATTTGTGTGGTCGGAAGTTTACCATCGTTACAGACCATAAACCCTTGTTGTCTTTATTTAACGAGTTAAAATCTGTTCCCCAAATGTCATATTCTAGGATCCAGCGATGGGCTGTGACACTAAGAACATATGAATACAACATCATCTACAAGCCTGGCAAGGATCATGGAAACGCAGAAGCTCTGAGACGTTTACCATTGTCAGCAGAATCTGGCACTGAACCGGAGGAAAGAGTCCTAATGCTGGAGAATGCAGACATGACCTTGATTACAGCAGAACACAAAAAAGATCCGGTATTATCCAGGGTGAGAGAAATGGTGCAACAAGGATTCCTGCATGAATTAAGCGGAACAGAGTTGGACCCGTTCACGTCAAGAAAAGTTGAATTAAGTCAACAGGATGGTTGTGTGCTCCGGCGAGTAATCATTCCCAGTGTGGGAAGATCAGAAGTCCTGAAACAACTGCATCAGTGCCACCCAGGAGTGTCTAGGAGGAAAGACTTGTCCCGAAGTTATGTGTGGTGGCCCAAGTTAGATCAGGATGTTGAAAGGTTGGTTGAAACCTGTTGTATGTGTCACAATCGCTAGCGGAGAAATGGGTGGATCCAAACGCAGCAACATGGTAATCAGGGCAATCCAACTCGTCATCATCCATGCAAAGGTCAAAATCAAAGTAATTAGAATCGTAGTCATCCATGCCAGGGTCGAAATCCATTTAATCAGTCCAATAAACAATAACACAAAACAAGCAAGAACAACAACGAGAACAGACTTGAAAACAGACCTTAGCGTTGACGAGTGACATACAATAATGACTCCGTAACATGAACTAACACAAACAGGGTATTTATGCACAGACACTAACAACATAAATGGGAACAGCTGGGTGTAATCACAAGTGATGGGAACAAACAAGGATTATGGGAAATGTGGTTCCAGGATGAATGGAGACAGAAAGGAAGGGACCTCTAGTGGACACCCAGTGGAAACACAACAGACACTGTAACATAACCCCCCCTCTACGGAGCGGCTACCAGACGCTCCACGACAGCAAACAAAACTCGACAAAAGTCCAGGAGAGAGCTGGAACTGTGGGGGATCAGGGGGAGGGACGGAGGGCCAGGACCATGGGAGGGAATGGACACAGGGGATGACAGTTCATCGGGCGGCCTGGGCGGAGACGACCCTTCAGGCGACCAGGGCGGAACAGATAGTCCCTCGGGCGGTCTGGGCGGAGACGACCCTTCAGGTGGCCAGGGTGGAACAGGTAGTCCATCGGGCGGCCAGGGCGGAGACGTCCCCTCGGGCGGCCACGGCGAAGACGACTCATCGGGCGGCCACGGCGGAGACGACCCTTCGGGCGGCCACGGCGGAGACGACCCCTCGGGCGGCCACGGCGCTGGAACAGACACCACCGGCTCAGGAACTGGAACAGGCACCACCGGCTCAGGAACTGGAACAGACACCACCGGCTCAGGAACTGGAACAGACACCATTGGCTCAGGCTCAGGAACAGACACCACAAGCTCAGGAACTGACACCACCGGCTCAGGAACAGGAACAGACACCACCGGCTCAGAAACAGGAACAGACACCACCGGCTCAGGAACAGACACCACCGGCTCAGGAACAGGAACAGACACCACCGGCTCAGGAACAGGAACAGACACCACCGGCTCAGGCTCAGGAACAGACACCACCGGCTCAGGCTCAGGAACAGACACCACCGGCTCAGGAACAGACACCACCGGCTCGGCGGCGGCCATCTTGTCCGAAGACACAGGCTCGGCAGACGTGACGTGAACAGTCTCTGTGGCGGCCATCTTGTCCGAAGACACAGGCCCGGCAGACGTGACATGAACACTCTCGGCGGCGGCCATCTTGTCCGAAGATCCAGGCTCGGCAGGCGTGACGTGAACAGGCTCGGCGGCGGCCATCTTGTCCGAAGACACTGGCCCGGCAGGCGTGACATGAACAGGCTCGGCAGCGACCATCTTGTCCGAAGACACTGGCTCGGCAGGCGTGACGTGAACAGGCTCGGCAGCGACCATCTTGTCGGAAGACACAGGCTCGGCTGACGTGACGTGAACACTCTCGGCGGCGGCCATCTTGTCCGAAGACCCAGGCTCGGCGGCGGCCATCTTGTCCAAAGACACAGGCTCAGTCTCTGGATCGGCAGACGTCCTGTGCTTCCTCCACGCCTGCAGTACTGCCACTGCATAAAAAAGGAACACAGCCTTCCTGGCCATGGCAGGACTGATGATGGGGAGTTCTGGGACATCCTCCGGGAAGACAGCATGCTGTTCGGGGACGACCTCCAGGGAAACAGCGGGCTGTTCGGGCGGTCTGGGCGGCGCGTCAGAGATGGCAGTCACCTCCGGGATGGTCTCTGGGTTAGGAACCACCAGACAGGTCGTTAAGGAGGCCTTTCTCCTCCTCCTCCGTCTCCGGACCGCCGGAACTGGGATCACCGGAACTGGGACCACCGGACTCAGAACTACCGGACTCGGGACCACCGGAACAGGGACCACCGGAACAGGGACCACCGGAACAGGGACCACCGGAACTGGGACCACCGGAACTGGGACCACCGGAACAGTCACGGAGGAAGTCTTCCTCCTCCGTCGTCCCTTCTGGCGAGGTGTAGGTTCAGGATGGGACAGGACCCGCGGCGAAGGGTGTTCTTGGCTGCGTATCACTGAACCATGGTCGAAGGAAGACCGAAGTAGAGACTGAGTCCGGGGCTCACCTCTAGTACTTCCTCCTCTGTGAGCTCCACGGGTCCCGGAAAATCGGGCCAGACGCTCTCCTCTAACAGACTCTCTGTCGTCGGACGAAAGGTCCTTAGGAAACCTGAGCGTCATGGCCTCCTCCCCTTGACGGACCACAAACGCAAAAGCCTGCAGAATGTTCATGCTGCTGGATCCATTTGTGGACGGAGTCATTCTGTCACGATCGCTAGCGGAGAAATGGGTGGATCCAAACGCAGCAACATGGTAATCAGGGCAATCCAACTCGTCGTCATCCATGCAAAGGTCAAAATCAAAGTAATTAGAATCGTAGTCATCCATGCCAGGGTCGAAATCCATTTAATCAGTCCAATAAACAATAACACAAAACAAGCAAGAACAACAACGAGAACAGACTTGAAAACAGACCTTAGCATTGACTAGTGACATACAATAATGACTCCGTAACATGAACTAACACAAACAGGGTATTTATGCACAGACACTAACAACATAAATGGGAACAGCTGGGTGTAATCACAAGTGATGGGAACAAACAAGGATTATGGGAAATGTGGTTCCAGGATGAATGGAGACAGAAAGGAAGGGACCTCTAGTGGACACCCAGTGGAAACACAACAGACACTGTGACAGTATGTGCCAAGAACATAGGAATGTTCCGGTTGTAGCCCCACTGCATCCTTGGAATTGGCCAGAAAATCCATGGCAAAGATTGCATGTGGATTACGCAGGACCATTCATGGTAAAAATGTTCTTTGTCTTGATTGACGCACATTTAAAATGGATGTATGTGTATCCAGTGAACTCGCCACATCTGCTGCTACCACTGAATGTTTGCGTAATAGCTTCAGTAACTATGGACTACCTGAACTGACTGTATCAGATAATGCTACTTGTTTTGTTAGTGCTGAATGCCTGTACGGCATGTTCATTTTGCACCTTATCATGTTTCCAGCAATGGTTTAGTATTACGGGCCGTGCAAATTATTAAAGGCATGCTGAAAAAAGTGTCGAAGGAACGATTGCAACTAAATTGGCCCGAGTGATATTCAGTTATAGGATCACTCCTCAGACCACCACAGGGCTCTCTCCAGCTGAAATGTTACATGGATGGAAATTGCGAAGTTCTTTGGAGTTTATACATCATGATTTGACTAGAAAGATTCAGAAACAACAGCAAAAGCAAAAAGTCCATCATGATAAAAAGACCCATGAATGTAGTCTTGGAGTTGGAGATCCAGTACTTGTTCTGAACTTTAGCTGTGGACCGAATGGATTTCGGGGCCCATAGAGACTGAGACTGGAACACTTTCTTATAAAGTGATGCTGGGTGATGGGAGAGTGGTCCAAAGACACGTGGATCAAATTTATGCCCAACATAAATTGTCTGTGAACCTTCCAGAGGGAATGGACTGTAAATATCCGGATAAAAAAAAAAAAAAAAACTGTGATAAAAAAAAAAATTGTGTAATTGTAGTGTGGTTACATATTGTTGAAAAGTGTTATGCAAGTTACTCTGGAAATTTAATTAAATGACTGATTACTGATTACTCCTTTTAAAAGTAATCAAGTTACTGTTCTGATTAATAAAAAAGTAATTAGTTATGGTTGTATCGCATTAACAAAAGCTTCTCAAATCTCTTCCTTCTAGGCGTGAGCACCAAACCACCCAAACTAACAAGCCGCTCGGCATGTGCGCTAGATGGAGTCGGAGTGTTGTACTTTAAGAAAATGTTCTTGATGTTTGGGAACTGGTTCAGAGTCTCAAGCTCATATCCCCCTGACCTCAAGTAGTCCATGACTTCTTTTTCTGAAGAGTAGCTCTCCTCAGGCTCTATCTCAAATCCAAAAACGTCCATCCCATCCCCAGGTATGGCTGAGCTACAGGAGCTCCTTCACCTGCTGTCTCCTGCCCTCATCTCTCAACCATCAGAGTTTGAAGTTTGGACAACTGAGATCTGCAAGAAGTGCATCTTTGTTGTCCAACACATCAGCAAAATGAGTCTGGATGGCCTGAAAAAATAAATAAAAATTGATGTATTTATTACAGCTGTATAATAGTCAGTACTATTTATTTTGTCATTATATAATTTGCAATACAGGCTATTCGTTGTAGACGTACATCATGCCTCATGTGGAATCAAGAACATTTATTTAATGTTGTGTTTGTTTATTTACTCACCCTTTCATTTTTTTTATCTACTTTTTCTGTAATATGTTGAATTCCTTTTTTTTTCTTTTTTTTTTTACTATTATTACTTTTGCTAAATTGTACTGACTGCCTTAAAACATACTGTACTATGCTCTGTTTCCTTTTCATGATGGTGCAATGCAACAAATCACCAAAATAAATTAGCAAAAAGATCAGATGTATAGGAACATACCTTTACAATGACTCCTGGAAGGTCAGCTGTCATCCTGGAGAGGGCCTTGAAGGGTCTTTCAAGGTGAGGGTCTTTGCCACCAGGACTCCGAGCGTGGGTAATAAAGCACCATAAGAACAGTTATGCCCTTGTAAATATCTAGTGCAACTGTAAGGGCCTTCATTGCGATGCGGTACTCATGCAAGAACTGGTACTCCTTGTCATTAAAGTCCGTGAACCGGAAGTTGCAAACAACTTTTCTCCAGTGTTGTGACGTATTTCCAAGCGAAAGGGAATATTGAACAGAGGGCAGGGTTTTACTTTAGCGCTCCTCCTCTCCATCTCTGCTCATAGCAGACGAACGGTTTGAGGGGAGTGGTTAAGCGATTTCAACCCAAGCCGTCAAACTGATTTGATTACCACGGCAAAAAAAAAATAATTCTGTGTATTAACTTGCACAGATTAATTGTTCACCACAAGACTAGTAATATGCGCTAACAAAGTAAATAGGTTCAATTTTGATTTCATGTCGACTTTAAAGCACTTCACTCCCAGCTTGGTGCACAAACTATTCAGCTCATTCATGGGAATTTCTGTGATTCTGGAAACAGTCTTGTGAAAGGAATTCCACCTTGTGGAGGAGGTACCAGAAGCTTTCTCCGACTGACTTCATGCACCTGTTCTGATACAAACGTTGATCGGCTTGCCTTTGTCCAAAGAGCTGTGCATTTTGCTATACTAATCCTAAACACAGCTTTGGTGTTTGTTCTGGAAGTAAAGTATTTCTCAATATCACCTGTGGAAATTAGGTTGATTGTATGTGATGCACACCTGTAGTGTGGAGGAAGAGTCAGCTGACCATCATCATTCTCAGCAGAGAGGGCTTCTGTGATTTCTGTAAAAGTGACACCTTCTTCTTGCTCCTGCTCCTCCTCTTCATCAAACTCAGAAGTGACAGTCTGATATGTTTTGAACGCCTTGATGAAGTTAGATGCATTGTCCGTCACTGTCGCAACAACTTTGTTAAGCAGTCTATATGATGAGTGAATTTATTCTAATTCTGCAGCAATAACATCATAAGTGTGTCTGCCTCTCAATCTCTTACATGCTATAGCAGCCTTGTTACGATTCAAAGTGTCTCTGTTCATCCAGTGAAGTGTTACACCAATATAGCTTCTGGTTTTGCTGTCCAGATGTCAGCGGTAGTGGAAACGAAGTCTACCTCTTCCAGTGCAGCCTTTAAGTTAAACCAACAAATAATTTTTTATAGTGAGTATATATTCTGTTCTATTAACCAGATGCATTATTATTGAGACATACTGTAAATGTGAACTAACTAAAGGTAGAGGAGGCCACGGTCTTAAAATGTGGTCACATTTACTATTGCTCTGCAAAATTTCCAGTTATTTGGGAAAAAGTTTGCCACGTTGCTTCAGCTCATTTTCACTAAATTCGCCAAGCTGACCAAGAGAAAGCTGCTTAGTGTTTCATACATATCTGCACTATTGACAAGTGAAATTTCCCTGAAATCAAGTATGCAGTGCTGAGAATGGAACACATACTTGCATTACGTTCTGACCTAGGGCAAGTCTCTCTCTTCAATCCAACACAGAAGTGACAATTCATCGACTGACCACTAGAGACAGGCTGCAAAAGAGAACTTTACAGCAGAAAAAACATGTTTACAGTCTGGTACAGGTTTTGGTCTATATAGCTAATTTTACCCTTCATGACGACTGTGAGGGGGGTGATTTTTTTTATTTTTATAACTCATCCATTTAAATTATATTAAGCCGTAAAGTTCTGCATAATTAAGGGTGTGGCCACTTGAGTGACAGGTTGATTGCCGCTGATGTCACTACTAGCTGTTTGTCTGCTGTCTGTTAGCGTCACGTCACCTCAGCTAATCTGGCTCTTTGCCCATTTTCATTAATCCGGGAGGGCTGCGCTGCCAAGATGGTGATGGCCGGCTCCGCCCACTTTGGGTTTCAAAATTGCTCTTCAGAAACCTACAGGTGACGTCACAGACACTAAGGCCAATATTCTTTTACAGTCTATTGTTCTGACGAGTCACAGGCAGTCAGTTCCGCTAACTGGTTCTTTCGGACAGTTTGTTTCAATGAACCAGTTCAAAAAAACGATTCACCGGTTAGATTATGTAATCACGCAATGACATTACGCAATTCTCTGATTAAAGCACCCAATAATTATTTTCTAAAGCTAAAATTTCTAAAGCATATAAAGTGAATAAACATAAACCATGAGAAACCATAAAGCAGTGTTATTTTATCTGGTCTCTCTCTTCTCTTGTAGTTTAGAGGCTCAATCCCTGCGGCGGCTGTGAAGCTCCATCTACCCCTGTCCTGCCCGCTGTCAGCAGCTCTGGGTCCCATCATGCCTCACGGCATCACCAGCGGCCCGTCGCCCGTCATCCAGCGGGGCGGATACCTGATGCCCACCGCACCCTTCGCTGGGATGATGCCAGCCCCTGTGTATCCACACCAGTGGTCCGGTTTGCCCAGTCCGGTGGGAATGTTTGGCACGGCCGCTATGGTCCCGTATCCAACCATGGCCAGCCCGGCACTGCAGACGTTTCCTCTGGTGGTCAAAAGCCCAGACGCCCCAATGTGCCCCAGCAAAGCCAGGACTGCATGAGCGCTTCAAACACTCTTCTGCATAAGGCTAATCAATGCACACTTGCAGATGGATAATCACGCAAACTCAAACTGACTGGGAGTTCCTGCAACACGTTTTAACTCGGCTTCAGGATCAAACCATAATCTCTCCTCAATGTCTGTGTGCTTTAGATCGCTGTTGGATGGGAGACGCGTCTGTATGAAGCCTTTGAGCCTGTAAATATGAGGTGTGAGTTTGTGTGTGTGTGTGTGTGTGAATGTGGGCATGAGGAGTGTGTTAATGTATCAAACCAGTCCTGTGGGCGCTGCTTGCACGTTTGTTTGTTTGTTTTGACCTTTTAGCTCTAATGTTTGAATATGAATTAAGGAGTTGTTAGTGTTAAGGGTTCGGCTGAGATTAGGCCTTCAATTCTACTGCCA
This sequence comes from Squalius cephalus, assembly GCF_949319135.1. Classification (NCBI taxonomy): domain Eukaryota; kingdom Metazoa; phylum Chordata; class Actinopteri; order Cypriniformes; family Leuciscidae; genus Squalius; species Squalius cephalus. The sequence continues at coordinate 35,271,730 of NC_137137.1, forward strand.
TGAAGTATCATGTCATAATCATTTTGGTGATTGACTAAAATAGTGGTTCTCAACGGGGGGCGTTCAGAGAACAACGGGGGGTGTTGGCAGCAAAATTGTTTAAATGGGGGCGTTCAGGTGTTCATGGGGGGCGTTCACGAGTTTACACCAAAGATCCAGGCAAGACAAGATTAAACATTCAATTACTTGCAAAATAATTGCCTACAAAATTCTAAAATCTGCCAATTTAATGCGACATGTAAGCTATGAATCGTTTCTTTTGCAACGACTCTATTATTTTTCCAGTCATAGACCTGCGCTCAAGCACTGACTAGAATCCAGCGCTGACAAGAATCAGCATTCACGTGCTCAAAAATGTGTTTCGCGCTGACAACAATCCAGTGGTGGCTAGAATCACGCAGCGGAGGAATGGAAAGTTGACAAGCCATTAAAAAAATATTCACTTAAGAACCACTTATATATTTTCTAATATTTCCAATAAATCATGTTCCCATTCATTCTGGTGACTAAAATGAATTCAACTAAATTCTATTTATAAGGTAACTCTTTTACATTTTTAGGCATTAACTAATGCCAATGCCTAATGCCAATGTTTTCTTTGTTCACCAAGTAATTCACTGGTCAGGCATTATTGTTAACTCGCAAGACTGTAAGGAGAAAATGACAATTTGATGGATAATTTAAATATATTCTGTAATCACATTTTGGTGTTGTATTAATTCCGCCGTCACATCTGAGTGCGAAACGCTGCTTGGGTAGTTTCAAGATAATAATAAAATAATAATTATAATAATTAATAATACAATAATAATTTAATTGTTCATATGTGTTTATTCTTGTTAGAAGATTTTTTTTTTTACTGATTATGAACACAAATTAATCATGACAAACCAAATTAATTGTTATTGTAGTAATTATACCATTGATGAAAACAAGCTGATACCAAGGTATTTTAGGCCTACAATTCTAACATAATTTTTCATGAAAAATCATGATTGTATTTTTTTTTTTTCTAAAATCAAGCGTAGTGTTAGTTCTGGCAGGTCACGTTAGTCAAGCTCGCATCAGCTGACCCTCAGCTGATCCACATCTACCTATAGGAATACGACGCCTATCACCATATACAGGTGCTGGTCATAAAATTAGAATATCATCAAAAAGTTGATTTATTTCAGTAATTCCGTTAAAAAAGTGAAACTTGTATATTATATAGACTCATTACATGCAAAGTGAGATATCTCAAGCCTTTATTTGTTATAATTTTGATGATTATGGCTTACAGCTTATGAAAACCACAAAATCAAAATCTCAGAAAATTAGAATATTACATGAAATCACACAGTAATTACACAGTAATCCCATGGTCATTGAAGCAGGTTTTGGTTCTTTTGGCAGTGTGGGCAGGTGCAAATCCTGCTGGAAAATGAAGGAAGCATGAAGTGCTCTGGACATGTCCTGGTAGACGGCTGCGTTGACTCTGGATTTAATAAAGCACAGTGGACCAAAGTCCTCTTTTCTGATGAGAGCAAATTTTGCATCTCATTTGGAAACCAAAGTCCCAGAGTCTGGAGGAAGGATGGAGAGGCACACAATCCAAGATGCTTGAAGTCCAGTGTGAAGTTTCCACAGTCTGTGTTGGTTTGGGGAGCCATGTCATCGGCTGGTGTTGGTCCACTGTGCTGTCCACTCAACGCAGCCGTCTACCAGGACATTTCCAGAGCACTTCATGCTTCCTTCAGCAGACAAGCTTTATGGAGATGCTGACTTCATTCTCCAGCAGGATTTGCACCTGCCCACACTGCCAAAATAACCAAAACCTGGTTCAATGACCATGGGATTACTGTGTAATTACTGTGTGATTTCATGTAATATTCTAATTTTCTGGGATTTTGATTTTGTGGTTTTCATAAGCTGTAAACCATAATCATCAAAATTATAACATATAAAGGCTTGAGATATCTCACTTTGCATGTAATGAGTCTATATAATATACAAGTTTCACTTTTTTAACGGAATTACTGAAATAAATCAACTTTTTGATGATATTCTAATTTTATGACCAGCACCTGTACATATATAAGCTCCTTCAGTGTTATCAGCAGCTATCGCGTTCTCAGGAGCTAATTACCCTCCTCCATCCCCAGCTCCTCCTCTCGCCCAGTCAGGATTTGACATTCTGATTCCCCTTGAATCAGAATAATTATCGAATAATGTTGTACTTTAAAATCTTGAATCAAATATATTTGCAAATTTTCATGTTGGTTTACCCCAAGGGGGATTATTGCTGCTCTCCCTGCTCTTATCCATGCTAGGCTGCATGGATGCGCAGGGAGTTCTCGCCCAGAACGGAACCATACCGCCAATCCAAACTGTATGCTAATTGTCAATCATATTTGACGGTAGTGGTCCTGACAGAAGTAAGATTAATGTAAGCAGCTTCTTGCAATACTCTCCTAAATGCATAATAAAACCTAAGTGCAAACTGTAATGGAAATTTTTATTCTAGCCAGCTTATACCATACATGGTGTTAAAGAAACTGCAAGTTGCATATCATCTTCTTCCTTACTGCTGAAGAACGAGGTCAAAATGACATTTGCAGAAAGGACAGTTTGTTCTTTCTAAATACAGATAAGCTCGCTTGCACTAAGAGCAAAGGTGTTGCATTGGAAAATATATATTCAATTGTTTTAATGACATATGTGTTTAAGTGTGTGCGTATAACCATGGGGTGTTAGAATAAGTGTGATGAGTTTTGTGTATATAAGCTGGGCAAAAAGGAGAAGTGAGCGCGCTTCTCATATCAGACTCTGACTGATGTGTGAACAGCCTTTCTTGCATGAAATAAAGATCTTTATAATTTTTGAAATTTCCAGCTGTCTTCCAATTATTATTTAAAGTTGAGAAAGAATTTCCACGACAAAACATTCCCACTTGAATGACCGTATAGCCTACTCGTCTTATATCTAGCCTACTTTGAGTGGCATGGGAGAGAGTCGGAAGTTCATTTGTTGCCCCTATAATAGCATATTTTAACAAGATTTTCAAACGGATAAAGAAAAAAAAACCTGCCAAAATGTTTTTAAATGTTGGCTTTATTAAACTATGTTTTAAACATGTTAATAAACAGTCTCATATGTCTATTTATTTTTAATATAGACCTACTATTTATTAATGTATTGTTCTATTTTATTTAACATTTTTATATTTAACATGAATAATCAAACAATTAACATAAAACAAGAATTGCACAACAATTTTAAATGTCTACTCATTTGTCCATTTTAAAACGATTTATTCATTTACATTTTTATGTTTTAATTAAATAGATTTAAGCTATTCCTTATTCTTTCGGTGTCACAACAAATCCTGCATTCCTAGTCTTCCATGCATAATACCCTCTGTGACATTTAGTCACTTATCAGTTCAAAATCACAGTGCATTTAAAAAAAAAAGATTTGTCCACTTTTGCACGGACAAATCCACTATCATAAAAACAATTGAGCAAAATAGCACTGCCGAACAAGAAAAAATGCAGACAGTATTTGTCACAGCCGGCTCTTAGCCGCGACAAATGAGGGTGTGACGAACAATGAGGACTGGATGCAAGATGCAAGTAAAAGGCTTTATTAGCTGATGTAGACAACAACAGGTCAGGCGAACACAAACACAGATGAAGACAGGTGACGCAGGGACTTCGACAGGCAACCCAGTGGTGGTGAATGGTGATCGGTGATCTCAGTGAAGCAATGCAGGAATCCAGGAAGACGACGAGGAACAAGAAGAATCCACAACAAGGAAGCCAGGAGACAAGCACGGAACAGGGAACACACACCGGGGAAACCACAACAATCTGACAACATGAGAGTTACTGAACATATAAAAACATCCAGTTACTGAACATATAAAGGGACAAACAAGTGGTAACAGCTGGCGCTGCTAATCAGTGGTGATCAGCGGCCACGCCCACACACAAACACTCACGAGATGAGAGAGAGACAGTGAATTCATGAACCGTGACAGAGGGAGGCAACGAGAACAAAAGCGAATTAAGAAGTATTTATTAACAAAAATAACGTTTACAACTCATAACTAAATAAGAGAAAACATCACTACAGAAAACATTCCGCTCGGAACTTAAACGTAAATAAAGAATAAGCTATGTAATTAACACAAACACAAAATATACGCTCCAAAATACAGGCCTGCAAACATAAATTCCCAAACTAAACTAATACATGAAGCAAACGAATAATAAACAAATAAAACAGCAACCCAAATTAACAGCAACCCCCCCCCCCCACATAAGATCTCCCTGCTGATCACCAAATGTGGACAGCCATTCACAATTGGAGAAAAGTTGGTTCTTCCTGCCATCAAAGAGGTAATCTCCGTGATGGAGCGCGATCCCACACAGGTGTTGAAATCCATCCCTCTCAGCAATGACACCGTGGGACTCTCCATTCAGCCTTCAGCTGGACGAGACGACCACCGCTGACAACAACGCTCTGCTGATGGCCTATGTCCGTTATAGGGCCTCAATCAGTCACGAGATGGCAGAGGAATTTTTGTTTTCCAAATATCTGGAAACCGACACCAAGGGCCAGACCATTTTTAACAGGCTTTCTGTGTATCTACGGGATAAATCAATTCCCATCTCTAACATCCTCGCATGTGCCACTGATGGTGCCCCCGCTATGGTATATCCTCACAGTCCACTGTGTTTCGCACCGCAACAATCCAGTTCTCCACGAGTCAAAGCAATAAAAGCCCATGCACTGAATGACAGAATGTTCCGACAGCTGTGTCAGGAAAACGATGAGACTTTTGAGCGGCTTCTTCTCCTTACGGATGTCCGCTGGCTCTCAAAGGGAAACTGCCTTGCTTGTTTTTGAGAGCTGTTTGACAGCATCGTTGAGTTCCTGGAGGAGGTTGATGGAGCTCTCGGGGAAAAGGTGTCATCCAGCCGCTGCAACATCATGTACCTCACAGACTTTTTTGAGATAGTGAATGAAGTCATGTTAAAGCTCTAAGGAAATGACATCACTCTGGTCAAATCCAAGGCGGTTATCCACATACTCACCTCCAGGCTAGATCTCTACAGGCAGAGTATAGGCAGGAGGCAGTTTGCTCATCTCCCACAGCTGGCCAAGGTGATCTTTCTTTCCGAAACAACACTAAATCGATATAACAGGCCCACTATTATTATAATTAGCCTAATATGTTTTATTTCCATGAACACCATTGTAATGTTTAATATTTCGAGTGATTATATTGAGACTGAAAATACAGACCTATAGTACACATTACCTTGTAAATATAAATAAACATAATAAATAAATAATTTAGTAGAATAATAATAAAAAATTCAGAGTGTCTAAAAATGGAGATAAGAGAACAATTGAACTGTAAAATAATACTCATTACCTGAGGCTCTTACCGATGACCTCTTCCTAGTTTACACTGACCACCTGAGGATGGTTAAGGCCGACCTGGAGATCCGCTTCAGGGACCTCCTTTACCTTGATGTTCCCAGTTGGGTTGTGCAGCCCTTTCAGACGGATGTGATCGAGTGCGAGCCCGCTATTCAGGAACATCTTGTCGACATCCAGTGCGACGACGAAGCCCAGGCTATTTTTCGCACCTCTGGCTGGTGCAGTGTGGGTCAGATATGCCCAGCGGTATCCGGCTCTCTAGCAAAAGATCAGACTGCTGATTCTTGCTTTTCCAACAACATGTCTCGTTGAGCAGGGATTCAGCCAGGTCATCCACATGCAGTCTAAGTACCGCAATCGCTTGGAGTTGCATGCCTCAGGCACACTATGGCTGAAACTAACGTCTCTGCAACCCGCAGTAAAGAAATTAGCAGAAAAACATCAAGCACAGGGCTCACACTAATTTTCAAATCAATTTTGAACGTTTGAATTTGAAAGTTCAAATAAATAATTCTGCTTTTTCCCTGATAATGGATAGGGGGCGCTGGCCAAAAAAAGGTTGAGAACCACTGGTTTAACAGATTATCAAAAACGAAAAAAATGTGGGGTGGGGATTTGGCTCTGCATCGGTTGTGTATTGAATTTTAAGATGTGGGAGTTGCACTCACAAATAAAGGCAGATGAATGCAAGTTTGCAGGGGTGGGGTTGGACCAAATGATTGGAGAAATCTAGCATACGTCATTGAAAGTCTGTCATTTTCACAGTTTACATCCAAAATGAGTATGTGATGTAAACATGTTGAAGATTAACAGACAGGCAGGCAATTTATTACGTAATGAGCTGTTCCCATACAAAAGCAGCTCATCAAGTCTACTGAAGCATCTCCTATTTGATTTTCAATTTACTGTCTCACTTTTGGGGCCCTTTAAGGGGGGAGTCTATTGCTCCTGTCTTAACATCCTGTTACACATCCTCTTTGTGTAACTTTACTTGCATTCACTTTAGTAGAAACAAATTTTCCCTAGTTCCACATGTTCCTGAATCAACAAGATTCTTGTTCCAGGACCAATATTACATGCTGAACTTACTGAAATCACTTTATTTGAGATTGTTTTATTGTCCTTGAGCAAATGCATGTATGTTTTTTTATACGTTAGCACACGATGCACAGACCAGTCATGTTTTAAAATAAATGTGTGTGTTTCTTGGAAATGGGGCTTCGCAACACCCACACTTTTCCCGGTGAGAGGGTTCAACACCCGCACTTTTTCAGCAGTTTTGCACAAACGCCTCACTACAGTCACTCCTCCGTTTCTCTGGCCGCTCTGTGTCAGCGCTCGCTGCGGCTGCCTCCTCCTCTCCCCCTCCCTCTCAAACATGACACTGGCTTTGAGTGTGACCGGCTGATGATTGGCTGTTCTGCCTTAAGTCCCGCCTCTCTTGGTGTGTTAGATTTATCGATCAGCTCGTGCTGACAATATTAACGAGGCGGCGGGAACTAATTGTTATGGTTATTTACATCTCCCTTTTCCAGGTACTTTGAATGACTGTTTATGCTTTCGAGGTTTTTAAATAAGCTTGATATGTGTTTGAGAAGATGTTCTGTTTATGTTTTATTGACATGATGAGTGTTTTCGGTAATATTTCGTTTTTTAGACTAATGCTAATTGGGATATTGTTCAGCAGCTAGCTAAATTCGGTTGGTCAGTTGGTTGTTGTTGTTGGTTGCATTTATACAGTACAGGCCAAAAGTTTGAAAACATTACTATTGTTTAATGTTTTTGAAAGAAGTTTCTTCTGCTCATCAAGCCTGCATTTATTTAGTCAAAAATACAGAAAAAAAATAATATTGTGATATATTATTACAGTTTAAAATAATTGGTTTTCAATTTATTATACTTTAAATTATCATTTATTTCTGTGATGCAAAGCTGAATTTTCAGGATCAATTCGGTACTGGCGCGCTGTCTGAGAGATGTTTTTTTTTCTCTGCACACATGCATAGAGTAAAGCCGCCTCACAAACAGCTCGCGGGTAACAGAAGTTATTTTTCGTGGATTATATCGCTTTAACAGTCAAAAACATGCGAAATTTATGTCAATTTTCGGTCTTGGTGAGTAGCCTATCCTCTAAATACAGTCGGTTATGTCTTAAATAAGCATAAATCGCACGTGACCGTATAATGAAAACAGGATCCGTGCACTAGCTCTTAAAGTGACAGCAGACATATGTGTCTGTCATTAATTTGGTTGTCAAACAAAACATAGCTTTCATTTTAAGGAATCAGGATTATTAGCCTATGTATTTAATTTAGTCAGGACTAAAATACTACCCAGTGTTATTTTACATTAGATTACTTTATTCAGTCTCTGTAGTATTTCTGAATACTAGTGTTAGGCCTAAGCAAAAACTTTTCTCTTTATTGGTAACTTTATTCTATTGTATTTATTTGTGCTACTTTTTTCAATTTAATTCAAAGATTGAAATCAAGCTTCCTTGTGTTGTGTAAATTCTTAAGAGCAAAATTACCCCATTGTAAAAATGCAATAAGTGAGCATACATTTAGGCGAGATAAATATAATTAAAAAAAAAAAGGTTAAACTCCCCCCTCAAATTAAAAATCTCCCCCCCCCCCCTTCCTTCAGAAATCACTCTAATATGATGATTTGATGCTCAATAAACGATTATTATCAATGTTGAAAACAGTTTTTTACATTTTTATTTCAATTTACATTTACATTTATTCAGCTTTCATCTGAGGAATAAATTACATTTTAAAATATATTAAAATAGAATATTTTATTTTAAATTGTCATTTTAAATTGTCATAATATTTCACAATATTACTGTTTTTTTAATTGTTTTTTATCAAATAAATGCAGCCTTGGTGAGCAGAAGATACTTCTTTTAAAAACATAAACATTCTTACCGATCTAAAACTTTTGACCAGTAGTGTATATATATTAAAGATTATTAAAGTATTTCTGATTCTGATTCTTTAGCAAGTCTACAGTAGTGTATTTTCACAACTGAGTTTTGACTTATTTTCCGTGTGTGTTTTTATACTTTTCTAGTATAACTCTAGTATAATAAATGGGAAGCTTTTTATATGTTATACCTTTTGTACCCTTCTGTCATTGTAGTCATCGTTTTTATTGTTAATAAACAAACCACATCCATCCCTTGCACTTTTGAAAAGCTTGCTACGCCCCTGCTTGGAATAACAACATAGAGTTGTTTATATTATTTTGGCCTATAATAATAATATAAATAATATATATATTTGCAAAAACAGTCAGAAATATGTGCTGCTTTGTTAGTCTCAGAAGAAATCAAATAATTTGTAAAAAAATATATATTAAAATTGAATAATAAAACGGTTTATATTATGGTATGATTCTTGCATGTAGCCTAAATGTTAAATGGAAAGAAACCGTTTTTCACCAACATTTATATATATTTATATATATATGATATTGATGGTGTTGGTCATCATGATGTCTAGGTAGGCAGCACACCAGGGTTTGAGACACTTTCCTCTAGATACAGCATAACACAGAGGCTCCTGTTTATTTCCTTGTTAGGAGGAGAGAGTTTGAGCAGTGAATACAGGGTGGGGATGGTTTTTGACATGAACAAAACCTAAAACAGACTTACTTGTTCAGACGGTATCCGAAGAAGTTAACGATCAGGTAAGATAAATATGGTTTCTATCTGCTTCGTTTAGATGTCTAAACTATTTACCCAATGCGACGACAAGCCACTGCCACTGGCATGCCACTGTTACTGTTTTATAGCTAAATCTAATTAGGGCTATTCTTAATTTTATGGTATAATTCTCTTATGTAGGCTATTGTGTGTCTTATTGAACGAAACAGTTTTGTAAATGAGAGGAAAAAACTTCGGTTGCCTCTATGACATTAATAGACCAAAAAATAATACTAATTACGTTTTGCTAGAATCCGGACACTGAAGTGCAACAACTTTGTTTTTTTAATACTTCCTCCTTAACGATTTTACTTCTGCAATCCATTGCTTCTCAAACTACTCTACAGTAATGCTGTTTTAATGTGTTGTAGCCTACAGTTAAATAATTTATCTACCCTTAACTGAAAATTCTAGAAGAAAGCTTTCTTTAATCATTATTTACAGTTAGCTGGGAGATTCCTTTAAAAATGCATTTCTGAGCAAATGATTGATTAACTAAATACGTAATTCAAATACCTAAAAATTAAAATGTTATTTAAATGTAGTCTGTATGCCAAAATAGTGTTTCCAGTTAAACAGAAGGAGAATGGTGGATTTTCCACACTTAGGCTACACAGCTCTCTGGAATGCGTTATTCTGATTTTCAGGTCGATAGAAATGATTTATACCTTTTAAAAAAACATAAATTTAAACCCAGTAGTAGTCCTTATGCTATATCTTGTGTCAAAATGATTGATGGCTTCCGGTTGACCTTGACCTTCCGGTCTCCCTTCCGGCCTGTATTGTTATGGATTGACCTATTGACCCTTCCTATCCCTTCGATCATGTGTTTTGACAGGTTGACCTTCCGGTGTCTTTCCGGCATATGTTGTTATGGTTTGCCCTATTGACCTTACTCGTCTTTGATCATGTGGTTTTGACAGAAAGTTTTGCCCTATTTGAACCTTTTTATCCCTAGATCATGTGGTTTTGACAGAAAGTTTGAAGGCGCTGTTATATAGATGTGTCAGCATCTCCTCCGCATTCCTGAGCATTGTATATAAATGGGGTCGGTGTGTTCTACAACCAGCAGAAACATGAGCTACGTGAGTATGGCCGGTTTATCCACCCCTCAATCCCCAGAGGCGGGGGTGAGCAGTCGTATGATGGAAAGTCTGACTATGGCGCCGAGAAAACCTTTCGGACACATCCGTTTGACAAATTTTCTCCATGAAATTTCGGAATGGACTAAAGCTGAATTTATGATGTGTAGTAACCGTGTATTCGGGTACAAATTTCACAAACCAACCCGCGTTGTTACGCTCTACACCACTGACGGTGTCGGCGAGTTTCAGGCTGGGGAAGACGCGTCTGTGGTATTTCCTGAAAAAGACTGGTCTCTCTTCTACAAACGTGTCTGGAAGGATCTGAACGACGGCGGTGAGGAGCCTTTGTACGTTGGAGAGTGGGACGGGGTGAGCCCGAACGTCCGGTACCGCGTGGTAGGTGACCATACTCAAAAGAAGCCGAATGATTCTGTTTACATATTCTGCTGTAAAGACAAGACAAAGCTAAACAACACTCGGTCAGGGCACATCCTGCCTAACGAGCATCACGATCTGTATGAAATGCAATTTTTGTTCAAGTGGTGCGATCTGGATCTGCTGAATAGGGTTTTTTCAATAATCAGCAAAATGTTCAAATGGTGCGACATGCATGACAGATACAACAAAATTAAAACGCAGCAGTTCTACCCTGAGAGATGCGCGCGCAGCAGTACATACGCTCTGCCATCCCCGCCCATTCACTACAGCCATCATAAAGCTCGACGGCCAGACCTACCCAAGCGTCGTCTATAAATCAGGTCTCAAGTGCTACAACGCCCCCGCCCCTTTACTACAACGATCATAAATTCCGGCGACCAGACACCCCATGCAGCATTTATAAACCATGGCTGAAGACGTCGCTTCAGAACCCGATCATGTGTGCAGCTGCGGAATCTCTTTCGACAGCATTCTCGACCCTCCCGACGACAACGCTCGCGGCCCATCGGACCATCACAAAGACTGGGCTCAGGCTAAAACTATCAAACGTCGCATAGACTTTGAATCGTGCATTGAAAACGATTGGGGTCCGGGTAACATTATTAAGCCTGAACCATCGGGCCTTCAAAACGACTGGAGTCCGGCTAACGTTATAGACCTCCGCAAAGACCGGGGGTCGTCCAATGATGAATTCTACTACGGTCCGGGTAACAATATCAAGCCCGACAAAGACGGGGATTCGGGGATCGAGTGCGACTGTCCCCACGGGACAGACAAAAGTTTCAGGCTCCATAACGATCGGGAATCGTACGACGCATCTAAAATCGACCAGACCCTGCATCATGCTAATCATGGCTTCGACGTCACAGACGGGTGTTTCAGTGACGTGGGGTTCAAAATCATAAAAGCCGCGACCGTGGTTTTGCTCCAACATCTCATCGGCAAGAAGCTGAAGGACGACTGTGAGGGGTGTGAGATTGATCATCCCAGTCAACTGCAACATTCCTGCCTGTTCAACCCACCTAACTACTATTTCGACACACATTTTGATGAACTTTCAGGCAAACTGTTTAGACCCTATTTTCATTCCATCATCGGTATCCTCCTAGGACGGTTGGGGTTAAAATCTCACCCCCACCGTATTCAAGGAACAGTCGGGACTATTCTGCACGAATTAAAAGACGAACCATTCATCGCCGCTAAGCTAGAAGACATCAGCGCGAGACTTCTGGACAAACCCTGCGAGGAAATAGTGCACGACGTCGTTGATCTCTGGGAAGGTCTCTCGATCGTTAATGGCGAGTGACCAAGCCGTCTCCAACATGGGTGCAGCCTGTAGCCTAAAGAGCTGTATGGAATTCATGTTTAAAGGACATTACAGACGACAGATTTCCAAACTGATGAATAAGATTATTGCGGACGCATCACGCGATGGTCATCCATGTATGGAAGACACTACACGTGAAGCAAATTTCAAGAAACAAATGGTGTATATAAGAGGACTGGCTAATTCATGGGATAATTTGACGGACAAATGTGTTTATGGTGCCGATCCACCCGGTGTAATGATAAAACAGGTTCTAGATATGATGTGTGAACAGGGCCTGAAATTAACACCCGACCACACGCCAAATGCGGGTGAATTCTGCAATTGGCGGGTAACACTGTCAATCTACCTGCCACATTGGCAGGCAGCCAATGAGAATCGACCCTTCGCGGGGAGTTTGATTGACAGGCGATCTGGCCAATCATAATCCGCCGAATCCGCCTTTTTTTTTGTCCGACAAAGCAGTCAGGAGAGTTCAACGTTGGAGGATTTGAACTTGAAAAAACGGAGTGTACTAAGTAAGCCTACTGACATCTTTCCGCAGTTAAAACTACATTCCTTCTTATGTTCATTCATGTTTATTTGATGCTATAAATTAACTAGAAGGAAGAGATGATCGGTTCACGAGCAGCTTTAACTTGAGGCACCACAGCGATCTGTCAAGATACATTAGAGCCACAAAACGGTATTGTCTAAATTTCTTTAAAAATGACCAAATTTTAACGTTGAGACTTTGTTTAATATCAAAAGTAACCTGGACTGTCTTGTCTGTCAGCGTTTTGTCAGTGTCTCTGCTGCGCGATGTGTTTTTCATTGCGTGACATCATGGTTTGGCGTGAGCGCGGTGTAGCTTGTCGGACATAGCAACAGTAACTAAAGGGGCGAAGTTTTTTTTTTTTTTTTTTTTTTTGTGTTTTTTTTTTTGCAACTGTTCTTTGACATTCAAACGAAGTTGTATGTTTCGTTGGATTTTAGCTAAAAATGTAGCGGCACATTACTGGAGTAAAGAAAGCATCTGTGAAAGCAGCGCAGTTTGAGTGTTTCGGAACGTAAGTTATGTGATCGGAGAGAAAGATGCGTCTTCTCTGACTACGTTACGTTTGAATGTGTGAGTTGTATTAAACTGTTGGTGAGATGAGATGAGATGAGATAATGCAACGCTGACATAGGCTACAGTACAATGACAGTTGCACAGATGTTGTGTCCAAATGTCCGGTAGCCTACCCGGTAACTTTACCAGTAATAACAATATTAATTTAGTTCTGCTTAACGGTTCCTGAACGCTGTAACTAACAGCTGCCCAGCCATCAACACAGCCGCGTGTGATTTGTTTACATACGAGCTGCACTAACTTTGTTAGGTCTATATCTGTAAGAGTTATTATTACTTGTATGGATCTCGTTAATAACTTGACAGCACTTAAATGTGTATTCTTACAAGTTAAAGAACAAAGGTTTGTGCAATTCCTTTTTTTTCACCTTTTATGAGGCTAAAAAAAAAAAAAACTGGCTGGTAAAAAGTCACTGTGGCGGGTGGATTTTTAAATCCACCTGCCACAGTGGCTGGTGGTCAAAAAAGTTAACTTCAGGCCCTGTGTGTGAATCACAATCCCTACTCGGGATCACCGATGTGTTGTGTACTTGTACGTATGTGACGGATGTCTGTACCGAGCTGGCCTTGAGTTCAAAAGAATATGACCCCGATGATGAGGACGATGCTATTAAAATTGTCGAAATGGGTATCACCATCGACAAAATTATTGAAATGTATGTCGACAAAAACATGATGGCCTGTCGCGATTTTCTTTTCTGGTTAGACTATCAGTGATCCATTTTACTTAGACTATGCATGTAGCGTTGTTATATCCAATTGTACTATATTTTATTAATACCATTATATCCATTTTGTACTAACATCATTATTCAATTTTACTTACATTTTGTTGTACTAACATTATTATTATATTCAATTTACTTATTGTTTGATTTATTATATCCATTTATACTATCTTGTATTATATCCATGTTTACTATCTTGTATTATAATCATTTTTACTATCTTCTATTACATCCATTTTTACTTGTGTTATATTAACATCATTTATCCATGTTTACTTAAATCATGTATCCTGTAACTTTTTTAATAAAAGATTGATTCTAACCACATGTACGCATTATTCTTTTGCAGCGGTTGAAACGACAGCATGTCGGAGCTCATGAAAAAGGCTTATTATACACCCTCCAACCCCGGTTCTTTAGGGGGTAAAAAACGATTAAAGGACGCCGTCTTAAAAGAAAGCGGGGTCCGTCTAAGCGATAAAAAGGTTTCAGAATGGCTGGCTGGTGAGGATGCTTACACATTACACAAAACAGCCCCTATAAAATACAAACGAAATAGAGTGGTTGTGTACGGGGTCGATACCCAGTTCCAGGCCGATCTAGTCGACATGATCGCCTACACCAAGGATAACGACGGTAATAAATATATGCTGACGTGCATAGACGTATTTAGCAAGTACGCGTGGGCTCGCGTGTTGAAGAATAAGAGCGGGCCCGAGGTCACTAGAGCGGTCGAGTCTATCCTCGAAGAGGGCCGTGTCCCGCAGAAATTTAATAGAACGTTAATAGAACGTTAAAGAGTCGTATGTGGAGATTTTTAACGGCTACAAATTCCCGACGATACATAGATGTTTTACAAGACATTATGCAGGGGTACAACAGCAGTTATCACCGAAGTATCAGAATGAGACCCGTGGATGTCAACAAAGTAAACGAGGATCAAGTGTTTCAAAACTTGTACGGGGATATAAAGAAGACCGAGAGACCCGTATTTAATTTCAAAGTCGGCGATGTCGTCAGGATTTCTAAAGTGAGAGGTCCATTCGCCAAAGGTTATGAGCAGAACTACACGGAAGAATTTTTCACCATATCCGCGTGTATTCCGCGACAACCCCCGGTCTACAGACTCAGATGTCATCGAGGGGGGTTTTTATGAAAAAGAGTTGCAAAAAATAATTGTGAGTAAAAACGAATCTTTTAAGGTGGAAAAGATTTTAGGTCAGAAAAAACAAGGGAAATCTACGCTTGTTTTAGTGAAATGGCTAGGGTGGCCTTCAAATTTTAATAGTTATATAGATAAAAAAAAACTCTGGTGGACTTACAATCTCCTTAAAACACACCGACGTTTAACGGGGCGAGATCATAAGAGCGAAGGACCACCATGGACGATCACGGGTTCTACGTCACGCTGCCGTGCAATGCATCGAGGTCGGTTTATCCCGAAAATCGCATATCCGGCTATACAACCAGGTTAGCAAAAGCTATACAATTGAAAGGAGAATGGGAGGTGGGACTCGCCGAAATCGAATATCCTAGAAGCTGGTATGACTTTAATGACGAAGATGGGCATTTCACCCTGTACACAGCACCCGTATACACGAATAGCGGAACCCCTGAAGATGCGGAATCGTTTAAAAAAGACTTACCCGGGATTATTGTATCGATGACATTACAAATAAGTGGGGGGTACTACGCGAACATTCGTGCGATCCTCTGCGCGATAAATCAGGTTCTCGCACCCACGGCCGTATTGAATCACGATGAATTAAAAAACAAAGTGTTTCTGATCGCGAAACCCAACGTTTCAGTCAGCTTCTAAGGGAGACTCGCCACTATTTTAGGAATGATACCGGACGATGCTCTCGGACGGCCGAACTATCATAAAGGGGCTGATTTTACTACGAGCACCATTACGTACGCTCCTCATCAATCCGATATCAACGCCGGGTTCTACACATTGTACGTTTACACCGACATCATCCAATATCAATCGGTCGGTGATTCTTACGTCCCCCTTTTGAGATGCGTACATATATCGGGTAAAAGCAACGACACGGTCATTGCTAGATACGACAACCCGCATTACGCATCGATCAACAAGGATCACATCAGCAGCATTACCATAGAGTTGAAGGACGACCAAAACCGTGAAATACCACCTACACTTTAAGCCAACGAATCACTCTATTCTTTAAAAATGAGTTATTCCTATAACCCTAGAGAGACCAATACCGCAGACTATGTAAGCTACTACCGAAATCAAGCCAGCGGGGCTTTGCCAGGCTATGCCGGGGGAGGGGTTATGTATGGCGCGGGCTTAGGAGGACTTTTCAGAGGTCTGTTCAGGATGGCCATACCTCTGTTAAAAAGAGGATTTAGCATCGCGAAACCCCACCTAAAATCCGCTGCTAAAAATATAGTATCCGACGTCGTCTCAAACGTATTGACGCGTGCGCATAGCAATAATGCTAATGCTCAAGACGGATCTGGACTGATGGTCATGGCTCGTAAGAGGATGTCTAAACCGCCGGGTGTAAGGAGGCGTGGTCAATGGGGTATGAAGAAGAAAACAACACGAGGAACAAAGAAGCGTCCAGTCATACGCAGAAAGCGTAACAAGTCTGTTAGTCGAAAAGCATCTGTCAAGAGATCCGTAAAAACCATATTCTAGCATGGCGCTACTGCATCGTATGTCGGGAGAATGCATCAAGTCCGAGTTGGACTTATTTACGGTCCCGCTGACGCAGACTGTTATTGAGAAAAACGGCTATTTAGAAGTTGCCCCTTTATCCGCCATATCGGACACCGCACCATTAGAGTTTTTTATTGAAGGCAACGGCGATGATTATGTAGATCTCAATAATACGATGCTCTATCTACGCCTGAAAATCACGAGACCTAATGGAGCCGACATCGTACATCCTGCATTGGTTGCCCTAATAAATTACCCTGCAGCCACTATATTTTCACAAGTCGACGTGACCCTCGGCGATCGCCTGATATCACAGAGTTCGAGCACCTACCCTTATCGTTGCATCATAGAGAGTCTGATCAACTACAGTAAAGATGCGCTGGAATCTCTTTTCTCCGTCGGACTGTTTTACAAAGACACTGCCGGTCACATGGATGTGAATGACCCCGTAGGCCGTAACGCGGGGTTGACGAAGAGATCGACCTACACCAGCGAAAGCAAGGTGGTGGAACTGATGGCCCCTATACACAGCGATATATTCTTTCAAGAAAAACTTTTGTTAAACGGAATTGACATCAAGATACGCCTAATTAGAGCAAAAGATGAATTCTGTCTGATGAGGTGCAATGATGTGGCTTACAAAATAAAAATAGAGTCGGCATCCCTATTTGTCAAGAAAGTCTCTGTAGCACCGCCGGTGAGACTGGGGCACGCCCAGGCGTTACTCTCGACAACCGCCAAGTATCCCATAGATAGAGTGGTTCTAAAAAAATTCTCCATACCTGAGGGGACACGTGTTTCAAATCAAGAAAATCTGTTTTTAGGAACCCTACCAAAATCTATCGTCATAGCCATGGTTGACAATGACGCATTCACCGGTTCCTACGAAAAAAATCCATTTGCATTCAAACATTACGATCTGGAGTTCCTAGCCGTCTATGTCGACGGTCAACAATTCCCCGCCAAGCCTCTACAACCTAATTTCGAAGCTGGTTCGGCAGTACGTGAATTTTATCAGTTGGCGATGACGACAGGAAGACACCTAAAAAACCAATCGCTCTCTATCGACAGGGGTGATTTCCTGAACGGATACACGCTTTACGCATTTAATCTTACGCCTGATGAAGACTGCGGTCAGCACATTTCGCTCATCAAGTCCGGGAATATCAGACTCGAAGCTCGTTTCAGACAACCGTTGCCGAATACCCTTAATTTATTCATTTACGCCGTATTCGACAGCATGTGTCTAACCGCAGACAGGTACTGCTCGACTACTATTGAGATGAATACGCTACAACTCACCGCCATCATGGATAAAATTACGTGCAGGACTCATTTTCTCGGCGTTCTACCGAGCGATCAACTACCTAAAAAAACGCTCAGGATTTTACCATCGATGGCCGTCATAAACACTCACCCTGCTCGGCTACCGGGGGAGCATTGGGTCGCGGTTTATTTAACCCAAGATGGGCCCGCTTGTTTTTTCGACAGTTTTGGCAATCCACCCAACACCCCCCTCTTTCCAATCACCATCAATAACTTTCTAACAACAAACAACGTCGACGTGTTATATTCCGACAGACGTGTCCAGGATTATACGTCAGATACCTGCGGACAGCATTGTGTGTTTTTTCTGTATCATTTAGCCAGAGGTCACGACTATAACCATGTGATGAAACTATACAGCAATGATTATATAAAAAATGATAAAATGGTGTCGCTCTTTGTGAAGAGATTGAGACCGTATGTTTGTAATGATAAAATGTTTTTGTGCGTTCACTGTGTGCAGACATGCAATACATCAATAAATCATGTTTGACGTATAAATTCAAAAAATCTTAAAACCATTATATTTTTTATCGTCTTTTATTTAATCATGAGATAAAATGTATCACACAAAAATATAAGGAGTCGTTAAAACTCCAACCATCGTGGAGTTTTTTTAGAAGGTCTAACAGGAGGTGATGCGGGCTCTACAGGTTTACTCTTTAGAGAGTTAATTGCGCATCTGACCTGTTGATTCGGCACTGTAGAAAATGGGATGTTTAATTCGGCAAAGGCACGTAGAAACTCCGACCATCCTAGAGGTCTCCGGTCATCCCTAACGTTTTGCAGGGTCGTAACATTTTTTAACAAATCGAGCATGTGCGACCCTTGTATGACTTTACCCCTGAATACAAACTCCCCCGATTCATTCCAAGCGCTTAGTCCTTTAGCTTTAGACATCTTGTCTAATATGTATCTGCTGTTTTTCACACTTCTCGAAGGTACGTTCTTCAGAACTTCATCGACAATGTCCTCCCCCTCGGCTCTGCCGTCTTCAGCGTTAGCATCAGCGGGTGGCTCATCTTTATGACCAAGATCGGTATGGGGTAACGAAAGTGTTGAAACACTGCTCTCATGATCGCCTTGTTTAACCTCTTAACAAGCGCCCCCTATTTTTGAGAATTTTCAGAAAATGACATACCCAAATACAAATGTCTGTAGCTCTTAAACCCTATGGTCCACATTCATAACTCTGATCTTTTTTTAAACTAGACACTTGAAACTTAGTTACACAAGAGTCATTATAACTCAAAGTAGCATAGGAACAGAATAAAACAAGGTCAAATTTACATGAAAGTGACTCACGATTTCTTTGAATTAACTTCACTTAGGGAAAAAATTATCAGACTTTTATGTTAAGGGCCTGAAAACACCATAAAGATAAAACTGAATGTCTAACCATGTTTAGATTCAAATTTGAGGATGATACTCCCAAAAATGTAGTTTCTATAAGCTTTTATTCAAGTAAAGTGTAGGCGTCCTTTCCAAAATGCAATTTGGAGACTCCAAATGGACACCTGGCACCCAACACCTTGTCATAAGGAGTAAACACTACATAGGCCTACTACATACATGTATATCAATTCAGAACTGTTCTGCCCTTCAAACCACACAATAAAAAAACGATTTCAGCACAACATTTGAACATTTGAACAAAATTCCCTTTATTTTGAACAATTCTAATAGCAAAAACAGTGATTTCTCACTACATGTATAGACATTCCAGAAGTGATCGTTTTCAAACTAATGTATAAAATATATAAAAAGAAAACAATAAATGTTTTAGAACATTTGTAATTACAAATTGTGGTTTTTACTCAAATAAATTGCAATAAACTGATAATTATAATGAATATCCTATTACTTTCTGCTGCTCTTCGTCGCTGCTCCTCTTCATCTTCATCTTCATCAAAAACACCTCCAAATCTCTTCTGTAGTCGACGATCCATGATAGAGATGCTCAGATATATGTTTTGGAGTAAATCCGTGCATTTATGCAAGCTCCATGTGTCAAAACATTGCGTGTATATGTGTGTTTACAGTCTATGGTCGGCGAACTATGTGTGTGCGTCGCGCGAGTGGCGAAAGCGCTCATGTGAATGAAAACATTGCGCACTTGAATTTGACGAATATGCTTGCATAAACTGTGTATCACTGCAATCGATTTTAGTTGGCTAATACTTCCATCAATCAAAACTGAACTGACTGGACATTGGCCGGCTTTATCCAGGCTTTTATCCAATCGAAAACCCAGGTGCGAGATTGACAGCGCGCGCAGCCTGTCAGGCACTCTCTTACTGTTTTGGTCTAAAACAAAGCCTGTGATTGAAGGAGAGAGAAGTGACAGGGCTTGTTTGATACGTAAGACTTTGCTCAACAAACATGACACCCAAATGTAGTATTATAAGTCTCGAATGAGAAGTGAGAGTCGAAAGAATGTCCGGTAGTGAACTACTGTTACAGTTTTTATATCGTAATTCGGTCAGAAATGTCAAGATTGTGAGGCGAACAAATAGTTTTGGATTAAAAGGCTTGGATATTCCATTTCCTTGGACTCTTGGGGATTTATGAAAACAATTTGTTTTGGACAATTTCACCGAAGTGGAAAGAGGGAAGAATTTTGACGGTAAGTAAACAAACTGAATTGGCGCCGCCCAGTTCAGGTGACTAACAACTAGATTACAGTTTTATGACTGTTATAAATCATATTATGCTTTGTGTGTGGGCTTAATGGAATCTTGAGAGTCTACGCTTTCAAACGATGTGCTGTATGACCGTATATTTTGAAGATTGAATGCTTCAAAGTTACAATGAAGTTTATGTAGCGTCACTTCCGAGGGTGGGTGTGCCGTGTACGGCACAGCGATCCTTAACAGGTTAACGATGGTCAAAAACCTGCTCAGGGAATTGGTGTAAAGTTTGGCTTTTTCGTAAGTATTCAAATCAGTCCGCTGTAAAATATTTCTTATGGTATCATCCAAATCGTTCCCCACGCTCCGTTGAATGTTCTCGCGAACATTTTCGCTCTTGATCTTATCCAGTTGATGGTGTGGAACTAAATACATCTTCTCGGCATACTCCATCCTATCGATTTGCTATCAAGCTCGAAATAAAGGGTACTGCGACACTTAGAAGCGGTAACAGGAATCCGCCCTTCTGGTTGAAGACTCGTTTCTTGGCCGCTATGCCAATTTTTTTATTGACTACAAATTTAATATCCGCTTTTCTCTTTTTCAGTTTTTAGTACTGCTGTCTATTGACCGGAATTGTGCCATATAGCATGTTAAGAGCCACTTCACAGAGCGTTAAAATGAATTCGTCGGACGCCGATTGTAAAATAAGGCGTCGTTGTTTAGGAGTGGCTTTATGTAGCAGTTTTAACACCGGCAGATGTTTATAAAGTCTGGCGGACATGACGATTTATCACGTTCTTCTTTTTTTTCGGGATATAAACCACTTGACGGTCGGAAAGCAATCCTGTTCTGAGACAGTACCGCTCCGGAGTTTTTGCTTTATAGTCTATCATTAGGTAGCCGAAAGGTCAGTCGACCGCGTCGTGATAACACTCCATAAAGTATTTTGTGTTTCCCGGGTACATTTGACGTCCTAGCATCGCTACTTGATTGACGTCCCGAGGATTTTTAAACATAATCATATAATTAGCGTTTAAGCTTATGGTTCGGCTGGACTTACCCTGGGCAAATCAATTTTGCACTATGTAAATAGAGCTGAGATTGCGGTGGTGACAATATTGCGTGAAAACGCGTTGAAGTTCCACGTTAGCGCTAGCTTGCTCCATTAAATCATCCACCACGAGCAGGTTTGTCTTGGTGACAGGCAGTAAATCATCATCATTCAGAGTCTGGGGTATTCCTTGCACAAATTTAATGTCACACAATTGAAGTAAATCATCGTACAAAGTTTGCCAACAATCATACAACCAAACAATGTTTTCAATTTTCTTGGAAATGATATTCAAACCTTTTTCCAACAAAAGTTTTACAAAATAAGACTTTCCAGAGTTGGACGGCCCACTCACGACACAACTGAAAGGGTGTTGAAGTCTGAAATCAGGAAACATCCTGAGACCCTCTGTGCATCATCTGATCAGTAGCCATAAGGAAGCGTACTGAAATCGTGTAAAAGTCTACGTTTATTGTACACCACCTTATACCTTTTAACGACTGATTTGTTGTGCAATGTGAGAGACTTTTTATTCCTCACAATGTCTTCCGTCTGAGCCAGGATGTATTTGGATCTATCATGCGAAGTCACATAGCTGTCAACCAGACCGATCAGGGATTCGAGACAGATAGCTCGGGAATTTTTAGCATTCAGGGTTATCCCCTTAGCTTTCATGCACACTTTACCTTTGGCCGTTTCAAAACCATACGATTTGGGTCCACTAGACGAAAATTGAGTTATATGTTCTAAATCGTCTAATTCGCTAGTCAGCTCCCCTAAATGATCCCCCAGAGGAGGTTCCCAGTCCCCCTCCCAAGATACAAATATGACGCTGTCTGTGTCAGAGTATAGCAGTCGGTCGCCGAGTCTGTCCATCAATTCGTACAATTCCAGTCGGGCGTGCGCGGTAGTAAAGGCGCCTACAAAAGATTCACGTCGCGCGCCTTGCAAACATCCTCTTTGTCCGGTTTATGCTGGACGAGAGCTACGTCATCTGAGATGAATGAGAAATACGTCAACGTGTCGGTATTGCCAAAAACAATTCTGGTGAAATCTTCAGGGTCGCTCACCAGAATAGAATGAGGTAAGTTCTGTCTTAAAGAGAAGCGTCCCCACAAACTATTCAGAATTAATTTCGTGATTGCCCTCTGGGCGGCGTTGTACTTGATCTTTTCGGGGTCAAGTTGAATTCCCTCTTTTTCAAAATACTTGCGAATGTAAGTCTCTTTCTCGGCATCCGTGACGACATTTGACGGGTAGCCGGACGCTTGTTGTTTCAAACGCAAAAACGTTTTTACGTATTCGGCAAACAACGTGTCTAACCGCTGCGGAAAATGCCAAACCTCGTCTATCTTGGCTACCACATAACCCTTCTCGATGGCTTTTAAAAGCTCGATACTGACCCAACAGCCCGAGAGCGATCTTTCCTCGTCCGTGTGGGTACAGCTCGTGGTCTGGTTTTGG
Organism: Squalius cephalus; assembly: GCF_949319135.1. Taxonomy (NCBI): domain Eukaryota; kingdom Metazoa; phylum Chordata; class Actinopteri; order Cypriniformes; family Leuciscidae; genus Squalius; species Squalius cephalus. Next base: position 35,294,726 of record NC_137137.1, read on the forward strand.
TCGTGAGCGCAAGTTCTACATAACGGAAACATGAGTTTTCCTTGGCATCTGTAAGGGAGAACCGGGTGCAGTAATTTACAGGGAGGGTACACAGTTGCTTTGATAAGCCCGTAATAATTTTCAATCGGTTCAAAATCTTTGAAAATTATTTGGGGATGTTCAATCGGGTAGCTTTTCCTTGCCTGACAAAAGGGATACAGACTGGTGAAAGTACCTTATTTTCTCATCTCCGGTCACTTTGTGATACAGTTTATAGGCGTTCGTTCTCCCACCGTACAGAGCCTCTCGTGGGTTCAATCTCTCTGGGGCGGAATAATTGGCCATAAATTCTATCACAGAGGGATCAGCCTTTTTCATGTTGTTCCATTGGCATTCCCAAAGAACTTCGATTTGCAAACCGTACACGTTCCGCAGAATTTCAACCTTATCGTCAAAACTGGTTCCTGAGAACCCCATAGGGCACTCCGGACAAGGGGTGCATCTGATGGGGTGCAAAGCGACAGCAATGACCATGGAAGATGCAACCGGCGTACTCTGAGCCGTGCCTCACATTGTCCTGCTCGTAGTAGCTGTCTAAAAAGTACTTACCGATCGATACTTCGCCGTGGTTTACGGCGTGGTGAAAGTCCACGTTTTGAGTCTTTTTTACATACTCGAGCCATTCGATCGAACCACTTGAGTAGGACTTATTCTGATGGACGTACGCTTTGTTATGCGTGAGGGCGAGAGTGTTTCTGGCGAGATAATGTGTTTTGAAGACCCCCATCGAACAGCCGGCGATCGTCGTGAAGCCAAAAGGGTCAAGTTTGGTGCATTGTATGAAAGACTCTCTGTATTTCATGCATCCTTCGCGTAATAAGACGACGTCGTTAACGCCGTACGCGTACAGTTCTTTCTTGAAGTCAAAGAACTTACCCTCAACCGTGCGGTACCACTCATCAAACTTTTCTCTGTCTTTATCCGACATGTTATCGTAGTTGTAGAACTTTTTGTCGGGGTATGGTCCGAAATAGTTCTCATTTTCCACCCTGTTGAAAAGATGGGGGAAGTAGCCTTTTTCAGTCGTCGTTAAGTCTTACGTCGCGGGCATTTTGGCAAGAGCCATTGGAAAAAATGAGTAGCTATCGATATATCGTTGGGCAAATGACTCATCGTACATGAAAATTAATTTGCATCCTTGCATTATGATCTCAAGCGTGATCCCGGCTTTGCAAAAATACTCCAGGATTAGAAAGGAGTCAAATCTGGAGGCGTAATGAGCGATGAAGCAATAGCCTTTATATCGGGGTTGTCTGAAATGGTTGATTAGCTTAGCTATGCAGTTGGTACCCTGGGACGTAAATTTCTTCCCTTTGAATTAGCAAACAAAATTAGCCACGTGCCTACCGTTTTCGTAACGCGTTTCAAAATCGTAGAAGATGTATTTCTCACACGTTTCCTTAGGCACTAGGGGTTGTATGAAGCATTGGTGCTCCCCCACGTCCACCAGACGCTCTCGACAATGCACGCATCTGTCCGGGGCGCACATGTGTTTACTTTTCTTATTCCCCGGTTTAACGTCGTAACGTCTGTTACATAGTTTGCAAAATTTTATAATATCACAGGCGGGGTATTCCTGACCGGGAGGTGTGTTTTTTTAATGCATTTCATAGCAATAGGCAGATTTACAGTAACGCAAACAATCGGGGCAATGTATGATTCTTACAGGGAACGTGTAACAATCGGCGTCAAAACAGATGTTGCAGGCATGCTTACATCGGTGGTTTCTGCGGTTGGTGTAACTTTTGTAGCAGAATGGACACACGTATGACGAACCCATGAACGCTGGCAAATTTAGTATCATGTAGTAATGGTCATTGTGGAGATATAGGAAAACTGTTTTTGGATGGGGTTCATCAGAATTTTTGTACGTTTCTAAGACCATGGCGTTAGATCTGTGAAATACAACGATTTTAATGTCTAGCGCACATTCAAACGATGATATGTCGTCAAGATCGAATTTGTCTTGGATTGAGAAGCCGACGATGTTTTGGATGGCAGTAGCCAGTTTTTCTAACTCTCTCTCGGGTAATTGCGGGTTAAAAAAACGTGCGAGACAGATGGAGAAGCACAAATTATTTGAAATATTTGCGGGGCAGAATAAGCTCGTCTTTTTTCTTTTAATTACCTGATCAACGGCCAGATCTGTAAGTTTACTTCGACCCCCGCCTTGTCTGTTCATGGCTACTGAAGCTTCAAATTCGACGGCATCGTCAGATAGTAACCGATTGTTGCTCTGTAAAACTTTTTCAATTTGATCGAAAAGCGAATCCATGTCGTAATTATTACCGTGAGTTAAAACTCCGCTGACTGATGTTTGGAGACTGGGAGCTGACAATGTAATATTGATTACGGGAACATTGTGGTCGAATTCTCTAGCAAAATTAACAATCCCACTGAGCATGTCGTGTAAGCGGGTGTGATAAGAGGCCAAATCTGTAGAGTTAATCTCTCTCAGATTCATAGTCCTTCTCAATGTTACGCTATTGAAACGAGGTCGTGGTAAAACATGATATCCGTTAACGCCCCCAACCTCGCGAATCAATCTATCAATGTCCGTACGGCTTAATCGAGTCTGTGTAGTAGGGTCGACATTACCTGATGTGGATGGTTGTGAAGTATCATTACCGTCAGGGTGCTCTGGTGGTGGTTGGTTGTTTAAAACACCGCCGAATTGTACAACAGGATCGTTGTCTACATTTGGCACATGATCGTACAAATTCATATTTGGATTTACAGCTAATTCAAAAAGATCCAAATTAGCGAAGGCTTGTGAAGATTCTAAATTAAACAAATTCTCTTCTAAGTACAAAATCAGAGTATATGTAAAAAGCATACATGAAATAGTACAAAATCAGAGTATATGTAAAAAGCATACATGAAATAGTACAATATAAAATCAGAGTGTAAAAAAATCGTTACATGATTTAATGGAACACATCTATTTTACTCATCTGACTGTTCGACGAGAATGAGAAGAAGATGATGTATCAAAAGTACCAGTTCACGATGGTATTCGGTGAACATGCGTTCGTTTCTATTGATACGTCGAAATATTTCATCGGCCAGATTTTGAATAAATCGATCTTGCGCATCGACTCTGCTATGTACCTCCAGCTGAGAGCTGCGAAGATCACCGCTCAATGCGGCTAATCTACTACGTGTTTCGATCTGTGCGTCACGAACCTGAACGTGTAGTGTCTCTAATCTACTACGTGTTTCGCTGTGTGCATGAACCTCCCCGTGCAGTGTCTCTAAACAGTTTTGTGTTTCGCTGTGTGCATCACGAAACTGTTGTCTCAATGATTCTATTGAATCAATAAGCGCACGCATCAGAGGAGTAGTACCGTCATCATCAACTGTCTGAGACCTTGCTGCTGGTGCTACTTCTTCATCCTCAATGTCTCCTTCGTCTTCTTCCGATGATTGGTGAAAACTGGAAAAACTGGTGAAAATTGGTGTTTTCATCAATTGTTTGATTAGCGTTTATGTCCGCTACCTCGTCGTCGCACTCACTCGCCCAAGAACCACACTCCCATGCTTCCAGTTGGTCACTATCCCAAGCCGTCACATCATCATGCTTTCCGGTTGAGCCTGTTGTGTAGAAAAATAACAAAAATCTTAATAGTCTGTTTCAATTAGGATTTTTAAACTCCCGATAATGTAGTTAGGCTTACCGTAAAACACAGTCGTGTCAGGACTGGGGTGCTGGTTGCTTGCCCCACTGGTAGATGGACCGGCTGACTGGTTGACAGGTGGGGTACCAGGGAGAATGGCAGGCGGGGTGGAAGGTGGGGTGTCGGGTAGAATGGCCGGAGGGGTGCCAGGAGGTGTGGCAGGAGGGTTGGCAGGTGGGGTGATAGGACTGGGGGGTGGGGCGGCAAGTGGAATGGCAGGTGGGGTACCGGGCGAACTGGAACCGACGGTCTTTCTGACCTTTCTCAAAGGTTCACCACTTGGTCCAGCACTCTCATCATCATCATCATCATCTTTCGTAAGATCTACCACAGCCGATACTGTGAATTAAAACTTTAGTTAAGATAATTGAAATAAAATAAGTTCATTTTAATTTATAAAACAATATAAAAGATAAGTTCTCACATGCATCATTAATGGCTTGGAAGGCGACCAATTCAATATTCGGGGTATTCGAGCCTGGAAAATATAAAACATGTTTAAGCATGAAAGACAATTTAGTGAGCTTATTTTATACACATCAACCGTGAATAATAAAACACATACGCATGTAGCATGTAATGTAACCTGGATCTCCACCCTTCAGCCTTGAGAGGGCGACTGACGCTTGAATCTAAAATGCTTGTTCTTTTAGCAAAATTTTATGACACACACACACACACACACACACACACACACACAGAGCATGGATTAAAAAAAAAATAAAAAAAAAATAAAAATAATAATAATATAAATAATTACATTAAAAAAAAAAAAATTTAAAATAAATAATTAAAAAAAATAAAATACATTTAAAATAAATAATTTAAAATAAATGAATTCATTAAAATAATTAAGTTAAAAAGATTAGGCACTATTTCACAAAACAGCTTGTCGTACCAATAACAACCAGAAGATGGCCCTATTTCACAAAACAGATTGTCGTACCAATAATAACCAGAAGATGGCAACAGAGCGCTATGTGCATTCGGTTTCAACCACAGTCGAGGAACAATTTTACAAAAACAGGATACACTTCTTACCTACCCGACGCTAAGGGGTGCTATGTGGCATCGGTTTAAACAACAACAACAACAACCAGGTTGAATGGACCATAGATATCATATAAAGGCTAGATGTCTTAAGGCGGAGTCACTTCCGGCATCACCGGCGGCTCTGTGAATTAAGGTGAGTGATCAGCACGCACACAAATCCTCTTATCTCGCTGAAATCTGGACGGATTTACAAACGGTTTGGTTTCTTACAAACGTTATTAACGTGGCTATAATTCTGAATGCTTAAACATTTTGAACATAATTATTCATATGTATGCAGTATAATAGCTACATCTCTGACGTTTATAACAAACCAAACCGTTTGAAAATCGGTAGAAAATTTAGCAAGTTATGGTTATTTAAAAGTACATGCACCATGTTATGAGTGAGCGAGCACCCTGTCGTAAGATGGCCGCCGTGTGCGGATGTCGAGCTCCATTGGCCAGCAGCGCGGACGAGACATCTAGCCTTTATATGATATCTATGGAATGGACCGCTTTCAGACAGTGTTAAAGGGTCCCGACACCCTAAACCAAAATTTCTGAGATTTTAACAGAGGTATGTGTGTTGAACACCATTGAAGACAAAGTTAGCATCTGTTAGATTTAATAGTAGGGGGAAAATGGTTACATTTGAGTTTTTATACGCTATTTTTGTCTTCCTGGTTTAAAATCTTCATCGTGTCCACGTCACTGGCTGTGACGTGGCAGAGCACTATAGTACTCTGATGACTCATCGGTGTCTCATAATTATTAATGAGACTGAGTTTTTTATCCAATGAGGAGACACTTTCTATTAATTATTCATGACACCACGTGGATCTTTCCAATGACAGACATGTCAACCTATGATATCGTGTAGTAGATGAGAGAGGCAATGATGGGACGCGCGTTTGTTTTCGTGGTGCAAAAGTTCCAGTGCATCTTTCCTCGCGATGCTGCCAGGGCTAGACTCTGACTGCGGGCGGCTGGTTGGCCATCAACCACGGACACTTCTAATGTGTGTGTAGCAACCATTCAACGGGAAAATGGTGGACTTCGACCTTGTACACCAATGCAGGTTTCGTCTTGCGAGTGATGTGGTCCCGAGGACTTTTCTATCGCTTCAGAGGTGTGTGTGTGTGTGTGTGTGTGTGTGCGCGCGTGTGTGTGTGTCTAAAATGTAACCCTGACTGTTTTACTTGCCTTTTGTTAAATAATCACTCGTTATTAAAATTTAGATATTTCGATAATACCTCAATTGTATGGAACGTATGCTTAATTTGTGCAAATTTCTATGTCACTGTCCATCTTTATTATGTGGGTTTATGGGGCGCGTAGATCTAGGCTATGTACGGAACGTTTTTTTTTTTAAGCGATTTTTTTATTTATTTTCAAATATATGGATTTATAGTGTGTATATAAACAAATATATTTTATAATGACATAATTATACATATACATGTGCATTTATATGTTTTAAATACAATTATAAGGTATCAGTGTATTTCATTAGACTATAACTTTGCCAGCTATAAAAAAATCTAGCATTTCCTCACGTGTTACCACTGATTTTTAGTGACAGTCGATAACAAGCACAAGCCCTGAAAAGTGAAGCCAAAACGTCTCGATCGCCCCCCGGTGACTGGTCCTAGTATAGGTCATAAGCCCCGCCTCCCCGTGTTAGTCAACGGGACGCGAGACAAACTAAACAATTAAATTACACTTCAAATATCTTTTTCCAAAGGTGGTTTCTTTCATTTGCTGTCGTTTTTATCACGCTGATGTAAGTTCAAGTGTCTGTTTCAAAAATAAGTTGGTTTTTCGTTAGTTACGTGATGCGGTGGTGCAACGTCATGATTGACAGCTGTGATTGACAGTTTCTCCGAGCGAAGTAGTCACTGAAGCACCAACGGACATTTTTTTCGGGATCTTCGGAGGACTGAGGAGATTGTATTTACTTTATTTTAATAAGCCTCTTGTCGTACTGCAATCAATTTTTAAAAAAGTGTGCAGAATGCACTTTCCCTGCGAGAGTGAGGGCGGAGCGTTGATTTCACGGCTTTACTTCCTGCTCACGACTGCGCAGGTCTGGCCCCGAGATCGCTACTGCGCAGACTCAAGTTCCAAGATGTCAGCGCCATATCGGGACACTGGCGGCTTCAGTTCTCATCAATGGAAGAGAGCGAAGGGGCGTCGTCCATCTTTTTTTACAGTCTATGGTCGATATGCATGCATGGGCCACTGGCGATGACAGTCCCCCCTTCTCCCCTGCCGTGCCACACCACACCCACTTCCCCTCCCTTCTTCTCACAGCCACCACGCCCAATTAAGTTGCATTTTTCAAAAAGATTGTGAGCTAGACTTGAGCTGAAAGAGGGGGGTGTCGTGACCCTTTAAAACAGGCTTTTGTGTTTTAAAACATCGCGAAAACACATCGACCTAGCTTCAGAACCATGTAGACGGCGGAAAACTAGTTTGGTAAACAATAACACGTAGAACTCATAGAACATAAGCCACCGTTAGCACGCAGATGATATATGCTAAGCCAAGAACTATAATAGAACGTCGAAATGAGATCAGATGGGTAGAACACAACCACAGCAAAGACGTAATGAAAGCATATGGGAAAAACATTTTTTCTCTGAAACATGTTTGTTGTGAGCATAGAAAAACATTGTAGCATGCTGGCTAAACACCCGACGGTCATTAAGGAAGGCATACTCTTTTCATAATAAAAGTCATGGGTAACGCTATGTGGAAACGCACGAAATTATAATTGTGTTTTTCTGAAACATAGACCAAAACTAGATGATATAAGATGGCAATCAGATTTATGTGGCTAGGACAGAGTGTAATAACCGAGAAATGATGATATGATAACCCATCAGCCGTCACCAGGACGTCTTTTTGACAAAACAGTTTCACAATTACCAGATTAATATCATAACAATGATGAAAATAATATAGCAACAATAGAGATTTTAACAGATGAACCCTGCAATAGCTGACAAAGCCGGTAAAAAACAGCAGACAGCAGTTAAAACAGTAATAGCAGCCAACAGATAAAAATAACAGTTAAAAACAGCAATAGCAGACAGCAGTTAAAAACACCAGACAGCGGACAAAAATAACAGATAAAGCCAACAGATAAAAATAGGAGACAAAACAGTTAAAAACAGCAGACAGCGGATAAAAATACAATAGTTAAAACAATCTTTTTAGATAAAACAGAGAAATAGCAGCCCCAGCAACTAGTCAATCAATGTTTAAAAACAGTAATGAATTATTCCTAATGTATAAAAACAGCGGATTAATATAACATAAAACACTTACTTTTTTGCATCTTGAAAAGGTGTGCAGATGGTCAGGGTAGAGAAGAGAGTTGACAAAAAACTGATGGTTTGGCTGGAATCCAAGCTTTTATTTATAGACCTGTGGTGACTGTGGTGAAAAACGGTACTTTCTCCACGAGATGGAGCTATTGCACAAGGAATAAATTTGTGCTCCAGGAAATGCTCTATCACGAGACAGGATGAGCAGGTCCTAACCAAACCGTAATAATTTATTTCAACCTGTCAAACGGACTGCAAAAATGTCCAGCATCTGTGTTTTTTAAAACAAATGGCTGCTTTATTCAACCCTGTGTAGCAGAGATAATGATTGTTACAAAGACACCTATATCAGCGTTATGGCCGATTCAGCGAATACAGACCGGAAAGTCAGCATACAAAGTGAAAGACAGGACATAGACTAACTAACTAGCTATAATTTAATTAATCCTGTCAAACAGACTGCAAAAATGTTCAGCATCCGTGTTTTTTTGTTTTTTTGTTTTTTTAAACAGATGACAGAAAATACAACCCTGTGTACCAGAGATAATGATTGTTTACAAAGGCGCTTACATCAGCGTTATATATTGTGTGATGTATTCTTTTATCCTTATTCATTTATTCTTTTGTGTGATAGACACCACACTGATTTTTTCATAACCTGTATGTTGTTGTTTTTTCTTCAGTGCTCTATAAACATTTAATTGCTTGTATAATTGTTTTTCAATGGTCGTGTGACACACTTACACAGTCTTTTTCTTCTCACTTTCCAAAGGGGCTCACAATGTGCTCAGGAATGCGGAGGAGATGCTGACACATCTATATAACAGCGCCTTCAAACTTTCTGTCAAAACCACATGATCTAGGCATAAAAAGGTTCAAATAGGGCAAAACTTTCTGTCAAAACCACATGATCAAAGACGAGCAAGGTCAATAGGGCAAACCATAACAACATATGCTGGAAAGACACCGGAAGGTCAACCTGTCAAAACACATGAACGAAGGGATAGGAAGGGTCAATAGGTCAATCCATAACAATACAGGCCGGAAGGGAGACCGGAAGGTCAAGGTCAACCGGAAGCCATCAATCATTTTGACACAAGGTATAGCATAAGGACTACTCCCAGTTAACCTTCCGAGTTTGTCTGTTGTCAATATGACCAGTTGCATAAACAGAGCCACTATGTTAAGCCTGTCTTAATAAATATAGCAGGGGCGATTCTAGGATTTCAATATTAGGGGGGCTCAGCCACTTATTATAAAAAATAATAATTTAATAGATATTGTTTGTATACTAGGGTGGGCATGAACAATACAGTTCTACACTAAGTACACATCAAGTCAATCCCTGCATATTTAATACATTTTTAATCAATTTTAAATAACTAGTTATTCATTAAGAATTTACAAACTTTATATTATTGTAATTGTCTAGATTGCTAATTTTGTAGTGGTCTCTTATTATTTATTTTTTTTCATAGCTGAATATGTTTATAAATATACACTCACCTTATGGGAAAATATAACCTATCTATCTAGAGACTGGGAATTTGAAAGTGAAAATTATACTGCATTCATGCTTTTTCATCATGGGAGAAAAAATGTAAAACATTTAAGAGTGTCATTATAGAGAATCCAAAACCAAGCATGAAGAGCAAATTAGTTATTGGCTGCTAGCTTCCATATATAATTTATAACAGTGTTATGTTTTCCCAAAACAAATTTAGGATTATTGATGATAAGCAATACTGAATGTTTGCCCTGTAATATTCCCAAAATGTGCCCTGTAAACCTTTAATGTTGTAAACTGGAAATGCTGAGGTTCTCTTGTGTGCTATTGTTTGCTTGTGTAGTGCAGTGCATTTTTATTGTTGAGTTTCAACATTCCTCAAACCAAAGGTCTGCATGTAATTGAATATGAGACAGATGATCAACTCCAGCAATTTTGTTACCAAGAATTTAAGGACATTAAGGTGTGTTCTGAAATTCTGAAAATTCCTCATGTTGTTTCAAACCTGACTTGAACTGGAATTACAGTTAGAGTCAATCAGTTCAGTCAGTTGACAGACGGGCAATTCCACGCAAAGGTCATCTTTACCATGAAAAAATAAAGTTTTTACCTAAAGATCAAAACCCCTTTTAAGTTGTCCATTTAGGTCTGTAATATACTGTATTAATGTGCTGTATCAGAAATTTTAAGAAAATTGCCTTGTTTTTCCACCACATATGAGGTGAGCAACAATGCTAAAATTTTCATTTCAACCAGCCATATTTCATGCTTTCAAAAGAGGTATCAAAGACCCCCCTTTTAAAAACTTAATTTGAACATAAAGCATTTTGCTGAAAGATGGAGGCATGCCTGAGAAATAAATATACTAATTTGGTCATAACAGCACTGCCTGTTGAATTTATAAGGGCTTTCATAAAGAGGTCTCGACGCTTCAGTGCTCTGTCACGTCCGTAACGTTTTAAAGATTAAGTTTATATAATATAACAATTATAAATGCAAATAACTTGAAACTTTATATGCAAAGCTAAACTATGTTTATGCTTACTAGGATCGACATTTCATTCCACTACTTTGCTCTGAACAACCATAATAATGCGTTACGGACGCTTCACATCAAATCATATGCACTTGTGATCGGTTTCAGGCTTACCATATATTCAGTGCATATCCAATAATCGCAATAATATTTGTGCTTTGTTAGTTTTAATATGAAAAAATGTCTCAACTTTCAAATTCAGTCTATTTTATAACAAAATGTAAACAATAGAGACCGCTCTTTAATACGGCGTGGTATATTTCTGTATATAGCGCCTCAGTGCGCGGCGGATAAAGTGCACATGAACGGATCTTCTCTTCCTCTGCCAGTTACAGGACGAAATATGAATATCAGAAGGTAGTATATGATACAGTACAACTTAAAGAAGAGCATGTGTCTTATAGCCATAGGACACTTCCTTCGGGATGTTGCGTTTTTCCCTCTTGGTTAAAACATGAATATTCATCATAATCCCGCGATCAAGCTGACAAAATAATAGTGATATTGCAATCATTTTGACTCACGACTTAAAAGTAGTTTAAAAGTAGACATTTCAGACGTCCTATAGATATATTTCTCAGGTATGTGAGGCAAGTAGCCTACATTATACGCGGAGTTTCGGTTCATTTATGAGGCGCGCTCCACTTCACGCGACGGCGCCTCTGTGTCCTGATTATATTGTCTGCTATAGCCTATTTTCTTGTTATTTAAAAAATCCAGGCAATTGGTTGATGAAACATTGATTAAAATTAAGATACAATTTATACAAAACGAAATTCACATTAAAGAAAGGCTTTCTACAAAAAAAATTTAAAAAAAAGAAGAATTGGTCAAAATCATGTCTGCCCGCTGATATACTGTATCCGATATATTGCGCATCTTATGATCTTACTCATGCTGTTATCCTTTCATATAATCAACATATGAAATAAAACATACAATTATTTTATTTAAACATTAATATGAGACTAAATGCCTACTCAAATGTAATGTTGGAGCAGGATTTGAGTGAACACTGTTTTACCGGTGAGCATGTTGGGGGAGAGGTACGATTTTCGAACAAACATCAAATATTATTTTTGCTTATAATACCAATCCTTAATATTTGGTGTTTTAAATGCCTGTTTGAGGTCTCTGTGAACGTTTTAAAGCAATATTTTAGTGCCGTTTTCAGAGCGGTCACATCCGTAACGGAGAACTGTCACGTCCGTAACATTGTTTTTTCCTCATAAATGCGAAAACGAAAAATAACATAAAATGAATATTTTATGTTCTGTGGAGAGCCAACCCTTCTTCATTCGGTGGGTACTATTACTTTTGGTTTGCGCAGTGTAATTCACAGAATTACTAAAAAATATTTTGGCAACAAAAAGTTAGAGATTTTTTTTGTCACGTCCGTAACGCATGTGTATTTCCCTCATATTAAATATAAAACGCATGCGTAGACTGATATTTTTCTAATGTCTGGACTCCTTTATTAAGGGAGTATGGATATATAAACAGACGTTTACAATATATTGGTATTAAATGCATTTTCTGAGAATTTATATTTCAAGTTTTGACTGCAAATGTCACGTCCATAACGCTGGAATTGCCCAGACAGTTTACTGAAAACAAAGTTCGCAACACTTCCATATAGGCCTAGAAAAATGAGTAAGAGGATCCAGTCTCGAACTATAGCTTTGGATAGAGAAACATAGTATTTATAGTCATATGGATAATCAGTTGATGCCTTTCCCACAAGTTTTGAATAGGTTAACAGTACAGAAAATTGCAAATACCAAAAACAATAACAACAAAAACACACACATTAAAGCTCCAATATGTAGGAATTTTGTAATAAAATTTCCGAAAATAACTTGCACAGTGTGATATATTTCCTCCAGTTGTGTACTTACAATATCTCAAAAGTCTCCAAAGATTTTGTTATTTCAGAGAAATTCCGATTTTAAATAACTGGCCGTCCCGGAAAAGAAATGTCGCGCCTCAGTGACGCAATGTCCGCTCTATCCTTTTTTCCGGTGTGGACCATGTGATAGGATATTCCACCACACCGGATTTTTTTATTTATTTTTTACAACAACTTTATTGAGGTTTTTTTTCTTATCACAATAAACAATAAAGACGTCTGACAAAGAATAAAAAAAGAATAAATAAAAAATATGACCCACCACACCGGAATATCGCATGGTCAAATGCGGAAGTGGTGGTTAAAGCGTTATAGCCATAGACTGTATGGTTATAGCTGTTATGGATCACGAACTCTTTGGCGAGTATTGAAGTGCCAACAAAACGAAAGCGTCCATATTCGGATACACACGGAGTCGCGGACTGTGTGACAAACGGAGGAATAAAACCCGGATAAATATCGGCAGGCGATTTCGAGATGGAGAGAGCTGCGCGTCAATCTTGGACTTGACAGAGACTCTCTCGCGAGTGTATTGAGACAGGTAAGACATGCAACTGTCAATAATAGCACTTATAAACAAAGTTATATTGCTCTTTGTACTTTGGTAAGGCTTTTTATCACGTGTGGTGACCGAGATTATGGCAGTACAATTAAATACAATCGGATATGATGTTAAAAAAATATATTTAGTCATTACTTGCAAATGTTCGTTCAAATTTACTTTTAGATATTGGTTTGAACACGTTAAACAACACGGCATTAACCATAAAAACGTAAAACTGCACAACATTAACCAAACAAATCATTTGACAAATAGCTGTATGTTGTAACGGGATAATATAGCATAACATTTCACGTTCCTTGCAGTTCATTAATTATGATGACATAAAATAATACGATCAGACATACAGGTAATACAAAAACGAATAAATTACCTCATCCGTGATCATGATTCATTAATTCCATGTAGATATAGGGATCTCCCAGTCACGTGACCCCTAGCCGTGTGTCAGCCATTTTGACGGTATACATCCGTCAGCTACTCACATTGTCTATGGACTGTCTAATGGCAATAGATCTATTATTAGGGGTGGGTAATATATTAGGGAGTATATTATTATACTAATAATATAATTATTAGTATAATTGTTTTATAATTAGCCTAAATATTGCAATACTTTGCGCTACAGTATTGATATAATTGCGTGCGCAAAATATCTCGATACTGAACAGAATCGAGTTTTCCCCCACCACTATTATTAGCGCAGTGGCCTTCAGCTAACTCTTCACGTCATGTCATCGCACTTATTAGCATCACAAAAATATATATCAAGTATACAAGAGGAAGATAGGAATCATAGATCCATATGAAGCACCGCAAGTTCTTTTTACAGGCATTTAATGTGTAGAAAAACTTCCTGACATTGAGTTCGGTGACATTTACAGCTGACGTTACCTTATTCACTTCCCATCACGCTACACCAGAGCTTCATTAAAAGCATACAAAAGCAGGCTATCGGTTGTCATGGACATGTTACAAAAACTGAATAGACGTAAAAAGTCAAGTAACCTTGTATAATTTCATCTCAACTTTATTGTATATTTTACATGCACTTTTATTATTTGTTTACATTTTTCTTCTTGTACCTTATATCACAAACAGTTGGAAGCCAAGCACCACCATCAGCGTTTTGCCTGTATATTGCCGCCAACCACTTGTTTCTCCGTTTTGTTTCTTTCGGGATACGGTATAAAGATAGGCCTATTCCTTTTGTATGATCACGTATCTGATCGCATCCAACTGCACAGCATCGCTCGGGTATGATAGAATATCGCGACGAGCTGCAGTATCAATGTAGTTTATACCAGAGCCCGTCTCTGTTTATACTGTCTGTCTATGAGTATCACCGGCGGTTTAGCATTTTCTATTCCGTCAAAATGGCTGCTCCAAATGGCGTGACGTCACGCGGGATGTCCCTATATCGCTAGATGGTGAAAACGCATTAAAAACGACATCTCCCATCGTCACCTCCTTCATAGCGTCATCAAGCTTCGCCTTTGTTATTGTTGGAAACTGCGCCCTCTTGTGGTCAAATACCAAAGTCGCATACTGGAGCTTTAAGTATGCTTATGCATTGTTGACATCAGACACTGCAGTTGTCTTTTACATGTCTCATACAGCTGTCATTATAAGGGCGGAATAAAATGAATAAGAATAAAGTTCAAAATGAAAAATCTCTTTCTACAAAATATAACTTCCAACTGTAATGATTTTCAATTCATGATATAATAAAAGTGGGACTGTTAATCCAACCCCCTTCAGTAGAACACAAAAGTAGATATTTTATATACACAATATATTATTACAAACAACAACCAAAAAATAAAAAAACTTTTATAAAAATCCACATCTACACATTATATAATTATAGTAATAATGATTTTATATATATATATATATATATATATAGAGAGAGAGAGAGAGAGAGAGAGAGAGAGAGAGATTATTAGGGATGCACCGATACCACTTTTTCCAGAATGAGTCCGATACCGATACTCCCATTTTTGGTACTCGCCGATACTGATACCGATACCTGTATTTTCACTGCATTTCTCATTTTTAAATGTATTAGAAGATAAACCAAATGAATATAAATCATATTAGTTGGCTTAATTTGTTCATCAAATAAATATTTCCTATTTTACATTAGGTTTAGGCGGCTCTGCCAGTCAAATATCAATTCTTTATTCCAGTTTTGATACTACAAAAACAACCAGCCTAATTAATGTGATTTTAAAACATTATTTAAGACAAGTAAACAGTAAGTAATAAAATAAGAACAAATAATCAAATTACACATATATAGCACAAATAAATATAAAAGAACAAAGAAAGGCTACAAATGAAATAAACAGTGTTTTTAGAGTTTTTCGGGTAGATCTAACAGGTACAGACATTTGAATAAGTAATCAAATGTGAAAAAACATTGCATATTCTTTAATGTATAAATTAAATATAGATGGATATTTTTGTAAAGTTGAAAAGGGTAGCCTATTTAGTCAAGAGCAGTGAGTAATTTATTTGTCCATTGTTTGATTAACATAAACACAGCAGCAAGTTTATTAGACTGCTGTCCCTTTAAGACCGAACACATGGATTGTCTATTGGTGCGTTCAAGTCATCTTGTATAGATCGTATTTACGAGTTGAACGCACTTGAACGCCACCACAATGTCGTAAATACCAGTGGGGAGCTCGAGATTTTCTCTAAGCTCCGATCTTTACGAGTTGGGGGCGTGTCAGTGATTAACATGGTGGAATACACAATACGTTAAGGTATTTAGCTGTGATATTGTCAGGCTTTTCTATTTACAGCGCAGTTAGCTAATTGCCAACACAGAATATGATAGTATTATAATATAACAATGCAACATGTAACGATGAGTTGGCAGTGGCTTCATAAATTAATTAAAAACATAAAAATACAAAGTACACATGATGCACATTTCTTTGTTCTTCATTTTCTAGAACAAGTGTTTAAGAACCTTATTGTATTTTTGTGTAATTAATTAAGAGAAAGTACTCCGCCATTTTGCTCCGACGAAAGTGACTTGAACGCACGTCGTTATAAGCACGACTTCCCACCTCGTACGTACGAACTTCCCAGGAGGACTTGAACGCACCATATGTTCACTTGAGATATAACCGACTTTGTTTACTGGGATACTCACCAAGACGGGCGTTTTTACATAAACTTGTGTGAATTCATCACTAGTACAAGTGCAATACGTGAGACAATTCAATTCAGTATTCGCTGAATACTGAATAATCAAGACGTTGGTTTTCGGAGCGGTCGCTTTGGATGTTTCGTTCATGGAACTTCTTGACCTGCAAACGTCCTGTAATAATGTAGAGATTCGGTAACCACCCATTATACATAAATCAGGTAACAGTTCATGTTTTACTTACATATACGATTTAGTTTGAATCCAAATAACACGTGCTGAGTGAACGATCAGCAATCAAAAGCATTCAACAGAAGTGCGCTCTCTCTCTCTCTCTCTCTCGCTCTCTCTCTCTCTCTCTCTCTCTCTCTCTCTGTGCACTGGCATCTGCGCTGTGCGCTGTGCGCTGATCAGCTCGCGCATCACAGCTATAGACGTTACTATTTCGTTTAATATTCCACTAATAAGATACATTTACTTCATAGACAGTCTTCTTTTTTATCCCCATTATACCCTCTGTTGTCAGTGTTTCTTTGTCTGGACACAAACACTGTTTACAATCTGCCTGGTATTGGTTGTTTGTATCTGAGCATTTTTATGAGTACAAGTAGGCTACATGAGCTCAGTATCGGGCCTGATACCGTGCATCCTTATATATCATTGATTTCATATTCAGTTTCATGGACAGCCTCGAGTTAGTATTTTGTAATTCGCTCCGTGCACGGCGACCGTTGACGTTCGAACTTGAGTGTGTGGGCCAGTACTTCCGGTGATCTGACAGCGAGAGCGAGAGACAACAGCGACCGAGTTCCATTACCACAGAGATATTTTTTCACAATGAGTGTTTTTAGGATTCAAGAGAGGTGACTTGCCTTTCAGAGGGTGACAGCCTCAGCACTTCATCGTTGTGTGCCATTATATGTACCATTTCGTCACGTTACAACAGAGAAGTCAGCTTTCATGCATTCCCCGTTGTCGCATGCGGTACGGGCTGAGTGGATACAGAAGATCCGGAGGGATGACTCAACCCGACCAAATTTTTAAATGCATATAATTTTCAGTGTATTTCACCTGTGCGTTTCTATGCTTTCTATTACTGCATTTTTTTAAATTATTTTTTTATTTTTTTATTGCAGCATGAGTCAAATAATCTTCTGTTCGTGAACAGTTGTATTTCATTCATTAATCTGACTATGCATTCGTGCATTTAATTGCCATTGGCTCGTGCGATAGTAATATGGATCTTGGTAGTATTTTAAGTTATAATTGATTCTATAAGCAACTATAAAAGATAATTTTCGTCTCTTTCTTCGGCTCCCTGCACCGGGCGTAATGCGAAACCAGAAGTGTCTAACCGCACACTTGCTGATCCGAAATCCAAAATGGCGGCCACGTGCAACTAGTCTATTAGGTCGGAAAAATCCTTATTGAGAGAACTTTTGTGTTCATACTGTGAATTGTGTCTCTTTTCCTAAACAGGTGCGAAGATGAGAATGAAAAAAGCAGAGAAAATAGCATTAATTCTCACAGCTGCTGTGTGTCTCTTCATTATTATGAACAAAAACGACACTGAAGACGACGTTATATCAAATAGCAAAGACACATATGAGATGCTCCGTCATCAAATCCACTTGCCCAGATCCAAAACTGTCCAGCCTTTGTCTTCACGTTGTCAGCAGAATATGTCGGCTTATAATGTGACTGGATTTTCTACTCTGCCAGGTCATATCCAAGATTTCTTGCTTTACCGACACTGTAGGAATTTTCCCATGCTGCTCGACCTGCCTAATAAGTGTGGCGGACCCCTGAACTCTGCAGATGTCTTCCTTCTGCTGGTCATCAAGAGTTCTCCAGAAAACTATGATCGGCGAGAAGTCCTGCGGAAAACATGGGCTAAGGAACGACTGCACAAAGGTGTGTGGATCCGTAGAGTCTTCATAATCGGACAAACTAAAACTGGCTTTGAGAAGAGCAGGCTGAATAAGCTATTGAAGCTGGAGAACAATGAGAACAAGGACATTTTACAGTGGGACTTCAATGAATCTTTCTTTAACCTCACACTGAAGCAGATCCTTTTCTTAGAGTGGATGGAAAGATGGTGCCCACAGGCTAGATTTCTCTTAAACGGGGACGATGACGTCTTTGCCAATACGTTTAACATGGTTGAGTACCTTCAAGGTCAAGAGGACAATGATGGAAGTAAACATCTCTTTACCGGGCACCTCATCCAGAACGTAGGGCCTATTAGACACTCTTCAAGTAAATACTTTGTCCCAGTGCAGGTTCAGGAGTCTGAGAGCTATCCTCCTTACTGTGGTGGAGGAGGCTTTCTTCTCTCAGGCTTCACGGCCAGAACAATCTACAACATGTCTCACTCTATAATTATATTGCCCATTGATGATGTTTACATGGGAATGTGTTTGGAAAAGGCTGGTCTCAAACCCACATCCCACTTTGGTGTAAGAACCACTGGTCTTCATGTCCCAGCTGAGAACGTTGACACATTTCACCCTTGCTATTACAGAGAAATCATTTTAGTCCACAGATTTCTGCCGCACATGATTTTTGTGATGTGGAATGAAATACAAAACCCACGTTTGCAATGTGGAAAAACAAATTCCTCTCTTCAGGGAAGCCCATAAACAAAAGAACATGGTGTGTGGTTAATTTTAAAGGGAAACATAATAGCTTGCTGGAATTGATGTAATCAATTTTGTTTTTAATCAATGAATGAACTTTTAATGTTTTACCATGTCACTTCTCAAGAAAATGATTTGGTGTATTGTATTGCACTTTAACGGAAATGAAAATGGTTGTTGACTCCTTTCTCAGCAGAAGTTGGAGTCTTTCTGGTCTTTATTCTTTCTTTTAAATGATTAGAGAGTAGCCTGGGTGCCAGCCCGAACCCCGCCCACAAACTTTTTGGTCGGGAAGTTCGGTCTGGACTCGATCCGTTGAGGAGTAATTATGCTCGGCTCCCAGAAGGCCGAGCCAATCAAATTGCCAGGGTGGGCTTTAATCGATGATGGACAGATGATCTGCGGTTACATAATCACCCACGTCATCAAATAGCGCTTGGGTTGAATTGGTTTTCAACAAAAGATGACTGCAGCAGGAGAATTAAGATGTTTAGATTCCGCTATCACGTCTGTTATAAAAGAAAACGACAGCGCATTAATTTTAAAAGACGAACAGAGAACTGGTGGTGGGCAGATCGAGGCTTCGTGAAACAATGAAACAGTTGAAGCAAATGTGCCATATTGTGTCGAGGCTTCGAAACAATCCGACACCCGTCTCAACGGTCGACACTTGCAGGTGCTGATCTGAAACAACCTTGACGAGCCATTAAAAATGTGTTTTTTTATTATTGTATTTTTCTAATATGTGAAGCTTGTAACCTGTAGGCTCCTCACTGTGCATAATGTTATTTTGGTCATGAAAAATGAATATTAATAAAAGAAATCAAGCCACAATATCTCATTTTTTTATAGATTTTTATTAAAAAATATTAATTTCTCTGCTGTGGAAGGACTTAATCTAATTCTTTTTTTAAAGATAATTTCTCCAGCCTTTGACAAACTCCTCTCACAAAAACCCACGAGGTCAAGATGCGTTGACTTCACTTTTATACAGATGTGCGAGTGTATGGTCTGTTCCCGACCCTGTTATATAAACTTTGATATATCCTTTTATTGAAACGGGTGCTTTTCTGTGCTTTTACTTTCACTTTTGCCGCAGAGACCCTTTTATGTCCTATAAATGTGTCATATTTTTGATAATCCACGCAGATTTCATCTGATGATTCTGTTTAAAGTTATTAATAACAAATCATGAATGAAAGAGAACTATATCTTTCCCTTTTTAAATCTAATATTATCAGGATAGTTAATTAAGTGTAATATGAAGTGGCATACTCTATGCATTAAATGATTGCTGCAAAAGCAAATTACACCTTTTTTACACCTCTGAATGTTTTTAGATGTATGGTGCTGAACTGTAACAAAGTACAGCAGGATAGAATCTTTCCATCATTTCAGTTCTTTTGAATCAAAGCGGTTCGCAAATTCAGATGATTCATTTGAATTATTCATTTCGTGAATCACGAATCTGAATCGCAATATTCACTGGACCACGCGCAAGTCTTTTTAAAGAGAAGTGTCTGTTCAAGTAAGCTTTAATGTGTGTTTTCAAATTATAAATAGGACATCAATTATTTTGATAGGCTACGTTTTGACATGTGATAAAGTTTGTTAATGGGACAACTCTCTTGTTCTCTAGAAATGTTTGTATTAATAAAAGGCGAATACCAACTTCAAAGGTCAAATAGTTATAAAATGCTGTATCATTTGCAGTTTTTCATGGTGTTGTGTAGATGTATCTTTATTCTCTTAGTTTGCTTTGTTGTTTTATGCACTAGAGATCCACTGAAGTAGGACTCACTCACTCACTGAATCATTCAGAGCAGTTCCCTTGAGTTTACTCTTACATACTTCAGCAGCACCTCACCATTGTCATAACCAGCTGTGCTGTTGTTTATAAAATTACTTGTACTTTTCATATTGATTTAGTATCAATTAGTTAATACTTACACATTTTTCTTTACTTATTTGAGCCAAACTTAAGTCAGACTCCATCAATGCATCATTATTTGTTATCTATGAAGATTGGATACATTATGCAACACAGAAGAACAATCAAAGAATATGAGGATATGTAAAATATGAGGATTTTTGTTTTGTGCAACACAGTGTTACACTTTGTTCTTTCTTGGGTGGAGGATAAGATATTGCAATTTATGACAAACTAAATGACAGACCAATGGTTAATCCGAATCTCGGTAGAACTTTGATCAATCGATTTTTCCAGGATCGGATGAACCATTAGACTGTCATTTAATTTGCCATAAATTGCAATATCTTTTAAACGATTTGACATATCGCCACAAAATTAGACAGGGATCATTCTCAACATGTCCTGAAGGTACCTGAGAAGTTTGAACTTAGCGCCACTTAGTGTTCCCTAAGTTCACGACATTTTAACATTAGAAAAAATATGAATACAAAATTTCTGATGTCAGCTCGGTCCAAAGATCATCTGAGCCAATTTTTGTAAGGATTAGACCAAATTTGAAGGAGTATAGGGAAAAAAAAACTGAATACTGTACTTTTCAAACTGGCAACTACTATAATGGGTGGAGTCTTATGTAAGATGTTGAATGTGATCAGCATGCTGAGAGGAATCTGGTGTATACGTTAAATTTAATTTTGTATACAGTTCAAAAATTATAACTGTTTTAATTATGAATTTTGAACTGGTGGTGGCGCTATAGAGTTGGTCCTAGAGACACCAAATTTGGTCAGATTACTATTCATTACCATCACTACAAGGGGACAAATTTTCATAATTTTCCTATAAGGTTCATAGGGATGCCATAGACTCCTATTTGAGAGAAATAATAATAAAGAAAACCAACAACAATTCCAATAGGGACTACAGCCCATTCAGAACTGGGCCCCTAAAGACTCTGGGTGTTTCATTTTAGCAAAAGTGTACAGCCTGCAAAACCAAGGTTAAAACTAGTTTAGATTATAGACTTTTAATTAAAATAATGTCAGAACTTTTTGCAGGCTTTTTGTTAACACTTGACCATGAATAGGCTTTAGAAAACCAAGCCAAGCATTTAACTGCTTCACATCATGAGTTCCTCCCCCAAGTTTAAGTTACAGGAAAAAAAGAGAAATTATTTGTTCTCAGTGAACAATTTAGCCCAAAAAAACATCAATGGAAAGCAGGTTTATTGTTTTGAAAAGCACAAATCTTCATCTCACTCCGTCCTATCGAAACCAGTTCTATAAAGCTCTTATGTAAAGCTATAGCAGGTATTGTATAAGAGAAGGCTGTAAAATGACAATGCACTTTTGACAAATTAGGGAAGTTGTGAACTTGGGATTTGCAAATGGATTGTTCTTTTGAGGCAGATCTTTTCAAATAATGGCTTGATCCAGTTCACAAGCTAGAGATTTGTTCACGAATAGGACTTATTCGGTTCTCTGTTTCATCTTACTGATTCATAAAATAACAAACATGTTGGCCTATTTCAGAAGATATATAACACAAGTCACAAGGACTTTTATGAATATTTTATGATGCTTGTGCATTTTTGCTGAAGCATGAAAGCCTCATTCATTGTGTTTGCTGGAAAAGAGTAACTTGAACAAATCTAAACTTACTGTAATAGTCTCTTGAGCAAGTTTGTAAAGTATTAACTCTGTTAGACAGGATTATGGGAAAAATATAACTCATTTCAGGTGATGCAAGTTGCTTGACTCTCAGACACATTCTGACTCCATGTATGAAGTGTTGCCTGGCGTCTGTCTGTGCTGCATGCTCTGAGTTCACACTCTTTGTGATGCTAGGCAAATAACTTGCTGACATAATTTGGTGTGGCTTCCTGAATTTTATTTTTGGGGGGGGTCCCATCTTAAAATGAGGGGGCAACTAATATATATAGCTTAACAGCAGAACAGTCATAACAGCCTACAACATAGCTCGGCGATTATAAAAAAGTGTCAATGATGTCATCATACTCAGAAAATACAGCACATATATATAGGAAATGTGGTCATCATTGGTTGTGAAGGCGGTTCATCAATAGCAGACAAGTCATTGGGCATTGTGCCGATCTGTGTCGTGAAGTCTCGCTGCTACACTCCTGTGATGAAATAGGGCTGTGCGTTTCTGTGTCCTGAGAAGACTCAGGTGCCGCTTCACTCGCTGTCGCCTCGTAGTAAGATGTAGATGGCACATTTTCTCCTTCTCGCTCATCTTTCCGTACTTTTTTTGAAAAAGCAAAATATAGTACTTTGCGCACCTGTCGCAAAACTCTCCGCATGAACTCTCACGCGAAGATGACAGCGTAGGTTACGCACAACACGACACATAATCAAATCAAGTTTGAAAACAGCTGCATTTTACCGTGCAGCATTTTGATTGGTCAATCTATCAATTAAACTAACAAATCAACAATTTCTTATTTTTTTTTATTTTATTTTAAGCAATCAGAAATCTGAGGAAAAAATATCCCAGGCCCCCTCGTGGCTATGCCACGTATGTATGTATGTATATATATATTTATCAGGGGTACATTTATTTGATCAAAATACAGTAAAAACAGTAATATTGTGAAATATTTCAATTTAAAAGAACAGTTTTCTATTTGAATATATGTTAAGATGCAATTTATTTCTGTGATGGCAAAGCTGTATTTTCAGCATCTTTACTCCAGTCATCAGTGTCACATGATCCTTCAGAAATCATTCTCATATAAGCTGTGTCCCAATGTGAAGGCTGCATCCTCCGAAGGCCGCGGACTTCAAATGATGCAGCCTATGCGTCCTCCGAAGGACGCTCCATGTAGCCTTCGTAGGATTTCCTAATTGCGCAGCCAGGTGTTCCCGATTACCGCTCCAGGCGCCAAGCAACGGTGCGAGAGTATGCTGCCATCCTGATAATTCATTTGATATAATTTTTAGGTAAACAGCTATGGAGCCAGAATTGGCTATTGTCATTTTTATGTTTTATATTTTACTGGAGGACATGGTAAGGATGTTTCAGGTCATGTACTTTCGGCTTAGCTGAAGATTCAAATGTTAATTTATATCTTACCTTGATGCGATTTTGTCGGCTAGTGTATTCTTTTTATTATGCACATAAATGGACCATGGTAAATATATTTACACAGGTTTTCAACCCTATTTGAATATTAAACCCAGTTGAATATAAAAAGGCCAGTGCGAATGTTACTCCCGCTCATCATCGGCAGCTGTCAGTCACTGTTGCTAGGCGACAAGAACAATCGTCCGTAGGCTAGACCGGTCCGAGCACTTCAGATGCGCCCTTTGAAATGGGACAGAGCTGTAGTTAGCAACAATTTGTTAATATTGTGACAATAGGCCTACATTTTGTTACTTTAATTTTCAAAATAATCAGTGGTGGTACGTAAGGAACTATACTTCGTTAATACTTAAAGTAATTTTCCCACACAGGACAGCAACACTACAAAATGTTATTTTATAATATGATGCATTGTTTTACATTAAACTACACAAAAGTATATAGTTTAAATGTATCAACCTTGAAAATATTCAGAAGTAAAATGCAACATATGCAGTAATATAAATGCAAAACATCAAAAAAACCCTGACAAGGTTTTGTTCCTGCAGAATTCCTTTACTTTTACTCTTGATACCTTAAGTACATTAGAGTATGCAAGATAATTTTGCTTAACTAAGGTTTGAAATATATAACTAGTAGTTTTTCCCCAATGTGGTATTAGTGGTTATTAAATGAAGTTTTATGTAACAAAGTTCGGGAGGAGCATGTTCAGGTAATCATCCAATCAGCACAAGAAGAAGCCAGTATAAATAAAGCCTTCCCTTTCCTCCTGTCTCATGACAAATTTCTCAGCATCCCACCACCACCCCATTACCTCACACTCGGCTGGGTCTGCTCATAGATACCTATGATCTATACATTCATAGGGGGGAGTACTCTGGGGTCGGGCTGAATTCCGAGCTCGGAGCCCTCCCCCCGGACAGCAAGCCAAATACGCATTATATTACATCAGATTTCATTAACATGTGAACTTGTGAAAAGTACTTTAGTGTAATAAAGTATCTCAATATTTATTCCATGAGTTAGCCCTGCAAACCTGTTGGTAGACAACTTAGTGGATAGTGGAAATATGCAGTCAAACACACTGGAGAGCATCCCAGATGATGTCCCACCAGCAGGAGGCCTTACCAGGGTCTCTATTGTGGAGCCCATCCCAGTCCAGCAGCACACGCACAGAGTCTCAGACGCATTTAAGGAACGACTGGTTTACATTGCGATGATCTGATGAACGATGCATGCCATCAAAGCGTCGCGGACGCCCAAATACAGAATTAAGAATTACTGTGTAAACGTGCTCTTATAAGTGCGCCGCCTTCCCTCTTTACAGCGTAACACAGGGACTGAATGCAGGTTTGACTCTGAATGTGTGTCAAAATGACATTGCATGTGATTCACCCTCCCTGTTACGTGCTGCATTATCCCAACCCATAATGTGAACATTGACAAACTACTTTACATTTGACTGTTTTACCAAATGTATCATTTTTATTTGCTTTGCATAGTGGCTGAGTTTATTCCTTCTTGCACAGTGTTAATGATGTTGAGTTTTAATTTCTTTTAAGAGGGCAGTGCAATTGTTAGTCATGACTCATATTTATTGTTGTTTTAAATAAAAGCGATCCAGCATGAGAAAGTGCAAGAGTTTGAATACTAGCTCACAGGTGTACAAAACGTATTTACATCCAAAATCCACATCCCAACATAAACTCTGGTTTTATTTGTATGTTTGTATGATTCAATCTTTAGTCAGGGTTATATTTCTATTATAACTGCCAAACTGTGAATTGTACAGTCCTCTAGTATTTATTTCCTCAGTGCTTAGTTTTGCCGCAGCTTCTGTCCTGTAATGTGTTTTTCATGCATTTGTACAGGATGTCAATCAATGATCTGCAGTTAGAAACGTTTCCGGGAGGTTTCCGATGTTTTGTTCTTGCCGTTATTAATGCTGATAATATATCTGGCAATAATTACTCCACTTTACCATGTTTGTGTCTCACGGATCTGATGGTTATGGACTTTTCCCGGTCTTTTCTCTGTGAATGATTGCTTCACCCTTCTCCACATTACTTTGCTCCGCTCAGATCCAAACGAAATGCACTCCCAACACAGACTGTGTACAAGTTTAATTAAGAATAAATCAATATTTTGTGCTTAATAGCTACTGTGTTCTTGTGGTTTTTCACTGGAATAAACAGTGATTATCTGAGCCGTGCTCTTGAGGTACAGGTACACTGTAAAAAAAAAAAAAAAAAAAAAAATTGTTTTTACGGTAAAAATTCAAATCTGTTTTGTTTCTTTTAAAACATACTTTTAAATAATTAAAAAATACATGCTTTCATGTTTGGAAAAGGTGAGAACACAGCTCCTATAACATTCACTACAACAAATCATTATGGTTATTTATTGTTCTGCTGAATGTGTTTTGTCCCACATCTCACACCTCTAAAACCAGCCACAGACAATAGTTTATACTGTATGAACAGGAACAGAAAACAATATCCCTGATATTTTGTACTTCTAAAATCTGTCTGATGGAGAAAATTACCAGAATAAACACTAATATTGGTTGATACAAATATGTTGCACGCTATATTAGACTTATGCATGCCTATGAAAAGTAAAAAAAAAAAGAAAATCCATTAAAAACAGATGTGAACCTCACTGACACATGCACAAATGATTATTTATATCCTAATTCGATCAAACTGTCCTAACCAAATTAAATGAAGAAAGGCAATTGCTTTTCCGCAAAAGGAATGTACTTTTGTGTCCATTTTTGACAGGCAATAAAAATGTATTTTGTAAATGCAAATTATGGATCATACTGTCAACAATTAATCCATGTATGTTTTTAAAAATAATAATAATTGACCGCATTTTTTTTTTTCTAAAATGGATCTTGTGAAATGTGTCTGTGTCATGAACAGCATATTCTAGAGCAGGTGTGGGAAAAGTTTAGAGAAAAACTGTCAAAAATCTAAAAAATAATAATAAAAAAAGATTTAACTAAAATAAATGGATAAAAATGAAAAAATGAATACATTTAAACAAAATGAATAAATTGATAATAAAATAATAAAATAAAATTTGATGTAAATAAAAAATAACTAAATATAAACATTTGATTAAAATAAATAAATTGATAAAAATAAATAACATTTGATTTAAATAAAACAAATACATCTAACAGTACAGTAATATAGTGAGTAGAAAAGAATGAAATAATGTAGCATATATGTATATATAAATAAACAGTGATGTGACAATGTATATTGATATTATACTATAGTGCCTTTATGCTAATAAAGTGAGTATATTTTTCATAATTAACAAGAAATACTAAATAAGTGTTAATAAAGGTGCTGACGAGTGATCCATGAGAGACAAACTTTTGTCACAT
This sequence comes from Squalius cephalus, assembly GCF_949319135.1. Classification (NCBI taxonomy): domain Eukaryota; kingdom Metazoa; phylum Chordata; class Actinopteri; order Cypriniformes; family Leuciscidae; genus Squalius; species Squalius cephalus. Next base: position 35,322,059 of record NC_137137.1, read on the forward strand.
CAGCAGATAAACAGAGGAGTGTTTATCACTGAAACTTCAGCATGAGAAGAAATCATTATAAGAGAGAGGGAGCATGACAGACCCTGGAGAAACTCTGTGATCAATAAAGAAGAGCAATAAATAAAACACGTATAAAGGTTTAGAAATTTTTTATTTTTAATATTTGGGTATTTTCGTTGTTCTTTTGTGTTTTATTCAAGGGTTTATAGCGTTATATCTTAACGTTTCAATGCAAGTTCATTATGAATACATTTAGTTAATTTTACCTAAAGAAATCCTGATGTTGTTCTTTGACCTGTTTCAACACACCTTGATCAGAAGCTCCACCCTCTTACAACACTAACCAGGAAGAGACTGACTTGTTATTTCTCTTTTCTGCCATACTGACTTTGTCTCGAGACAAAAGCAATAAAGAATCAGCGATCAGTGGAGTACGAAGAGAAAAACTTTACAGAACAATTTGAGAAGTTTCTTTCTGAATAAGATTGCTTCTGATCTTTGTGATTCTCATGGTGATTTGTTTTTTAAACCGTCGTTCAGAAAGTGAAAGTAAAGTTTAGATTGCTGGAGCTCAAACAGTGAAAATGGCTTCACTAAATGTCTCTGAAGAAGAACTTTCTTGTCCTGTGTGCTGTGAAATCTACAAGGCTCCTGTTATTTTATCCTGTAGTCACAGTTTCTGTAAAGAGTGTCTTCAACAGTTCTGGAGAACCAAGGGATCTCAGGAGTGTCCTGTCTGCAGGAAAAGAGCCTCAAGAGATCCTCCTCCAGTTAATCTTGCGTTAAAAAACTTGTGTGAGTCGTTCCTGAAGGAGAGAAATGAGAGGCGTTCATCCGGGTCTGAGGAGATCTGCAGTTTACACAGTGAGAAACTCAAACTCTTCTGTCTGGAGGACAAACAGCCTGTGTGTATCGTGTGCAGAGATTCAAAACAACATGACAATCACAAATTCAGACCCATCAGTGAAGTGGTTTCATCATATAAGGTAAGACAAATGTTTCTTGATTCACATGTAAAGAATCTTAACGAGTCACAGACACAGATCGTTCCGGTTATTATCTACTAGCGCAGAACGGAAGAGAGCTTTATGACTTGAGCTCTAAAGGCCGTGGAAAGCATCTTAGGCACATAGACTTGTCTTGGTCTAAGGATGACTTTAATGTCATTAGGCCCAAACTCAAGGCAGAATGTGTCCACTGAAAGAGCCTGCAGATCACCAACTTGCTAGACCGATGCCAGAGCCAACAGAAGGGCGTCTTTAGCGAGAGAGGCTGAAGGTTGGCTGTTGTCAGCGGCTCAAACGGAGGGCTTCGAAGTGCCTCAGGACTGTGGACAGGTCCCAGGATGGATCCGTGTTGGGGCGAGGCGGGTTCAGCATAGGGGCCAGGGTTTTGATACAGCCATGGGTCACCCTGAGAATGAGACGCCCCTCACTCCACGCTCAAGGTGGGATGCGGGCCTTCAACCAGTTGTAAGTGTTGCCCGAGGAGAATAATGAGGCTGCCATGACACTAAGAAGCTTCTGAAACATTTTTATGGGGAAGCCGTCCCTGATTCTGAATGACGTCGCTAGCCTCTTCATTTTCAGAGAGCGCTCCGCGAAATCCAGGCCCACATTTGGGTCGTGTCGAAGACGACCTTCATAAAAGAGATGCGTTGGGTGGGGGACAGTGAGCTTTTGCTTAGATTGATCCTAAACCCCAGACTTCACAAGTGGCTGAAGAGCAAAGATCTATGCATAGTTCCTCCTTTGATTGGGCTAAAAGCAGTCAATCATTGAGGTAATTGGTTGAATCGAACTCTCATCTGTCTCAGGGGGAGAAGGCAGCATCCACGCATTTCGTAAAAGTCCACGGAAGAGACAGTCCGAATGGTAGGACTGTAGGGTGGTAAGCCACCCCTTCGAACGTGAATCTCAAGAACTGTTATGAGGTGCTATCTGGATATGGTAGTATGCATCCTTCAGATCCACTGATAAAATCCAATCAGATTTGTGAGAGGATTTGTTTCAAAGTTAAAGTTATAAAGCATTCTGAACAGCTGTCTTATCAGAGCGCGGTTCAGACATCTCAAATCGAGGATGAGCCTGAGGCCACCATCCTTCTTTGGAACGAGGAAGAAGTGGCTATAAAAGCCTGAGTCGCTGTGGTCTGTGGGAACTTCCTCCACAGCGGCCTTCGCTAGCAGAGCTTGTACTTGAGCTTGGAGGATGTGAGCGTTGGGACTTAAATGTTAGTCACACTCCTGAAGCAGGGGTGCCTCTGAGGAAACTGGAGCAAGTAACCGTTTGATTATTTCTAGAAACCCAATCTGACATGCCGGTAATAGCTTCCTAAGCCTGGCTGTGGGCGGCGAGGAGTTGAAGAGTCGCAACTGCGATGTCATCGGCAGAGTTCGCTCAGTCCTCCACTTCAGAGGCAGCCAGAGACATAGTGTCATCAAAGTCCTCCTCGGAGCCACCAAATGAAACCATGGCACTCACTCCAGATGAGGGCTTGCTTCCTGCAGGAGCAACACTTGTGGCACTTTTTTGCAACAAATGTTGCTCAAATTTGCTCTCTTTGATCTCTTTGGAGACAGCGAGGAGATGATCTTTGCGCTTGAAGGAGAAAAATTATGATGAAAATAGATTTCAGCGCAATTTAAATAGGCAGTCGGCCCCGCCTCTTTTAGCGGGCTGAAAAGCCATTTGTCTTTACAGGTGCACAAATGATGTGAACCAATCAGGCTTTAGTTGATCAGTGTTGATGGTATATCATAGATTTGAGGAAATGGTAACTACGGGGCAAATACATTTTTACACAGACCAATTGGTTTTAGATAACTTTTTTATTTCAATAAATAACATTGTCAATTACAAACTATACTTTGTGTTTACTCAGGTTGCCTTTGTTTTATGGTATGGTTAAATTTATGAATCAATTTAGTATGAGATGTACACAAAAACAGAAGAAATCAGGAGGGTGGTAAATACTTTATCACTGCATTATATGATCATATCACTGTATTGTCTTCTCTTCACTGTAATCTGGTGTTTTATGTATTTTTGTTCAATTCTAGGAGGAGATCAATACAGCACTGAAGTCCTTACAAGAGAAACTTAAACACAATGAAAAAATGAAAGCAGAGTTTAAGAAAACAGTTCGACACATCAAGGTGAGGAAACAGAAACGAGAGTCATTTTCATTACAGCTGTTGGATCACTATATACAGTTATGATTTGATATAATGTATTCCAGTTTATTATTTCTGTAAATGGCTAGCAGCAATCTGCTTCTGGATCCGCTTTATGTCGGGTATCCGAGTTTATCTTGGATATTAATGATGTGTGTCGATTGAGATGATTGAAGTGAATGTGCTTTGATTTCAGTCTCAAGCTGAGCACACAGAGCGTCAGATTAAACAGCAGTTTGAGAAGCTTCATCAGTTTCTCAGAGATGAAGAAGAAGCTACAGTCACTGCACTGAGGGAGGAAGAGGAGCAGAAGAAGCAGAGGATGAAGGAGAAGCTGGAGGAGATGAACACACACATCTCAGCTCTTTCACACACAATCAAAGACATGGAGGAGATGCTGAAAGCCAATGACGTCTGCTTTCTGAAGGTCTGATTTCAGATCATTGGTTGGTTGATTGATGATTGATTGAGTTCTTGATGATAAATGGTGTGTTTGTTCTGCAGGAGTTTCCAGTCTCAAAGGAAAGGTGAGTGATCTGCTCCTGTCTCTGGTCTCTCTGGTTCTGATCCAAAGCCACTGCAGTTCTGACTCCTGAATGTTCTTCCAGAGTCCAGAGCTCACAGCCGGATCCACAGATGGCTTCTGGAGCTTTGATTCATGTGCCACAATACTTGGGCAACCTGCCGTTCAGAGTCTGGAAGAAGATGCAGGACATCGTCCAAAACAGTGAGTCTGACAGCAGGAGATCTGAGCTGGACATGATGGATGGGTGGAGAGTTAGAGGTTCTTCATGACAGAGATAGATAGATAGATAGATAGATAGATAGATAGATAGATAGATAGATAGATAGCACAATTAGCATTTTGCTAACATGATGCTAACACATTTATCATGTTGTTAACACAATTAGCATGTTCTTAGCATGATGCTAACATGTTTAACATTCTGCAAACATCCTTTTAACGAAATGCTAATAAGATTAGCATGTTGCTAGCATGATGCTAACTCACTCACCATGTTTCTTGCATGTTGTGAACATGGTGCTAACATGATTAGCATGCTGCTACTGCATTTTAATTAGCATTGTTGACAAGTTTTAACACATAGCTAATCGCTATTAGCATGTAGCTATTCTGCTAGCATGTGTAGTATGATGGAAGTCCTGTTTGCTAGCATTAGTCAAAGGAGCCAACCACCATGTCTCTACGATGTTCTGGTGCAGAGTTATAGGTCTTGCTGAACAGTTGCTAGGGTGCTCTGTTTAGTTGCTAGGGAGTGGCTTGGCAGCTGCCAATGATGTTACTTCAAAGGCTGCTTGCCAGTATGAATGATATAAACCAACCGCAACTCCTCTGTGATATTCAGATTAGAAGATATCCCTCTTTGGATTTGGGTTGCTAGGGTGCTCGACAATGGTTGCTAGGGCGTGGCTAGGAAGTGTTGAAGGTGATTCATGATTGGCTGAGCCCACCCTCATGTTTCTATGACACTTCTATCAAAAGATATTCCTTCTGATCTCTTTGAATGGAAGTCTATGGGATTAGTTTGCTAGGGTGTATAACAATATGCTTTGCCTTCACTAATAATAATTTCTCAAGTCAAACATAATAAGTCAAACCCAACAGACAGTCATAATAAACTAATTTAAAACAAAACACAGACTATAAGAGCCAATAAAATGAAGATGATCAGATGCTGAAGATCAGACACACACTTACAGTTCTTCATCTACAGCATAAATCTCAACAGATCTCAGTGATTTATTGTTATTTAACTTTCCCAAAGTATCAGTTTCTCTTGATGGACACAAATGTCTGAATCTCATATTTAATGTTTGTAGTTGATGCCGTTAAACGCTGATGATAAAAACGAGTGTGAAACTAATAACAGCACTGACAGTGATCAGAGGAAAATGTGTTTGATCAACAGGACGAGTGTCATAATTCATAATAATCTGTGTTGGGTTCACTCTTGATCATTATATGAAGATCAGAATAAAAGCTTCTGTTGATTGTGTCTCATCAGCTCCTGTGATTCTGGATCCAAACACTGCGAATTCAAGTCTCGTCGTGTCTGATGATCTGACCAGTGTGAGATACAGCTCATATAAACCAGTTCCTGATAATCCAGAGAGATTTGACTGTTATCCCTGTGTTCTGGGTTCAGAGGGTTTTAACTCAGGAACACACTGCTGGGATGTGGAGGTTAAAGAGAGTGAATACTGGAGTCTTGGAGTAACTACAGCATCAAACCAGAGGAAGAGAGATGTTTTCTTCAGCACTGATGTCTGGAGTGTGTGGTATGAGGAGGACGGAGAGCTTTCAGGTTCTGGTTTTCATGTTAAACAGAAGCTTGATCGTGTGAGGGTGAATCTGGACTATGACGGAGGAACGGTGTCGTTCTCTGATCCTGTAACTAACACACATCTACACACATTCACAACCACCTTCACTCACACACTCTTTCCATTCTTCTGTAATTATAGTTCTTCCTCTCTGAGGATCTTACCGGTCAATAGTCAGTAAACGTCACTCCTGTAGATCTGGATCTTCCTGCTTTCATCATGTTTCCAATATTTAATCCATATCACATGAGTAAGAGTGCTGTTGATCTGAATATCAGTACGGTGGCTGTGATTGGGCCGTGATGATCACATGACTGATATCCAGCACTACAGCAACACTCAGATCAATAAACAAGAAGTTTTCATTTATATTCCACTTCACACAATTAGACGATTAGAGACCGTTTTAGCATTCATGTTTTCAGGAGAATTGACATTTACCCGATTATTTCAGTCAATGTGGGTTTATTCATTTATGAACTTTTTTTACATCATAATTATATATGATTATCATATTTTATTCTGGTATTACATAAAATCACTGAAGCAGTAAATTCTGCACATTCTCAGTGTTTGTTCAACATGAGACTAAATGAATAATTATTTCAGTTATAGAGGAGAAATGATCATTTGCTCATTAGAATAAATGGATGTAAAAGGTTCTTGCTGATAATCTTGTGTTTTAAATAAATAAATAATATGTGATCATGTGATTTAATGCTCAGAGTGAAAGATTAAATGTTTGGGATGATAATTAGGGTTTAAGTCATGGAAACAATACTTTACAGACGTAACATGTTTATTTGACCTTTCTTTCTGCCTTTATTGGAAACTCCTTCAGTCTTCCTTCGTTTGACAGACGCACATCTGTAGTTTTGATGAGCGGAGAGATTTTCAAGGCGCTGTTTTCCTCATCCATTTCAAACAACATGTTATTATATATTGTTAAATTGTATACAAACAATTATTTTTATTAACAAGTGTCATGATTTTTTGTACTTCATTATAAAGACTATTTAGATCAATACTTGATCCAGCAATATTCAGAAACGGGTGCAGCTTTTAGGATATTTTTCTGTTGAACTTTTTTTAGATTATAAAAAACAGACAAAGGAAGACCTAAAAGTATTTCTGCAATCCAGTATTATAATTTATAAAAAATATTACATGATTTATATATTACAGTGTATACTTGGTCATGGGCCATTGAAACCACAGAGTTTATATAATATATATTCATCAACTTCCTCTCATGTTTCTCTTTGAATGTTCGGGGGCTACGTGACTTAAACAAGCAATAAGCTTTATTTTTGTTTAAATTGAAAATGGAAAGCCACCCAGTCTTTTTTTTTTTTTTAAATAAGAGACACACTCTTGTGTAAACGATGATTCTGCTGTACCTAATAGTGGATTTCAAGGTGTAACTGCAACCGGAAGTTTATTGAGTGGCACTTCTCCCCTCATTAAAGGAGAACTCCGGTCAATTTTAACATTGAGCTCATTTTTTTGTACATTTGGAGTGCTGTCAATACAGAGAACAACGACAAAAATCGGTGTTGCCTACACAGAGTTATTCTATTTTTAAAATTTGCACCCTGTTGACTTCAATGGGGCAAGTTTTAAACCTGCTTTTAGCCTCTTAACATCCTTGATGTGTCATTACAAGTGCACAGGTCATGTGAGTGATTCCTTCAGAGTGAACACGGTGAATCTGACTGCAGTAGATGTGAAAGATATGAATAAAAATGATGTTATTTCAGCCAGCGCACATACCTGTATTTTCTTCCTGTTTTCGGTCGAAGTCCATAGTAATCGATTGTCGAGATCTCGACAATCGATTACGTGGACTTCGACCGAAAACAGGATGTAAATACAGAAGGAATTTTGGTTCCCAGAATGCTTTGCATGAGGCTGTTATTTTAGTTTTATTCTGTAAAGGTTATTTTTACAGTGTAGACATGCGTTACCTTTTTACTCTTTGGCAATGTTAATGAAAATACAGTTTTTTTAGTTTGTTAATATTAGTTCACAGTAACTGAGTTTGTATTATTAATTGCTGAAATGAATATAAAAAAGAATAATTAATGCAGTAGGTTTATTGCACTTTTACTGCATATAAACTAGTTAAAAAATGTAATCCTTACTGCAGTGTTTAAACCTTTAATTTCATCAGCGGGGCTTATTTCTGCTATTGTGGGCTTATTTTGTAAATGTAAGCAGTTACTTTAGACAAGTGCAAATGGGGTACTTAATGCAAATGTGGTCCTATTCACAAAATGAGTGGCTTTTATGGTCGCCCATCAATGCAAATTTCTCTATGTATAGAGACAAAAGGATGAGGTTTATCACTGTCTGTCACTGCAGCGATTATGTTTATTTGTGAAGACACTGATGAATGGTACACAAAAGAAAGTCTTTATATTTTGTTTTTATTTCACAGCAAACTATATATACAAATCTCTTTTGTAGGGTTAGGTTAGGGTTCTAATTTTAAATAATACAGGTTACATACAAAAAAAACTTTACACACATTACAAACAAAGTACTTAAGTCTTGGGCAGAAAATGCAAAAAAGTCTATGCATCGTTGTCCCTCAGTGCTTCAAAAAGGACCTGATTCAGCTTGAACTTTACATCAAGCTTCTTCCTTGGGTCCACTTTCGCAAGCATGTCAGCCATAACCAAAGCAAATCTGTAGTCTTCATTGTCCTGTTGCATGGCACTTTGCCTCTCTTCGTCCAGCCTCTCCAATCTCTTTAGCAGGGCGTCTTCAGTGTTCCGTTTTCTTTTACGGGATGAAGTATATGGCGACTGGAAGGGATGCTGTGGATTGTCTCTCGGTGAAGGTGTTTGTAGGGAGGGCAAAGATGGAGTAGGAGATGGTGGAATCTGCAATGTTACAGGAAGTGGGGAGATGGGAGGTGGTGATGGCGCTGGTGAGGAGCAGTTTGAGCTGAGGTGGTTGTCTCTGGTGTTCCAGAACAGTCTCTTGAAGGTGGTGAAGAAGATGAAGATGTTCCATGTGACTCTGTGGCCATGGAGATGCTTGTTCCTTGTGTCTGATCTGCTTTGGAGTTCGTGTTATCTTCCTCCTAAAAAATGCAATATGTAAAAAATAATTAAAAACACAGTCTTTGAAAACAAAATTTAATGCTACAAAAATATATAATGCATATTTATAAACACAATGTACTTAAGTTCGTCAGGCACGTTACTAGCTACATGTTCAACATTGTAAATGTATTACTTTTCTAATAACATTTTATTAATTAAACATGAAACTGCTCTTTTAATTCCTTCAAACAAATAACAGTTGCAAAAGTGTATCACAGTAGCGTAGCCAGGAATCACAATGTGGGTGGGCCCAGAGAAAATCAGGTGGGCACAGCCTAAAATGCATCTGTTATCAAAATAGGCCAACACAACTACACCTGCTTGAATACACCACAGTTTAATCAGAGCACAAGCATGTAAGTCATCATAAGCAGTGTTAATAAAGAACATAACGATAAGAACAGCATTTCCACTGCGCGCGGCCAGGCCACACCACACACACACGCGCATCTGACAGATGCGAAACAACATCATCAAATCAGCAGCAGGACAGTAGTGGACAGTGTGTAAAAACCAAAAACAATGCTTGGTCATAGTCTGGCTCAGCGGCCACATAAACCACGTTATATAAACAACATTGACTAGGCAACTACATAAACGTAGATTGGCTTACTTTTGATGACTAGCTTATAACCGGAGACGACGGGGCTGGGGGTCGCACACAGTTTTAAATTCGAACACATTATTCTCTGAGTGTACACACACCGGCGGCGTCTGTCCGCTGCGCCCAGCAACGGCTCAGGACCTTGTTCAAAATCCTGCCGCGCCACAGAGCGCTATTTACATAGTTTTATATTAAATTGACATTTATTTGTCTCAAATCGTAGTTAATGAATCTGACTTCACCCTGGGCTGCAATATACGTTTAGTTTTATATTCATGTACAGAAATCAGCTGCTTGAATGAAAATTGCTGACATTATCGGATTTTCAAGAGTGAGAGTTGTCCTAGACGCGGCGCTGCGCGTCCAGTGTGCGACCCCCTTAACGCCGGTTTCACACCGCAAGCGTCAGCGGCGCGTGAGCAGCGCGTATTTTTTTCGGCGTCCATGTTAATCAATGAGTGCATTCACACCGCACGCAGAAGCGGCGCGGCAGCGCGTAGCAGGAGCAGAGCAGGAACAGCAGTGCCGCGATAGTTTCGGCGCCCAGTCTATTTTTAACGCGCCGCTTACGCTGAATTAAAGTGACACGAATTGATCAAGGCCAAAATACACCGCAGTTTTACCCCAAAAGCGCATTGATGATATCTATTGTGTTTTAAACAGTCACTCAAATGACCAACAGCAATTTAAAAAGAAAACAAATGTCCAAAAACAAACTTGTTGCCCGAACAATAAAAACAAAGACGAATCAAAAGTTATATAAATGAAATGATTAATAAAATAAGCTTCTTGACAAGTCTTTTCTCTTAAATGTATTTGAAAACGAAATAAAGCAATGCCAACTTACCCTGATTATAGAGTACTCTGTCTATACACACGCCGCGGTTCAGCCGCGCGTGACAAACGCTGCTAGTGTGAAAGCAAAACGCTCCTGTCCTGCTCCCGCTCACCATATGCACTGCTCCTGCGCTGCTTACGCTCTGCTATCGCGTGCAGTGTGAAACCGGCGTAAGAGTTGAACACTGCAATGATTTCGTTATAGTCCAACGATTCAGTCAATTCTCCTGAACATCTGCATTATCTTCCTCCTGTGGTGGCCGTGGTCTTTTTGACACAAACTTGTTGCTCTGTTTCATTTTAGTTTATTTAACATAACGTTCCTTAGCTAAACTTCAGTGTCCATCTGTGCTCGTCGTTGTGAAGGGGGGATGGGCTGTTCGCAATCATCTGAGTCTGACTCCGAAATGCGCTACGCGGGCATTTCGTCATCACCATGACAACCAAACAAGAATCAAGAAACATTAAGATTTATTTTTATAGGTCAAAATTGTTATAATCGCAACATAATTTCCTAGGCTACCTTGTGAGGCCACTGAGTGACTAGATGGGCCTGACTGACAGGTGGGTGGGCCCAGGCCCACCCAGGCCCACCCGTAGCTACGCGAGTGGTGTATCATATAATTATGTCAGAACAAACCGAAATTAAATTACCTCCCAAACAAATGTGAGTAATACCTTGCTTTAAAAGAGAAAAAGTAGTTAAACAAAAATATTGCTCACCTCAAATTCCACATTGGAATCGGAACAAACTGGAACAGCCAACCAAGTTCGTTTAATATCGAAGGATTGTTCTTCTTGTATCCACCTGGGTCGCCACTTCTTCCATGGACTTTTTTCTTAGCTTTGACAAACTCTCTCAGATTTTTTCCATACTTTTCGACAAAAAAACTTCTTCCTTCCCCAACGTCTTTGAAATTTCTCTCCAGGAATTATGTGCCATCTGACAAAGTCGCCTCGAAGTCGTTCATCTTCGGATGCGGCGCCGCGCGCAAAATGTCGCGCACCGAACCCAACGCGCACGACCGCCCACACCGCAATGACGTCATTTTTTCCGCGCGCACCTTCGCGCTCGTGTGGACGCATGGTGCGTTCAAGTCCTCCTGGGAAGTTCGTACGTACGAGGTGGGAAGTCGTGCTTATAACGGCATGTGCGTTCAAGTCACTTTCGTCGGAGCAAAATAGCGGAGTACTTTCTCTTAATTAATTACACAAAAATACAGTAAGATTCTTAAACTCTTGTTCTAGAAAATGAAGAACAAAGAAATGTACATCAGGTGTACTTTGTATTTTTATGTTTTTAATTAATTTATGAAGCCACTCCCAACACATCGTTACATGTTGCATTGTTATATTATAATACTATCATATTCTGTGTTGGCGATTAGCTAACTGAGCTGTTAATAGAAAAGCCTGACAATATCACAGCTAAATACCTTTACGTATTGTGTATTCCGCCATGTTAATCACTGACACGCCCCCAACTCGTACAGATCGGGGCTTAAAGAAAATCCCGAGCTCCCCACTGGTATTTACGACATTGTGGTGGCGTTCAAGTGCGTTCAACTCGTAAATACGATCTATACGAGATGACTTGAACGCACCATAAACCAGGCTTGACTGTACCGTATGTAGGAATTTAGATCAAACTTTGACCTGTGGAGGGCAGTAATACGCTCAGCAGCGTCTACACTGCCGGAATCCTACAAGAAGAAGAAGCCATCATATAGCGTTCTTCTCTTCTTTTTTATTTACAGGTAACTACAAATTATAACGCAAAACACACTTTCGATTTAAGTATAAACACTGTTAATATAATACGAACGAGTTGCATGTGTTTAAAGCTGATATTTTATACTTTAGTAAAAGTTGTCATGAGTTCAGTGCGATTAGCATTAGCATTAGTGCTCCACGATTAGCGCGAAAGTCCGCCACATAAATGGTTAACGTAGAAATAATATTCGAATCTATAAGAGATAATATTGTTTAGCGTTATGAATTAGCTTTATTTACATACGTGGTCGTTTAATCTGCGGTGATGTCTGTAAACTGTGTGTTATGTTACATTTGAGTGAATGTATTTGAAGAGTGAATTTCATATGTCTCGTCATTCAGTGTAATAGATCAGACAACGAACTGAGTAGTATGGATTGTATTCTAAATGTATTTTTACATCACTCTCATGTTATTATTTAGATAAAGGTTAAATACTAGTGAAAATGTTATATATATATTATTGATTAGTGAATAATATATATTCACTAATCAATTGATTAGAACCGCTATAAAGCCAAAACAATCTCTGTTACCATAAATTATACGTTTATCTCTGTAAAGCTGCTTTGAAACAATCTACATTGTTAAAAGCGCTATATAAATGAATATGACTTGACTTGACTAGTGTCACTTTGGCAATTGTAAATGCTGAATATGCAAAATGTTTAAAGTTGTTAATGTTTATATTCAGGCATTACTATGCAAAAGTCATACATGTGTTGACCATGTAATGTGCTGAACGGTTGTAATATGCATATACTTTTATTGATTCATTCGTAGTAAATGCAGAGACGAGAAGCCATCACATTAGCGTTCTTCTCTTCATTTTCTTGTTTATTTACAGGAGTACTACATGAACGGCCATTAAACGGAAAGAAGAAGGCGGACCGCTCTAGGGCACATCTCTAACCGGCATGCATCTCGCGGTGATCACTGGCGATCGGTAATACGCAGATTTTGCTCATCTCAAACAAGCCTAAGGGCATGACGATTTTGGACTGGAACGCAGCACAGGAAGAGACGGACTTGTTATTTCTCTTTTCTGTCATACTGACTTTGTCTCGACAAAAGCAATAAAGAATCAGCGATCGGTGGAGTACGAAGGGGGAAAACTTTACAGAAGAATTTGAGAAGTTTCTTTCTGAACAAGTTTGTTTCTGATCTTTGTGATTCTCATGGTGATTTATTTTTTAAACCGTCGTTCAGAAAGTGAAAGTAAAGTTCAGATTGCTGGAGCTCAAACAGTGAAAATGGCTTCACTAAATGTATCTGCAGAAGAACTTTCTTGTCCTGTGTGCTGTGAAATCTTCAAGGCTCCTGTTATTTTATCCTGTAGTCACAGTTTCTGTAAAGAGTGTCTTCAACAGTTCTGGAGAACCAAGGGATCTCAGGAGTGTCCTGTCTGCAGGAAAAGATCCTCACGAGGTCCTCCTCCAGTTAATCTTGCGTTAAAAAACTTGTGTGAGTCGTTCCTGAAGGAGAGAAATGAGAGGCGTTCATCAGGGTCTGAGGAGATCTGCAGTTTACACAGTGAGAAACTCAAACTCTTCTGTCTGGAGGACAAACAGCCTGTGTGTATCGTGTGCTTTACTTCAAAACAACATGACAATCATACATTCAGACCCATCAGTGAAGTGGTTTCATCATATAAGGTAAGACAAATGTTTCTTGATTCACATGTAAAGAATCATAACGAGTCATAAACACAGATCGTTCCGGTTATTAACGTAACCTCGGTTCCCTGAGATCATAAGCAACGTTTTATGGGGAAAAAGTTTTTCCCCAAATACTGAAGCCTGACACATCTCTGCACTTGCATAGACAAATTGCTTTTGAGTCCGCCAAACCGGACGGGACCGACTGCCTATTTAAGTCACGCTAAAATACATTTTCATCTGAATTTTTCTACTAATTAGCGGAAACATCGACTTGCGTACAGTAGCACGACAAATTACGCAATGCTCGTTCTCATATCTCAGGGAAACCAGTACGTTAGTAACTGGAACGTTCCCTTTTGATACGGTTCACTCGCCTTGCGTCAGTAAGGCTACGTTCACACTGCAGGGCTTAATGCTCAATTCCGATTTTTTGAAAAAATTCGATTTTTTTGCAAGGCCGTTCACATTTCCAATTAAATGCAACCTTTTGTGATCTCCTGTGTGAACGTGAAATGACCCAGAAGTGACCCGCATGCGCAGAAGAGTACTCAACGGTCAACGACGTCACTTGTTGTTTGCGGAAGTAGCTAAACTTGAACTAACTGTGATTCCCTCACACACACACACACACACACACGAGCGCGCGCAGCGACCGTTACACAAGAGCCAGACAGCAGCCGCTGACCTATCTAATATCAGATTCAGGACAAATAAGTTAACATAACATGTATATATAATGGCCGTGGGCTTTTTTTTTTTTTTTTTTAATTAACGGGCTCGTCGAGGTCGACCCGTTCGGCAGATTTACCTCAGCTCGACGAATATGCAGTCCGTTTTCAAACCGACGACTACAGAATTATGACGTTTTTCGCGTATAAATGACGTGCGGGTCGGATACATGCGACCTGGCCGTTCAGACTGAAGTCGCATTTCAAAAGATCGGATATGTATCGGATTTGGGACCACATACCCAAGTGGCCTGGGTCGCATTTGAAAAGATCGGATCTGTGTCGTTCAGACTGTCATGAAAAGATCAGATACAGGTCGCATAGGGGCAAAAAAATCGGAATTGGGTCGTTTCAGCCTGCAGTGTGAACGTAGCCTAACTGACACTATACTCGACGCGTCCGCCCGAGCGTGAAGGTGCGCGCGGCAACAATGACATCATTGTGGTGTGGGTGGTCGTGCGCGTTGGGTGCGCAAGACCCCGGGCGTTTCTCAATATGCGTTCTTGTCTGTACTTGTGTTCTTGTGGACTTGTGAAACGTCATCAGTCGCTGCCCAAGTACTGTCCCAATACACAAGTTTGCATTTTGGCAAGAACGGTTAAAAATCCTGGAAGTGTTCTTGACACGCCCATTTTACCGAGGATGCATCGGTTGGTAACTTGTGTGAACTTGACGGCAGAAATATCCCAGCATTCATTTCAGCATTCGGCATTCAAGGAAGGAGAGGCAGGTCAATACAAGTCGTTTTTCTACAATTTCGTACGCTATTTCATCACTAAATTCACTTCTGAGAACATTTGATGCGAGAAATAAACTGTAGATTTCAAATTTTGCCATTTTTACAAAAATTTATGGCGAATCGAAAATGTGCTCTATCGTTTTCGGAAGTGAGAATCTCCATAAGCGTTGCTTTATTGTTATGAATATACATTATATTGTAGTGTACAGTTGTAGAGTAATCCCTTGAGCTGAGGGTAGGCTTGGGCGATAAAGCCTGGCTGTTATCAATAATTCTCGTTATGTTTGGGGACTGCAGACGGCGTCTGTGCGGGGGTATTATTGCGCAATACCAGCAAGAACACATCGTCTCAAACTGTCAGCGGCGTTCTGTGTGCTCGTCACCTTGTGAGTTCATTTTTCCAAGAACAACTAGCAAGAGCGTTCTCCCCAAGAACACAAGTCCGTTCTTTGCATTCTTGGTTTTGAGAAACACCCCCCATTTCGCTTGCCGCTTTTTTTGTAACGGCACGTGCGGCTCCACATCCGAAGATGCACGACTTGGAGCCAAATCTGGCCGAGCTCGAACTCTTCACCACACCGGCACCCAGTTTGCACGTCTAAATTAGCTGCTTAAATAAAAAGAAATTTGCATACAATAGCATAAAAAGTATTTTTAATGAACAAAGATCCATGTTTAATAAAAATGTTAAGGAAACATAATGAAATGTTTAGAGAAATAAGAAAATATGTAAGAGATTGTTAATTTAGTTTTGTTGTATACACATTCTCATATCCATATATTTTGTTTTATTGTCAGGAGTAATAATCTCAGGGTTTACTGGGTTTTACACGATTCTTTTTGTAGTGTGGTTTTGGTGGTGGTGTACTAAAATAAACATGTCCCTTGTGTATAGCTTTCTTCTTCTCACCGCTGATTCCTGATGGTTTAGAGGACAATTACTCGAGTCGCCCCCTATCGTTTCAAAGTACAACGGCGAGCGCGTCAAGTATAAACGTCTCGTCCGCTTGGGGAGGTGCGCGCACAGTCTGCGGAGACTCGCGCTGTGGAGCCAGGCGAAAGTATATACAAGCCCTTACGGAGAACGCATTTCAATAGCGCCGTGTTACTACTTTTTCATTGTATTGTCTTCTCTTCACTGTAATCTGGTGTTTTAATATATTTTTGTTCATTTCTAGGAGGAGCTCAATACAGCACTGAAGTCCTTACAGGAGAAACTTAAAGGGATAGTTCAGGATTTTAGACATGAATCTCTATAGCTTCCCCATAAGCAGTGTGGTGCATTGACCATGACTTACCCCCGACAGCGTCCTGTGAGCCGAGCTCCGGTCCAGTTTTGGTCAAGATGAAATTAGTCCGGCAAGTTTGCTGGGGTCACGGCAATAAAGCTTTTTTCTTCTCAAATCAATATGTGTTCAAAAGAGTGATATATTTGCAGCACAAAACCGCTGTCTATGGAGAGGTCAGACCTCGTAATGGCTTGGCACTATTTTCTTCCCCGTCATATCACTGCGCGCTGCCGCTACCTACAGCCAGCTGGGAGCCGCGCACGTGTCACTTTGTTTACAGCTCGTAAAGAGAACGATAACATGTCTGACTACAGCAGCGACGATGACAACATTGACTTCGACACACAGCCAAAAGGATATCTTTACGAACCTGAATACACAGATGACGAGTTACGCCAGATGGAGTTAGAAAGGACAGAAAGAGAGAGGATGGACAGAGAAGTTGAACAAGTTGAAGCTGGAGCTTGTACAAACTGATCGCTCTTGGTGAGTAGCTATGTTAGCTCGTTCGTGTAGCTGTTCTGAGCACGTAAACACTGCTGTAAACACTGCCGAACAACTGAAAAAGTGGTGTGCGCCTGCGCAGCTCGCAGCTGGCTGTGTAGCGGCAGCGCGCAGTGATATGACAGGGGAGAAAATAGTGCCAAGCCATTACGAGGTCTGACCTCTCCATAGACAACGTTTTAGTGACGCAAATATATCACTCTTTTGAACACATATTGATTTGAGAAGAAAAAATCTTTATTGCCGTGACCCCAGCAAACTTGCCGGACTAATTTCATCTTGACCAAAACTGGACCGGAGCTCGGCTCACAGGACGCTGTCGGGGGTAAGTCATGGTCAATGCACCACACTGCTTATGGGGAAGCTATAGAGATTCATGTCTAAAATCCTGAACTATCCCTTTAAACACAATGAAAAACTGAAAGCAGAGTTTGAGAAAACAGTTCGACACATCAAGGTGAGGAAACAGAAACGAGAGTCATTTTCTTTACAGCTGTTGGATCACTATATACAGTTATGATCTGATATAATGGATAACAGTTTATTATTTCTGTAAATGACTAGCAGCAATCTGCTTCTGGACCCGCTTTATGTCGGGTATCCGAGTTTATCTTGGATATTAATGATGTGTGTCGATTGAGATGATTGAAGTGAATGTGATGTGATTTCAGTCTCAAGCTGAGCACACAGAGCGTCAGATTAAACAGCAGTTTGAGAAGCTTCATCAGTTTCTCAGAGATGAAGAAGAAGCTACAGTCACTGCACTGAGGGAGGAAGAGGAGCAGAAGAAGCAGAGGATGAAGGATAAGCTGGAGGAGATGAACACACACATCTCAGCTCTTTCACACACAATCAAAGACATGGAGGAGATGATGAAAGCCAATGACGTCTGCTTTCTGAAGGTCTGATTTCAGATCATTGGTTGATTGATTGATGATTGATTGAGTTCTTGATGATAAATGGTGTGTTTGTTCTGCAGGAGTTTCCAGTCTCAATGGAAAGGTGAGTGATCTGCTCCTGTCTCTGGTCTCTCTGGTTCTGATCCAAAGCCACTGCAGTTCTGACTCCTGAATGTTCTTCCAGAGTCCAGAGCTCACAGCCGGATCCACAGATGGCTTCTGGAGCTTTGATTCATGTGCCACGATACTTGGGCAACCTGCCGTTCAGAGTCTGGAAGAAGATGCAGGACATCGTCCAAAACAGTGAGTCTGACAGAAGGAGATCTGAGCTGGACATGATGGATGGGTGGAGAGTTAGAGGTTCAAGTAGCCTGATTAAAGGAGAACTCCGGTCAATTTTAACAATTTTAATGTGAAAGATATGGATAAAAATTATGTTAATTCAGCCAGCGCTCATACCTGTATTTACATCCTGTTTTCGGTCGAAGTCCATAGTAATCAATTGTCGAGTTCACGCACATAGGTTTGGTTACCTATGATCACGCGCGTGAACTCGACAATTGATTACTGTGGACTTCAACCGAAAACAGGATGTAAACACAGGTATGAGCGCTGGCTGGATTAACATCATTTTTATCCATATCTTTCACATCTACTGCAGTCAGATTCACCCTCGTTCACTCTGAAGGAATCACTCACATGACCTGTGCACTTGTAATGACACATCAAGGATGTTAAGAGGCTAAAAGCAGGTTTAAAACTTGCCCCATTGAAGTCAACAGGGTGCACATTTTAAAAAGAGGATAACACGGTGTAGGCAACACTGATTTTTGTCGTTGTTCTCTGTACTGACAGCACTCCAAATTTACAAAAAAATGAACTCAATGTTAAAATTGACCGGAGTTCTCCTTTAAACGTCAATAACAAAAAAAAAAAAAAAAAACTAGGGAATCACTAAAATGAGAGAATGATTCTGATTGTATTATATTTAGCCTATTGTAAGTTGCGATCGATAGTGGATAAGTAGGCTATTATTGACGGTAACAAGGTTGCGCTGGTTAGGCTCGTGCAGCCTCTCGAGGAGAAATCCAAACAAATGTAAACTCAGTTTAAACTCAGTTAACAACATACTGCCAGTGCCAAAATTCAAAATGTGTTTTAATATTTTTAACATATGATACAGTTTAGCAACCTCACACGACGAGTGCTGTTTTCTTGAGTACCATCACGACTGAAAATGTGACATTGCTTTTGATACAACAGTTCAATAAACAGTTCAAATTAAGTCACTTACATTTTAGACACAATATTGACTGTTTTTGTTCTGTTTCAGCAGCGAAAATAGTTCCAAACAAAGATCACAGCAGAACCGTAACGCATCTCACAGCAACACTTGACCGTGTTTTCATTACTGAATGATTCAGCGTTTTGAACGAACTGGCTGAGTCAAAGATTCAATGTCCCATTCATAAACATCTGTCTCATTCTTGAATGAATCAGTTGTTTGAACGAATCGTTTGAATGAATGACTCAATGACTCGCTCATTAAGACGGTCGCCTGCCGCCTCCTACTGGCGGTTTACTTTCATGTTTAAAACTATCATTCTTTCCAACTTTTCTTATTTGTATATTCAAAAATATTTATAACATTATTTAATGCAGTTGTAAATTTTCAGTGTAAATGATTTAATTTGATCAGCCCTTCCTTGGGTAACAACAGCCCTATATTATCTTATTAGGCTATTCCAATTTAATCTATTGATAAAATTTAAAACTAAAGAAGCAGCATACATTTAATAAGATTTTTTTGTTTTGGGGTGGGGGGTGGGGGGGGGGGGGGTGCCCTTTAAAGGTGCAGATATGACAATATGCAGATTTAAATATACAGTGCTATGCATAAGTTTAGACAACCATGCTAAAGTTGACTAAAAAGAGGAATAAAAAATCATATTTTGCAAATTGAACTTAATGCCTTATTTTAACAAAGAAAATTGGTGTCCTTAAAGGTTGGATTTTTCCTAATTTTTTAAAATAAGGCATTAAGTTCAATTTGCAAAATATGATTTTTTATTCCTCTTTTTAGTCAACTTTAGCATGGTTGTCTAAACTTATGCATAGCACTGTATCAGAGCTGAATGAACACAGATGAGGATATGTCTTCAAAATAAATTATATTTACTGCACACACACACCAAAAAAATTCCGGACAAGTAGGGCTGGGCGATATATCGATATAAAAAATATATCGATATATTTTTAAATGCGATATGAAATTAGACCATATCGCATATATCGATATAGTTCAAATTTGCGCTCTGCTCCCCACGCCTCCGCTCCTCCTTTCCCACTCTGCGTGCGTGTTTAGAGCATGTTATGTTACGAGAGGCGAATCATGACTACTTCAGAAACCCCAGCACAATAAGAACTACCAGGCAGTGACATAAGTGTACGCTGAAATAAAGTCTTTCACCTCAGAAAAACGGACTTTCTTGTCCTGTCAGCCGTTATCCTGTGCTCGGAGCGCACACTCAATTGCACGCGCAAATGCGGCGGCGCGCGCGCTGTGTATCGCCTCACTGATCAAGTGCAAAATAAACTACGAGCATGCAACGCCGTTACGTTGTAATGCAGGTATGATTTTCATTCTATTCACCAGGAGCAGTTTCCATGTTTCATTAACAGTTATTGTTAATATTGTGTATTCACCATGGCAACTGTCGTTTCCATATTAACCCCAAAATGCCACTGTTATTTTTTATATTTTCAAATGACAAAATTTGTTTATATATATTCAATGTAAACTTTGATAATCATAATTAATAAATCGCAAATAACAATATCGGCAATTGTGATTTTTGTCATAATCGTGCAGCCCTAAGGTGAAGAAACCTGTTTATTATTTATTCATTTGATTTTGCAACTGTTTACTGAAATAGCTGGTTTCAATAAAACTACTTTTAACATGTCATATTTGGCTTTGACTTTGACTGAACATTTGCTCTCACTTTGCGGAAAAAATATCGGGATATATATCGTATATCGATATTCAGCCTAAATATATCGGGATATGACTTTTGGTCCATATCGCCCAGCCCTACGGACAAGCAACTTTTTTACTCGGACAAGTGAATGACAGATTTAAACAAATGATTTACTTTTAGCTTCTGACCAAGGCTGTATCTCAATACTAGTTTTACTTGATCTTAGTGCTGCGTTCGATACTATAGATCACACAATACTCTTAGATCGACTACAAAATTATACTGGTGTTCAAGGACAAGCATTAAGCTGGTTCAGATCATACTTATCTGACCGCTACCATTTTGTCTATTTAAATGGAGAAAAATCGATCATAACTCCAGTAAACTATGGAGTGCCGCAGGGATCTGTGTTGGGCCCTCTGCTATTCTCAATATATATGATGCCACTTGAAAATATTATAAGGAAACATGGAATTAGTTTCCATTGTTATGCTGATGACACTCAAATATATATTTCAACACGGCCAGATGAAAACGCTAAATTATCCAAATTGACAGAGTGTGTTAAAGATATAAAAGATTGGATGACGCGCAATTTTCTTTTATTAAATCCAGACAAGACAGAGGTAATACTTATCGGTTCAAAAAACCGCCCACAAAACCTCTCACAATACAACTTTAACATAGTAGGATGTCCTGTTACTTTATCCTCTACAGTAAAAGACCTGGGTGTTATACTAGACTGCAACCTGTCTTTTGAAAATCATATTTCATATGTTACAAGAACAGCCTTTTTCCACCTTAAAAACATTGCTAAGCTACGTAACATGCTATCAGTTTCTGATGCAGAAAAGTTAGTTCATGCATTCATGACCTCGAGACTAGATTACTGTAATGCGTTATTAGCTGGTTGTCCTGCATCCTCAATAAACAAGCTACAGTTAGTCCAAAATGCCGCCGCAAGAGTTCTTACTAGATCAAGAAAATATGATCATATAACACCAATTTTATCATCACTCATTGGTTACCTATAAAGTCCCGTATTAACTACAAGGTATTGCTACTGACTTATAAAGCCCTAAATGGTTTAGCTCTTGGGTATTTAACGGATCTTCTATCACCCTACAATCCATCGCGCTCTTTAAGGTCAGTAAATTCGAGGCTTTTGGTCATACCTAGGATATCCAGATCCACCAAAGGAGGGAGAGCATTTTCACATTTAGTTCCAAAACTCTGGAATAGTCTTCCTGATACTGTTCGTTGCTCAGACTCGCTCTCCCAGTTTAAAACTAGATTAAAGACGCATCTCTTCAGCCAGGCATTCATATAATACTTTTAATCTTACAGTTAAATCCGGTCTCTAGTTCATAAACGCCAGAGGAGAACTGGCCCCCGACTGAGCCCGGGTTCTCCCAAGGTTTTTTTTTCTCCATTAGGTCCTGATGGAGTTTTTCGGTTCCTTGCCACTGTTGCCTTTGGCTTGCTCAGTTGGGGATATTTAATTTAATTAATCAATCAACGATACTATTGATCAGCATTACCAAACGTGGACTTTTTCCACTAGAAACAAACATTGATGTATTGTTTTAATTTAATACTGTGAAGCTGCTTTGAAACAATCTGCATTGTGAAAAGCGCTATATAAATAAACTTAACTTGACTTGACTTGATTTACTTGTCCAAAGGACAAGCAGATGAAAAGGCTTAATGTCGAGCCCTGAGTGAGTCAGAGTTGATAGCAATGACAAAGTGCCAAGGTTATTATTCACCTTATTAGGGCTAAGGGCTATGGTTAGGATAACTCAAGGGCTAGGGTTAAGATAAGAACAACTAGGTTTGGGAATCGTACGAAATTTTCCGGTTCCGGTTCCCATTCAATAAAAAATATTAAAACAACTAATAAAAAAAATTGTAGTAAGTGAAAAATCCACAATCCTTTTTGTGTTTATTTCTTATACTTGTCAAATGAGTTTAACAGACTGGTAATGTCAACAAATTCAACATATTATTAAGCAATTTTTGTAAATTTTTTTTATTTTTTCTGAAGGAAAATAAAAATGTCTGCATTCTCTAGAATAATTTGGGACCTCTCCTAGCTTATTGTATCTCCAGCAGTGGAGAATACCTCTTAGAAGGGGTAGAATATGCTTGAATGTAAGATGTGTGCAGAACAGATTATTTTAAAAATCGTTTTGAATGATTGATTCATAAAGACTTTACTTGTTTCATTACTGGATAAATCAGTGCTCTAGCAGTTAATAACGGGAGAACATTGTAGCCGGAGCTACTTCTCTCTATTTATGTCTATGACGAGTCACGCAGGCACTGGGCTAACGTTACTCCGCGGCGGCTGCGATCCGCCAGTCTAAAGTATAGTCCGAGTATAAACGCTTATTGCAGGCTTAACGTAGTAATTCAGGATAAAAACAAATCCTGGTTTGAAACACGGTTTGAAAAGGCATTCATGATGCACTCGCTCATTCTATACATTTTGTAAATTCTGAACACAAAGAAGTTATGGACTGCGTCTTTATGAATGTTTTGAAGCATCAGATGTACTCGATACACTCGTTATCTGAAGGCAGCGACTTTCAAAAGGTGATTTACAATATTTTGGTTGCTACCGTAGACATCAGTGTTTATACTCGAATTATAAATGAATGAATATGAATATTTGTAACAGAAATATCGATACTTGTAAAGCCGTTTCATATTGACAACTGCTCTCTCTGGGTCAACAACAGACAGCGCAAACAGATTTGAATGTTCAGGGGTGAGGTTTTTGTTATTTAGGAATAAGATCGCAGGGGTGTTTGAACCGAGATCTTTTAAAGATTAATCGTGCAGCTCTGACTGTCTTTAATTCTCTCCCCCCCCCCCCCCCTCTCTATGATATCTGACGCAAAACATATTTGAGTAGCGCGAGGGCTTTTCAGTGCATTCATTACTATTTTATTATGAGGTGAGACGTCGCTATTAAAGGATAAGCTTCCAGCACTTCGCCCACCAGAACCGTTTTCGGAACCGAAACCTAGGAATTTCACACAGTTCCGGTATTTTTTCAAAAACAGTACAACCGGTTCTCGGTTCCCAACCCTAAGAACAACTGAAACTCAACTCGACACTACAAAAAAAACCATAATTGACAATGACAATACTTAATGATCACAATTAAACATTAGTGTAATATGTATGATGGGTGTGACAGTGTCACACTTATACCTTATAGTAAGTAGTAAGTGGTGCTTTGCATACCCCTCCCACACCCCCCACACCCCCAAAAAAAGGGCTGCTGCTTGATGTCGTGTTGGTAGTAAAAAATATTGTGGAGCAGTGGCGATTTCTTTAAGACTGCAAGGGAAGCTCGGCTTCCCCTATAATGTCAAAAAATGAATGGTCAAATATGTACTATTGTATTAACATTTTATTGACTAAAATGCGTTAGAAAACGTTCGTCTCAAAGACGAGTTTGTTCAGAATCAGTTACAGGTCGGCTGACTCGATTTCCTTCTCATACATTCCCGTAGCGTCACAGTGCATTTCCCTGTTGAAGCCCAGCTTCCATTGACTTCAATGGGGCTGCTTTGAACAGTTTTTTTCAGCGCTTCGAAACTAGACGGTCATTGGATAAATGCTGCGATTATGTCCCGCCCACGGACGCTCAGCGTCTCTGGGAGTGAATGGGGAGTGGGCTGGCCCGGACTCCGGGCTTCCGCGTGATGATTGGAGGGTCTGTCGAAAGGCTGCGTCTCCTTTTGATTGACAGCGATTTCATACAATAAAAAGTCGCTGATGTTGAAGCTATTCGAGCTCAGTCCCATCGCGGATTTTTCAAAGACAAACTGCTGCAACCTATTTCTTGGTATTTGCTTGTCGAAATTGTTAGCCAATTTTTATAATGCATTTCACACAATTATACATTTATACCTTTATTATATTATTACTTATTATATTTTTTATATTATTATTATTAGTAATAATTCAAAAATAATTATTAAAATAATAAAAAATATACATTATTAGTAGCATTATTATTATACTTTATTATATTATTATTTATACCTTTATTATTACATACATTTTTCACAGAGCATTTTCTTGAAAAGGAACGTAGAATTTACGTATAAATAAATGAATAATTTTTATGATGTAGGCCGAAAATGAGCTTCCCCTCTTTGAAAGACCAGCAGCCGCCACTGCTGTGGAGGTGGTAAAAAAGGTAGTAAAAGGTAGTAAATTCATCTCTATGATTCCTGCATATACCCTGATGTTGCTAACATGATGAACAATTAACATTTTTTTTAACATGATGTTAACACAATTACCATGTTCTTAGCATTATGCTAACATGATTATCATTTTGCAAACATGCTTTTAACAAAATGCTAACACGATTAGCTTGTTGCTAGCATTATGCTAACACGATTGTGATGTCTCATCAGCTCCTGTGATTCTGGATCCAAACACTGCAGATTCAAGTCTCGTCGTGTCTGATGATCTGACCAGTGTGAGATACAGCTCATATAAACCTGTTCCTGATAATCCAGAGAGATTTGACTGTTATGACTGTGTTCTGGGTTCAGAGGGTTTTAACTCAGGAACACACTGCTGGGATGTGGAGGTTAAACAGAGTTCAGACTGGACTCTTGGAGTAACTACAGCATCAAACCAGAGGAAGGGAAGTGTCTTCTTCAACACTGATGTCTGGAGTGTGGAGTATCTGGATTTGTATTTTGAGGAGGATGTGCCTTTAGATTCTGGTTTTCATGTTAAACAGAAGCTTGATCGTGTGAGAGTGAATCTGGACTATGACGGAGGAACGGTGTCGTTCTCTGATCCTGTAACTAACACACATCTACATACATTCACAACCACCTTCACTCACACACTCTTTCCATTCTTCAGGTGTTATGACTCTCTGAGGATCTTACCGGTCAATAGTCAGTAAACGTCACTCCTGTAGATCTGGATCTTCCTGCTTTCATCATGTTTCCAATATTTAATCCATATCACATGAGTAAGAGTGCTGTTGATCTGAATATCAGTACGGTGGCTGTGATTGGGCCGTGATGATCACATGACTGATATCCAGCACTACAGCAACACTCAGATCAATAAACAAGAAGTTTTCATTTATATTCCACTTCACACAATTAGACCGATTAGAGACCGTTTCAGCATTCATGTTTTCAGGATAATTGACATTTACCTGATTATTTCAGTCAATGTGTGTTTATTAATTTCTAACTTTTTTGCATCATAATTATATATGATTATATATATCATATTTTTTTCTTGTATTACATCAAATCACTGAAGAAGTAAATTCTGCATATTCTCAGTGTTTGAGGTGAAATGATCATTTGTTCATTGGAATAAATGGATGTAAAAGGTTTTTGCTGATGATCCCTTGAACTATGTGTTTTAAATAAATAAAATGTGATTTAATGTGAAAGAGTGAAAGATGAAATGTTTGGATGATAATTAGGGTTTATGGGAACAATACTTGTTTAAAATGAGTGGCAACCCAAAATGTTTATTTGTGTTTCGCCAGTGAAATAGATATAAAAGAATCCAAAATAAAGTAATAAATAGAAGTATAAGAAAACTTGAACAAGAAAGACTTGCTGATGTAAAATCAGTCCTCAGTCCCTGTGAGCAGCTTTACTGACATCTAGAGGTCAAACTGAGCAACTGACTCAAAACCTCAATGGCTTCATTACAACATGACAGTCGACAATAATAAGAAACAGCTAAAAAAGGGATTTGCTCACCATCCTAATGTTTCACAGCTGGAGGATTTATTTAATTATGTGAAGAAGGGGTCATTAGCCAAGTTTACATCCACTTTTTGTGCTGTTTTGTTATCGACAAAGTGAATATGCGGAAAAAAAAAACACTACGAAATTTGCCGTCTCCAGCCTGTTTCCATTCAATTGGCCTTTTACCGATAAGATGGTGTGCATGATGACGTCACGAATGACGAAAGCGATTTGTCGCATATGTTTTGGTGTATCACAAAAAAAATCTGCCCTTGAGCCGTTTCCATACATAGTTTTATTTTTTTGGGGTTCCACAAGTCACCACACCCCCCAACACCAAACAATTAAACAAAAAAAAAAAGTTTATTGAAAATTTGCCAGCTTACTGTCATTTCAATTTCACAAATAATTGCAAGTGTCCGAAATATGAGAAGACGACGGCAGAATGAAGCAGTTGCTCATCTGTTAGGGCTCGAAGTAACTACCCTTATGCGACGAAGCCCAAGGGTCTGGGAGAGACCACACAATAAGGCGTTCTGGGAGGAAGTGGTGGAGAGACACTTTACAGAAAGTCTCTGGCTGCAACATTCTAGAATGACACGGCCGACGTTTGAGATGCTGTGTGGATTCATTGGTCCTGATGTTGCGCCCATCCAAGGTTGCCACCGACCACCGGTTCCGACACCAAAGCGGATTGCCATCGCCCTGTACAAGCTGGCAGCCTGCGCCGAGTATAGAGTAGTGGGCCAAACTTTCGGGGTTAGTAAAACAACCGTCCATAGATATATGCTGTGTGCACATCTATTAAAATGCAGCGTTATATCAGGCTGCCAAATGTAGCGGAGGCCAATGAAATTCCATACCGTAATTCTTTCCTCAACATCTTGTGCCTCAGGTTTACAATGCGCTGGATGGCACGCACATCCTAGTTCTTCCCCCGACAGAAGGCTACCACGATTAATGGCAAAGGATGGCCATCTGTTGTTCTCCAGGCACTTGTTGATGACAGGTGCATGATACGAGACGTGTGTGTTGGCACTCCTGGAAGTGCCCATGACGCGTGTTTGCAGCCTCAGATCTGTACAGGTAAGCCTAACCATTCAACATCCTTTACCTGGCCTAAAATAGCTTTACACACAATAAAATGTCTTTCAAAGTTGTGCACTGTAAAAAATATTAGTTCTAATTGTATTTGACAAAAGAAAGTTGTGATAAATCATGAAAATAATTTGTTAAAGTGTTGTCATGATTAAAACAAGTTAATTGTTGTTCTGTGTCTTACAACTATATGAACTATATGCTGCACTGAAGAAAATGGTAACATCTACACTCACCTAAAGGATTGGTTGGGGAGGGCATTCCACAGTCGAGGCGCAGCCACCTGGAAGGCCCTATCTCCCATAGTGCGGAGTTTGGACTTGGGAACCTGGAGTTGGTGGCTGTCAGAGGGACGGAGATGTCGGGTTGTGTTTTGTCTATTAATGAGTTCTTGGAGGTACACTGGTGCGCTGCCGTAGACACACTGATAGGTCAGGAGACAGATCTTATACTCAATCCTGAACCTAACAGGAAGCCAGTGAAGTTTATGGAGGGTTGGTGTGATGTGCTCAGATTTACGCACCCTCATCAGGACCCTGGCAGCGCAGTTCTGAATGTACTGCAGTCTCTGCAGGCTCCTGCCAGGGATCCCGATGAGGAGTGCATTGCAGTAGTCGAGCCTGGAGGAGACAAAGGCATGAACCAGCTTCTCTGCATCGGAAAGGGAGAGGGAGGGGCGGAGTTTAGAGATGTTCCGGAGGTGAAAGAATGCAGTCTTACAGATAAATTGGATGTGGGTATTAAATGATAGGTGGGGGTCAAATCGAACCCCCAGGTTTGTTATAGAGGATGTGAGAGAAATGTCATGGCCAGCAAATGAGTAAACGGTCAGAGGGGAGGATCGGAGTTGGTGTGGGGTCCCAATGAGGAGACCTTCAGTTTTGGAGCTGTTTAGCTGAAGGAAGTTGTCAGTCATCCATGCCTTTGTCTCCTCCAGGCAGGCAGTTAGAGTGGGGAGTGATGATGTGGGGGATGTGGGGTCCAACCTGACATAGAGCTGAGTATCATCGGCATAGCAGTGAAAAGCAACTCCATGCCTGCTGATGATGTGGCCCATGGTTTCTGACCATGTCCATAAAGGGATGGACATGGTCAGAAACAATGCTCTGGTAGGCCGTGGCATTTAAACGATGCCCAATTGGCACTAAGGGGCCTAAAGTGTGCCAGGAAAACATCCCCCACACCCTTACACCACCACCACCAGCCTGCACAGTGGTAACAAGGCATGATGGATCCATGTTCTCATTCTGTTTACGCCAAATTCTGACTCTACCATCTGAATGTCTCAACAGAAATCGAGACTAATCAGACCAGGCAACATTTTTCCAGTCTTCAACTGTACAATTTTGGTGAGCTTGTGCAAATTGTAGCCTCTTTTTCCTATTTGTAGTGGAGATGAGTGGTACCCGGTGGGGTCTTCTGCTGTTGTAGCCCATCCGCCTCAAGGTTGTGCGTGTTGTGGCTTCACAAATGCTTTGCTGCATACCTCGGTTGTAACGAGTGGTTATTTCAGTCAAAGTTGCTCTTCTATCAGCTTGAATCAGTCGGCCCATTCTCCTCTGACCTCTAGCATCAACAAGGCATTTTCGCCCACAGGACTGCCGCATACTGGATGTTTTTCCCTTTTCACACCATTCTTTGTAAACCCTAGAAATGGTTGTGCGTGAAAATCCCAGTAACTGAGCAGATTGTGAAATACTCAGACCGGCCCGTCTGGCACCAACAACCATGCCACACTCAAAATTGCTTAAATCACCTTTCTTTCCCATTCTGACATTCAGTTTGGAGTTCAGGAGATTGTCTTAACCAGGACCACAACCCTAAATGCATTGAAGCAACTGCCATGTGATTGGTTGATTAGATAATTGCATTAATGAGAAATTGAACAGGTGTTCCTAATAATCCTTTAGGTGAGTGTATATTAACAGGTTTCTTTAGTCAAAAATATTATTTAACATCACTGAACCACATTCATTTATACAAAAAAAAATGTATTGGGGGTATTAAATTATGTACAATTATTATGGGAAAGAATTTGAAATATTTGCAATTTAATAAAACATTGTTTAAATAATGAAGATACGTGAGGTGTGTCAAATCTTTTGCCCTGCACAGTAAATGAGCTCTGCTGTATTTGTATTACTCAGACACCCTGAGAGACTCCCCCAGGCTACAACTGTTGTGGAGGGAGTCCAGGTGCCTCTGCTAGTGGCAGGAGACCCAGCCTATCCTCTACTGCCTTGGCTCATAAAAGCTTACTCTGGACCCAATTTGTCAGAAGAACAGGGAGCATTCAACTGTGGATCGAGAGTTAAGGTGGAGCACACATTCGGACACCTGAAAGGAAGATGGCGCATCCTGGCAAAACGGTCAGACATTCACCACTCTTTCATGCCTACAGTTGTGGCAGCATGTTGTGTACTCCATAACATCTGTGAGATGGAGAAGCAACGATTCATACAACCTTGTGAAGACTCCCGAGTCGAAGGCGAGAGACAACCGTGTTGCTTGCAATGCAATGACCGACCTTCTGCACAAGCTGTGCTTATCAGGGACGCTCTCATGCAATATGTATCTCACTTGGGAAGGCAGTAGGCTGTCATGCGAACATGTATTTGAATCATAAAATCAAATTTGTTACTGTCACAAACTCGTAAAAATTAAGTCACAAACTCGAACATATTAATACTCATTTTATTTGTAACAGGAATAATTGGTACATTTTCTTTATAAAGATTTTATATACAGTGCTTTTATATACAGTGCATGCAGAATTATTAGGCATGTTGATTTTCTGATCATATTTTTTTTCCAGGCACATTTTACCAATTCCAAACCACATTAATCGTAATAACTATTATAAATGTTTTATTTAATAATTTATAAGTGATAGCCTATACAGTATAATTGTTCATGAAGGCTGGAAATAAAAAAAGCCTTATATTCAGGTGTGCATAATTATTAGGCAAGTTTACTTTTACAGATAAAATAAGCCAAAAAAGAGATTTAATTCAGACTTAAAAGTAAAAAATTATTAAATCCCCATGAGAAGAATGCAATACTGATGCAATACTAGAGATTGCAGTTAAGGTATGACCATTGGACAGTGAAATACTCATTGGGTCAGCAGGGTTAGACAAATACAGGTGGAGAAGAAAAGACACATGTTAACAGCAAAAGAATGAAGAATTAAGGTGAAGAATTAAGTGTGAAACCATCAGGAACCCTTTAGTCTCCAGTGTCACCATTTTCCAGAACTGCAACCTACCTGGAGTCTCCAGAAGAGCAAGGTGTCAGGATCTCAGAGACTTAGGTTAGGTAAAGAATCCTAAAAAATGACCCCCACTTAATAAGAATCACAAGCTGAAGTGTAGTAAAATACATGAAGACTGTTTTTTTATAGGCTTTATAGACTGACAGATTGAGAGACTCTTGAAGGACCAGCACCAGATCCTCTTCTACCACTGTTTGAAGAATTCATCTTCCAGAATCTGACAGTAAGTATTGGGAGTTCATTTTTAGTCCATCTCTGCAAAACAGACTTCAGGGTAGGAGATGGACTAAAAATAAACTCCCAAAACTTATTAAAATGTATTCGGGAAGATGAATTCTTTAAATTATTAAAGTAACAACATGTAACTTTTCAACCTTCATAATATATTTCCAAGACCCTTGTGATAGTACATCGACTTACAATAGGTTGAATGAGACGTCTGCCAGAGCCTGAGGGGTCTGTATCGTTTTTACTGGCACTATGTAACTTCGGGGTGCGGGTAGTAACCAGCGCTCAAAAAGAACTACAAAATTCGACTGCTTTACGGCATACGTCACTTTGCCCACCACTTCCTCAAATGTGGCCAACCAGCGCGTTTGTTTTCGTACGTCTGTTTTCGTCATGGCTGAAGCAGCAGCGAAACGTAAGAAGTCCAAGGTTTTGTCGGAGTAGAGTCGGAAGAGGAAAAGGGAGAGTGATAAACTGAAAGGCAGGACGAGGATCAATATTGGTCGAGCGTTTGCTCGCTGGCGTTAGCTTATGGAGGAGGAGAGTTACCAGACCGATGCTGACTTGGCCGTCATGCTGTTGAACTAGTAAGTAACTGTAAATTGCTTGCATACTATCTTTAGTTTTTCTAATCTGTTGTCTGCCTGGCTACGTTACGGAAACTATCTGGTCCTCCATTTATTTATCTTCATGAATCAGCTAGTAGATGAGCAAATTATCAATCTGGTAGCTAGTAAACACTAACATGGTAGTTTTAGATGGTTAGGATGCTATCGCTATCATTCTCGTTCAGATTTGAGCATTGCAATCGACATGCAAATCGCAAATGTTTGAGTTAAAATGTTTAGTCTACTAAACATGTATAAATTATGAAAGGGGGAAGATTAATAATATTATCATTGCCCATATGAAAAAAACCTGCATGCTTCATATACAGTAACCGTAAATCATTTTACGACAGCGGTAATGGACAATTCCGCTTCCAACCTGTAGGGCGACCGCAGAGGAAAAGTTCCATGTTGTTGCTTTAAATACAAAATTAATAGTAGTTATTACGATTAATGTGGTTTGGAATTGGTAAAATGTGCCTGGAAAAAAAATATGATCAGAAAATCAACGTGCCTAATAATTCTGCACGCACTGTATATTGAAATTCTATTCGTTAAGAAATGTCTTTATGCTAATGAAGTGAGTATATTTTTCAAAAGTGACAAGAAAGTGTTAACAAAGGTGCTGATGAGTGATTCCTGAGAGACAAACTTTTGTCTCATCTCCGTTTCTCCTGTTTATTCAGGACTTTTAATCTGTTGATCTGTTCGTTTCTACAAACACTGACAATCAGCATGATGAACAGAGGAGGAGATAACACTGCTTTATCACTGAAACTTCAGCATGAGAAGAAATCATTTTGAGAAAGATTGGATCATGTCAGACCCTGAAGAAACTCTGTGACAAAGGTTTTGAGATCTTTTATTTTTTATTTTTAATATTTTCAGTATTTTCATTGTTCTTTTGTGTTTTATCTAAGGCTTTAAAGCGTTATATCTTAACGTTTCAATTCAAGTTAATTTTACATGAAGAAGTCCTGATGTTGTTCTTTGACTTGTTTCAACACTCCTTGATCAGAAGATGCACCCTCTTACAACACTAACCAGGAAGAGGCTGACTTGTTATTTCTCTTTCCTGCCATACTGACTTTGTCTCGACAAAAGCAATAAAGAATCAGCGATCAGTGGAGTACAAAGGGGAAAAACTTTACATAAGAATTTGAGATGTTTCTTTCTGAACAAATTTGTTTTCTGATCTTTGTGATTCTCATGGTGATTTATTTTTTAAACAGTCGTTCAGAAAGTGAAAGTAAAGTTTAGATTGCTGGAGCTCAAACAGTGAAAATGGCTTCACTAAATGTCTCTGAAGAAGAACTTTCTTGTCCTGTGTGCTGTGAAATCTACAAGGCTCCTGTTATTTTATCATGTAGTCACAGTTTCTGTAAAGAGTGTCTTCAACAGTACTGGAGAACCAAGGGATCTCAGGAGTGTCCTGTCTGCAGGAGTAGATCAAACTATCATCCTCCAGTTAATCTTGTGTTAAAAAACTTGTGTGAGTCGTTCCTGAAGGAGAGAAATGAGAGGCGTTCATCAGGGTCTGAGGAGATCTGCAGTTTACACAGTGAGAAACTCAAACTCTTCTGTCTGGAGGACAAACAGCCTGTGTGTATCGTGTGCAGAGATTCAAAACAACATGACAATCATAAATTCAGACCCATCAGTGAAGTGGTTTCATCATATAAGGTAAGACAAATGTTTCTTGATTCACATGTAAAGAACCATTAGAAGTCATAAACACAGATTGTTCCAATTACTAACGTATCCTCAGTTCACTGAGATCATGAGCATTGCATCAGTAACTGAGTAAACTTAGTTTTTCCCTGAATACTGAAGCCTGATTGGTTCACGTCAGAGCACCTGCACAGACAAATTACTTTTCAGTCGCCAAAACGGACAGGACCGACTGCCTATTTAAGTCACAGCGAAAGCCATTTTCGTCCGAATTTTTCTATTGATGAGCGACAGCATCGACTTGTGTACAGTAGCACAACAAACTAGACAATGCTCATTCCCGTTATCTCAGGGAACCAGGGTTATGTTAGTAACTGGAACATTCCCTTTCGATACTGTTCACTCGCCTTACATAAGTAGCTGACACTTATGGGGAACGCAATCCAAGAGCGCTGCGCTACTAGCGCAGAACGGAAGAGAGCTTTATGACCTGTTCTCTAAAGGCCGTGGAAAGCATCTTAGGCACACAGCCTTGTCTTGGTCTAAGGAGGACTTTACTGTCATTAGGCCCAAACTCGAAAGAGCCCACTGAAAGAGCCTGCAGATCATCCAACTCGCTTGACCGATGCAAGAGCAGCAGAAGGGTGTCTTTAGCGAGAGAGGCCGAAGGTCGGCCGTTGTGAGGAGCAAAGATCTTTGTGCGATCAGGCCTTTGATTAGGCCAAAAGCAGCCAATCATTGAGGTAATTCAGGATGCGAACTCCTATTTGTCTCAGGGGGAAAAGACAGTCAGAATAGTAGGACTGTAGGCAGAGCCGTCGCATAGACTGTGCGAACTGTGCAACCGCACAGGGCATCGCGCCACTAGGGGGCCTCGCAATCCTGCTGTTTTTATTTTTTAATTTTTGTTATAATACATTAGTTATGTATGATTTTGTATCTATGAGATGTCTCTGTCAAGATCACATAAAAAATAAAATAAAAAATCCAACAAATTATGTAATGCATCCTTTTTTTAGGGGGAAAGCTAAAGCAAGGGAAAGCCAACATGTCAGCTGCAAGCACGAATCAGGTTCTGAGAAAAGGAAAAAAATTAAAAAGAAGGAAGACTTTCATAAGTCACTGCGGGGATCACTGGATAAATTTATCAGCACTTCCAGAGATGCGGTGGCAACAGCTAGCATCTGCATAACCCACGCCGACACTGAAAAAAACATATATAAGTCGCACTGGACTATAAGTAGCATTTATTTAGAAATTTATTTCACACAAAAAAATACAAATATATATTTTTACGGACGGGACAGTTCTCCGTTACAGACGTGAGCGCTCTGAAAGCGGCACTAAAAGACTGCTTTAAAACTTTCACAGAGACCTCAAACAGAAAGCACAAAGCCTGTCTTTAAATTTAATTTCGTTTTGTATAAATTGTATCTTAATTTTAATCAATGTTTCATCAACCAATTGGATTTAATAAATAAGAAGTAAATATAGCAGAAAATAGATATTCACGACACAAAGGCACCGGCGCGTGAACTGGAGCTTGTCTCATAAATTAACCGAAACTCGGTATAAGGTAGCCTGTCACAGACCAGAACATATCAGATTGGTAAAGTTTTATTTCATTGGGGACATAATTACCGATTATAATGACTTAAACCGTCTTTTTATACGTCGCACCGCGTTACGGGTGGAGAACACTTTGTAAGCATAAAACCATGTCTGCATTTGTGATCATACTCTATACTGCTCAAAATATGAAAACGTACTTACAAACTGTCTGTGAGTGAGAAGTGCCAGACTGTACTAGCAAAGATTGAATTATCCACTTTCTAGAATCAGCTTTTTGCACAGCAGCCCTTGTACTCTCGCAGGTTCTGGAAACAGTCCTCTGGAAAATGCGCAGCACACAGTCGAATATTTTGGTTGTACTTTTCTGGAGCAGTGTTGTAAGTAAAGCTTAGCCACTGTTTTCTAATTTTGTAGCTATGTTTCTGCCGCCCCAACAGTGCCGCCCCAGCTATGTTTCAGCTTAGTTTCCGTCAACCCTGGGTTTTAGGTACTATGAAAGTAGCTCGGCTTTAATCGGTGTTCGTTGCCATGGTATCTTACGCTGCACGGCTAACCTGCTCCGGGGCAGGTTATGTTCTGGATTCAAGATCTCAGACTGAAGTTTGACCAATCAGCTGAGAGCAAAGAAACATATAGGTGACGTAACTTATTCCAAGTGTCTGTTGCAATGACTTCACCTTTTCTTCCAAATCCTGTGGACATCTCAGCGCGAATTGTTTGACGAGCACTTCGTAGAGAAAGAGTTTTTAGCCAGACAAAATCCCCTTGCCTTAACTGATAGTTACTTGTATGAAAGATACAGATTTTCCGCGGAAGGAATATCTTATCTTTGCGAACTTCTTGAGCCGCACATAAAGAATTTAACACGTCAAATTCATGCACTTACTGTACCACATGGTATTGCGTTGCGTTTTTTTTTTTTTTTTTGCAAGTGGTACATACTTGCACGGTGGGTGACACACAGAAGCTATAGGGGAAAACATATGTTTGTCGAACCATTCGCAAGGTGGTCCTCGCTCTGCAGGAGTACATGAATAGTTTCATTAATAGTGTTCCCCGGACATTTATCAACCATGTCCATAAAAGAGGGCTTTTATAAAAGTGCCAGTAAGATATATTGATAGGGTGACATCACATGAACACTTTTTTTTTTTTTTCAAAAAGCAAATTTCACAAATGTACTATACAATATAATACATGTTAAGAATTATTTTGAATCTTTTTTATTATTCTTCTGTTAATCTTATGATAGGATTCCCAAGTCATTGCAACATGCAACATCTATTGCTCCAATCTCCACTGTTCTAGGGAACATGAGGCAGATTATGTTAATAGGAAGTCCTATCACAGCCATAATGTTCAGGCAGAGATGATGTGAATATGTGAGATGATTATTTTCTGTGAGATGAATCTTTAAATTAATAGTAACTTTAACAGATATAACAATGATCTACTAAACATTTAATCTGCAGACGACTTGTGGTCATGAACATATGATCAAGTTTGGATGCCAAATGGCCTGGCTCCAGTGCTTGTCTCACGAATTTTCCATGAGTCTGTGTTGTGTCAGCACTTTGAGGAAAGCAAGTTAAATTTGGTACAGTACAAAACACTGTTAATTTGAACTGAGCTAGAAAAACCTACACAATAACCATCATGACCCTCAGACAGGGCCACAGCACCGTTTCAATGTGGCCCTCAGTAAAACCAGAGTGAAGATAGAGATGACCTTTGGCCTCCTAAAGGCACGTTTCAACTGTGTTCGGCCCTTAAGAGTCACCAGAGCGGGCATCACAGATAGTGGCTGCATGTGCCATTCTGCACAATATAGCCACCAGTAGAAAGGAGCGAGAACCACCACAAAACCAGCTTCCCTCCGATGAAACTGACCCGATCACACTTGACCACCCAGCTGGTGCAGATGTAGATGCAATCACCATACAATATTACACTTAATAAAAGCACATTGAAACTGCAGATAGGTCTCAAACTGTTTTATTGGTTTTGTGGGATGGGAGGGAGAAAGAGAGCAAGAGAAAGTTGCATTAATAAATATTCATACTAAAGTGTCACTTGGTTAAATAAGTTATACTATATATACTATATAACTATATACATACTAAGATCAGTTTTATCCAGCCGTTTGATTTTGTTTGGAGCCTCCTCAGCTCAGAGTCAGCTCCTTTAGTGTGCAGTCTAGTTCAAGTCTCCTTTAGTGTGCAGTCTAGTTCAAGACTCCTTTAGTGTGCAGTCTAGTTCGAGTCTCCTTTAGTGTGCAGTCTAGTTCAAGACTCCTTTAGTGTGCAGTCTAGTTCGAGTCTCCTTTAGTGTGCAGTCTAGTTCAAGACTCCTTTAGTGTGCAGTCTAGTTCGAGACTCCTTTAGTGTGCAGTCTAGTTCGAGTCTCCTTTAGTGTGCAGTCTAGTTCAAGACTCCTTTAGTGTGCAGTCTAGTTCGAGTCTCCTTTAGTGTGCAGTCTAGTTCAAGACTCCTTTAGTGTGCAGTCTAGTTCGAGACTCCTTTAGTGTGCAGTCTAGTTCAAGACTCCTTTAGTGTGCAGTCTAGTTCGAGACTCCTTTAGTGTGCAGTCTAGTTCAAGACTCCATAGTGTGCAGTCTAGTTCAAGACTCCTTTAGTGTGCAGTCTAGTTCAAGACTCCTTTAGTGTGCAGTCTAGTTCAAGACTCCTTTAGTGTGCAGTCCAGTTCAAGACTCCTTTAGTGTGCAGTCCAGTTCAAGACTCCTTTAGTGTGCAGTCCAGTTCAAGACTCCTTTAGTGTGCAGTCCAGTTCAAGACTCCTTTAGTGTGCAGTCCAGTTCAAGACTCCTTTAGTGTGCAGTCTAGTTCAAGACTCCTTTAGTGTGCAGTTCAGTTCAAGACTCCTTTAGTGTGCAGTCTAGTTCAAGTCTCCTTTAGTGTGCAGTCTAGTTCAAGACTCCTTTAGTGTGCAGTCTAGTTCAAGACTCCTTTAGTGTGCAGTCTAGTTCAAGACTCCTTTAGTGTGCAGTCTAGTTCAAGACTCCTTTAGTGTGCAGTCTAGTTCAAGACTCCTTTAGTGTGCAGTCCAGTTCAAGACTCCTTTAGTGTGCAGTCTAGTTCAAGTCTCCTTTAGTGTGCAGTCTAGTTCAAGTCTCCTTTAGTGTGCAGTCTAGTTCAAGACTCCTTTAGTGTGCAGTCTAGTTCAAGTCTCCTTTAGTGTGCAGTTTAGTTCAAGACTCCTTTAGTGTGCAGTCTAGTTCAAGTCTCCTTTAGTGTGCAGTCTAGTTCAAGACTCCTTTTGTAAAGGGCCCTGACTGAGTCTGTTTCCACCTGAAACATAATTCCACCACAAACATGATCATTCAAAATCACAAAAAGTTCCTTGACTTCCTACAAACACAGGACTGACTGTAATTTATGTCAAGGGTTTTAAATCCTTACACATTTCTTCTGAAGCCCATTGAGGTAGAGGCCTCAGTTTCTGGGGCAGGTTGTGAAAAATCCTACAATAAAAGAGATGTGTAAGGGCCAGTCCCTTTTTTATGCCACACATTCAAATGTTTGCCATAATAAAAAGCCCAGTGCATTCACATCAGCAACTGTCTGAGAACACACAGACAGAGTGTCATCATTTCCTCCACCCTAATAAATAAAAATAGGCCAATGTAAAGCATAACTGTTGTAAAGCAGGTTATGTTTGGTGTTCTGTCTGCTGCATACTGACCTCTGTGTGGGAGACTGTGTGTGTGTGTGCTGGCTTCAACAGGGACACTGTATTTCCCTCTACTGCAGAACATACAGTCAGCCATATTTAAAACTTAAAAAAGTAGTAATGTATTGCACACGTACCCAGTGTTACTTGCTTAGAGGAGCCAGCACCAGGGTCAGACTGTACAGCACCTGTAATCTAATCGTCCGTCCCTTATTGCCTACTCAGAGCCAACTCCTCCGCCAGTGTATTCTGGTTTTCTGAATTTAACTCTTTATTTCTGTTTGCTGCAAACAAGTGTTTGTGATAAAATGTTCACAAAAGTAATAAAAGGTTGTGGTAAATACTCACCACTTTGAATTATATTTTTATATTTTGTCTTTATCTGCTGCCAAGAACATTTGGAGTTGGGGTTGCATCTAAAAATCAATGAATATTAATCTTTCTTAGTACATACATGCACATTTTTTATATAGATTATAGAAATAGGCTATAGGCTATATTACACATAGGCTACACATACATATATGCATAATTTTACATATATATAGAACGTATTTGTTTAACTTGCGCATTAACAATCAGCAATCTTTCTCCAACAGTCTTCTCTTGCTTTGGCCGCAGAGACCGTATTGTTTCAAGCTTGAAATACATATTTAAATTCATCGTACTTATGAATGATTATCTCTTGCTCCTCCGCGGAAAAATATATCGCTCTCGCTCTACCCGCGATTGGTTGTTCAGTGTCGACGTCACTCTTTTATGTGCACGCGCGCGTGGAGTAATCATAGCTTGAGGATCAAAGCCTGAGTTGACAGAGAAAGTCGATGAGCTGCATCATGGTACCAATAAAGCCTGATTGCATCGGTTTGGTTTTGTCAACTCAAAACTAATCCTGTAACCCCGAGTTTGTTCAGCTACCTTCATGGTACAGGCCCCAGGACTGCAGTGATCAGGACTGGTTGTGTTTAGTCCAGCTGGACTACATTATAAATGCAGTTTCATAGATCTGAGGAATTAGTTACTACGGAGGCAAATACATTTTCTCGCCGTCCCAGTTGGTATTGGATGTTTCAATAAATAACATTGTCATTTA
The DNA here is from genome assembly GCF_949319135.1 of Squalius cephalus. Classification (NCBI taxonomy): domain Eukaryota; kingdom Metazoa; phylum Chordata; class Actinopteri; order Cypriniformes; family Leuciscidae; genus Squalius; species Squalius cephalus. Next base: position 35,361,704 of record NC_137137.1, read on the forward strand.
AAAACTGTACTTTGTGTTGCAATTTCTGAATCAATTTAGTATGAGATGTACACAAAAACAGAAGAAATCAGGATGGGGGCAAATACTTTTTCACTGCATTATATGATCATAATCGTATTGTCTTCTCTTCACTGTAATCTGGTGTTTTATGTATTTTTGTTCAATTCTAGGAAGAGCTCAATACAGCACTGAAGTCCTTACAGGAGAAACTTAAACACAATGTAAAACTGAAAGCAGAGTTTGAGAAAACAGTTCAACACATCAAGGTGAGGAAACAGAAACAAGAGTAATTTTCATTACAGCTGTTGGATCACTATATACAGTTATGATTTGATATAATGGATTCCAGTTTATTATTTATGTAAATGACTAGCAGCAATCTGCTTCTGGATCCGTTTTATGTCGGGTATCCGAGTTTATCTTGGATATTAATGATGTGTGTCGATTGAGATGATTGAAGTGAATGTGCTTTTATTTCAGTCTCAAGCTGAGCACACAGAGCGTCAGATTAAACAGCAGTTTGAGAAGCTTCATCAGTTTCTCAGAGATGAAGAAGAAGCTACAGTCACTGCACTGAGGGAGGAAGAGGAGCAGAAGAAGCAGAGGATGAAGGAGAAGCTGGAGGAGATGAACACACACATCTCAGCTCTTTCACACACAATCAAAGACATGGAGGAGATGATGAAAGCCAATGACGTCTGCTTTCTGAAGGTCTGATTTCAGATCATTGGTTGATTGATTGATGATTGATTGAGTTCTTGATGATAAATGGTGTGTTTGTTCTGCAGGAGTTTCCAGTCTCAATGGAAAGGTGAGTGATCTGCTCCTGTCTCTGGTCTCTCTGGTTCTGATCCAAAGCCACTGCAGTTCTGACTCCTGAATGTTCTTCCAGAGTCCAGAGCTCACAGCCGGATCCACAGATGGCTTCTGGAGCTTTGATTCATGTGCCACGATACTTGGGCAACCTGCCGTTCAGAGTCTGGAAGAAGATGCAGGACATCGTCCAAAACAGTGAGTCTGACAGCAGGAGATCTGAGCTGGACATGATGGATGGGTGGAGAGTTAGAGGCTCTTCATGACAGAGATAGATAGATAGATAGATAGATAGATAGATAGATAGATAGATAGATGAGTTTGGTGTTTGTTAGGAGGTTACAATTAAAGCTGCAGTCGGCAAGTCTGGCAGATTGAGTCGACTTAGCCAAAATTTTGAATGTTTACAACTCTCATGCCCCTCCCCCACCACCAGCGATCACCCTCCCATCGAGTTTGTGCTCGTCAGTGCATGTGCACCAGATCTTCTGTGAACGCACCATCTCTTCAGCATCGAAGCATCATTTTCTTTTCCTTGGTTGTTTTGAACCTCCTAGCTCTCTTTGTTAACCGAGGAATTGGAAGCTTGTTAGTAGATTTTCTCTCCGCCATCACACTTCGTCCAATCCAACACAGCTGTGAACTGTGAAGGCGTGTGCATGTGATATTGTAACGTGCGCGGGAGAGGGGTTATCTGTGGCGTGTGCACGAACTGTGATTGACAGATCTCACACAGCCCTGCTCTGATTGGACCAGAAGAACGTCTCGGGTTATGACTATAACCCTTGTTCCCTGAGATGGGAACGAGACACTGCGTTGTTGAAAACGACTCTTTGGGGACGCTCCCTTAGCGTGCGCCTCTGAAGTATGAATGAAACTAATCCAATCCTGATAGGTGTTGCGTCATGACGTAACATGTGACAGCATAACCGGATGCATAAAAGTGACGCTGGCACACACACACATTAGCCTCGCGATGAAGCAAGCCGCTCTCAGGCATTGAGGGGCGTGGCAGGACGACGCAGTGTCTCGTTCCCATCTCAGGGAACAAGGGTTATAGTCATAACCCGAGATGTTCCCTTTCGAGGGAACTCGCACTGCGTCGTTGAAAACGACTCTTTGGGGAACGAATGCCCACTAGGCCACGCACCGAGAAAAGGCCTGCCCTAGAGTGAAACTGAACTCAGGCACCCATCTAGGACGAGAGCACATGTGCGCCAGGCGTACTAGGGAGGTGCAGACTATAAAACCTGATAAAAGTGTGTGGGGTAGCCCAACCGGCTTGCCTCACAGATCTCCTGGAGGGGCACTCCCAAGAGGAGGGCTCTAGAGGACACCATGCCTCTAGTAGAATGAGCCCTTACAGCCAAAGGTGAAAGCAAATTGCGCACCTTGTAGGCCTACTTATGGTTTGTTTAGCCGGGAGCCCCTCATTAGGTGACCCGAAACACACTACAGTAAGTCCGACCTCCTCCAAGAAGAGGACCTCTCAAGGTAATACTCGGAACTCTGACTGGCAGAGCAAGGAACCTCTCCTCTTCTGCCGACACATGTGGTGGAGGATGAAATGCTTGCAGGACCATGGACCTAGCCATATTAAATTGCACTTAAGGCACATAGCTGGGTCTCGGATGCAGGATGGCCTTAACTCCGCCGGGGCAAACCCCAAGCAAGCTGGCGTTAATGCCAGGGCTTGGAGGTCTCCCAGTCTCTTTATAAGAAGTAGCTAAGAGAAAGGCTATCTAGAACGTGAGGTCCTAGGCAAAGCCGACTGAAGGGATTCGAAGGGAGCCAGGGATAGCCCTTCGAGAACCACCGCCAGGTACCAGGAAGGAACCCTGGACCTGACTGTCAGTCTCATCCTCTATGTACCAAGGAGAAATAGTATGACCAGATGGTGCCTCCCCAAAGGCCCAATATTCAGTGGTGCATGGAACGCCGCAATGGCATCCATGTGCACCATCCATGTGGACGGGGAGAGATTCGCAGAGAACGATCTTGAAGAAAATCCAGAACTGAAGCCACTGGGCAGTTAACTGGGCCTAACTCATGTTCTCTATACCAAGTGAAAGAACATTCCACTTAAGGCCATATAATCTCCTAGTAGACGGAACCCCAGAGATAAGTATGGTTCCGTGCACCCCAAATGATAGAACAGCATTTAGGTACTGAGCCCCCTCAGAGGCCAGACCCACAATTTCCACAGCTCTGGGCGAGGATGGAATATAGTACCCTCCGCCTGAGATAACAGATCCCTCCTCAGAGGAATCTGCCATGGCGGAGCTATCAGGAGTGAAATTAAATCCGAAAACCATACTCGGGCCGGCCAAAACGGGGCTACCAGAAGAAGACTGATGCCCTACTGACGGACCCTCTCCAGGACTCCCGGGAGCAGAGCGATCGGGGGAAAAGCGTACAGGCGAAGCCTCGGCCAGGCCTGTACCATGGCATCCAACCCCAACGGGGCTGGATGAGTGAGGGAGAACCAAAGTGGACAGTGGGACGTCCCTTGAGACGCAACAGATCCACTTCCATTGGTCCAAACCTCTGCCATATCAGCTCCACCACCTCTGGATGGAGTCTCTATTCCCCGGGCCTCAGCCCCTGCCTCGACAGGATGTCTGCTCCCTGATTCTGAACCCCCGGGACATATATTGCTCTTATAGATAATATTTTCCCTTGGGACCATAAAATAATCTGATGCGCCAATCTGGATAGAGGGCGCGATCTGAGTCCCCCTTGTCGGTTCAGATACGCTACCACTGATGTATTGTCCGAACGTATCAAGACGTGGTAACCTTTGATGTCTGGGAGGAAACTCCTCAGAGCCCTGAACACAGCCAACATTTCTAGGCAATTTATATGCCAAGAATGATGAAGGTCCTGCCACAGACCCCTGGCAAAGCGCCGATAACCGCGCCCCAGCCAGTGAGGGAAGCGTCTGTTGAAATGGTTTTCCGGCGACATGACGCCCCTAATACTGGCCCTTGGGACAAGAACCAAGATTTCTTCCATATTAATAAGGAACGAAGGCATCTGCGCGTAACCTTTATTATACGGAACGGATTCCCCTTGGGGGAAAAACCCCTTGGCTTTGAGCCACCACTGAAGGGGCCTCATGTGAAGAAGGCCCAAAGGAATTATGTTGGATGCCGCTGCCATGAGGCCCAGCAGTCTTTGAAATTGCTTTACAGTGATGGCCTGGCCTAGCTTTATCCCTGACACCATGGTCAGGATGGATTTCGATACGTGCGGGAGACATATGTGCCTGCATCGTAACCGAATTCCATACTATGCCCAGAAAAGTAGATTTCTGAGCTGGTTCTAACACACTTTTCCTAGTGTTGAGTCTCAACCCCAATTTCTGAATGTGGCCAAGAACGACATCTCGATGCCGAATTGCCATTTCTCGAGACTGGGCCAATATGAGCCAGTCATCGATATAATTCAGAATACGGATGCCCTGAAGCCTCAGTGGAGCCAGAGCTGCATCCATACACTTAGTGAACGTGCGGGGAGAGAGTGCTAGGCCGCACGGAAGAACCCGATATTGGTACGCTTCGCCCCCGAAAGCAAACCTCAGGAACCTCCTGTGACATGGAAGGATGAAGACATAAAAATAGGCGTCTTTTAGATCTATCGTGACAAACCAATCCTCGGATCTGATTTGATTCACGATGATGGGAACAGTGAGCATCTTGAACCTGAATCTCCTCAGAGAACGATTCAACTGCCTCAAATCTAAAATCGGCCTCAGCCCGCCATCCTCCTTTGGAACTATAAAGTACCGGCTGTAAAACCCGGACTCTTTCTCTGGTAGGGGAACAATTTATATGGCCCCTTTGACCAGTAGAGTTCTGTACCTCTTGTTCCATAACCCGAGCCTGTTCTGGAACCACTGCAGTCAGTACCACCCCAGCAAACTTGGGAGGTCGGTGACCGAACTACAGTCTTTACCCATATTTTATAATATTCAGGACCCATATAGATATATTCGGAAGGCGTTGCCATTCTTCTACAAAATCTACTAAGGGAACCAGCCCCTCGAGACTGACCTCGGGTGTTTTTCGAGCACTATTCTCGACCTCTTGAAGCGGAGGACCGGCAGGAAAAAGTCGAGAAAGATTTTGTGACCATAGACGGTGCCCTATTGCAAGCTTTTGGGGTGAACGCCACGGTGTGCGTTCGCTGGAAATCATTGTGGCCCGAAGCGCACTTTACGGCGGGATACAGATATCGATTTCCTGAGGGCTCCCCCAGAGGGGAGACTCTTTGGGTTTCGTTCTCGACACCCTGAAGCGGAGGACCGGCAGGGAATAAATCGAAAACAGTTCCGATGGGCGAACGCGAACACTGGCCGCAAGCCTTTTGGGCGCCTTTTACAGCGTGCATTCGCTGAAAACCGATGTGTCCCAAAGCGCACTTGAAGCTGGATACAAACATCGATTTCCTGAGGGCTCCGCGGAGGAGCGATTCTCGCTCATACCTCCACGGGGGGGGGGACAGCCATCTTCGTCTCGTTTTCGATACCCTGAAGCGGAGGACCGGCAGGGAAAAATCTTAAACGATTTTTGACGTTCGCTGCTCATCATTTTAATTCTTCAGAATTAAATGCAGCCAAAAATACTCGATAAGTGAAACACGGTCTGGATGGTAGGTTGAATTAAAATATCTAACTTCTTAAAGTCAGATAATATATTCCATCATTTCAATTCCATCATATTAATTCATAGAATTGAATGCAGCCATAATCACCAGACAATACTGTTTTAATATTTATTTATACGGTCTCGTAATCTACACGCTGCCTCGGCAAACGCGAGATTCGAGCCGTTACAATATATTTGGCTTTCATCCCTCGAGAAGAAAGTCATCAGGTGCGAGGTTGAAACATCCGACAGCGCACGGATTGCACTCGCGCCGATATATTTCTCAATGAACACTGCCAGCACCCTCAGGAGCTGATTGTGAATGCCTCGCACCCAAACAGTATTATTTCACAGATCGCGTGTGTCCCTTTTATTGCAGACTCGTAATCTAAGCGCTGCCTCAACAAACGCGAGATTCGAGTCGTTCACAATATATTTGGCTTTCATCTCTTCGAAAAGAAAGTCAACGGGCTCGAGGCTGAAACACCCGAAACGCACGGCTGTGTGCGTCGAGATATTTCTTAAAAACCACAGCCAGCACCCTCAGGAGCTGACAGTGCATGCCTCGCACCCACACAGAATCTTTATTGCAGAGTAGCCGTCATCTACGCGCTGCCTCGACAAACGCGAGATCCGAGCTATAGATTCTGTATTGCAATGTAGTGGGACAACTTTTTATTTTTTTATTTTGGGTTACAACAACACCGGCGAGTGTGACTCATGTTCCTCGTCCCCGATGCTGAGCACATCCACTTCCTCAGAAGCAGATAGCTCGAGCATCGGGCACTCGTCACGGGCAGAAGAAGCCACATCGCGGGCTTCTGCGTCGTGAGCGAGCGTTATAGAATCTGCGGATGATGAACATGAAAGTGCCTCGGCAGTCTCGTTCTCATCCGCGAGATCCTTCTGCGATCCCCACGATCCAAGCCACCGCGCCGCCACAACGGACGCGGGACCCGAACCGCGGGGATCGCGAGCCAAGTGGGAGCGCAGCACTAGTACTTTCACAGTGTTCACAGGCAGCCCCCTCGAGAACTGCCTGTGCATGCTGCGCGCCTAACAGTGTACACACAACTGATGCGTGTCTCCACCCGTGAGAAATATAGGGCAGGGGTGCACACACTTAGTGTATCTTTCACTCGCCATAATATAGAGGATTTCACTGACAAACAACATCAAATAAGACAGACAGTTTCACAGAGAGCGCTTGCTGAAGAGCGAAAGCTAATGTGTGTGTGTGCCAGCGTCACTTTTATGCATCCGGTTATGCCGTCACATGTTACGTCATGACGCAACACCAATCAGGATTGGATTAGTTTCATTCATACTTCAGAGGCGCACGCTAAGGGAGCGTCCCCAAAGAGTCGTTTTCAACGACGCAGTGCGAGTTCCCTCGAAAGGGAACCGGGAGCGGTGGATTTTTGCAAAACAAATAACAGGCTCCAGGTGGAGATAGAAGCGCGGGGTTTTCTCTAAAACTGGCTGATTTATGTTGTTCTGTCGGAGAAAAGTGTCGGTTTCAGTGAATATGATCAAAAAAATCTTGCCGACGGCAGCTTTAAAAAAATTAGTCTCAGAATAATTACAATAATAACTAGAATTTACATTTCCTGAAGAAAATGTAGATGCTAACATGATGGTAACACAATTAGCAGTTTGTTAACATGATGTTAACACATTTATCATGTTGTTAACATGATTAGCATGTTCTTAGCACGATGCTAACATGTTTAACATTTTGCAAACATCCTTTTAACGAAATGCTAATAAGATTATCATGCTTCTAGCATGATGCTAACACAATCACCATGTTTATTGCATGTTTTAGCAAGATGCTAATATGATTAACATGATGCTTGCATGATTAACATGTTGTGGACATGGTGCTAACATGATTAGCATGCTGATACTGCATTTTAGTTAGCATTGTTGACAAGATTTAACACTTAGCTAATCACTTTTAGCATGTAGCTATTCTGCTAGCATGTGTAGCATGATGGATGTCCTGTTTGCTAGCATTAGTCAAAGTAGCCAACCACAATGTCTCTACGATGTTCTGGTGCAGAGTCATAGGTCTTGCTGAACAGTTGCTAGGGTGCTCTGTTTAGTTGCTAGGGAGTGGCTTGGCAGCTGCCAATGATGTTACTTCAAAGGCTGCTTGCCAGTATGAATGATATAAACCAACCGCAACTCCTCTATGACATTCAGATTAGAAGATGTCCCTCTTTGGATTTGGGTTGCTAGGGTGCTCGACAATGGTTGCTAGGGCGTGGCTAGGAAGTGTTGAAGGTTGATTCATTATTGTAAGTCAAACACAACAGACAGTCATAATAAACTAATTTAAAACAAAACACAGACTATAAGAGCCAATAAAATGAAGATGATCAGATGCTGAAGATCAGACACACACTTACAGTTCTTCATCTACAGCAGAAATCTCAACAGATCTCATTGATTTATTGTTATTTAACTTTCCCAAAGAATCAGTTTCTCTTGATGGACACAAATGTCTGAATCTCATATTTAATGTTTGTAGTTGATGCCGTTAAACGCTGATGATAAAAACGAGTGTGAAACTAATAACAGCACTGACAGTGATCAGAGGAAAATGTGTTTGATCAACAGGACGAGTGTCATAATTCATAATAATCTGTGTTGGGTTCACTCTTGATCATTATATGAAGATCAGAATAAAAGCATCTGTTGATTGTGTCTCATCAGCTCCTGTGATTCTGGATCCAAACACTGCAGATTCACGTCTCGTCCTGTCTGATGATCTGACCAGTGTGAGAAACAGCGAGAACAAACAACCTGTTCCTGATAATCCAGAGAGATTTGACAGTTATTACTGTGTTCTGGGTTCAGAGGGTTTTAACTCAGGAACACACTGCTGGGATGTGGAGGTTAAACTGAGTTCAGACTGGACTCTTGGAGTAACTACAGCATCAAACCAGAGGAAGGGATGTGTTTTCTTCGACACTGATGTCTGGAGTGTGGAGTATGATCAGGACGAAGATGATGATGAAGAGGACGGAGAGCTTTTAGGTTCTAGTTTTCATGTTAAACAGAAGCTTGATCGTGTGAGGGTGAATCTGGACTATGACGGAGGAACGGTGTCGTTCTCTGATCCTGTAACTAGCACACATCTACGCACATTCACAACCACCTTCACTCACACACTCTTTCCATTCTTCTATAATTATAGTTCTTCTTCTCTGAGGATCTTACCGGTCAATAGTCGTTTCTTTTTTTCTGACATATAGCCGTTGAACTGGTAAGTCGGCAGGTTTTGAAAATTCATTCGCATTAGCCATGGCATTTTCCACTTGTACTGCTCTGTCTAACGTCAAATCCGCTTCAAGTAGTAAGTGTTCACGAATTTGACTGCTGTGCACTTTCTCCACAATTTGATCTCTTAGCATTTCATCTTCTTTGTCACCAAATGCACATAATGACACCATATCACGAAGCGCGACCACATACTGAAGTATATTTTCGTCATGCCTTTGCTCCCTTTGACGAAATTTATGTCGCTCACCAATGACATTAACTTTCGGTACAAAATGCGTTCTGACAGCCGTAAGAGCAGATGGATAGGTCGTACCGGTATTAGGAAGAGTGTAGAAAATTCTCTGTGCTTCAGTGCCCAGGCAGTGAAGCAGTGTAGCACGCTTACGAGTATCAGGCCAGTCATCTCCCTCAGCGTGAATCGCCGACAAGTAGTTCTCAAACATTTGCGTCCACATTAGGGCTGAACGATACATCGACTTTTCATCGTCATCGCGATATGAACTCGCGCGATGAACACATCGCAACAGACAGCCTGACACGATGAATAATGCCTGGTTCAGATTACAAGATTTTTGTGACTGTTATGATAGTCACGGAGTCAGATTACACGTTTTTGACTCCTAAAATCTTGTTGTGTTGTGGACAAGAAACATGTCAGACTACACGTTGCTTTCCGACCAGTCATCGCGTGCCGTCACACTCACACATTCATTCGCAAACATACACACACTCGCGCACACACACACTCACACGCGCTCGCTCACTCACTCGCGCACACACACACACACACTGTTGCTCGCGCTCGCTCACTCACTCTTGCTCACATACTCAACCCGTCATGGAGGACCGTTAAAAAATTAAACATGCTAGTCTTTCTGTCGTGATGTCGTGAAGCATCGCAGACGCGACGTAGGTTGTCGCCCACTATGACACACTATACGAGATGAAACGATCGAATCTTGCGTCCCAACGCCCGTTTTCGTTTACGAATCCCCATGACACCCATACGTCAAACGGATCGTGCCAAAATCGCGCTAAAATCGTGTAATCTGAACCAGGCAGGTAATAAACGTTTGACCTATCACGCAACGAACCTATTAAAGCACTAAGACATGGGAACAACATAGCTAACATTCACATTTGAATATTTATCGCAAGTCATATCGTCATCGCAATATTAAACAATCTTATCGCACATCGCAGCTTTTCCTCATATCGTGCAGCCCTAGTCCACATCCCAAATGGAACTACAGGCCCACCAGGACATTGTAAGTCTGAGGAGGAAGATGAACTGAACCTCGTCGCCAATTTGTAGTGTAATCACATCAAAATAAATGAGAGCACACCGAGTAGCGAACAGGTCTCTTTACTTTTCATTCTCCATAAGCACAACAACCTCTTCCTCTTCACCTTCCTACTTTCATATCTAGAACAATATCCCCATCTAGTGGACATTTATCAATTAGCAATGTAATAAGAGAACAAAACAGATACATACAGTATACTGTTATATATATCTCAATCAACTTCCTCTCATGTTTCTCTTTGAATGTTCAGGGGATTACGTGACTTAACCCTCTGATGGTCCTCGGTCATTTCTGACCGAATAATTTTCTGTTTCGAATTTTTAAAAATCACAGCTTCATCGGAAGGTTATGATACTTGGTGACTTTTATGGAATTAGATATGTGAAAACAAAAAAAAATTGAGGTCATGATCCGAGCATGCTAAGTGGTCGTAAAAAAAATAGTCACACTCGTGGCAAAATGACGTCAAAAATGACCGACCCATAGGAAATGAATGGGAAATTTACAAAAACACAAAAATTCTCTGAATTTTTGTCTGTACAATCTACAAATCAGCCACGATTCTAAAAAAAAGTACACCGCAGTAAAGGGGTGACACTCTACAACATCAAGAGTGCAAAAAATTCAAACCCACCCACACACACACACACACATAGAAACACACTTTTATACACATACACACCAATAAATTCAGATTACAAAAAATCTGTTTTGAATTTTTAAAAATCACAGCTTCATCGGAATGTTACGAAACTTGGTAACTTTTCTGGCATTTGGTATGTGAACACACAAAAAAATTGAGTTCATGATCCGAGCATGCTAAGTGGTCGTAAAAAAATTTGTCACGATTTTGGTGTTCGGTCAAAAATGGCCCCCATAGGAAATGAATGGGAAATTGACAAAAACACAAAAATTTTCTACAAATCGGCCACGATGCAGAAAAAAAGTGCTCAGCAATGAAGGGGTGAAACTCTAAAACATCAAGAGTGAAAAACATAACATAATTAATAATTATAATTAATATATATATATATATATATAATTAATATAATAATTATTACAATTATTAAAATAATAATTAATAAAATGTTATAAACCTTGGCAAAAAGTATTATTTGAGAATTTCTAAAAAAATACATTCAATCCACATCTTAAAAGTAAGTAATTTGGTCCAAAAACAACTAGAATTCACAAGCATCTCCATTTAGAGCTATACAGGCATCTAGTGGTAAACCCATGCAATAACATGATTTATTTAATTCTATGTTTAATAAATTGATTTTTTTTTTTTATTTTTTTTTTTTTCTGAAAGCCTAGTCTCTATTTTAACCGAAAATACTGCATAGAAAAAAAAAAAAGAAAAAAAAATCATTATTTTCAATGGCAAAAAATGGACTATAAATATTGCATAAATATTAATAAGTTCAATCAAATTGTCTCAAAATACTAAATTAAAAAGAATAAATATTATAGAACAAAAATAAATTGCATTGGTTTTTACTGGGATGGAGGAAGTTTCATTTTTAGGTGTCCGGTCACTTCTGACCGGGAAGGCCACGAACGTGACTCCTAAACGAAGACCATCAGAGGGTTAAACAAGCGAAAAGCTTTATTTTTGTTTTGTAAATCCATGAAAAGGGACATTTATTTTTATACACTCTTGTGTAAACAATGAAAACTTCTGGTGTAATCAGTATTAGAAAACGTTGGAAAGGTCACGAAAAAAAATAATAATAGTAATAATATATTAAAACAAAGATGTCGGACGATTTTGAAGTTGGAGGAGAAAATGAGATGGAATTTTTCATTCCCAACTTTTGAACCGGAGTACACAGACAAATAACTTAGATGACGTGAAGCGTGACCTTTCCAATGTGATGGCGTAATGTGAGGCGCGTCACAGACCAGCACAAGACAAACAATTGTGGTTAAAAATGTGGTTAATGCCCGACCACACAAGCTGTGCTTATCAGGGACGCTCTCATGCAATATGTATCTCACTTGGGAAGGCAGTAGGCTGTCATGCGAAAATGTACTTGAATCATAAAATTTAATTTGTTACTGTCTATTAATTTAAGTCACAAACTTACTTATTTGTAACAGAAATAATTGGTACATTTTCTTTATAAAGATTTTATATATAGCCTATATTTAACCTGTTGTAAAGATTTGTTGTACGAGTACCACATTTAAGGGAACATAAAAACAGATTAATGTCAAATAAGACATTTCTTCTGGTACATTAAAGAATATAAAACACAGTTGCAATGTTGTTTTTTTTCATTCTCTTGAATACAAGAACAATGGTAATAGTGGAAATAAATGGCATATAAATTAAACTCAAGATACTCTTAAGAGCACAAACTGAAAACATTCTCTGCAGGCGTTGTTTTAAATGAACAAACCATAAACTTCACCAATAGAATAGTAATTATGAAACAAGAAATAACCAAAACTACTTAATCCAAGTTTAGGTATGTGGTGAATGACATGTTAGGATGAGTCTTCAAAGAAGAAGGTGCTGAAATGCCTGCTGGGTTGTAGGGGAGATGGGACACTGGATGATTAGAGCATCTGGTTTGGTTGTGCAAACTCTCTGGTTGCTTCAAACCCGCCATCACCTCAGATGCAGGAGCCTTTCTGCAGCATTAGCACAACGCTCAAAACATTGAACAGCTTGAGAGATCACAGTGGCAATTGACTGGATGACTTGCTGATTTTGCTCTGCTTGCTCACGCCGCTGATCGAGGAAATCGTGAAAAATGCCTTTCAACTCAGCCAACCGCTTCCTTCTTGGAGCATGCTGATGACTCCGCCTCCATCTTGATGCATTGGGTGGTGGTGGGTCAGAATCCTGTTGTATGGTTTCATCAGGCTGGTCCAGGGAGGGTGACTCCGTATTTGAATCAGTCACTGGTCCACTATCAGAGGGGGGGAGTGAATCATTTGGTGGACGATCTAGAAAATCCAAAAACTTGAGTTAGTTTTCAAGATTTGAAACAATATAAACACCTTATTTATTTTACTTCTTTTTTTCCTTGAGCATTCACAGCTCCACAAGACAATCATGTAATTCACATTCATCACAATCTAAATACAGCATACTCATTAAGGAGCATTACAAACATATCAAATTGAATAAGCAAAGAATTTGTTTTTCTTCAATTTTATCAACACCAAAATACATAAAAATGACTGGAAATGTGAAATGCTTGCAAATTACGACTTACCTGTAGACACACTGCAGTCACTGCAGTCATCTTCATGTTCCTGTTGAAAGATTTTGTATTTTCAGTCTTCTACATTGTGACTTAGATTTAATCAACTGAAAACAGTGTCTGTCATCAGATTCATCTACCTTGTGATTTAGATTTAATCAACTGAAAACAGTGTCAGTATAGATCGATCTCCTGTGGGAGGTCCTAACAGTTTTCCTTTGTTTGTAGCCCTTTTGTCTTCATGTATAAAGTTCTGTCTTAGACACAGAACTTTGGGTTAAGATTGTTGAAGGGCGACATGATAACATCGCTGCTGAAGGACTGCTACACTACAAACCTTCAATAAATTCTTCTCCCCACAAGAACTCTGGTCAAGCTTACTTATTTTATGTATTGGAGAAATCTAATACATTGGCGAGCCACCCAAACCACTGCTCGGTATAGTCAGCGAGATCGAGAAGAAACGCAAGGAATGTGCAGAGAAATAGCGTGAAAAAATAGAACTCATGGGATTGTAGGAGCTATTGAAATAAAGTGTAAGTTTGGTCCTTTCTCTGGAGTCTGTAGGAATTGTTAAAGAAACGATTTAGTCCGTTCATCAAAAGATTGTAGAAGCAGAGGCTTGATCCTTTCTCTTTGGTGTCTGTAGGAATTGTTAAAGAAACAATTTAGTCCGTTCGTCCAGAGATTGTAGAAACTGTATAAGGCTTGGTCCTTTCTCTGGATTCTGCAGGAATTGTTAAAGAAACAATTTAGTCCGTTCATCAAAAGATTGTAGAAGCAGAGGCTTGGTCCTTTCTCTTTGGTGTCTGTAGGAATTGTTAAAGAAACAATTTAGTCCGTTCGTCCAGAGATTGTAGAAACTGTAGAAAAAGTTGGGACTGATGTTGCTGCAAGAATTGGTAATTCTTGACTGGGTGCTAATTCAGTAGCCAATATTTTAGTTTTGAATTAAACATTCTAATTGTGTTAGGAACTAGAAGTGTATTTGCCTTCTGATGAAAGATGCAGAAAGATTGAAAGTATATTGTCTAAGGGACAACTTTGAACCAAGTTAATTCAGCCTTCTTAGTTAGGACTGAAGAAATGAACAAGTCTTATCAGTCGGGAGTTTTTCAGAAATGAAACAAGGAAACTTAGTCTGAAAGGGAATGTTTTGTTTTGAATGTAGGATTGAAAACTAAGCTGAGTTAGTAAATTTATGATTTGTCTATGTAACTGAAATGGTCAGTTCTCAGGCTGCTGAGAATTTAAATCCGAATAAGCACCTTTAACGGCTCTAACACCTTTTGTTTTGTTTCCACACCTCTGAGGGCACTTCTCCTGTACTTGCCATGGCTGAGTCTGCACTAAAAAATGGTAATGGCCCTGCACTGAGGCCAACAACAGAAAACAACCTGTCTCTCAACAACCAGCTGGATGTCAACCAATCCGGCTTCAAGAAAGGGCATTCTACTGAGACTGCACTACTGTCAGTCACAGAAGCCCTACGGATCGCAAAAGCTGCTTCCAAATCCTCAGTCCTCATCCTCCTGGATCTGTCTGCTGCCTTCGACACTGTGAATCATCAAATCCTTCTGTCCAGCCTCTCAGCACTGGGCATCACAGGAACTTCACTCCACTGGTTTGAGTCCTATCTCACAGGTAGGTCCTTCAAGGTCGCATGGAGAGGCGAGGTATCCAGAGCACATCAACTGACCACAGGGGTTCCCCAGGGTTCAGTTCTTGGTCCCCTCCTCTTCTCCATCTACACCACATCACTGGGACACATCATACAAGCACACGGCTTCTCCTACCACTGCTATGCTGATGACACACAGCTCTTCCTCTCGTTTCAACCAGATGATCCCACAGTAGCTGCACGGATCTCAAGCTGCCTGGCAGACATCTCGACGTGGATGAAGGAACATCACCTGCAGCTCAACTTGGCAAAGACTGAGCTTCTCGTCCTCCCTGCCAATCCGTCTCTACAGCACAACTTCACTATCCAGCTAGAGTCATCATCAATCACCCCATCAAAGTCGGTGAGAAATCTTGGAGTAACGTTTGATGACCAGCTGACCTTCACAGATCACATTTCAAAGACAGCTCGATCATGCAGGTTTGCACTGCACAACATCAGGAAGATCAGGCCTTTCCTAACTGAGCATGCAACACAACTTCTCGTCCAGGCCCTGGTCATTTCTAGGCTTGACTACTGTAATGCTCTTCTGGCCGGACTTCCAGCATGTGCAACTAAACCTCTACAGATGATCCAAAATGCTGCAGCCCGTCTTGTCTTCAACGAGCCAAAGAGGGCCCACGTCACTCCTCTGTTCAGCTCACTGCACTGGCTACCTCTCGCTGCTCGCATCAAGTTCAAGGCATTGACGCTTGCTTACAGATCTATCACAGGCTCAGCTCCCTCCTACTTTCACTCACTCCTACGAGTCTACATCCCTGCCAGAAGCCTACGATCGGCCAACGAGCGACGTCTCGTGGTTCCATCCCAGAAAGCCACAAAATCACTTTCCAGAACATTCTCATTCACAGTTCCATGCTGGTGGAACGCTCTCCCCACCCTCATCCGGAATGCAGAATCCCTGACAACCTTCAAAAAACATCTGAAAACCCATCTCTTCCGGGAGCACTTAACCTCATAAAAAAAAAAAAAAAAAAAAAAAAAAAACACCTCCCCTTTCCCTCTAACCCTCACTTATCGGGCTTATGCTACTCTGAATAATGCCTGAACGTTGTATCTTGAGCACTTCTTGCGCTGCTTCTTGGTTTTTGCCTCTTCATGATGACTCGCTTAATCTAGTCCTACTTTGTAAGTCGCTTTGGATAAAAGCGTCTGCTAAATGACTAAATGTAAATGTAAATGTAAATGTAAAAGAAACTCATAAATACTCTGTTGACTTTGATTTTCCATAGGAGTTTCATACATCAATCGATTCTGTTAAATGTGTATTATTTTTGTGTATACTCACAATAAAAACAAAGTGTTGTGCTTTTTGCCAAATAAAGTTTATTCAGATCATTACTTGTTTACACCGTCTCGCAGCGCTGTGAGGAATAATAATAATGGAAAATGTACCTCAGAAGTGCGGGTATATCGAGGAGCGAGCTGAGGAATACCGTAAGTTTTTTTCCTTCTCACGTGAATCGGGTTTCTGTTTATGAATGAATGAACGGCAGAGATGCGCGCTGTTTACCACAGCTCGCAAAAAGACAGTTTCAATTTAAATCGCGTGTGTGAATGAATGATGATGTTTTAGCAAACTGTATTGCTATACTGAGATGAGTAAAAATCGACTGAAATATGTTGAAATAAAATGTAGGCTATTTGTATAAGCAACGTATTAAACTGCAAATTAACATTTATATGCCCTAATATTTCATAAAAACAACGTTACAGTCAGGCGAAATATGAAAGAACATTTTGTTGACTAGATTTGGGTACAGTTTTTACTGTAGAATATACTGCCACATCAAATAAGCTTTTGTTTTGCAATTTCTATACATATAAAATACTATTTTTGTCAAAAATAAAGTCATCAACGAAGATGTTAGCTGTTCCAATGTTGGCTATATTCAAACTAATGAATACATAGATAAAATGTAGGCCTATAATCATTTTTTTTTACAAAGAAAGAGTACACTTGAAATATTGTTGAAATTGTAATTATTGTTGTAATTGTAACCTTTTTAATAAAATAGCAAAACATATTTACAAGATAGATGTAAGCAAAATCTTAAATGGTCAATATAAGTCTTCTTCTAAATATATATTTTACCCTTGCATTGTGGCTCAGTCAGTGTCAGACCTGAATGAATGGCTAATTATGCAGAGTGGGACATTGTATTCTCAGGTGTAAACCACTCCTCGTTCACGCCCCCCTCGCATATTGGCTTTCCAAGCAAAACCTGTTTTACATCAATTTAAATCAATGTATTGTTTTATGTGAACGATAAAGCAAGACTATTTTCACATAATTTTGAAGCCAGAACTCGAAGGAACAACATCCATTAGTCAAAAGTCTTATTGACACATATTTATTATGAGTTTTGTGGTCTTATTTCAGCAACTTTCATTTTTATTTTTTTCAATAACCACGCATAAACATTATTCTCTTAAAACTTAAAAAATATACATGCATGGTGATCACATATTTTGGTAGCCCTGTTTGTGCTATATAGAGTGAATTTACACCTTTGCCATTAACATGTTTAAAAATAACTGAAAAAAAGCACAAATGTCAGAGCATGTCAGAACACCTCCAGGGCCCAGAAAACCGCTCAGACTCCAGAGGGTTAAAAGGGCTTATGGAAAGATGCAGCGCTTAAGGACAAACACCAACAGAGATGGCTTGTCTGTGATTTTGGTAAAACAAATTCTACAGCATCGACAGAAGTGTGAGATTGACAAATCACAGCGTGAGTACAATGCAGAGAAAGCAAAGGTTCGAGCACTGGCTGAACAATTGCAGAATGAGAAGAAGGACAAAGAAAGACTCTTAAATGATAATGAAAAGCTGTTAAAGTTGCTATCCACACAACTGGAATCAAAAGATGGTTCTGGACAAAAAAATCCCATAAAATCTAGCAGCAAGATAGAGAAAGAGTCACTCTACCCATTTAAAGACCTCAAGGAAATTAAGGATCAACAACGTCGTTATCTGCTAGAGGAAAGTGACAGCAGCTCGACTTGGAGCCCTGATGACAGTGATGTTGAATCTGAGACACATGCTCATGTCACCAAGAAACACAAAAAGGTTAGACTCGCTCCTGTAATTGTCAAGAACAGAAGGACTGAAATTGAAGTTGACAGTGAGGAGGAGTATGAGGAGGAAGGCGAAAGACGAACCCGCATCGTAAAAAGAACAATTAAGAAATATGTTCCACATAGAACATACCAACCAGCTTCTCCAGAGCAAGTTGACAAATGGTCAAAAGAATTGCCAGACGTGTACAAGCAACCAAGGAAAGCTTGGCAATTTCTTCAACGCTTACAGAAAATCTACAATTTACATCCAGTAGATGGTGTTATGATTGTTAATGTGAACTTAAGGGACAATGACCAAAAGAGGCTAACTGAAAGTGTTGAAAACAGGGTAGGCGAGTCTCAAGAAAACATTGAGGCTGGATGGGAAGCTCTACGAACATTCTTGTTTGAACTGAAACCAGCAGAGGTTAATTGGGCTAGAATTACCTCATGCATGCAGAAGACTGAAGAAAGTGTTGCAGAGTTTGAAGAACGCTTCACACAAATTTGGTTGGAACATGCTGGTTTAAATGACAGCGAGGATCTTGACAAGAACACTAGCATGCCTCTGAAAACTGCTTTTGTTAATGGACTGAAACCTGAAGTTTCAAAAGCCCTCAAAATCCAATATGATGACTGGGACAGTGTTGGAAAATCTTTTAATCAGATTGTTGAGTGGTCTGCAAAGATTGAAAGAAAACATGAAGTCAAACTCAGGGCATTGCGATCGAAGACAATGTCATACAACAACAGGACAATGTGGAATGAGCATAAAGAAAATGAAGATAATAGACAGTCAAAAACTCAAGAAAGATGCAGGTATTGCAACGAAGAAGGACATTGGGTTCGTGATTGCAAGCTGAGTTTAAAACATCAAAGCAATGACAAGGACAACCTGTTGAGTTTGTTTTGTGATCAAACATGATCAGATGAGGGATTGAAAGATTTTGTATTTTCAGTCTTCTACATTGTGACTTAGATTTAATCAACTGAAAACAGTGAAACAGTGTCTGTCATCAGATTCATCTACCTTGTGACTTAGATTTAATTAACTGAAAACAGTATCAGTATAGATCGATCTCCTGTGGGAGGTCCTAACAGTTTTCCTTTGTTTGTAGCCCTTTTGTCTTCATGTATAAAGTTCTGTCTTAGACACAGAACTTTAGGTTAAGATTGTTGAAGGGCGACATGATAACATCGCTGTTGAAGGACTGCTACACTACAAACCTTCAATAAATTCTTCTCCCCACAAGAACTCTGGTCAAGCTTACTTATTTTATGTATTGGAGAAATCTAATACATTGGCGAGCCACCCAAACCACTGCTCGGCCAAATACACCAAAATCTAACACTGTCCCTGTCCCTCAGAGGTCTCTGTTTAATACAATGAAAAAGTAAGCTAGTTTATTTGCAAGTCTTTGAATAAACTTTAGCTTTTCACTTTTAGATAGCAGTCGTACTGTACATCTCTAATAGAAGTCTGCTTCTACAAGACTCTACAAGTTTGTTAGAAAGCAGTTTTACGGGGGCGCTAGTGTGCCGTAATGGAGTAGGTCACACTTTTGTGGAGCTCCGTGTATAATCCTCTTGTTTTATTGAATGTATACTGCAGCAATCGTTTTTTATGTCATAGACTATCGTTTAAGTTGCATTCTAGTCTAGTGGGCTCATTTTAACGTCGAACATGCAAAGGAGCAAAGCTCAAAGCCAGAAAAATGCATCCTCTGCTGAGGCTAGCAACGAAGCAATACTAGCCGCTATCACGAAGCAAGGAGAAGAGCAGTTAGCTAGTGTTTCCAAGCTAGTTGATGACCTCAAAAAGACTATGGAGGGACGCCTTGATTCAATCGATGCACACCTGGCTACATTACAGAGCAAACATCACGAAGTGGAATGTCGCATAGATGGCATGGATGAGGCTCTAACAGACGCCGACCACCGCATAACGGCTCTAGAGTCCACTTGTAAGGAACTTCAAGCAGCCAACACTCGTCTCAGCGCCAAGCTCAACGACCTAGAAGGACGCTCACGCAGGCTCAACATTAGGATCGTTGGTATCAAGGAGGGTGAGGAAAACAGCCGCCCAGCTGAGTTTGTGTCCGAGCTGATTTCAAAGATACTTGGCCAAGAAAACTTCAGCAAACCGGTCAAAATAGATAGAGCTCATCGCAGCCTTAAGCCAAAGCCAAAAGAAAAAGAGCCACCCAGGGTCATCATCGCAAAACTTCATAACGACAGAGACGTGAGGAATATTTTACGACTAAGCCGACAGCGTGCACCGCTTAGCTACAAGGATGAGAGGGTGTCAATATTTCCCGACTTCACTGCAGAGGTTATAGCACAACGTCAAGCCTTCAACAGTGTTCGGAATAAGCTGGCCGATGCTGGAGCCAAGTGTACCATGCGCTTTCCAGCCAAACTTCAAGTGACCTATAACAAAGCAGTGAACGTCTTTGACTCACCAGCAGCTGCAGAACGGTTTGCCAACTCTATCACAAATGACAAAGAGTCAGACTAGTTGTTTGTGTATTTTGCAATAGCCATAGCCCTATTGCATAGATGGCTGAAATTTGTCTTATGGTAGTCTAATGTGTTTTGATGCGCCGGCTGTGTTTATCACTGAAGTTATGCGTTCTGCATATTGTCATTTGCACTCTTTCCAATTGCAGTAGAAATTATTTGGTCTGCCCAATTTATTTTTTTCATTTTTTTATTTATTTATTTATTTATTTATTATTATTTTTTTAAATGTATTTTTTATTTTTTTCCTTTATTTTAATTTTCTTTCTTTTCTCTATGCTGCAGTATAAGATGTACGTTACAATAGAGGAGATCGCGGAGCTGTCGACTTTAGTCTAGCTGCTTAGTTGGCTCTGTTATACCCGGCAGTCTCCTATCAGGATTTGGGATGTGCCGCTTAGTTCTTTGTTGCGGCTCTGGGGTTGTTCTGGGGTGTGTTTATGTGTTCTTTGTTAATCTGCCAGATCTATATTTTTCTTGTGCCAGTTCAAATTGTCTGTTATACTTTTATTTTAATGCAGGATAATCAGTCAAGTAGGTCGGGAGGAAGTCCTATTACTTTTACATTATGGAACTGTAGAGGTCTTGGCAAAGCCATTAAGCGGGGTAAAGTATTTTCACATTTGAAGTCCTTGTCATCAGATATTACTTTCTTAAAAGAAACCCATATTGGCCCAACTGATCAGAGGAGATGGAGAGCTGTTTGGTTGTCACAAGTTTACCAATCTACTTTTTCTTCTAAAGCGAGAGGGGTAGCAATTCTTATTCGTAAAACTATTCCATTTATATTTAAGTCCATGATAACTGACCCAGGTGGAAGATACCTTCTCGTCTCTGGAACAGTGAATTCTGTACCATTGGTCCTTTTGAATATTTATGCTCCCAATTTTGACAGCCCTGAATTTTTTTGCAAAATTTTTAATCTTGCTGCGGAACATAACACTCACAATATAATTATTGGAGGAGATTTCAATTGCTATTTAGACCCTCAGGCAGACCGTTCTTCCGCTAAAGCAGCCCCACAATTGAAGTCTGTACCTGTACTTAATAATCTGATTAAATCGCTAGATACAGTTGATATATGGAGACATCTGCACCCCATAAACCGAGAATACTCTTTTTTTTCATCTGTGCATGGTAGCTTTACCAGAATCGATTATTTTTTAGTTGATGCTAGACTAATATCAAGAGTCATCAGCTCCACATACCATAACATCTTAGTCTCAGACCATGCGCCTCTGACCATGAGGATTGATTTCAATCTCCATACACGTCAGTATAACTGGAAGTTTAACCCCACACTGTATTCAGACAACTGTTTTCAAGAATACATCTCTACTAGGATGTCAGACTTTATGCTGGATAATGACAATGGTGCTGTTTCAGACTCAACCCTCTGGGAGTCCTTTAAAGCTGTTATGAGAGGTCACATAATCTCCTATCAGTCAGCAAGTAAAAAAGCTAGGCAGAAGCGTCTCTCTGAAATTGAAACTGAACTTACTGCACTGGAGGATTCTTACCGAGGGTCTAAATCTGAGGATATCCTTAAAAACATTTTGAAGATAAAATATGAGTATAACCATATTCTTGGCGAACAGGTCAGGCACTATATTTGTAAATTAAAACAAAAGCACTTTGAGCTGGGTGAGAAGGCAGACAGGCTACTTGCTAGGCAGTTAAAAGGCGTGCAAGCTGATAGGGCGATTCATAAAGTCTCATCTCCAACCGGGCAGCTATTAACTGACCCTAAACAAATTAATGACAGGTTTTTTGACTTTTATAGCCAGTTATACTCATCAAAGTCTAAGTCCACCGATGCTGAGATTTCAGATTTTCTTAACGCACTGGACATCCCTGTTCTAGATGAGGTGATAAGGCAGGATCTGGACACTGATATCACATTGGATGAAATCAAAACAGCTATCTGTTCCTTTCCTAATGGCAAAGCCTGTGGTCCTGATGGATTTGGTATAGAATTTTACAAGGCACATATAGACATCATCGCCCCACTCCTTCTTCGTATGGTAAAGTGCTCTCTGAAGGATGAGATTTTTCCCAGCTCGCTTTATGAAGCGCATGTTTGTCTTCTCCTGAAAAAAGACAGGGTTGACACTGATGTCACATCTTACCGTCCTCTAAGTTTGCTGAACAGTGACCAGAAAATTATTGCAAAAGTTCTTACAAACCGATTAAGTAAATATATCAGTGCCTTAATTCACCCGGATCAATCAGGTTTCATTCCAGGCAGATTTTCTTTCTCTAACACTCGCCGCCTGTTAAATACTATGTATTCTGATAGGTTACCATACGCTGCTGTCATATCGTTAGATGCCCAGCAGGCCTTTGACCAAGTCGAATGGAGATACATGTTTGCCACCCTTGAAAAATTTGGCTTCGGTGGCACATTTATGAAGTTGTTAAGAATGCTATATGCACGTCCAAAATCCTCTATTTTGACTAATTATGACAGGTCCCCTTTATTCTTGCTGGGTCGTGGCACTAGGCAGGGCTGCTGCCTTTCTCCTATGCTCTTCGCTTTGGCCCTTGAGCCCCTGGCAATAGCCATTAGAGCCAGCCCTCAAATCAGTGGAATAAATTGTGGCTCATCTGAGTGTACCATAGGCTTATATGCTGATGATGTAGTCCTGACCCTGTCAGATGTTAGGTCATCCCTGTCCCCCTTACTTGATCTGATAAAATCCTTTGGTCAATTCTCTGGATTTACTATTAACTGGAACAAAAGTCTGTTCATGCCCCTATCTGATGGCCTGGATTCTAAATATCTTGAGGATCTGCCATTCAAAGTCTCCAACGATCAGTTCAGATATTTAGGTATCAATATCACCAAAAATCCCAAACTTCTCTTTAAATGTAATTATCTCGATCTGATGGACAAGCTTAAAGTCATGGTAGATAAATGGAAACTTCTCCCCCTCTCCTTAATAGGGCGTGTCAATATTATCAAGATGACTGTACTTCCCAAATTTATTTATCTTTTTCAAAATGTGCCTATTTTTCTTACAGCTGCTTTCTTTAAATCTTTAGACTCTATCATTTTGCCCTTTGTATGGGCCAACAAGCCCCCCCACATCTCTAAAGCGCACCTACAGAAACCTACTACTGAAGGTGGTTTGGGCCTGCCTGTTATGCGTCATTATTACTGGGCATGTAACGCCAGAGCATGGGTATTCTGGAATCATGCCCTATGCACTAATGATGAGAGTAACCTCTGCCCCAAATGGCCTTTGATTGAGTCCCACAAGTTGAAAACATTTTTTGGAGCTTCCCTTGGTGCCTTTTTATTTTCAAATCCTGATTCATCTATCAAACAGCTTAAAGGTGACTTTATTTTATCAAACTCTTTGAAGATTCTTAGACAAATTAAGGGTGTGCTGAATCTCCCTGAGCTTTCCTTTTTTGCTCCCATATGTCATAACCCTTCCTTTAAGCCAGGTCTAATGGACTCAGTGTTTGCACACTGGACAGAGAAGGGCCTTGTAACTGTCAGTGATCTTTATATTGACAAGTGTTTAGCATCTTTCGCTCAACTTAAGGAGAAATACTTGCTACCATCTAGCCATTTTTTCCGTTATCTCCAAATTAGAAGCTTTGTAAAGGAATCAGTACCCACACAACACGAGTTTTATCGACTTCTTACGCATGAACCCACATCCAAAGGTTTGATTTCACAGTTTGTTGCCCTTTTTCCATTGGCTACCTCCTCTCTTCACATTAAAGAAGCATGGGTTAAGGACACAGGAGAAGAGATTGATGATGGGCTCTGGTCAATAGCATTAGAGAGAATCAAAGCATGTTCTATCAATGCACGACTTCAGCTTATTCAGTTTAAAGTTATCCATCGTCTGCATTTTTCAAAAACCAAACTGAATAGGATTTTCCCTTCTGTCTCTGCCGCTTGTGATAAATGTAAGGCCAGTGATGGGACCTTGGGTCATCTTTTTTGGGCATGTCCCAAGCTCACAGCCTTTTGGGGTGAAATCTTTAACTTGTACAGTGTCATATATAAAACTCCATTGAAACCTGATGGCCTCTTTGCAATATTGGGTTGTACCCCATATTCACTAACTCTTTCTATAGACCTACAGCAGGCCCTCATGTTTGGTATGGTCGTAGCAAAGAGGATTATTTTAAGGGAATGGAAATCTGTGTCCCCTCCCTGCTTTAAGATGTGGTTGAATGATATGGTATCCTGTTTATACTTGGAGGAGCTGCGTTACACTTTGTCAAACACCCAGCGCAGGTTTTGCAAGATCTGGGGGCCTTTCACTGACTATATTAAGAGACAGGATGAATCTCAGGTGGAAGTTTGATATTATTATGTATTATTTTCCTATTTTCATTATGTGAATTGTTTTCATTTCAAGCCATCATTCAAGTGCTGGGACTCTGCCCTTAACTTTGGGCTTCCTTGACCTCACTTCTTCCCAAAACCATGGAACCCTTACTCTTCAGAACCTGTGGACATTTTTTTCAGTTCTTGGACTGGATTATAGATACATGCTGGTATCTTTTATAAGAACTGGCAGTTATTGTTATTGTTTTTGTTTCGTTTTGTATTGTTGTGTCCTGCCTTGTTGGCTTGTGTCTGTCTGTGACTGTTATGCAGAAAACCTTTGAAAATAAAATTATAAAAAAAAAAAGAAAAAAAAAGAAAGCAGTTTTACGTACACTCTTAATCTTAAATTTCTTAAATACACTCTGTTTAAACGTTTTAGAGACCTATTGCACAGAAACTGCACAAAAAAATATAATATAACATAACATTAAATAGAATTGTCCGTGATACAACAAATTACCATACAGAACTTACCAGAGCTGTTGATATTTGTAGAAAACGACAATACCATCGGCCTGGGCCAGGTATGTGATCCATTTCACTGAAAAATGTAAACTTTGTCTTCTTTTTCCCCCCAGAACCACTACGTGAAAGGTCACGCTTTTCAGCCAGGTACCACTGTTTCAGTACCTTCCATTTGCTGCTAAGAATATGCCATGGCTTAGTGTAGCCATTAATAGCCATTTTTCTTTGCAACTCCTGGAATGTTGTAGCATTCCTTTGCCGTTTTCCATCAAAAATACTTGTAATCTCATTTTCTTCAATTAAATGGAGAAAATAACGAGTCTTGTCATCTGTCCATGAGGACCGCTCCGAGTCCGCCATGGTTTTTGTTGTGATGACAGGCGCCTTGCACGTGATGAAAAGATCATGTGACAGCACATTTATTTGCGTTAAAGCCCTTTTTCTCGACAAAAAGTGTTTCCAAACTAGTTTTTCGCAACATTTGAAATATCGACATAGAATTTATGCGCTAAAGTTAAACGGAAAAAGATTGTGTCGACATTTGCAAAAAATTATCGATAATTGGCATTTCCATCAGCTATATCGGTAAACATTTTGATGTGCTAAACCTTTTTTTCACAAAAAAACCCTTGGATGGAAACCTGGCTATTGTCGGATAAGTTTTGCTGTATCGCTAAGAAAGTCGTTACCATACATAATTTCACGTATATCGCAAATTATATTGTATCTTTCATCTTTCGCATAAAATTGTAAAATGCAGAGAATAATGAAGCAATTGAAATTTGCCAGTTTACTGCTTACTATTTGCACGAATAAAAGGCCTATTACTAAATTAGTAAATATTAATCAGATGATGATGGTGAAGTGGGACAGCTGGTCTGACAGAACTACATTTATGTGACGAAGCCCATGGGTTTGGACAGGACAGCTCATTTCTCCTGTATGCAAAATGTTAGGATCCATTCACTAGATTAGTACAGTAAAATGTTCGGTCATATAGCAACAATCTTTAACGTTAGCCTTGAACATGTAGTCGAGTCAGTTGCGGTTTGAGAAAGCGTGAATTCAAATCTTTCAAGACAAAAAAAGTTATTAGTTCCCTATCGTTCGGTCACTACGACGTACGTCGTGGTGAACGACGAATAGGAATCTCGCTAGAGAGGCCAATCTACTTCGAGTGAACTAAAACAAGCCAATGCACATTGGCATGCAATCATTTGCATCAGCTGTGCAGCCTCGCAGCGCGGGTATTTAACGAGCAGCTGGTGTGATTGCACTTCAGCTTTTTGCTTCGGAGCCAAGCGCTTCGATGCGTTCTACAGTACAGAGTGTGACTTTGACGAGCCTTATTGGACCTCTCCTTCCCGGTGCGGGCGTTACAACACGGCAGCGCGAGCAGTCTTCTTTTCTTCTCTCTTCTTTTCTCTGTCTTTTTTGTTTTTGGTACATACTGAGCAAACAAAAAAGCTGTTATAACAGCTGGTAAGGTGCGCCATCAGAGCGCTTAAAAGCTGTTTTTACAGCTGGTAAGATCTGCCAGCGAGAGAGAGAGAGACAGCGCACAGACAGGTGCACATTCCTGTCTGTGTTCGCAGTGACTGTTCCCCTGCGTGTTTCAGCACCAGTGAGAGCAGTCCCTAAAAGAGCTTACACAGATAGAGAGCGTCTTTTTAAAGATGACTTTCTATCTGTGTGTTTCTGGATGCGGTCATTACCTGGGCTCACAGGATGGTCACGAACGCTGCCTCGTGTGTCTGGGCATTAAACACGCTGAGGCAGCGCTTGTGGATGAGTCATGTACCCATTGTGGGAAGATGACCATCGCGGAGCTGCGGTCGAGACTCACGTTCCTGCAAAGGGGCGGAGTCCCCGTGCCACTGCCTCGATCCAATCCTCCTCAGAGGGTTGCTTCGGGCAGTGACATGGGTGACCTGAGGATCACTGTGAGCGCGTCTCCTTCGGGGAACCAACCCCCTAGGAGCCCTCACTCCTCTCATGCTCCGCAGCCAGTTGAGCCCCCATTGGAGAGAGCTGGACCATCCTCGCGGTGTGTACCGGTTGTCTCCTTTGGGGCTCCCTGTGAGGATCAGATGTCGATCGCTGCATCGGAGGGTGGGTCAGACATCTCTGCGGATGACGCCTCGGCGCCGTTGCCTCCTTCGGGGGTGTCAACGGTGCCTGAGACAGACCCGGAGATGATGGCCATGCTTTCCCGGGCCGCCAACGGGGTCGGGCTCGTGTGGAATCCTCCACCGTGTCCCGAACCCTCGAGGTTGGACGATTGGTATCTCGGGGTGGCGCGCGCTGGTTCTCAGCAACCCACCCCAGTGCCTTTCTTCCCGGAAGTGCATGAGGAGCTTACGGAGACGTGGACGGCACCTTTTACTGCCAGAAACCGTTCCGGTTTCTCCTCCTCCCTCACCACCCTTGATGGCGGGGCAGCTAAGGGATACACGCGCATCCCGCCAGTGGAACGGGCCGTTGCTATGCAACTGTGCCCTAACTCCACTTGGCGCGGAGAACCGTGTCTCCCTTCACGGGCCTGTAAGTACTCGTCGGATTTAACCGGCAAGGCTTACAAGGCCTGTGGGGAAGCTGCCTCTGCCGTGCACGCCATGGCGTTGCTGCAGGTTCATCAGGCCAAGGCACTGAAGAACCTGCACGAGGGTGGTCATGATCCCCAAGTTCTTCAGGAACTTCGTATCGCGATGGACCTCGCGCTTCGTCCGACGAAGGTGACCGCGCGGTCGGTGGGTCGTGCGATGTCCACCATGGTGGTCCAGGAACGCCATCTCTGGCTGTGTCTGGCGGACATGCGGGAGACCGACAAGCTCCGGTTCCTGAACTCCCCCGTGTCCCAGACTGGCCTCTTCGGCGACGCGGTCGAGAACTTCGCCCAGCAGTTCTCGGCTGTACAAAAGCAGACTGAGGCCATCCGTCACATCCTGCCGCGGCGGCCAGCTGCTGCTCCCACCCCTCCGTCTGCAGCTCCTCAGTCTGCTCGTCGCCGAGGGCGGCCTCCTGCGTCTGCCCCTGCTCCCGCGCCGCAGCAGCAGCCTCCATCCAAATGGCGCCATGGAGCCAGTCGCAGGCGGGCCCCAGGACCCCGCTAAGTAGGGTGGCAAAGCCAGGAGCAAGCGGCCCTAGGACGGGCGACCCAGAGATGGCAGGGACTGCTCTCCAGGAGACGATGACTGCATCGCTCCATCCCCCGGAAGAGGGCCGGGTGGAAAATCTTTGTTTTCCTTTTCTTTTTGTTCCGCCGCTGGCCTCAAAACCAGCGGTACCCAAATTTTCAATAAAAGAGCAGTTTCTTCCGTCTCTGGGTCCGAAGAGGGCCCGGAGAGCAGTGGGGGGAGAGAATCCTCACCACTCTCATCCGCCTCTTTTATCGCCAGCAGCAGTGTGCAGTTCGAGAACGCAACCAAGCCGTCTCCTGCACCGCCCGCCTCGTGGAACCAGGTAAGTGTTGCGCAGCATAGAGCTGAAGATCTTTGCCCGAACCCGACGGGACCCGACGGGTTTGGTCGGGTTCGGTCGGGTTCGGTCTTAATTTCTATTATTTTACACGGGCTCGGGCCGGGCTCGGGCTCGCGCTTTGGGTTGCGTGGTAAATGAGCGGTCAGGTGATGCGTTTAGATTAGCGTGAAAATGGATCTTGAGGAGGTGAAATGGAGGCTGGTCTCTGAAGGACTTATTTTATTTCTTTGTTACAACTTCCAAGTGGCCTCTAGCTCCGTTAGTCATGAATAAATGATGTTAAAAAATGTATAAATTACTCTTTTTTTTACGAAAGACAAAGGTGCTGCTGTGTGCGTGCGGCGCAGTCTCTTTTTTTCTTTCTCTCCCTTTTCCGCCGAGTGGTGCGTGTGCCGGCTCGCGGTGTGAAGCGCGTGTCCGCGCTTTTCTCCGACACTCTTATCACTGCTGATAGACGGCCTTTTGGACAGTCGGGCTGTAAACGGGTTCGGGCTTTTAAAAAGCTGTCAATCAAAATGTACTTGTCGGGCTCGGGCAAAACTCTGTCGGGCTCGGGCCTTTTCGGGCCGAACTTTTAAGGCCCGATTACAGCTCTAGCGCAGCACACTCAGACTCCGCTACGGGCCGCCTCCCGAGCCGAGCCCCTGTGTTCCACCTCGCTGCCCCACTCCGGGTACGCCTACGGTCCCTTTGGTCCCGCTTGTACGGTCTCTGCGAGCCTGGCTAGCGCTCCCCAGTCCGTCTCGCTGGCTCATTCGGACCATCAGGCTCGGCTATGCGATTCAGTTCGCCCGGCGTCCCCCCAAGTTTCGGGCCATCCACTCCACTACAGTGAGAGCAGCCGATGCCCATGTCTTGCGCGCGGAGATCGCAGTCCTACTGGCGAAGGACGCGATAGAGCCGGTCCCTCCAGCCGATATGAGGTCAGGGCACTACAGTCCCTACTTCATTGTGCCCAAGAAAGGTGGTGGGTTACGACCGATCTTGGACCTGAGAGTTTTGAATCGGAGCCTTCACAGGCTACCGTTCAAAATGCTCACGCAGAAACGCATTTTCGAATGCATCCGTCCCCAAGATTGGTTTGCAGCGATCGACCTGAAGGACGCGTACTTTCATGTCTCGATTCTTCCTCGACACAGGCCGTTTCTGCGGTTTGCGTTCGAGGGTCGAGCATATCAGTACAAGGTCCTGCCCTTCGGGGCTGGCCCTGTCTCCCCGTGTCTTCACGAAAGTCACGGAGGGGGCCCTTGTTCCCATGAGAGAACAGGGCGTTCGCATTCTCAACTATCTCGACGACTGGCTCATACTAGCACACTCTCGAGATCAGTTATGCGAACACAGGGACCTCGTGCTCAGGCACCTCAGCCAGCTGGGCCTTCAGTTCAACTGGGAGAAGAGCAAACTCGCCCCTGTGCAGAGGATCTCTTATCTCGGTATGGAGTTGGATTCGGTCGCACAGACAGCGCGCCTCACAGAGCAACGCGCTCAGTCGGTGCTGAACTGCTTGAACACGTTCAAGGGCAGGACGGCGGTCCCACTGAAATTCTTTCAGAGGCTCCTGGGGCATATGGCAGCGGCAGCAGTGGTAACTCCGCTCGGCCTGCTCCATATGAGACCGCTTCAGCACTGGCTTCACGGCCGAATCCCGAGATGGGCGTGGCATCACGGCACTCACCGGGTGGCAATCACACCGGCGTGCCTCCAGACCTTCAGTCCGTGGTCAGACCCCTCGTTCCTCCGGGCAGGAGTCCCCTTGGAACAGGTGTCCAGGCATGCTGTGGTTTTCACAGACGCCTCTGCCACCGGCTGGGGTGCCACGTACAACGGGCATGCAGTGTCAGGGGTGTGGACGGGCCCCCAACTGCACTGGCACATCAACTGCCTCGAGTTGCTAGCAGTACGTCTCGCTCTGAGCCGCCTAAAAAGGCCGCTACAGGGCAGAGACGTGCTGGTCCGTACGGACAACACTGCGACCGTTGCGTACATCAACCGTCAAGGTGGTCTACGCTCCCGTCGCATGTCGCAACTCGCCCGCCATCTCCTCCTTTGAAGTCAGAAGCATCTGAGGTCGCTTCGAGCCATGTATGTCCCTGGTGTGCTCAACCGTGTGGCCGACGAGCTATCACGAGCTGTGCTCCCGGGAGAATGGCGACTCCACCCCCAGGTGGTTCAGCTGATCTGGAGAGAGTTCGGAGAGGCTCAGGTAGACCTGTTTGCCTCCTCAGAAACCTCCTACTGCCGGTTGTTTTACTCCCTGACCGAGGGAACTCTCGGCACGGATGCACTGGCACACAGCTGGCCCCGGGGCCTCCGCAAATATGCATTTCCCCCAGTGAGCCTACTTGCACAGACCCTGTGCAAAGTCAGGGAGGACGAGGAGCAGGTCCTTCTGGTGGCTCCCTATTGGCCCACCCGGACTTGGTTCCCAGAACTCATGCTCCTCGTGACAGTCCCTCCCTGGCCCATTCCTCTGAGGAAGGATCTTCTGACTCAGAGACGGGGCACTCTTTGGCACCCGCGTCCGGACCTCTGGAAACTCCATGTCTGGTCCCTGGACGGGACGCGGAGGTTCTAGGTGACTTACCCCCAGAGGTACTTAACACCATCACTTCTGCGCTAGTGCCATCTACGAGACGTGCGTACGCCTTGAAGTGGAGCCTGTTCGTCGAGTGGTGTTCCTCCCGCAGAGAGGACCCCCGAAGATGTTCGATAGGGTCAGTGCTTTCCTTCTTGCAGCAAGGATTGGAGCGAAGGCTGTCTCCCTCCACCCTTAAAGTACATGCTGCTGCTATATCAGCATATCATGACCACACAGATGGCAAAACAGTTGGGAAGCACGACCTGGTCGTCAGGTTCCTTAGGGGGGCGAGACGATTAAATCCTCCTCGTCCCCCCTCCATACCCTCTTGGGACCTTTCCCTGGTGCTCCGAGCACTTCAGGATGCTCCCTTTGAGCCTTTGCAGTCAGCAGACTTAAAGCTTCTCTCCTTGAAGACTTTGCTGCTGATTGCACTGGCCTCGATCAAGAGGGTAGGGGATCTGCAAGCATTTTCGGTCGACGAATCGTGCCTAGAGTTCGGGCCGGGTGACAACCATGTTGTACTGAGACCCCGGCCTGGCTATGTGCCCAAGGTTCCTACCACTCCCTTTAGAGATCAGGTAGTGAACCTGCAAGCGCTGCCCCTGGAGGTGGCAGACCCAGACCTGGCTTTGCTCTGTCCCGTTCGCGCTCTGCATATGTACGTGGACAGAACCCAAAGCGTCAGGACCTCAGACCAGCTCTATGTCTGTTACGGAGGCCAGCAGAAGGGAAAGGCTGTCTCCAAGCAGAGGATGGCCCACTGGATAGTGGATGCCATCGCCTTGGCTTACGAAGCTCAAGGCGTGCCCTGCCCGCTCAGGTTGCATGCACACTCCCCGAGAGGCGTTGCATCCTCTTGGGCGCTGGCACGTGGCTCCTCGCTAACAGATATCTGTAGAGCTGCGGGCTGGGCGACACCTAACACGTTCGCTAGATACTATAGCCTACGTGTAGAGCCCGTGTCCTCCCGTGTTCTCACCCTAAACGGGTAGAAGCACTGTGAGTACCAGCTCTGTCGGCTTGCTGCACCCTACTGTGCACCCTTATTGCTCCAGAGTTAAAACTTGTCGAGTCCTCCAAACACCCTCGGCCCGGACGTGGCGGAGCGTCCGGTGCCAGGCCTTTACCCGCTGAATCCTTGAGAACCAGGTCTAGGCTGGGTCCCATATGTGTGACCCTACAGGGATCCCATATGTGTATATCTTCCACGGCTGCTCCTAAACGGAAGCCCGTGTCTTTCCCTTGGGCTAAGTCACCCATTATTCATATGCAGTACAACCCTTGGGTTAGTCCATATGTGTATTCCCACATGACTCTTCTTAAGAATGTGGTTCCCGCAGCGTTCCCCTCCCTCAGTTTGGGCACGCTTTCCCAGTGTTATCCAATAATCACTGTATGGGTTATCACGGAACAACAGTGAAGGATACTCTTGGTGTAAGCCCTCTCCTATCGTCCTTCCAGGCAAGAAGGTGTAGAGGCTTGCCCAGGGCGCTGGATGGGGTGCAGCAGCTGTGGCACTTTGGTAGGGATTCCTATTCGTCGTTCACCACGACGTACGTCGTAGTGACCGAACGATAGGGAACGTCTCGGTTACATATGGTAACCCTCGTTCCCTGAGGGAGGGAACGGAGACGTACGTCCCGTCGCCACATCTGCCGCTTCCCGCCGGGGCGACCAGCTTTGGCTTGGCTTGGCTCCTCAGCAAAAAACTGAAGTGCAATCACACCAGCTGCTCGTTAAATACCCGTGCTGCGAGGCTGCACAGCTGATGCAAATGATTGCACGCCAATATGCATTGGCTCGTTTAGTTTCACTCGAAGTAGATTGGCCTCTCTAGCGAGATTCCTATTCGTCGTTCACCACGACGTACGTCTCCGTTCCCTCCCTCAGGGAACGAGGGTTACCATATGTAACCGAGACGTTCTGGTTTCAGAGTTCAATAACATCAAATCAATCAAAAACATCAAATCGCTGCTATTTTCCCCCTCAGGGACAGAACTGTAACCTAACTTTTTTTATGTGTAGGGCAGGCCTATATTTAACTTTTTTAAATGGTAGAGCTGCTGTCTTAACAATTAAAAAAAAGTTTAGAGCTTTTTGAATTCAACCCCCTTTATTTTTTTTTTATTTTTTTTAGATCAAATTATATTACATATTAATAAATTATATTTATAAAATTATTTTATTAACAAGTGTCATGTTTGTGATTTTCATTTGTCAAGTAGCCAGATCCTTCCCAGAAAATCGTGATTTTATGGCGTCATTTTATTTATTCAGATACAGACGTGTTGTTTATTTTACCTTTCTTTTTGGCAGTATTGGAAACTCCTTCATTCTTCCTTCATTTGACAGACGCCACATTTGTAGTTTGACGAGCTGCAGAAATTTTCAAGGCGCTGTATTTCTCATCCATTTTGAAACAACACGTTATTATATATTATTAAAGGTTACATTCGAATTGTTGTCAAACAAAACAGAGGCTAGCTAGCCATAAAGGAAAGTCAAAGTAGTCACTACAAACAAAGTTAAGTTTTACTGTGAAGTTTTACTTCATTCAATGTGTAATGTCGCCAAGTTAGATAAATGCTTTTATATATTGCAGAACAGAATGCAGAAAAAGAGAAACATTATCTTAAAATCGTTTCGCAACCTGAGGTTATAACTATTGCTCCCATACAAGGATGCAATAATAGCAAGATAACGTTAGCTTCGCGTTTCCCAGTGAGCATAAACAACGGCGGCGTCGTAAACAAATTTAGTCAAAGTTGTCAATAGCCTATAAATGAACATTCAAATTTATAACAAACAGTGGGTGAAAACAATCATTCACACAAATTGTTGCCCTACTGTGAATTTGCTTAATCATTTACAATAGAGATTGATCGCTAGCTGCTATAAACATATAAGTTATGTTGTATTCACCAAAGTTAACGCTGACTGCATAGTTCTAGCTAATTACATCCTTGTGTTGGTTTGGCGAACATGAACGTCAGTTTAGAGAGAAAGATGGATTTACCCACCTGTTCTGCAAAAACAGAGCAACTGAATGTCGGATTGGAAGCCCTTCTGCCGGCGGAGTTCTCGCCACCTTTCAAAGGTTTTTCCGATGTAAATTTGGGACTTTGCCAAATCCTTATCCTTGTCCCTCTTCTTTGCAATTTGTTCATCGGAACGTCGTCTCTTTGGTCGTGTTTCGGCCATAATTCAAACTTCCCTCTTCATGCTTCTCCCTCCTCCACACCCCCTTCATGTGCACGCACACTAACCCCCCAGACCCCGCCCTAAAATACTTCTTGTCGGTTATTGGCTGGAGCACTGTTTGTTGTGTTTTCGTGGTGCGGGTGAGCCCAGTTTGTTTTTGTTGCCGTTTGTGGAGCCTGTGGTGTCTACAGAGACCGCGTTTTTTTTACAGTGTGTTCAGGGGACAGGTAGCTAGCGGATAGTGAGGAGA
The DNA here is from genome assembly GCF_949319135.1 of Squalius cephalus. Classification (NCBI taxonomy): domain Eukaryota; kingdom Metazoa; phylum Chordata; class Actinopteri; order Cypriniformes; family Leuciscidae; genus Squalius; species Squalius cephalus. The sequence goes on from NC_137137.1 coordinate 35,396,580, forward strand.
TGTTTGCTTTATGTGACAAAAAATGTTTTGGCCTAAAAAACGTGTGACATTGCTCATAGCACCTTTAAATTGTATACATAAAATTATGTGGAGAAGGAGGCTGTCCCCAGATTTTCCAAAGCCAGACCAGTTCCTTATGCAATGAAGGCAAAAGTAGAAGCTGAAATAGAACGCCTGTGAAGAGAAAACATCAATGAACCTGTTAAACCCTCTGAATGGGCTGCACCTGTAGTGCCGGTGTTAAAGTCTGAGAATACAGTACGACTATGTGGCGACTACAAGCTAACAGTAAATCGAGTTTCAAAGTTGGAACAGTACAACATCCCTCGAATAGAAGATTTGTTTGCAACATTGTCAGGTGGGCAGAAGTTCACCAAACTGGATATGAGCCGTGCTATACCATCAGACTGCATTAGATGCAGAGTCCAAGAAATATGTCACTGTGAATACCCACAAGGGGTTGTTTACTTACCGTGTTTTACCCTTTGGAGTTTCTTCTAGTCCTGCCATCTTCCAGAGGACCATTGAGGGAGTACGGCAAGGTATAGTGTGGCAGTTTTCCTCCATGACATCTTGGTGACCGGTCTTAATGATGAGGAGTGTAACACAGGTTAGAATTCAGCTATTTAAGAAACAGAAAGAAAATAATATAATTTTCAAATAATTATATTTCTAATAAAATACTGAAAGTATTAAACAAAAAGCTGAATAACGTCATTGCAGTTTAAAATAATAAATTGATAAAATGACTAAATGCCTAATTAACATATTCAGTCTGGACGGAGATTGCGCGTGACGTCATTGAGACGAGACGCGAAAGCAACAAGAGACCAAGGGTGCAGGGATTTGTATTATTTTGAAGTACCCCCGGACGCCGCCATTGGCTAACGGAACCCCACCTGCAGTTAGCATCCCATTGACTCCCATTCATTTTGGCGTCACTTTGACAGCGAATAACTTTACATCTGAGGCGTTTAAAGACTCCATTTGTCCATTATTTATTTCTAAAGAAACACGAAAATGTATAAAAGGCTCCATTAACTTGTATCTTACGTTATGGCCCTGTAGAAGCAGTTTTTGTAAAAGTAGGCTAACGATTGCGTCACAGCCACGCGACACTCTGTCGCACAGTAGGAAATTACCGTATGGACAGGAGGAGAAGCTCGCGGGCAATCGGGAGGACGTCGAGGCAAAATGACAAAGTAATTAATCAGAACACCTACAAAAAGTTTCTCCTGCTCCAAGATCATGGACAGCTCCTACTCACGCTCTCTGTCTCTGCAAGTTTCGGAAGGTAATGATTCAGATTTCTCTCGGCACAGCTACTAGAAGACAGACGGTTTGCTCACGTCACATCTACGTCGTCGAGCTCAGTTTGAGTCTGCGCAGTACGCTGGACCCCCAGGAAGTAAAAGTTTCTAATTGGCTTCACTTTGTCTCCGTTGAATCCAATGGGGTCGCTGTGTCCATTTCTTTTACTGTCTATGCAAGAGACACACACATTGCTGATCGCGAGAGGAAAAAAAGCTAAGATGAATCTGAGGCAAATATCTAAATAATCCTTTCTAATATTCGAATAATATGATGTATAATATGTTGCAGACCTATTATTTAACTATATTGGGTTATTTTTAGAACGTGATTGTTGATATTGCCGCTGATGATTGTTGATTGAGAACCCCTGTGAAATCCAATGTGGGTTAAAAGCATATGAACCCCGGATTTGGTGAGTTTCTAAGTAATATTTGTTCAACTTTACTGAAAACTGAATGTTATAATTGTTTATTGAAGTTCTGAAGTGTTTTATGTTTGTAATAGCTTCTGAAGGAGTGTGAAATGTGATGTAATATTCCAATTAAGCACTTACATGCTATATTGTGCATAATTACATATTCTGGTATGTTTTATATATGCTGAATATGTATATGTATAATACTATTTTCATATAGATTGATAGATGATTGATGAATGTGTAGTGTGTGTATATTGTGTTGTTCTAAAGGAAATGGTGTGTAAATGCTTTTGAAACTTAAGATGCTGTTTGAATAAACAGGTCAGGTTTTTTGGTGTGATTGGATCAAACCCTTCATACCATGAGATGGCGAGCCTCCCAACTGAACCTCTCTGAATTTGAGAAGTGCGGACGGAGTAATCCTGTGCGTTCCAATGGATTAGTGCTTCTACTGATCAGGTGGAATCCAGTTCATTGCATATATTCTGATCGGTAGGATCGGACTTTTCCTTAAGCGATCATTTTGCACCATTGACTGTTGAAACAAAGCTTTCATCTACACCAAGAGACTTTTGCACACACTAACATATTTTTCCACTTTGGATGACAAAGAAACATTCATTTATACACAGACTGAGAAGTTATTGACTGTTATATTGTTGGAATTGTTTTCAAATTGTTTCAAATTGAACTATTGTGATATTGTACTTTTCTTTTCTTATTTCAATTGTTTTAATTTGGGTTCATATTTTCTATGATTTTTTATATAAAGATATAAAAAACCTAAAGATAAGAAAAGCTTTTATTAAACTAACAGTTAGTAAAACTAAATATCTATAAACCAAAATAGAAACTAAACAACTGAAATATAAGTTGAATACCTAGAAACAAATAGAAAAGAAAGCTTTTTATAAACCTATTTAAATAGCGAGCAGGGCTCAAAGATACCAAAAAGAACAACAAGGGATTGAAAAGAACAATTATTTCATTTGTTTTTATTTATTTTTCTTCAATTGTTGTTGTGGTTGTATTACATTTGTTTTTTATTATTATTACTTTTGCACCAACAAAATACATTTGAGTCATTTCCCGCTATTATCTGTGTCCTTGTGTGCCTTGATCACTTACCCTCCTGTAACGAACCTAGTCACTGGTCCAATATCAGGTGCCTAGAGTGACCTGTCCCTGTGTCAAGTAACTCTAAATGCTACAAAAGCATCTCCAGGCGCTTGCCAGGGTATTGGGAAGATTGCAGGAAGCAGGACTGCGGTTGAAACGGAGCAAATGTTCCTTCATGGAAAAAGAGGTAATGTTCTTGGGCCATAAAGTAGATGAGGCTGGCCTACACCCGTACCAGAAAAGGTGACTGCTATTCAGAACACTCCCTCGCCAAAGAATGTGACAAGAGTTGAAGGCTTATTTGGGACTGTTAAATTACTACTCACTTAAAAATGTTGGGTTAAAAATAACCCAACGAATAACCCAACTGTGGATTGGTATAGCACCTTCCCAACTGTGGGTTATTTTAACCCAATGCATTGGGTTAAACTCCAGTTGGGTTAAAATAACCCAACAGTTGAGTTAAATATTAATTTTTATTTATGACCTTATTTTAATAAATAAAATACACATTGTTTTCAAATACAGATTGTTTATTTGTATAAACAATACATATGTTTCAACAAATATATTTTTCAATTACAAACTATATATTGGGGAGTCTAGCATTTAATGTAAATTGTGTACATAAATTCAAAAGTGTACATACAACACACATAATAAATTCAAAACCTATGCAAATATGTACAAACAGAACACATTCAAAACCTACACAAAAATGCACATAGCATACATAAAATTGTACAGCATACAGCACACAAAAATTCAAAATGAACACTAAATTTAGAACTACACATTAATAACCTACATTTAATTCAATAACCTATACAAATATGGACAGAATACACAAATTAATAACAATAAATCCTAATCACCACCACTTTATTAAAAGGTCTTCACTGTACACTGAATGCATTGATGTGTTAGTGTAAACATACCTTGAGTAATACAACTACAAATACATATGTTGACTACTGGACCTAATGATGATGATGATCAAAGTTCTTAATGAGGCAGGAACTCCTCCAGATATATTGAAGTTTGCATGCTACAAAAACTCCCAAAATGGGTGCAGAGGTCTTGAAATAGTTTATGTCATAGATGTAAAACATTTTTGAAACACATCAAGTCATGTGGATCCGGGCTTGTCTCATTGTTTCTCACTTGTCTCCAACCTTAAAAGAATAAATAATGTTCAGTTGGGCATACACTGTGACAACATCAACAGTGTTAAATTATGAAAAAGTTACATTAAAGCAGTGCTGTATTGAATTAAATTATGGTCACTCTAATTAGTCATTACACCTGCTGTTAAATGGTTAGTTCACCCAAAAATGTAAAATCGGTCAATAATTACTCGCCCTCATGTCTTTCCAAACCTGTAAGACTTTTGTTCATCTTCAGAACACAAATAAAGATCTTTTTGATGAGTCTTACAGATTTCTGTCCCTCCATTGACAGCTACACAACTATCACTTTTCATCACCAGAAAGGTAGCAAACACATCATAAAGGTAATACATGTTACTCCAGTGGTTCAACCTCAATTTTATGAAGTGACATGAGTATATTCTATCCCTTAACCATAATTTATCACTTTATTTACAACATATTAAACTCAAACGCATGTTCACGAGAGCACCTCGACATTAACATGTTGTGTTAATGCGAGAGCAGACGACAAGAGCGTGAATGCAACAATTATGTATTTTTGCACAAAGCACTTGCGTCGGTTCATAAAATTGAGGTTAGACCACTGGAGTCACATGGATTACTTTAATGAAGTCTTTACTACCTTTCTGGGGCTTGAAAGTGGTAGTTGTGTAGACTGTCAATGGAGGGACAGAAATCTCTCAGATTTCATCTAAAAGATCTTCTTTTGTGTTCTGAAGATGAGCGAAAGTCTTACAGATTTGGAATGACATGAGGAAAGACAATTCTTTTTTTGGATGAACATGAACTGAAGAGCAGTGTAATTTATCAAAATTGATTTGATAGTGTTGCTTTTACTTACAGGCCAAATGTCATTTAAGCTGCGCTTCATTTCAGCATATGTTGGACACACCATTTTTCCATTTGTGAGGTATGGCGATGATGGAAGGATGTCAGGCCATTTCTCCAGGATCATCTTTGAAAGACAAGAAAAAAACAGTTTTCAACTATACCACACGTGTGTGAACCTAATTTCATATGCAGACACAGCGACACAGCCAAAACAATTTTCCAAAATAAGACACCCCTTCCCTATAGAGGGTATGCACTGACGTCACTTTCCCGCCGAAGAGCTGCTGCGTGACTGGATTAAATAGGGGAAACTGCGAAAACGTGAGTAAAACAAACGATTATCAGTTTAAACTAAAGGTTGGACTCGACATAGTGTTCCTTACAACTTAACAAAGATCCAGTGATCTGTGGATATTGACATGCAGCCAGGAATCATGTTTCCTGATATTTATATGAGCCTGATTTCAACACCCGAGAAAAAAAAAAAAAAAAAAAAAAAAAAACTAATTTGCCTGTGAACGCTTTATATAACGACAATATAAGTCCGGATGATCACTTCTATCAATGTTATATATATCATATCGTCCAGCCCTAAAACTTTTATAGTTTTTTGCCAATGTTTATTTAAAAACATCCAATTATGCGCTCCATTTGTTTCTCTGTACTGTAGTGATGGGTCGGTCATGAATGATTCGTTTATTTTAAACAAATCTTTAATATGACTCGGGACTACCGAGTCTGTACTGGAAACAGAAATGATTAGTTCATCTCTTGAGTCTTCGGGTTCGGGTCCGAGTCTTTTGTTCTTCCTGTCAGTCCCATAGAGGCTATGCTGTCAGTAGCGGAAAGAGAAATGATTAGTTCATCTCTCGAGTCTTCGGGTCTGATTCTTCTGAGTCTTTCATTCTTTTGTCACATGACAGCGTCACATAAACTAATCAATTCTGTATCTGGTACCGATTGCATAGCTCAGCTTATGTAGCTGTCACGTGTTGAAAGAAATGACTCGAACCCGAAGTCGATAGACTCGAACTAATCTAATTCTGTCTTCGGCATTACAGACTGCAAAGCTCAGTTTATGAGGATGTCACAGGATGAACGAACGGCTTAGATTGGGTAAACTAACAGACTGCATAGCCTGAAGACCCAGATAAATAAATGAATCGTTTCTGTTTCTCATAATTTGGCCTCTTCCTTGCATTGCAATTTTTTTCTTATTCTAAATGTGATCAACATTTGATGTGTTTGGGGAATTTGGCTATTGACATGTAACATTTAAATACATTCTGCTGAAATTAACGAAATGACTTGAAAAAATATTTATTCATTTTTATGAACGAGATTCAAAGATCCGAGTTAGTAAAATGATCAGAACTTTCCACTACTGTCACGTGCATACATATTAAACTCACCATTCCAAGAAAACTGTGAAGTCTAGGATATTCTCTAATGATTTCTTCGATAGTTTTTGTTCCAGAAGATCAATTCCACGCGCTGCAGTTTGTTGAGGTGGTGTGTGTCTCATGAACTCCTCAACTTGGCTGTGAGGACTTCTTGCTTTCTTTTGCCACTGCAACAGCTCAGACTATATTGAAATTAAAAAAATACTGTATTAAAATTACGGAACACAGCTGGAAAAAAAAAACATAAGTAATTATCTGTACCTGGATCTGTAGTAGCCCCAGCATTGCACATTTGGTATCTCTAATCATTATTCAACTTACCAGCTTGTTAGTAGAGGGACTCCAAGACCGGTGCCAGATAAGGAAGACATCCAAAATGTGTACTGTACACTGTCCAGGACCAGAGTTGAGAACCATTGTCATCCAGCAGCATAATACTTTCATTTACTCCTTTCTGTGTTAGAATGAAGCAGAAAAAAATAAATATTTTCAGAAAAGTAAACTAGTCCTTAAAAACTTGTTACTACAGTAAATCAAGGTAATCTGTGTATAGGAAAACATCAACTTTCTTTAACTAATCATGAACTAATCGTTTATTTGTTGCACAATGTGTTTCCCATTTCAATGTTGTTGAGAATATCTGCACTTTTTCACCTTTCTTTCATCTCGGAGATTTCAGCGAATTCAAACGCTTCTCACTGCACCTCACAGCGCTGTTGTGGTGTCGTGTGACCGATGTCTGAGCTCGCGCCGCTGGACCGAGCTGATAAATGGTCCGTGCACTACGGTTCAAATGAGTAGTAGAGCTCTTTCGTTCCGCATTTAGTGACAATTGTAGTCGCACCTGTACGAAAAAGTACGTTACCAGTCTGGAGCACTGCTTCAGCTGTGACAGCTTAAAGTCCCTTTAAGACATTTTCTATCACGAATACCGTAAAACAGGCGTAATGCTAGATAGTGATTTCAGACTAAGGCCTACTTAGTTTATTACATTTACATTCATTTATTCATTTAGCTGACGCTTTTATCCAAAGCGACTTACAATTGCTATACATGTCAGAGGTCGCACGCCGCTGGAGCAACTAGGGGTTAAGTGTCTTGCTCAGGGACACATTGGTGTCTCACAGTGGATTCGAACCCGGGTCTCTCACACCAAAGGCTTGTGTCTTATCCACTGCGCCATCACCACCCCCAGTAGGTAACTGGTAGTAAATGGTTTCGCTAGTATAATGTTATAATTAATTACTTTATTACTGCTAGCGACCTAACGGCGATAGCTAGGATTAATTCCCAATCGATCTCACTTCCCGGAGATCATTAAAACGGTCTAAAGGGAACTTCGTTTTTAAAAAATATAAAATTCAAATTTTGAATAATTATGTTCAACGTCTCAGTACACAATACTTAATGTTATATATACATAAAAACGATATGACTTACCTTTCATAATCAGGATGCAGCAGCAGCTCCTGCGTTGACTGTCTGTCACTGGACCGTTAAAATTTGAACCGTCGCTGCAGAAACCGTAGGCTATTTAACCCAACCGTTGGGTTATTTCTAGAAATTACCCAACGATTTTAAAAATGACCCAATATTTTTGGAAAATAACCCAACATATTGACCCAATATGTGTAACCCAACGGTTGGGTTACACAAATAACCCAACGTTTTTTACTGTGTATAATAAGTTCTTGCCCAACTTGTCTACTGTTTAGCCCCTGAGTTCCAGTTGCTGCGAAAAGATGCAAAATGGACCTGGCGTGGGGAACAAGAGGCTGCTTTTGCTCAGTCTAAAGAAATGATCCACTCAGTACAAGTTCTGGTCCACTATGACCCTCAGAAAGATGTGATGTTATCAAGTGATGCTTCTCCTTATGGCCCCGGTGCAGTTCTTTCGCATAAGATGCCTGATGGTAGTGAGAGACCCATTGGATTTATGTCACAGACATTAAATCAAGCTGAATTATTTGAAGGTTGATAAGGAAGGGTTGGCCGTAATGTTCAGCTTATAACGCTTTCATAAGTATTTGTGTGGTCGGAAGTTTACCATCGTTACAGACCATAAACCCTTGTTGTCTTTATTTAACGAGTTAAAATCTGTTCCCCAAATGTCATCTTCTAGGATCCAGCGATGGGCTGTGACAATAAGAACATATGAATACAACATCATCTACAAGCCTGGCAAGGATCATGGAAACGCAGAAGCTCTGAGACGTTTACCATTGTCAGCAGAATCTGGCACTGAACCGGAGGAAAGAGTCCTAATGCTGGAGAATGCAGACATGACCTTCATTATGTAACCGAATGAATGAGATGATTGACATTAGTGAGCACCTATCAGCAGATAATCCACCCTATTTAAGAGCTGGTTGGCTGTAGCCTGGCATGCGTCACGTCCGACTCCGCCTCCTGATTCGTTGTTGACAGTGGCTGTAGGTAGGTGGGTTAGCATATAGCAATGGTTATCTTCTCTGTGTATGGCACTGACTATTTTTGTTGTGTTTAGCCTGTCTTTTCTCTCTGCCTTGTCCGTGGTGTCGTCTTAGTGGGTGCATTCGTGTGCTTGCTTTGCAATCAGGTATGTGCAAACTGGGTGTGGAGGGTGAATTGTTTGTTTTTTGTTTGGGATCGACTGATGTTTTGGGCTGTGTGCAGTGTCTCTGTGCCCTAGCTGAGTACACAAATTCAGAGCGTCTGTGCGACGAAAGGATAAACACCATGGGTGGTTAGATCATCTTCTTTTGGTAAGTTTATTGCGCATGTAACGCAGTTGAGTTTAACATTTAGCGTTGAGGCATAACATTTTAGTGGTGTTTTCTTTGTCTTTGGACCAGGATTTTCCCTCTCGTCCGGGCGATCATTTTCTCTACTGACGCTATAAATAGCCATTGTAATCTTGTCGATCCCTTGCTGCCATATTACAAGAACATCATATATTTCTGCAAAGAGAAGGGATTGCCGCTTTCCGGTTACACCTGTGGCGTTCACTCTTGCTGCTGTCTGGTTTGACTGTTAGTTTAATGTGTCCTGAATTTTGAGGTTGACGCTCACCTGTGTTCATAACAGGAGCACCAAAACCAATCTGCTTGCTCGGTGCGAGCCTGTTTCCCCTGTTGTGCGAATTGAGTTAATTTGTTTTATTTTGTTTAAATCTCTGTATATCACTGTTATGAGTATCTGCTTTATGACTACGTTGTGATTTCTATCAAATTGTGGTTGATTGTTATTTTTGAAGTTTGTTTATTAATTTTGATCTACTTTCAGGCGCTGGGGTCCCACGGGTGAAGGATCTCTTGTGGTGGTGGTGCTCCGAACGTTTGCTGTGTGACACTTTTGAAGTGTTGTGGTGTGATCTGAAGTGCACGGTGATTGTGTGAGTGTGTGTGCTTTCGGCTAACTAGTTAGTGATCACTTCTCCTGTGGTGTACCTCAGCCCTGTAAGTCTGTGTAGTTTTGTTTTTGTAAGTTGTGTAAGTATTAGTGAAGTGTGTTGTGTATGTGTTTGTGATTTTTATTATTTTGAAACTTTGTCAGCCATATACCTCTCTTTCCAGTCTTCAGACACTGTCTTGTACAATGGTTGCATTTTAATGTGATTTATCTCCTTGCTCTAAATTAAACTTTATATTAATAAAGATTTTGTATTTTTGATACCCACGTTTCTGCCTACCTTTTTTAAGAGAGTCGAACCTGTGTGACCTAATAACAATTTAAGTGTCATTTATATTTCCCTGGGTGAAATTCCCAGGGTGGCGTAGTCGCAATTCCTTATATCTGAAATCTGTGATATCACCTCCGTCTGCCCCGCTACAATTACAGCAGAACACAAAAAAGATCCGGTATTATCCAGGGTGAGAGAAATGGTGCAACGAGGATTCCTGCATGAATTAAGCAGAACAGAGTTGGACCCGTTCACATCAAGAAAAGTTGAATTAAGTGTACAGGATGGTTGTGTGCTCCGGCGAGTAATCATTCCCAGTGTGGGTAGATCAGAAGTCCTGAAACAACTGCATCAGTGCCACCCAGGAGTGTCTAGGAGGAAAGCCTTGTCCAGAAGTTATGTGTGGTGGCCCAAGTTAGATCAGGATGTTGAAAGGTTGGTTGAAACCCGGCGTATGTGCCAAGAACATAGGAATGTTCCGGCTGTAGCCCCACTGCATCCTTGGAATTGGCCAGAAAAACCATGGCAAAGATTGCATGTGGATTACGCAGGACCATTCATGGGAAAAATGTTCTTTGTCTTGATTGACGCACATTTAAAATGGATGTATGTGTATCCAGTGAACTCGCCACATCTGCTGCTACCACTGAATGTTTGCGTAATAGCTTCAGTAACTATGGACCACCTGAACTGACTGTATCAGATAATGCTACTTGTTTTGTTAGTGCTGAATGCCTGTACGGCATGTTCATTTTGCACCTTATCATGTTTCCAGCAATGGTTTAGTATTACGGGCCGTGCAAATTATTAAAGGCATGCTGAAAAAAGTGTTGAAGGAACGATTGCAACTAAATTGGCCCGAGTGTTATTCAGTTATAGGATCACTCCTCAGACCTCCACAGGGCTCTCTCCAGCTGAAATGTTACATGGACGGAAATTGCGAAGTTATTTGGAGTTTATACATCATGATTTGACTAGAAAGATTCAGAAACAACAGCAAAATCAAAAAGTCCATCATGATAAAAAGACCCATGAATGTAGTCTTGGTGTTGGAGATCCAGCACTTGTTCTGAACTTTAGCTGTGGACCGAATGGATTCCGGGGCCCATAGAGACTGAGACTGGAACACTTTCTTATAAAGTGATGCTGGGTGATGGGAGAGTGGTCCAAAGACACGTGGATCAAATTCATGCCCAACATAAATTATCTGTGAACCTTCCAGAGGGAATGGACTGTAAATATCTGGATAAAAAAAAAAAAAAAAAACTGTGATAAAAAAAAATTTGTGTAATTGTAGTGTGGTTACATATTGTTGAAAAGTGTTATGCAAGTTACTCTAGAAATTTAATTAAATGACTGATTACTCCTTTTAAAAGTAATCAAGTTACTGTTCTGATTAATAAAAAAGTAATTAGTTATGGTTGTATCACATTAACAAAAGCTTCTCAAATCTCTTCCTTCTAGGCGTGAGCACCAAACTACCCAAACTAACAAGCCGCTCTACATGTGCGCTAGATGGAGTCGGAGTGTTGTACTTTAAGAAAATGTTCTTGATGTTTGGGAACTGGTTCAGAGTCTCAAGCTCATATCCCCCTGACCTCAAGTAGTCCATGACTTCTTTGTCTGCAGAGTAGCTCTCCTCAGGCTCATATCTCAAATCCCAAAACGTCGACCCCATCCCCAGGTATGGCTGAGCTACAGGAGCTCCTTCACCTGCTGTCTCCTGCCCTCATCTCTCAACCATCAGAGATTGAAGTTTGGACAACTGAGATCTGCAAGAAGTGCATCTTTGTTGTCCAGCACATCAGCAAAATGAGTCTGGATGGCCTGAAAAAATAAATAAAAATTGATGTATTTATTACAGCTGTATAATAGTCAGTACTATTTATTTTGTCATTATATCATTTGCAATACAGGCTATTCACTGTAGACGTACATCATGCCTCATGTGGGATCAAGAACATTTATTTAATGTTGTGTTTGTTTATTTACTCACCCTTTCATTTTTTTTATCTACTTTTGCTGTAATATGTTGAATTCCTTTTTTTTTTTCTTTTTTTTTTACTATTATTACTTTTGCTAAATTGTACTGACTACCTTAAAACATACTGTACTATGCTCTGTTTCCTGTTCATGATGGTGCAATGCAACAAATCACCAAAATAAATTAGCAAAAAGATCAGATGTAAAGGAACATACCTTTACAATGATTCCTGGAAGGTCAGCTGTCATCCTGGAGAGGGTGTCTTTCAAGGTGAGGGTCTTTGCCATCAGGACTTCGAGCATGGGTAATAAAGCACCATAAGAACAGTTATGCCCTTGTAAATATCTAGTGCAACTGTAAGGGCCTTCATTGCGATGCGGTACTCATGCAAGAACTGGTACTCCTTGTCATTAAAGTCCGTGAACCGGAAGTTGCAAACAACTTTTCTCCAGTGTTGTGACGTATTTCCAAGCGAAAGGGAATACTGAACAGAGGGCAGGGTTTTACTCTAGCGCTCCTCCTCTCCATCTCTGCTCTTAGCTGGATGATGGAGTGGTTAAGCGATTTCAACCCAAGCCGTCAAACTGATTTGATTACCACGGCAAAAAAAAAATAATTCTGTGTATTAACTTGCACAGATTAATTGTTCACCACAAGACTAGTAATATGCGCTAACAAAGTAAATAGGTTCAATTTTGATTTCATGTCGACTTTAAAGCACTTCACTCCCAGCTTGGTGCACAAACTATTCAGCTCATTCATGGGAATTTCTGTGATTCTGGAAACAGCCTTGTGAAAGGAATTCCACCTTGTGGAGGAGGTACCAGAAGCTTCTCTGGCTGACTTCATGCACCTGTTCTGATACAAACGTTGATCGGCTTTGCCTTTGTCCAAAGAGCTGTGCATTTTGCTATACTAATCCTAAACACAGCTTTGGTGTTTGTACTGGAAGTTAAGTATTTCTCAATATCACCTGTGGAAATTAGGTTGATTGTATGTGATGCACACCTGTAGTGTGGAGGAAGAGTCAGCTGACCATCATCATTCTCAGCAGAGAGGGCTTCTGTGATTTCTGTAAAAGTGACACCTTCTTCTTGCTCCTGCTCCTCCTCTTCATCAAACTCAGAAGTGACAGTCTGATATGTTTTGAACGCCTTGATGAAGTTAGATGCATTGTCCGTCACTGTCGCAACAACTTTGTTAAGCAGTCTATATGATGAGTGAATTTATTCTAATTCTGCAGCAATAACATCATAAGTGTGTCTGCCTCTCAATCTCTTACATGCTATAGCAGCCTTGTTACGATTCAAAGTGTCTCTGTTCATCCAGTGAAGTGTTACACCAATATAGCTTCTGGTTTTGCTGTCCAGATGTCAGCGGTAGTGGAAACGAAGTCTACCTCTTCCAGTGCAGCCTTTAAGTTAAACCAACAAATAATTTTTTATAGTGAGTATATATTCTGTTCTATTAACCAGATGCATTATTATTGAGACATACTGTAAATGTGAACTAACTAAAGGTAGAGGAGGCCACGGTCTTAAAATGTGGTCACATTTACCATTGCTCTGCAAAATTTCCAGTTATTTGGGAAAAAAGTTTGCCACGTTGCTTCAGCTCATTTTCACTAAATTCGCCAAGCTGACCAAGAGAAAGCTGCTTAGTGTTTCATACATATCTGCACTATTGACAAGTGAAATTTCCCTGAAATCAAGTATGCAGTGCTGAGAATGGAACACATACTTGCATTACGTTCTGACCTAGGGCAAGTCTCTCTCTTCAATCCAACACAGAAGTGACAATTCATCGACTGACCACTAGAGACAGGCTGCAAAAGAGAACTTTACAGCAGAAAAAACATGTTTACAGTCTGGTACAGGTTTTGGTCTATATAGCTAATTTTACCCTTCATGACAACTGTGAGGGGGGTGATTTTTTTTTTTTTTATAACTCATCCATTTAAATTATATTAAGCCGTAAAGTTCTGCATAATTAAGGGTGTGGCCACTTGAGTGACAGGTTGATTGCCGCTGATGTCACTACTAGCTGTTTGTCTGCTGTCTGTTAGCGTCACGTCACCTCAGCTAATCCGCCTCTTTGCCCATTTTCATTAATCCGGGAGTGACGCTGCCAAGATGACGACGGCCGGCTCCGCCCACTTTGGGTTTCAAAATGGCTCTTCAGAAACCTACAGGTGACGTCACGGACACTAAGGCCAATATTCTTTTACAGTCTATTGTTCTGACGAGTCACAGGCAGTCAGTTCCGCTAACTGGTTCTTTCGGACAGTTCGTTTCAATGAACCAGTTCAAAAAAACGATTCACCGGTTAGATTATGTAATCACGCAATGACATTACGCAATTCTCTGATTAAAGCACCCAATAATTATTTTCTAAAGCTAAAATTTCTAAAGCATATAAAGTGAATAAGCATAAACCATGAGAAACCATAAAGCAGTGTTATTTTATCTGGTGTCTCTCTTCTCTTGTAGTTTAGAGGCTCAATCCCTGCGGCGGCTGTGAAGCTCCATCTACCCCTGTCCTGCCCACTGTCAGCAGCTCTGGGTCCCATCATGCCTCACGGCATCACCAGCGGCCCGTCGCCCGTCATCCAGCGGGGCGGATACCTGATGCCCACCGCACCCTTCGCTGGGATGATGCCAGCCCCTGTGTATCCACACCAGTGGTCCGGTTTGCCCAGTCCGGTGGGAATGTTTGGCACGGCCGCTATGGTCCCGTATCCAACCATGGCCAGCCCGGCACTGCAGATGTTTCCTCTGGTGGTCAAAAGCCCAGACGCCCCAATGTGCCCCAGCAAAGCCAGGACTGCATGAGCGCTTCAAACACTCTTCTGCATAAGGCTAATCAATGCACACTTGCAGATGGATAATCACGCAAACTCAAACTGACTGGGAGTTCCTGCAACATGTTTTAACTCGGCTTCAGGATCAAACCATAATCTCTCCTCAACGTCTGTGTGCTTTAGATCGCTGTTGGATGGGAGACGCGTCTGTATGAAGCCTTTGAGCCTGTAAATATGAGGTGTGAGTGTGTGTGTGTGTGTGTGTGTGTGTGTGTGTGAATATGGGCATGAGGAGTGTGTTAATATATCAAACCAGTCCTGTGGGCGCCGCTTGCACGTTTGTTTGTTTGTTTTTACTTTTTAGCTCTAATGTTTGAATATGAATTAAGGAGTGTTAGTGTTAAGGGTTCGGCTGAGATTAGGCCTTCAATTCTACTGCCATGAAGTATCATTTCATAATCATTTTGGTGGTTGACTAAAATAGTGGTTCTCAACGGGGGGCAGTACCGCACCCCAGGGGGCGTTCAGAGAACAATGGGGGGTGTTGGCAGCAAAATTGTTTAAATGGGGGCGTTCAGCTGTTCATGGGGGGCGTTCACGAGTTTACACCAAAGATCCAGGCAAGACAAGATTAAACATTCAATTACTTGCAAAATAATTGCCTACAAAATTCTAAAATCTGCCAATTTAATGCGACATGTAAGCTATGAATCGTTTCTTTTGCAACGACTCTATTATTTTTCCAGTCATAGACCTGCGCTCAAGCACTGACTAGAATCCAGCGCTGACAAGAATCAGCATTCACGTGCTCAAAAATGTGTTTCGCGCTGACAACAATCCAGTGGTGGCTAGAATCACGCAGCGGAGGAATGGAAAGTTGACAAGCCATTAAAAAAATATTCACTTAAGAACCACTTATATATTTTCAAATATTTCCAATAAATCATGTTCCCATTCATTCTGGCGACTAAAATGAATTCAACTAAATTCTATTTATAAGGTAGGTACTAAATTCTCTTTTACATTTTTAGGCATTAACTAATGCCAATGCCTAATGCCAATGTTTTCTTTGTTCACCAAGTAATTCACTGGTCAGGCATTATTTTTAACTCGCAAGACTGTAAGGAGAAAATGACAATTTGATGGATAATTTAAATATATTCTGTAATCACATTTTGGTGTTGTATTAATTCCGCCGTCACATCTGAGTGCGAAACGCTGCTTGGGTAGTTTCAAGATAATAATAAAATAATAATTATAATAATTAATAATACAATAATAATTTAATTGTTCATATGTGTTTATTATTGTTAAAAGATTTTTTTTTTTACTGATTATGAACACAAATTAATCACAACAAACCAAATTAATTGTAATTGTAGTAATTATGCCATTGATGAAAACAAGCTGATACCAAGGTATTTTAGGCCTACAATTCTAACATAATTTTTCATGAAAAATCATGATTGTATTTTTTTTTTTTCTAAAATCAAGCGTAGTGTTAGTTCTGGCAGGTCACGTTAGTCAAGCTCGCATCAGCTGACCCTCAGCTGATCCACATCTACCTATAGCAATATGACAACTATCACCATATACATATATAAGCTCCTTCAGTGTTATCAGCAGCTATCGCATTTCTCAGGAGCTAATTACCCTACTCCATCCCCAGCTCCTCCTCTCGCCCAGTCAGGATTTGACATTCTGATTCCCCTTGAATCAGAATAATTATCGAATAATGTTGTACTTTAAAATCTTGAATTAAATATATTTGCAAATTTTCATGTTGGTTCTGCTCTGTTTACCCCAAGGGGGATTATTGCTGCTCTCCCTGCTCTTATCCATGCTAGGCTGCATGGATGCGCAGGGAGTTCTCACCCAGAACGGAACCATACCGCCAATCCAAACTGTATGTAATTGTCAATCATATTTGACGGTAGTGGTCCTGACAGAAGTAAGATTAATGTAAGCAGCTTCTTGCAATACTCTCCTAAATGCATAATAAAACCTAAGTGCAAACTGTAATGGAAATTTTTATTCTAGCCAGCTTATACCATACATGGTGTTAAAGAAACTGCAAGTTGCATATCATCTTCTTCCTTACTGCTGAAGAACGAGGTCAAAATGACATTTGCAGAAAGGACAGTTTGTTCTTTCTAAATACAGATAAGTTCGCTTGCACTAAGAGCAAATGTGTTGCATTGGAAAATATATATTCAATTGTTTTAATGACATATGTGTGTAAGTGTGTGCGTATAACCATGGGGTGTTAGAATAAGTGTGATGAGTTTTGTGTATATAAGCTGGGCAAAAAGGAGAAGTGAGCGCGCTTCTCATATCAGACTCTGACTGATGTGTGAACAGCCTTTCTTGCATGAAATAAAGATCTTTATAATTTTTGAAATTTCCAGCTGTCTTCCAATTATTATTTAAAGTTGAGAAAGAATTTCCACGACAAAACATTCCCACTTGAATGACCGTATAGCCTACTCGTCTTATATCTAGCCTACTTTGAGTGGCATGGGAGAGAGTCGGAAGTTCATTTGTTGCCCCTATAATAGCATATTTTAACAAGATTTTCAAACGGATAAAGAAAAAAAACTGCCAAAATGTTTTTAAATGTTGGCTTTATTAAACTATGTTTTAAACATGTTAATAAACAGTCTCATATGTCTATTTATTTTTAATATAGACCTACTATTTATTAATGTATTGTTCTATTTTATTTAACATTTTTATATTTAACATGAATAATCAAACAATTAACATAAAACAAGAATTGCACAACAATTTTAAATGTCTACTCATTTGTCCATTTTAAAACGATTTATTCATTTACATTTTTATGTTTTAATTAAATAGATTTAAGCTATTCCTTATTCTTTCGGTGTCACAACAAATCCTGCATTCCTAGTCTTCCATGCATAATAGCCTCTGTGACATTTAGTCACTTATCAGTTCAAAATCACAGTGCATTTAAAAAAAAAAGATTTGTCCACTTTTGCACGGACAAATCCACTATCATAAAAACAATTGAGCAAAATAGCACTGCCGAACAAGAAAAAATGCAGACAGTATTTGTCACAGCCGGCTCTTAGCCGCGACAAATGAGGGCGTGACGAACAATGAGGACTGGATGCAAGATGCAAGTAAAAGGCTTTATTAGCTGATGTAGACAACAACAGGTCAGGCGAACACAAACACAGATGAAGACAGGTGACGCAGGGACTTCGACAGGCAACCCAGTGGTGGTGAATGGTGATCGGTGATCTCAGTGAAGCAATGCAGGAATCCAGGAAGACGACGAGGAACAAGAAGAATCCACAACAAGGAAGCCAGGAGACAAGCACGGAACAGGGAACACACACCGGGGAAACCACAACAATCTGACAACATGAGTTACTGAACATATAAAAACATCCAGTTACTGAACATATAAAGGGACAAACAAGTGGTAACAGCTGGCGCTGCTAATCAGTGGTGATCAGCGGCCACGCCCACACACAAACACTCACGAGATGAGAGAGAGACAGTGAATTCATGAACCGTGACAGAGGGAGGCAACGAGAACAAAAGCGAATTAAGAAGTATTTATTAACAAAAATAACGTTTACAACTCATAACTAAATAAGAGAAAACATCACTACAGAAAACATTCCGCTCGGAACATAAACGTAAATAAAGAATAAGCTATGTAATTAACACAAACACAAAATACACGCTCCAAAATACAGGCCTGCAAACATAAATTCCCAAACTAAACTAATACATGAAGCAAACGAATAATAAACAAATAAAACAGCAACCCAAAATAACAGAACCCCCCCCCCCCCCCCCCCCCCCACCCCCACACACACACACACAAAAATACAAAATTCCACCAGGGTACATCACAACCTCCGAACTAACATCACAAACTACCTAAAGCCTATCTGGTCTTCAGTGGCTTGCCGAGCTCGGGGTGACTTTAAACAAAGTATTCCATTGAATACCTTAATTATGGTTTCATACCTTCTCCCACGAATGCACAGCTTCCACTGTGTTTACTATGTGAACAAGTTTTTTCAAATGAAGCCATGCAACCTTCACATCTGAAGGAGCACCTAATGAAGATCCACCCAGACAAGGCAGATAAGGACCGTCCGTTCTTCCAGACATTAAAAGAGCAACACGGTAGGAGAACCATCAGCAGTCTCTTCGCTAAGAATACCAGCAAAAATGATAGTGGGCTTATAGCGTCACACAAGATCTCCCTGCTGATCGCCAAATGTGGACAGCCATTCACAATTGGAGAAAAGTTGGTTCTTCCTGCCATCAAAGAGGTAATCTCCGTGATGGAGCGCGATCCCACACAGGTGTTGAAATCCATCCCTCTCAGCAATGACACCGTGGGACTCTCCATTCAGCCTTCAGCTGGACGAGACGACCACCGCTGACAACAACGCTCTGCTGATGGCCTATGTCCGTTATAGGGCCTCAATCAGTCACGAGATGGCAGAGGAATTTTTGTTTTCCAAATATCTGGAAACCGACACCAAGGGCCAGACCATTTTTAACAGGCTTTCTGTGTATCTACGGGATAAATCAATTCCCATCTCTAACATCCTCGCATGTGCCACTGATGGTGCCCCCGCTATGGTATATCCTCACAGTCCACTGTGTTTCGCACCGCAACAATCCAGTTCTCCA
This sequence comes from Squalius cephalus, assembly GCF_949319135.1. Classification (NCBI taxonomy): domain Eukaryota; kingdom Metazoa; phylum Chordata; class Actinopteri; order Cypriniformes; family Leuciscidae; genus Squalius; species Squalius cephalus. The sequence continues at coordinate 35,415,968 of NC_137137.1, forward strand.
CGAGTCAAAGCAATAAAAGCCCATGCACTGAATGACAGAATGTTCCGACAGCTGTGTCAGGAAAACGATGAGACTTTTGAGCGGCTTCTTCTCCTTACGGATGTCCGCTGGCTCTCAAAGGGAAACTGCCTTGCTTGTTTTTGAGAGCTGTTTGACAGCATCGTTGAGTTCTTGGAGGAGGTTGATGGAGCTCTCGGGGAAAAGGTGTCATCCAGCCGCTGCAACATCATGTACCTCGCAGACTTTTTTGAGATAGTGAATGAAGTCATGTTAAAGCTCTAAGGAAATGACATCACTCTGGTCAAATCCAAGGCGGTTATCCACAGACTCACCTCCAGGCTAGATCTCTACAGGCAGAGTATAGGCAGGAGGCAGTTTGCTCATCTCCCACAGCTGGCCAAGGTGATCTTTCTTTCCGAAACAACACTAAATCGATATAACAGGCCCACTATTATTATAATTAGCCTAATATGTTTTATTTCCATGAACACCATTGTAATGTTTAATATTTCGAGTGATTATATTGAGTCTGAAAATACAGACCTACAGCACACATTACCTTGTAAATATAAATAAACATAATAAATAAATAATTTAGTAGAATAATAATTAAAAATACAGATTGTCTAAAAATATTCATGGAGATAAGAGAACAATTGAACTGTAAAATAATACTCATTACCTGAGGCTCTTACCGATGACCTCTTCCTAGTTTACACTGACCACCTGAGGATGGTTAAGGCCGACCTGGAGATCCGCTTCAGGGACCTCCTTTACCTTGATGTTCCCAGTTGGGTTGTGCAGCCCTTTCAGACGGATGTGATCGAGTGCGAGCCCACTATTCAGGAACATCTTGTCGACATCCAGTGCGACGACGAAGCCCAGGCTATTTTTCGCACCTCTGGCTGGTGCAGTGTGGGTCAGATATGCCCAGCGGTATCCGGCTCTCTGGCAAAAGATCAGACTGCTGATTCTTGCTTTTCCAACAACATGTCTCGTTGAGCAGGGATTCAGCCAGGTCATCCACATGCAGTCTAAGTACCGCAATCGCTTGGACTTGCATGCCTCAGGCGCACTGTGGCTGAAACTAACGTCTCTGCAACCCGCAGTAAAGAAATTAGCAGAAAAACATCAAGCACAGGGCTCACACTAATTTTCAAATCAATTTTGAAAGTTTGAATTTGAAAGTTCAAATAAATAATTCTGCTTTTTCCCTGATAATGGATAGGGGGCGCTGGCCCAAAAAGGTTGAGAACCACTGGTTTAACAGATTATCAAAAAAGAAAAAAATGTGGGGTGGGGATTTGGCTCTGCATCGGTTGTGTATTGAATTTTAAGATGTGGGAGTTGCACTCACAAATAAAGGCAGATGAATGCAAGTTTGCAGGGGTGGGGTTTAATTGGACCAAATGATTGGAGAATTCTAGCATACGTCATCAGAGAGAAGTCTGTCATTTTCACAGTTTACATCCAAAATGAGTATGTGATGCAAACATGTTAAAGATTAGCAGACAGACAGGCAATTCATTACGTAATGAGCTGTTCCCATACAAAAGCAGCTCATCAAGTCTACTGAAGCATCTCCTATTTGATTTTCACTTTACTGTCTCACTTTTGGGGCCCTTTAAGGGGGGAGTCTATTGCTCCTGTCTTAACATCCTGTTACACATCCTCTTTGTGTAACTTTACTTGCATTCACTTTAGTAGAAACAAATTTTCCCTAGTTCCACATGTTCCTGAATCAACAAGATTATTGTTCCAGGACCAATATTACATGCTGAATTTACTGAAATCACTTTATTTGAGATTGTTTTACTGTCCTTGAGCAAATGCATGTATGTTTTTTTATACGTTAGCACAGGGCCGGCCCGAGGCATAAGCGAACTAAGTGGCTGCTTGGGGCCCCCTCGCCACCAGGGGGCCCCCAAGCGAGTTTTTTTTTTTTCATATTAATTAAATTAAACAAGTGACATAAATGAATTAATGGATTATTAATTCAAGACAAGAAAATTATGATTTCATGATCAGTATACCTGCCTACAACTGCTGCTGTGTCTGCCAGTGTTTGAGTCATGCGCATAACCTCGCGTGCATAGACAATTCGTGCGCAAAGTCACTGTAATGTTAAGCCATGTCACAAAAATTTTATTTGATCAATGATTTATCCTTTAAATTTAATGATATTCAGAACAGAACAAGAATAAAAAAATAACTATAAACAAGCCAAAACGAAATAATTTAAAGCGAAAGTGAAAGCGGCGTTGGGCTCACGTATCTCTCTCATTAGAATCAAAATGTTTCAACATTCGCGATGCATTTGGATGGTAAACTATTCTTTATTATAGGCTTCTTTGTACTTCACCCACGTTCCAATATCGAGGGGAAAAAATCATTCTCTTCACATGCGCAAAAATGTGCTTGAAATCCAATATCGAGGGAAAAAATCATTCTCTTCACTCACATGCGCAAAAATGTGCTTGGAAACATCACAGTGGAGCGGTGCTTAGGCTACGCAGCGCTGAATGGTACGAATTGTAGGCTACTACTGACTATTTAAGCAGAGCATGTAGGCTACTTTTTATATGTTACGTTGACTATTTTATAATTATATTTTATTACGGCTATAACGAACAGGCTGCGATGTCAAGATTGCAATGCTGGATTATGTTGTGTGTGATGCGTGGGCGCGATCGAACAGTGGAAACATAAGCACATACTCCGTCATGTTCATACAAGACATCATTCAAACTGCAAAGTGTTGCAAAACGTTGGAGGATATTTTGCAAATATTTTTTTTAATATGTTTTGTGACAATTTGTTTTCAGAAGTTTCAAAGAGTTAGTAAAAGAGTAAAGAAAAAGTTAAAACATTTTTAAGTATCTATTTTATTAAGTATTTTGTAATAATAGATAACCTCATTGTATTTATTTATAATGTAACATTATAGAGTGACATTGTGTCAATAATCGTCAAGCACAGGTTACTCCGCGTGGTGGGAGGGGGCCCCCCAAATCAAATTCTGCTTAGGGCCCCCAAAAGGCTCGGGCCGGCACTGCGTTAGCACACGATGCACAGAACAGTCATGTTTTAAAAGGAAGGTGTGTGTGTGTGTTTCTTGGAATAACAACATAGAGTTGTTTATATTATTTTGGCCTATAATAATAATAATATAAAATATAGCTGCAAGCAGCAATACGGGGCCAAGCCCTGCAAGGCACAGCAAGCAAAAGCCGCTGTAGCGCAATGCGGAGCCAGAAGAGCAAAACATCAGAAATTGAATGTACATAAAGCACAGCAAGTTCTGTAAGCACATCAATTACAGCAGCACAGCAAGCATTTAAGCACCAACAGCAGTGCGGAGCCAGAAGAACAAAAATAGCAGAAATTAAATATACGTGTAAATGTACATCAAGCACAGCAGCGCAGCAAGCATTTAAGCACCAACAGCAGTGCAGAGCCGCAAGAACAAAAACTGCAGAAATTAAATATAAATGTAAATGAAGCACAGCGAGCATTTAAGCACCAACAGCAGTGCAGAGCCGGAAGGAATTTAAATGACAACTTTAAAGTCGTCCCACATGGGACTCGAACCCACGACCAGAATGGTTCAGGATTCTAGATACACGGTTTAGCAGATTGCACCACTCAGAGGACGTACAATCACAAACTGCAGAGGAGAGCTTCAGTGTAAGAATGAGCACACAAAAGCAAGTTAACCAGATTAGCATGCTAAGATATCTTAATGCTGATGTATCTTATGGCTTATGACGTGGTACATTCAATCCTGGCAAAATAGATATCCTCGGATTCGACATGACGCAAAGAATCGATAGACAACAATTTTATGATTTTGTGACAAACAGTTCACAAGTTACAGCCTCTGAACCAATTATGGGTCGACCTCATTAAGTTTGCGACATCATAACTTTTTTTTTTCCAGTATAGCAAAAAAATCGGGGACAGTACTTTTATGCGGCTCAGTCCGAAGATCATTTGAGTACATGTTTGGACAAAATTAGACCAATTTTGAAGGAGGAGTAGCGAAAAAACTATTTTACATTCGCTCCAATATGGCGGCCAGTCACATTGTTGAAAAATAACATATGAGATATTGTTGAAATCAGCATAAGCCAAGGAATATATTGACATAAAGAAATCAAATTTCAAGCAATGTTAGCAAAAGTTATAAGCGTTTTTTCAAAAAACAATGATATCTCTGGAACACTAGGTGGCGCTGTGCTCAAACTTCTCAGGTACCTTCGGGCCATGCTAATGACGATTCATACCAAATTTGGTGAAGAAATCTCAAATAGTTTAAAAGATATTGCAAATTATGTCAAAATTAACAATGGCGGACACGTGGTAAATCCCATCCTGGCAAAATCAGTATCCATGGATTTGGCATGACGCAAGGAATCCATAGATACCACATTTATGATTTTATGACAAACTATTCAAAAGTTATTGGCCAAAATAGCCATTTTCAATATCTCATGACCCATAGGTGGCGCTGTTCCCAACTTTGGCATGGACCCTCAGGTCATGGCTCCGATGAAGTGTACCAATTTTTGTTTCGATTGATCAATTTTTGGCCGAGATACAGCCTCTGAACCAATTTTGGGTCGACCTCATTAAATTTGCGACATCATAACTTTTTTTTTTCCAGTATAGCAAAAAAATCTGTTCAGTCATTTCTGTGTGGCTCAGTCCAAAGATCATTTGAGCACATGTTTGGACAAAATTGGAGCAATTTTGAAGGAGGAGTAGCGAAAAAATTGAATACTGTACTTTTCAAAATGGCTACTACTGTAATGGGTGTAGTCTTAATGTATGATATTGTTTGTGATCAGCATGATGAGAGCAATCAGGTGTACTAAGTTTCATTTTTCTAGATCAAAGGGTTCAAAAGGTATAACCATTTCAATGTTGTATTTTTGAACTGCTGGTGGCGCTATAGAGTTGGTCCTAGAGACTCAAAAATTGCTACATTTACTATTCATGGCCATCACTACAAGTGTGCCAAATTTCATCATTTTCCTACTTACGGTTCATAGGGCTGCCATAGACTCCCATTTGCGGAAGAAGAAGAATTGTTATTTTGACAATAACAATTGCTAATATAGCTGCAAGCAGCAATACGGGGCCAAGCCCTGCAAGGCAGAGCAAGCAACAGCCGCTGTAGCGCAATGCGGAGCCAGAAGAGCAAAACATCAGAAATTTAATGTACATCAAGCACAGTAAGCACATCAATTACAGCAGCACAGCTAGCATTTAAGCACCAACAGCAGTGCAGAGCCGGAAGGAATTTAAATTATTATTTTATACACAATTTCAAAGTCGCCCCACACTGGTCTCGAACCCACGACCACAATGGTTCGGGATTCATGACGCATGGTTGAACCACTTGCGCCACCCAGAGGACATGTTTTACAAAGCTGCAGAGGAGAGGCTTCAGTGTGTGAATGAGCACACAAAATCATGTTAACGAGATTAGCATGCTAAGCTAACTTAATGCTAATATAGCTTATGATGTGGTACATCCAATGCTGGCAAAATAGATATCCTCAGATTCGACATGACGCAAGGAATCGATAGACACCAATTTTATGATTTTGTGACAAACTGTTCACAAGTTACAGCCTCTGAACCAATTATGGGTTGACCTCATTAAGTTTGCGACATCATAACTTTTTTTTTCCAGTATAGCAAAAAAATCGGGGACAGTACTTTTATGCGGCTCAGTCCGAAGATCATTTGAGTACATGTTTGGACAAAATTAGACCAATTTTGAAGGAGGAGTAGCGAAAAAACTGTTTTACATTCACTCCAATATGGCGGCCAGTCACATTGTTGATAAATAACATATGAGATATCGTTGAAATCGGCATAAGCCAAGGAATATATTGACATAAAGAAATCAAATTTCAAGCAATGTTAGCAAAAGTTATAAGCGTTTTTTCAAAAAACAATGATATCTCTGGAACACTAGGTGGCGCTGTGATCAAATTTCTCAGGTACCTTCGGGCCATGCTAATGATGATCCATACCAAATTTGGTGAAGAAATTTCAAATAGTTTAAAAGATATTGCAAATTATGACATCATTCAAAATGGCGGACACGTGGTACATCCCATCATGGCAAAATCGATATCCACGGATTTGTCATGACCCAAGGAATCGATAGACACCAAGTTTATAATTTTCTGACAAACTGTTCATAAGTTATTGGCCAAAATATGCATTTTCCATATCTCATGACCCGTAGGTGGCGCTGTTCCCAACTTTGGCATGGAACCTCAGATCATGCTTCCGATGAAGTGTACCAATTTTCGTTTCGATTGATCAAAGTTTGGCCGAGCTATAGCTTCTGAACCAATTTTGGGTCGACCTCGTTAAGTTTGCGACGTCATAACTTTTGATCAGAGAAGAATAAAAAAAATCGGGGACAGTACTTTTATGCGGCTCAGTCCGAAGATCATTTGAGTACATGTTTGGACAAAATTAGACCAATTTTGAAGGAGGAGTAGCAAAAAAACTGCATACTGTACTTTTCAAAATGGCCACTACTGTAATGGGCGGAGTCTTAATGTAAGATATTGGTTCTAATCAGCATGATGAGATGAATCAGGTGTACTAAGTTTCATTTTTCTAGATCAAAGGGTTCAAAAGTTATAACCATTTCAATGTTGAATTTTTGAACTGCTGGTGGCGCTATAGAGTTGGACCTAGAGACTCAAAAATTGCTACAATTACTTTTCATTACCATCACTACAAGTGTGCCAAATTTCATCATTTTCCTATGTATGGTTCATAGGGCTGCCATAGACTTCAAGAGGAGGAAGAAGAATAATAATAATAATAATAATAAGAAAACTAACAGATACAATAGGTGCCATAGCCCCTTCGGGGCTTGGCCCCTAAATATAGCTGCAAGCAGCAATACAGGGGCCAAGCCCTTAAACGCACCGCAAGCAGAACAAGTATGGCGCACAGCAAGCACAGCCAGCACATCATGTACATGAAGCACAGCAAGTACTGTAAGCACTGCAGCGCAGCATATATTTAAGCACCAACAGCAGTGCGGAGCCAGAAGAACAAAAAGAGCAGAAATTGAATATACATGTAAATGTACATCAAGCACAGCAGCGCAGCAAGCATTTAAGCACCAAAAGCAGTGCAAAGCCGGAAGGAATTGAAATGACAACTTTATACAAAGTTTTAATGTTGTTCCACACAGGACTCGAACCCACGACCGGAATGATTCGAGATTCATGACATGTGGTTTAGCAACTTCCGCCACTCAGAGGACGTGAATTGGTTAGCAAGGCAACAAACACAGGCTAGCTCAACTTTGCAGACGAATATCTCGGGAATGGTAGCGAATATCAAAAATCTGTTCAGTAATTTCTGTGCGGCTCGGTCCAAAGATCATTTGATACAATTTCTGTTCAAACTGTTCAAAAGTTATTGGCCAAAATAGCCATTTTCCAGATCTCATGACCCGTAGGTGGCGCTGTTCCCAACTTTGGCATGGAACCTCAGATCATGCTTCCGATGAAGTGTACCAATTTTCGTTTTGATTGATCAAAGTTTGGCAGAGCTATAGCTTCTGAACCAATTTTGAGTCGACCATGTTAAGTTTGCCACATCATAACTTTTTTTTTTCCAGTATAGCAAAAAATTCTGTTCAGTCATTTCTATGCGGATCAGTCCGAAGATCATTTGAGCACATGTTTGGACAAAATTGGACAAAATTTGAAGGAGGAGTAGCGAAAAAACTGTTTTTCATTTGTTCCAATATGGCGGATAGTCACATTGTTGGAAAATGACAAATGAGATATCGACGGAATCGGCATAAGCCAAGGAAAATAATGAAGCAAAGAACTCAAAATTTGAACAATTTTTTCAAAAGTTATAAGCGTTTTTGCAAAAGACCTTATATCTCTGGAACACTAGGTGGCGCTGTGTTCAGTCTTCTCATGTACCTTCAGGGAATTGTGTCAATCATCCATACTAAATTTTGTGAAGATATGTCAAATAGTTTAAAAGTTATTGCAAATTATAACAAACTTCAAAATGGCGGCCACGTGGTTCATCCGATCTTGACAAAATTGGCATCCACGGATTTGGCATGATGCAAGGAATCCATATATACCACATTTATGGTTTTCTGACAAACTGTTCAAAAGTTATTGACCAAAGTAGCAATTTTTCATATCTCATGACCCGTAGGTGGCGCTGTTCCCAACTTTGGCATGGACCCTCAGAACATCCTTCCAATGAATTGTACCAATTTTCGTTTCGATTGATCAAACTTTTGCCGAGATACAGCCTCTTAGCCAATTTTGGGTCAACCTCGTTAAGTTTGCGACACCATAACTTTTGAACAAAGATGAATAAAAAAAATCGGTTCAGTCATTTCTGTGCGACTCAGTCCGAAGATCATTTGAGCACATGTTTGGACAAAATTGGACAAAATTTGAAGGAGGAGTAGCGAAAAAACTGAATTCTGTACTTTTCAAAATGGCCACTACTGTAATGGGCGGAGTCTTAATGTAAGGTATTGGTTGTGATCAGCATGATGAGAGCAATCAGGTGTACTATGTCTCATTTCTGTGGATCAAACGGTTCAAAAGTTATAACCATTTCAATGTTGAATTTTTGAACTGGTGGTGGCGCTATAGAGTTGGTCCTAGAGACACAAAAATTGCTACATTTACTATTCATGGTCATCAATACAAGTGTGCCAAATTTCATCATTTTCCTATGTACGGTTCATAGGGCTGCCATAGACTCCCATTTGCGGAAGAAGAAGAATTGTTATTTTGACAATAACAATTGCTAATATAGCTGCAAGCAGCAATACGGGGCCAAGCCCTGCAAGGCACAGCAAGCAAAAGCCGCTGTAGCGCAATGCGGAGCCAGAAGAGCAAAACATCAGAAATTTAATGTACATCAAGCACAGCAAGTTCTGTAAGCACATCAATTACAGCAGCACAGCAAGCATTTAAGCACCAACAGCAGTGCGGAGCCAGAAGAACAAAAATAGCAGAAATTAAATATACGTGTAAATGTACATCAAGCACAGCAGCGCAGCAAGCATTTAAGCACCAACAGCAGTGCAGAGCCGCAAGAACAAAAACTGCATAAATTAAATATAAATGTAAATGAAGCACAGCGAGCATTTAAGCACCAACAGCAGTGCAGAGCCGGAAGGAATTTAAATGACAACTTTAAAGTCGTCCCACATGGGACTCGAACCCACGACCAGAATGGTTCAGGATTCTAGATACACGGTTTAGCAGATTGCACCACTCAGAGGACATACAATCACCAACTGCAGAGGAGAGCTTCAGTGTAAGAATGAGCACACAAAAGCAAGTTAACCAGATTAGCATGCTAAGATATCTTAATGCTGATGTATCTTATGGCTTATGACGTGGTACATTCAATCCTGGCAAAATAGATATCCTCGGATTCGACATGACGCAAAGAATCGATAGACAACAATTTTATGATTTTGTGACAAACAGTTCACAAGTTACAGCCTCTGAACCAATTATGGGTCGACCTCATTAAGTTTGCGACATCATAACTTTTTTTTTTCCAGTATAGCAAAAAAATCGGGGACAGTACTTTTATGCGGCTCAGTCCGAAGATCATTTGAGTACATGTTTGGACAAAATTAGACCAATTTTGAAGGAGGAGTAGCGAAAAAACTATTTTACATTCGCTCCAATATGGCGGCCAGTCACATTGTTGAAAAATAACATATGAGATATTGTTGAAATCAGCATAAGCCAAGGAATATATTGACATAAAGAAATCAAATTTCAAGCAATGTTAGCAAAAGTTATAAGCGTTTTTTCAAAAAACAATGATATCTCTGGAACACTAGGTGGCGCTGTTCTCAAACTTCTCAGGTACCTTCGGGCCATGCTGATGACGATTCATACCAAATTTGGTGAAGAAATCTCAAATAGTTTAAAAGGTATTGCAAATTATGTCAAAATTCAAAATGGCGGACACGTGGTAAATCCCATCCTGGCAAAATCAGTATCCACGGATTTGGCATGACGCAAGGAATCCATAGATACCACATTTATGATTTTATGACAAACTGTTCAAAAGTTATTGGCCAAAATAGCCATTTTCCATATCTCATGACCCATAGGTGGCGCTGTTCCCAACTTTGGCATGGACCCTCAGGTCATGGCTCCGATGAAGTGTACCAATTTTTGTTTCGATTGATCAATTTTTGGCCGAGATACAGCCTCTGAACCAATTTTGGGTCGACCTCATTAAATTTGCGACATCATAACTTTTTTTTTTCCAGTATAGCAAAAAAATCTGTTCAGTCATTTCTGTGTGGCTCAGTCCAAAGATCATTTGAGCACATGTTTGGACAAAATTGGAGCAATTTTGAAGGAGGAGTAGCGAAAAAACTGAATACTGTACTTTTCAAAATGGCTACTACTGTAATGGGTGGAGTCTTAATGTATGATATTGTTTGTGATCAGCATGATGAGAGCAATCAGGTGTACTAAGTTTCATTTTTCTAGATCAAAGGGTTCAAAAGTTATAACCATTTCAATGTTGTATTTTTGAACTGCTGGTGGCGCTATAGAGTTGGTCCTAGAGACTCAAAAATTGCTACATTTACTATTCATGGCCATCACTACAAGTGTGCCAAATTTCATCATTTTCCTACTTACGGTTCATAGGGCTGCCATAGACTCCCATTTGCGGAAGAAGAAGAATTGTTATTTTGACAATAACAATTGCTAATATAGCTGCAAGCAGCAATACGGGGCCAAGCCCTGCAAGGCAGAGCAAGCAACAGCCGCTGTAGCGCAATGCGGAGCCAGAAGAGCAAAACATCAGAAATTTAATGTACATCAAGCACAGTAAGCACATCAATTACAGCAGCACAGCTAGCATTTAAGCACCAACAGCAGTGCAGAGCCGGAAGGAATTTAAATTATTATTTTATACACAATTTCAAAGTCGCCCCACACTGGTCTCGAACCCACGACCACAATGGTTCGGGATTCATGACGCATGGTTGAACCACTTGCGCCACCCAGAGGACATGTTTTACAAAGCTGCAGAGGAGAGGCTTCAGTGTGTGAATGAGCACACAAAATCATGTTAACGAGATTAGCATGCTAAGCTAACTTAATGCTAATATAGCTTATGATGTGGTACATCCAATGCTGGCAAAATAGATATCCTCAGATTCGACATGACGCAAGGAATCGATAGACACCAATTTTATGATTTTGTGACAAACTGTTCACAAGTTACAGCCTCTGAACCAATTATGGGTCGACCTCATTAAGTTTGCGACATCATAACTTTTTTTTTCCAGTATAGCAAAAAAATCGGGGACAGTACTTTTATGCGGCTCAGTCCGAAGATCATTTGAGTACATGTTTGGACAAAATTAGACCAATTTTGAAGGAGGAGTAGCGAAAAAACTGTTTTACATTCACTCCAATATGGCGGCCAGTCACATTGTTGATAAATAACATATGAGATATCGTTGAAATCGGCATAAGCCAAGGAATATATTGACATAAAGAAATCAAATTTCAAGCAATGTTAGCAAAAGTTATAAGCGTTTTTTCAAAAAACAATGATATCTCTGGAACACTAGGTGGCGCTGTGATCAAATTTCTCAGGTACCTTCGGGCCATGCTAATGATGATCCATACCAAATTTGGTGAAGAAATTTCAAATAGTTTAAAAGATATTGCAAATTATGACATCATTCAAAATGGCGGACACGTGGTACATCCCATCATGGCAAAATCGATATCCACGGATTTGTCATGACTCAAGGAATCGATAGACACCAAGTTTATAATTTTCTGACAAACTGTTCATAAGTTATTGGCCAAAATATGCATTTTCCATATCTCATGACCCGTAGGTGGCGCTGTTCCCAACTTTGGCATGGAACCTCAGATCATGCTTCCGATGAAGTGTACCAATTTTCGTTTCGATTGATCAAAGTTTGGCCGAGCTATAGCTTCTGAACCAATTTTGGGTCGACCTCGTTAAGTTTGCGACGTCATAACTTTTGATCAGAGAAGAATAAAAAAAATCGGGGACAGTACTTTTATGCGGCTCAGTCCGAAGATCATTTGAGTACATGTTTGGACAAAATTAGACCAATTTTGAAGGAGGAGTAGCAAAAAAACTGCATACTGTACTTTTCAAAATGGCCACTACTGTAATGGGCGGAGTCTTAATGTAAGATATTGGTTCTAATCAGCATGATGAGATGAATCAGGTGTACTAAGTTTCATTTTTCTAGATCAAAGGGTTCAAAAGTTATAACCATTTCAATGTTGAATTTTTGAACTGCTGGTGGCGCTATAGAGTTGGACCTAGAGACTCAAAAATTGCTACAATTACTTTTCATTACCATCACTACAAGTGTGCCAAATTTCATCATTTTCCTATGTATGGTTCATAGGGCTGCCATAGACTTCAAGAGGAGGAAGAAGAATAATAATAATAATAATAATAAGAAAACTAACAGATACAATAGGTGCCATAGCCCCTTCGGGGCTTGGCCCCTAAATATAGCTGCAAGCAGCAATACGGGGCCAAGCCCTGCAAGGCAGAGCAAGCAACAGCCGCTGTAGCGCAATGCGGAGCCAGAAGAGCAAAACATCAGAAATTTAATGTACATCAAGCACAGTAAGCACATCAATTACAGCAGCACAGCTAGCATTTAAGCACCAACAGCAGTGCAGAGCCGGAAGGAATTTAAATTATTATTTTATACACAATTTCAAAGTCGCCCCACACTGGTCTCGAACCCACGACCACAATGGTTCGGGATTCATGACGCATGGTTGAACCACTTGCGCCACCCAGAGGACATGTTTTACAAAGCTGCAGAGGAGAGGCTTCAGTGTGTGAATGAGCACACAAAATCATGTTAACGAGATTAGCATGCTAAGCTAACTTAATGCTAATATAGCTTATGATGTGGTACATCCAATGCTGGCAAAATAGATATCCTCAGATTCGACATGACGCAAGGAATCGATAGACACCAATTTTATGATTTTGTGACAAACTGTTCACAAGTTACAGCCTCTGAACCAATTATGGGTTGACCTCATTAAGTTTGCGACATCATAACTTTTTTTTTCCAGTATAGCAAAAAAATCGGGGACAGTACTTTTATGCGGCTCAGTCCGAAGATCATTTGAGTACATGTTTGGACAAAATTAGACCAATTTTGAAGGAGGAGTAGCGAAAAAACTGTTTTACATTCACTCCAATATGGCGGCCAGTCACATTGTTGATAAATAACATATGAGATATCGTTGAAATCGGCATAAGCCAAGGAATATATTGACATAAAGAAATCAAATTTCAAGCAATGTTAGCAAAAGTTATAAGCGTTTTTTCAAAAAACAATGATATCTCTGGAACACTAGGTGGCGCTGTGATCAAATTTCTCAGGTACCTTCGGGCCATGCTAATGATGATCCATACCAAATTTGGTGAAGAAATTTCAAATAGTTTAAAAGATATTGCAAATTATGACATCATTCAAAATGGCGGACACGTGGTACATCCCATCATGGCAAAATCGATATCTACGGATTTGTCATGACCCAAGGAATCGATAGACACCAAGTTTATAATTTTCTGACAAACTGTTCATAAGTTATTGGCCAAAATATGCATTTTCCATATCTCATGACCCGTAGGTGGCGCTGTTCCCAACTTTGGCATGGAACCTCAGATCATGCTTCCGATGAAGTGTACCAATTTTCGTTTCGATTGATCAAAGTTTGGCCGAGCTATAGCTTCTGAACCAATTTTGGGTCGACCTCGTTAAGTTTGCGACGTCATAACTTTTGATCAGAGAAGAATAAAAAAAATCGGGGACAGTACTTTTATGCGGCTCAGTCCGAAGATCATTTGAGTACATGTTTGGACAAAATTAGACCAATTTTGAAGGAGGAGTAGCAAAAAAACTGCATACTGTACTTTTCAAAATGGCCACTACTGTAATGGGCGGAGTCTTAATGTAAGATATTGGTTCTAATCAGCATGATGAGATGAATCAGGTGTACTAAGTTTCATTTTTCTAGATCAAAGGGTTCAAAAGTTATAACCATTTCAATGTTGAATTTTTGAACTGCTGGTGGCGCTATAGAGTTGGACCTAGAGACTCAAAAAATGCTACAATTACTTTTCATTACCATCACTACAAGTGTGCCAAATTTCATCATTTTCCTACTTACGGTTCATAGGGCTGCCATAGACTCCCATTTGCGGAAGAAGAAGAATTGTTATTTTGACAATAACAATTGCTAATATAGCTGCAAGCAGCAATACGGGGCCAAGCCCTGCAAGGCAGAGCAAGCAACAGCCGCTGTAGCGCAATGCGGAGCCAGAAGAGCAAAACATCAGAAATTTAATGTACATCAAGCACAGTAAGCACATCAATTACAGCAGCACAGCTAGCATTTAAGCACCAACAGCAGTGCAGAGCCGGAAGGAATTTAAATTATTATTTTATACACAATTTCAAAGTCGCCCCACACTGGTCTCGAACCCACGACCACAATGGTTCGGGATTCATGACGCATGGTTGAACCACTTGCGCCACCCAGAGGACATGTTTTACAAAGCTGCAGAGGAGAGGCTTCAGTGTGTGAATGAGCACACAAAATCATGTTAACGAGATTAGCATGCTAAGCTAACTTAATGCTAATATAGCTTATGATGTGGTACATCCAATGCTGGCAAAATAGATATCCTCAGATTCGACATGACGCAAGGAATCGATAGACACCAATTTTATGATTTTGTGACAAACTGTTCACAAGTTACAGCCTCTGAACCAATTATGGGTTGACCTCATTAAGTTTGCGACATCATAACTTTTTTTTTCCAGTATAGCAAAAAAATCGGGGACAGTACTTTTATGCGGCTCAGTCCGAAGATCATTTGAGTACATGTTTGGACAAAATTAGACCAATTTTGAAGGAGGAGTAGCGAAAAAACTGTTTTACATTCACTCCAATATGGCGGCCAGTCACATTGTTGATAAATAACATATGAGATATCGTTGAAATCGGCATAAGCCAAGGAATATATTGACATAAAGAAATCAAATTTCAAGCAATGTTAGCAAAAGTTATAAGCGTTTTTTCAAAAAACAATGATATCTCTGGAACACTAGGTGGCGCTGTGATCAAATTTCTCAGGTACCTTCGGGCCATGCTAATGATGATCCATACCAAATTTGGTGAAGAAATTTCAAATAGTTTAAAAGATATTGCAAATTATGACATCATTCAAAATGGCGGACACGTGGTACATCCCATCATGGCAAAATCGATATCCACGGATTTGTCATGACCCAAGGAATCGATAGACACCAAGTTTATAATTTTCTGACAAACTGTTCATAAGTTATTGGCCAAAATATGCATTTTCCATATCTCATGACCCGTAGGTGGCGCTGTTCCCAACTTTGGCATGGAACCTCAGATCATGCTTCCGATGAAGTGTACCAATTTTCGTTTCGATTGATCAAAGTTTGGCCGAGCTATAGCTTCTGAACCAATTTTGGGTCGACCTCGTTAAGTTTGCGACGTCATAACTTTTGATCAGAGAAGAATAAAAAAAATCGGGGACAGTACTTTTATGCGGCTCAGTCCGAAGATCATTTGAGTACATGTTTGGACAAAATTAGACCAATTTTGAAGGAGGAGTAGCAAAAAAACTGCATACTGTACTTTTCAAAATGGCCACTACTGTAATGGGCGGAGTCTTAATGTAAGATATTGGTTCTAATCAGCATGATGAGATGAATCAGGTGTACTAAGTTTCATTTTTCTAGATCAAAGGGTTCAAAAGTTATAACCATTTCAATGTTGAATTTTTGAACTGCTGGTGGCGCTATAGAGTTGGACCTAGAGACTCAAAAATTGCTACAATTACTTTTCATTACCATCACTACAAGTGTGCCAAATTTCATCATTTTCCTATGTATGGTTCATAGGGCTGCCATAGACTTCAAGAGGAGGAAGAAGAATAATAATAATAATAATAATAAGAAAACTAACAGATACAATAGGTGCCATAGCCCCTTCGGGGCTTGGCCCCTAAATATAGCTGCAAGCAGCAATACAGGGGCCAAGCCCTTAAACGCACCGCAAGCAGAACAAGTATGGCGCACAGCAAGCACAGCCAGCACATCATGTACATGAAGCACAGCAAGTACTGTAAGCACTGCAGCGCAGCATATATTTAAGCACCAACAGCAGTGCGGAGCCAGAAGAACAAAAAGAGCAGAAATTGAATATACATGTAAATGTACATCAAGCACAGCAGCGCAGCAAGCATTTAAGCACCAAAAGCAGTGCAAAGCCGGAAGGAATTGAAATGACAACTTTATACAAAGTTTTAATGTTGTTCCACACAGGACTCGAACCCACGACCGGAATGATTCGAGATTCATGACATGTGGTTTAGCAACTTCCGCCACTCAGAGGACGTGAATTGGTTAGCAAGGCAACAAACACAGGCTAGCTCAACTTTGCAGACGAATATCTCGGGAATGGTAGCGAATATCAAAAATCTGTTCAGTAATTTCTGTGCGGCTCGGTCCAAAGATCATTTGATACAATTTCTGTTCAAACTGTTCAAAAGTTATTGGCCAAAATAGCCATTTTCCAGATCTCATGACCCGTAGGTGGCGCTGTTCCCAACTTTGGCATGGAACCTCAGATCATGCTTCCGATGAAGTGTACCAATTTTCGTTTTGATTGATCAAAGTTTGGCAGAGCTATAGCTTCTGAACCAATTTTGAGTCGACCATGTTAAGTTTGCCACATCATAACTTTTTTTTTTCCAGTATAGCAAAAAATTCTGTTCAGTCATTTCTATGCGGATCAGTCCGAAGATCATTTGAGCACATGTTTGGACAAAATTGGACAAAATTTGAAGGAGGAGTAGCGAAAAAACTGTTTTTCATTTGTTCCAATATGGCGGATAGTCACATTGTTGGAAAATGACAAATGAGATATCGACGGAATCGGCATAAGCCAAGGAAAATAATGAAGCAAAGAACTCAAAATTTGAACAATTTTTTCAAAAGTTATAAGCGTTTTTGCAAAAGACCTTATATCTCTGGAACACTAGGTGGCGCTGTGTTCAGTCTTCTCATGTACCTTCAGGGAATTGTGTCAATCATCCATACTAAATTTTGTGAAGATATGTCAAATAGTTTAAAAGTTATTGCAAATTATAACAAACTTCAAAATGGCGGCCACGTGGTTCATCCGATCTTGACAAAATTGGCATCCACGGATTTGGCATGATGCAAGGAATCCATATATACCACATTTATGGTTTTCTGACAAACTGTTCAAAAGTTATTGACCAAAGTAGCAATTTTTCATATCTCATGACCCGTAGGTGGCGCTGTTCCCAACTTTGGCATGGACCCTCAGAACATCCTTCCAATGAATTGTACCAATTTTCGTTTCGATTGATCAAACTTTTGCCGAGATACAGCCTCTTAGCCAATTTTGGGTCAACCTCGTTAAGTTTGCGACACCATAACTTTTGAACAAAGATGAATAAAAAAAATCGGTTCAGTCATTTCTGTGCGACTCAGTCCGAAGATCATTTGAGCACATGTTTGGACAAAATTGGACAAAATTTGAAGGAGGAGTAGCGAAAAAACTGAATTCTGTACTTTTCAAAATGGCCACTACTGTAATGGGCGGAGTCTTAATGTAAGGTATTGGTTGTGATCAGCATGATGAGAGCAATCAGGTGTACTATGTCTCATTTCTGTGGATCAAACGGTTCAAAAGTTATAACCATTTCAATGTTGAATTTTTGAACTGGTGGTGGCGCTATAGAGTTGGTCCTAGAGACACAAAAATTGCTACATTTACTATTCATGGTCATCAATACAAGTGTGCCAAATTTCATCATTTTCCTATGTACGGTTCATAGGGCTGCCATAGACTCCCATTTGCGGAAGAAGAAGAATTGTTATTTTGACAATAACAATTGCTAATATAGCTGCAAGCAGCAATACGGGGCCAAGCCCTGCAAGGCAGAGCAAGCAACAGCCGCTGTAGCGCAATGCGGAGCCAGAAGAGCAAAACATCAGAAATTTAATGTACATCAAGCACAGTAAGCACATCAATTACAGCAGCACAGCTAGCATTTAAGCACCAACAGCAGTGCAGAGCCGGAAGGAATTTAAATTATTATTTTATACACAATTTCAAAGTCGCCCCACACTGGTCTCGAACCCACGACCACAATGGTTCGGGATTCATGACGCATGGTTGAACCACTTGCGCCACCCAGAGGACATGTTTTACAAAGCTGCAGAGGAGAGGCTTCAGTGTGTGAATGAGCACACAAAATCATGTTAACGAGATTAGCATGCTAAGCTAACTTAATGCTAATATAGCTTATGATGTGGTACATCCAATGCTGGCAAAATAGATATCCTCAGATTCGACATGACGCAAGGAATCGATAGACACCAATTTTATGATTTTGTGACAAACTGTTCACAAGTTACAGCCTCTGAACCAATTATGGGTTGACCTCATTAAGTTTGCGACATCATAACTTTTTTTTTCCAGTATAGCAAAAAAATCGGGGACAGTACTTTTATGCGGCTCAGTCCGAAGATCATTTGAGTACATGTTTGGACAAAATTAGACCAATTTTGAAGGAGGAGTAGCGAAAAAACTGTTTTACATTCACTCCAATATGGCGGCCAGTCACATTGTTGATAAATAACATATGAGATATCGTTGAAATCGGCATAAGCCAAGGAATATATTGACATAAAGAAATCAAATTTCAAGCAATGTTAGCAAAAGTTATAAGCGTTTTTTCAAAAAACAATGATATCTCTGGAACACTAGGTGGCGCTGTGATCAAATTTCTCAGGTACCTTCGGGCCATGCTAATGATGATCCATACCAAATTTGGTGAAGAAATTTCAAATAGTTTAAAAGATATTGCAAATTATGACATCATTCAAAATGGCGGACACGTGGTACATCCCATCATGGCAAAATCGATATCTACGGATTTGTCATGACCCAAGGAATCGATAGACACCAAGTTTATAATTTTCTGACAAACTGTTCATAAGTTATTGGCCAAAATATGCATTTTCCATATCTCATGACCCGTAGGTGGCGCTGTTCCCAACTTTGGCATGGAACCTCAGATCATGCTTCCGATGAAGTGTACCAATTTTCGTTTCGATTGATCAAAGTTTGGCCGAGCTATAGCTTCTGAACCAATTTTGGGTCGACCTCGTTAAGTTTGCGACGTCATAACTTTTGATCAGAGAAGAATAAAAAAAATCGGGGACAGTACTTTTATGCGGCTCAGTCCGAAGATCATTTGAGTACATGTTTGGACAAAATTAGACCAATTTTGAAGGAGGAGTAGCAAAAAAACTGCATACTGTACTTTTCAAAATGGCCACTACTGTAATGGGCGGAGTCTTAATGTAAGATATTGGTTCTAATCAGCATGATGAGATGAATCAGGTGTACTAAGTTTCATTTTTCTAGATCAAAGGGTTCAAAAGTTATAACCATTTCAATGTTGAATTTTTGAACTGCTGGTGGCGCTATAGAGTTGGACCTAGAGACTCAAAAAATGCTACAATTACTTTTCATTACCATCACTACAAGTGTGCCAAATTTCATCATTTTCCTATGTATGGTTCATAGGGCTGCCATAGACTTCAAGAGGAGGAAGAAGAATAATAATAATAATAATAATAAGAAAACTAACAGATACAATAGGTGCCATAGCCCCTTCGGGGCTTGGCCCCTAATAATATATATATTTGCAAAAACAGTCAGAAATATGTGCTGCTTTGTTAGTCTCAGAAGAAATCAAATAACTTGTAAAAAAATATATTAAAATTGAATAATAAAACTGTTTATATTATGGTATGATTCTTGCATGTAGCCTATATGTTAAATGGAAAGAAAACGTTTTTCAACTACATTTATATATATTTATATATATATGATATTGATGGTGTTGGTCATCATGCTGTAGGTAGGCAGCACACCAGGGTTTGAGACACTTTCCTCTAGATACAGCAGAGGCTCCTGTTTATTTCCTTGTTAGGAGGAGAGAGTTTGAGCAGTGAATACAGGGTGGGGATGGTTTTTGACATGAACAAAACCTAAAACAGACTTACTTGTTTAGACGGTATCCGAAGAAGTTAACGATCAGGTAAGATAAATATGGTTTCTGTCGTTTAGATGTCTAAACTATTTACCCAATGCGACGACAAGAATGTATGCTACTGTTACTGTTTTATAGCTAAATCTAATTAGGGTTATTCTTAATTTTATGGTATGATTCTCTTATGTAGGCTATTGTGTGTCTTATTGAAAGAAACAGTTTTGTAAATGAGAGGAAAAAACTTCGGTTGCCTCTATGACATTAATAGACCAAAAAATAATACTAATTACGTTTTGATAGAATCCGGACACTGAAGTGCAACAACTTTGTTTTTTTAAAACTTCCTCCTTAACGATTTTACTTCTGCAATCCATTGCTTCTCAAACTACTCTACAGTAATGCTGTTTTAATGTGTTGTAGCCTTCAGTTAAATAATTTATCTACCCTTAACTGAAAATTCTAGAAGAAAGCTTTCTTTAATCATTATTTACAGTTAGCTGGGAGATTCCTTTAAAAATGCATTTCTGAGCAAATGATTGATTAACTAAGTACGTAATTGGGGGGGGGCTCAGCCACTTATTTTAAAAAATAATAATTTAATAGATATTGTTTGTATACTAGGGTGGGCATGAACAATACAGTTCTACACTGAGTACACATCAAGTCAATCCCTGCATATTTAAATAAATTTTTAATCAATTTTAAATAACTAGCTATTCATTAAGAATTTACAAACTTTATATTATTGTAATTGTCTAGATTGCTAATTTTGTAGTGGTCTCTTAGGCAAGGCAAGGCAAGTTTATAGCACATTTCATACACAATGGCAATTCAAAGTGCTTTACATAGAAGAAATTAAAATAATAAAAGAAATAAGAATAATTAAAACAGTTTAGAAAAATAAAATAAAATACAGTGCAAACAGTCGGACGAACATTGGCACAGTGCTCATTCAGTAAATGCACAGCTAAACAGAAGTGTTTTGAGTCTAGATTTGAATGTGACTACTGTAGGAGCACATCTGGGGTGGGTTTCCCGAAAGCATCGTTGGCCAACTATGGTCGCAAGTTCCGTCGTTACCAATAGAGTTCAATGGACATTGCGATGAACTTGCGACCATAGTTGGCCAACGATGCTTTCGGGAAACGCACCCCTGATCTCCTCTGGAAGCTGGTTCCAGCTGCGGCTGGCATAATAGCTAAAAGCGGACTCGCCATGCTTAGAGTGAACCCTTGGTATTTCTAGCTGATATGATCCTAGTGATCTGAGTGATCTGTTGGGTTTATATTCAGTGAGCATATCTGCAATGTATTGAGGTCCTAGGCCATTGAATGATTTATATACCAGTAATAATACTTTAAAATCAATCCTAAATTTAACTGCGAGCCAGTGTAAAGACCTGAGGACTGGTGTGATGTGTTCATATTTTCTGGTTCTGCTCAGAATCCTGGCAGCAGCGTTCTGTATGAGCTGCAACTGTCTTATGGTCTTTTTGGGAAGGCCAGTGAGGAGTCCATTACAATAATCCACCCTGCTGGTGATGAAAGCATGCACAAGTTTCTCTAAGTCTTGTCTGGAAACAAAGCATCTAATTCTTGCAATATTTTTCAGATGATAGTATGCTGATTTAGTTATTGCTTTGACATGACTACTGAAACTAAGGTCTGACTCTAGTGTCACACCAAGATTCCTGACTTGATGTTTAGTTGTTTGACCCCTAGAGTGAAGGTATGCGTTCACCTTGAGAACTTCATCTTTGTTTCCAAACGCAATGACTTCAGTTTTGTCTTTGTTTAACTGAAGAAAGTTTTGACACATCCAACTGTTGACTTCATCGATGCATTGGCACAGGGAGTCAATGGGGCTGTAATCGTTAGGCGATAGGGCTAAGTAGAGCTGTGTGTCGTCTGCATAGCTGTGGTAAGCAATTTGGTTCTTATTATTTGGCTCATTGGGAGCATATACAGGTTGAACAGGAGTGGCGCAAGAATTGAGCCTTGAGGGACTCCGCATGTCATGGATGTCCACTCAGACTTATGATCTCCTATACTCACATAATAACCTCTCCCATCTAAGTATGACCTGAACCATTTTAGGACTATCCCAGAAAGCCCCACCCAGTTTTCCAGCCTGTCAAGAAGTATGTTATGATCAACAGTGTCAAATGCAGCACTGAGGTCGAGTAGCACCAGCACTGATAATTTGCCTGAATCAGTATTTAAGCGAATATCGTTTATTATCTTTATGAGCGCTGTCTCTGTGCTGTGGTGTGGTCGGAAACCAGATTGAAAATTGTCAAAGTATCCATTCAAGCTCAAGAATTTGTTCAGCTGATTGAAGACAACTTTTTCAATGATCTTGCCTATGAAAGGAAGATTTGAGATCGGCCTATAGTTGCTTAATATGGTCTTATCCAGATTGCTCTTTTTCAGGAGGGGCTTGACAACTGCAGTTTTCAGGGAGTTTGGAAAACTCCCAGAGAGAAGTGAGGCATTTACCACTTCTAGAAGATCTGCTTCTAAACTGTTTAACACACTTTTGAAAAATGATGTGGGAAGTGTGTCAAGAGCGCATGTTGATGTTTTAAGGTGCTGTACAGTTTCTTCCAAAATTTTGCCATTCATTTCTTTGAAGTCAGACACAGCCCTTGTGGAAAAACCAGCTAGACCAGTTCAAGCTGGTCAAGCTGGTTGACCAGCTTGACCAGTTCAAGCTGTGTTTTGGAACATGGTAGCTGGTTAGACCACCCAATACCAGCTTATGCTGGTTAGACCACCTAATACCAGCTTATGCTGGTTAGACCACCCAATACCAGCTTATGCTGGTTAGACCACCCAATACCAGCTTATGCTGGTTAGACCACTTAATACCAGTTTATGCTGGTTAGACCACCCAATACCAGCTTATGCTGGTTAGACCACCCAATACCAGCTTATGCTGGTAGCGTTTTTTTGGGGATTTTCTTTTGCTGAGAATTGTAACCAGCTAGGGTTTGAAGCTGTTTTATGTTGCTGGTCACTGATTTAATTTAGCTGCTAGTTACAACACCTACCCTAGGCTTATGATAAAACCAAACCTATGCTTTAGGAATGGAGCACACAGACACAAATACATTCAAGAATTACATTTATTTATGTGAATTTCATTCCAACATCTTTATTAAATCAAACAACCTACTAAAAAGATGAAATAATAAATACAAAGATGTGGGGTTTTTTTTTTTTGTATGAATTTGTATGAAATTAGTAATTATTTGTAAGCTTAAATCAATAAAACATTTGATTGTAACTACTTAGGAGAAAAATAAATGTAGTTTATGAAGTGAAGCAAGCAATCTACTTATTTGGCTTTTTTGACTTTTTTGTTGATGTCTTGAATTTTTTCTGTCAAGTAGTGCCCAAGCTTCACTGTTCTGGCCTTCAGCTCTGCTTCCTCCAAATTTTTGCCCTCCAGCCACTTTTGAAAGCAACCTAGGAAAAAAATACAAATACAAGAGAAATCCTTTAAGCCTTGACTACCACAAATATCTATAGATGCTGTTCTTGAATAAGGCGAAATTTGACAGTATGAGCATTATTACTGTTGATCGTTAGAACAGGCGAAGCACTGCTACTTGGGTGCATGCGTGATATCTCTGTGCCCAAGTAGCAGTGCTTCGCCTGTGCTTCCCCCCAATATAGTCCCATGTCAATATCTGCCTAGGAAATCGCCTAGTCTTAATCTGCATCGCTATTTGTACTCGTTGTGAATACGCAGGTCACAAGAAGTAATTAGGTTTTTTTTTTTTTTTTTTTTGGTTCACTTTTATTCTCGACATGCTATCTGGCAACATAGGATTCCATTCACTATGCTAAACCTAAGCTAGCGGCAGCTCTGCCAGACTAAGTTAATGCATGCACTGAGACAAAAATGCTTTTGCCCACCTAAATAAATCTAGGGGAGACGGTGAATAAGCCCTATTTCAAAAAACGGTGGAATGTTCCTTTAAATGCTTTATAAGGCATAAATAGTCCTCACTTTAGATGAACTCACAAAAAAGTTAATATAGATATGCTTATAAATCAAGAATAAAGCATTTATAGCTGTATTTATAAACAGTGTATTAATGTTTATTAATGCTTTATAAATGATGAATTAATTGTTTACTAATGCTTAACTAATGATTAATAGCATGCAGTTATTATAAAGTGTTAACCCTTCATATGTCGAGCCCTGAACATAATTCTCTAAAGTTGACACATCACTTACTTTTCAGTGTTCTGACTTTGTGAGGTGTCAGAGGTGGCCTAGGATCTGATTTTGTGGTGGGGCAACTTTTTCCTTCCAGGCTTCGGTTGGCCAGTGTGCTTGTTCCCCAAATGCACACTGCCAGCTCTTTCACAAACAAGCTGTCCTTTACATTGAGCTGTATCTTCCTCCATTTTTCACGGTGTATAACTACACCTTCACCGATATTAACCTAGAAGAAATAAAATTTTAAAATTAAACATTTATCAAGAAACTTAACACTACTGCAGTCTCCATTCTTATAAATTTGTAATCAACATTTCTCTCTTGACTTTTTGCTGTTTTGTTAAGTAGAGGGCCATATCCATCTTGCATAAGAGAGACTGAGGTTGGCAATCACAATGGAAAGTTGTCTCAATCACAAACTGCGTTTTTGACTCAAAGTCTGAATTACACACGTTACAAATATGTTTGTTTGTATGTTGTTTCAAACAACTAGTTCAAAACTCATATTACAATATTTTATTTAAAACTTTAGTGTAATATTTGTATTGCTGTTGCAAGTGCACACAATTAAACCACACTTGTATTAATTCAGTCGAAAAACATCTACAATATACAGAGAAGGTAAATTTTACCCAAAAGTTTGAACTGGTTCCATTGTGACAGCTTACCACATATTGTGACAAAATGCCTCACATTTGTGTTCAATTAAATATAATCTTTTTTTTTTTCCTGGTACATAATGGTGGAAATGCTCGGTAGCTTTTTTTGTAGGCTTTGAGGTATGTACCTAATGCAAAAATGTAAACCAGCTTAAACCAACTAATATAAACACTGGAGTAAGTAACAAGCAGCCCCAGCCTCTCCTAAATATTCTATTTAATTAAAATCATACCTCATTGTTATCTGAAGTTTGTTCAGAGTTTTGATCAACAGCAGAATTGATCTCTGTGGGAGGGGGTGTGCAGTTTAGGGAGATGAAGTTTTCATAACAATTACAGTGGGACCAGATTAACCATGTGGGGATACAGGTAGTAATCCATCCATATGGCTAAACTGGCCCTATCATATAACATACATAACAATAATAGTAATGGTAATAATATGATTGATATAACAGGAAAAAAAAATCTGCAAAGATCACCAATACTTACCAATTGCTGTTTGAGGGTGTTTTAAAGGGGGGCTGCTCTCTGAGGCATTGAATGAAACAAAAATGCATCACAATATTCAATATATACACAAAAAATCTGCAAACTTATGAATAACAATCAGTGCAAGTTTTTAACCCAGCCGGCACCTTGATGTCAAAATTAGGTCAAGAAATAGGTCAAAAATGAAAGTCATATTGACCCCTCTGCTGATGTCATTTTGCCAAACAAAAAGGTGAAACGCATGGCCGTACCAGCTTCACTTAAAACTAATCAGATTTACTTTATATAAGTTCCATTTTTATGAAATCATTAAAATTTTGTATTTTAAAGTCACCATGATGGTGGTTAGCGTTTGCTTTAGTTGTGCTCTTGACCCTTCACTCTTTAATATAAAAGTTTTTTGGCTGCTATACTTGTTGTAGGCAAAATAGTCATGAGAAGATAAGGTCAGGTGATGTTGGCTGTTTATAGATGATGATGACAATACCATAATGTAAATGCCTGATTCCCTAATGTGTTCAGTGTCAAATGTTTTGATTATATAGAATTTGTGGTTTTTATGACGTATTACAATAGAATCTATTTAATTTTACAGCATTAGAGCAATTTTGTTTATCGAAGACTATAATGGATTTTAAAAACATTTAGTACATTAAGCATTTTCCTCTACATTATTACTTAGCCATCAAGAATCAGTGTATGACTCTTAACAATGGTGACAATCAATGAAACGCTTCATGCCACAGTGCATGCTGGGTACCACCAATCAAAACTCACCAAAATCTCCCAGAATGCATTGCAGCTTTAATAAATTATGCACCTGGAGTTGATCTGATTATCTGGATATTTTGTTCGATTGTCACCATTGTTGAGATTCATACGCTGTTTCTTGATGTCTGTGTGCGTCTAAGTAATGCCATAGATGACAGGGTTTTGTGCACTAAATAGTTTTTAAAAACCAAGTACATTATTAGATAAACAAAACTGCTAAACATGCTGTAGAATCAAATGACTTCTGTTATGAATAAAACAGTTTTGAACCCGCAAGTCATATATAATCAGAACATAAGACACTGAAAAAGAGCAGGGATTCAGGCATTTACATGATGATATCATCGTCATCAATAAATAGCCAACATCACCTGATCTCATTTTCTCATGGCTTTTTTAGCTACAACAACAGAGCTTTATACACACACAATTATAGCAGCCAGAGAAAATGTAATATTAAGAAGTCAAGAGCACAACTAAAGCAAACGCTAACCACCATCATGGTGACTTTAAAATGCAAAATATGATTTCATTAAACCGGAAATTAAATAAAGTAAATCTGGTTAGAGTAAGTGAAGCTGGTAATAAGTGTACGGCCATACGTTTCACCTTTTTGTTTGGCAAAATGACTTATTATCAAACTCTTGATAGAGGTCAAACTCTTGACATCAAATTGACATCAACACTTTGACGTCAATATGACTTTCATTTTTGACCTATTTCGTGACCTAATTTTGACATCAATTTGATGTCATATTGATGTTAAATTGACATCAAATGCCCACTGGGAAGAGCACTGGAATTAGAGAAGGCAATAAAATTAGATTTTATAAATGTAATAGTTTTTAAATAAGTTAACCAGGTTATTTGTAAATGAGGCCTGTATCTGTATTTCACAGACTTTTATCCAAAATGACTTTGACAAATTAGGAAAATACAAGCAATTTTCAAACATTATAGGCCTATGTGTAAAATCATCCTTAGTAGACACAAATGCATTCAAGTAAGTGCCTTGGTGTGGGGGTAATGTTTTTAAAAGCCAGTCCTACCAGTTGTCTTTGGAAGAGCTGTAGTGGCTGCGGTGGTGTTGCAACCTGAAAGATATAATGTACCCACAAATGCAAAAAAATGATCTCTCAACATACTGCAGAAAATAAAATTGGCCTTTTTCAGTTCATTGAGTAATTCCCTGTAATCTTTAAACAAAAAAATGCATCACAATATTCAATATACACAAAAAATCTGCAAACTTATGAATAACAAACAGTGCAAGTTTTTAAGAGCACTGGAATTAGAGAAGGCAATAAAATTAGATTTTAATTTTTAGATTTTATAAATGTAATAGTTTTAAAATAAGTTGACCATGTTATTTGTAAATGTAATCTTTATTATTATTATTGTTGTTTTTGTTGTTGTTATTATGGTGCACAAAATCTTACCAGTTGTCACTGGAAGGTCTGGGATGGAGGCTGGAGATGTGTTGCTTCCTGGAACATAAAGTCTCAAATATGTATGTGTAAAAAAAAAAAAATTTGATAATGCTACTAATAATAATATTAATTACCAGAAAGAATTTTGGCTACTAAACATGTTTGAAGCTCAGCATTTAATTTCCTCAGTTCCTTCCCTTCAGCAATAGCTTCTTGATATTTCCGAGTTAGAGATTTGTATCGGTTCTCAAGCTCATCAAATTTTGATTTTGGAATTAGTTCATCCTCACTCTCACTTGTTGTTATCTCATCATCTACAATATTTTTTCCTCTTTTAGGTGTAGAATGAGGAGGAAATAGTGGTTGCTTCCTTTTCAAGGCTTGTCTCTTTTTTAAAATGTCCATCAGAAATGTCTGCTTTCCTTCCTCAATGCTTGCCTTCTGGGCTGCCTGAAAATACAAATAACACAAGTAAGAGGTATTTAAATTATTCAATGAATTGAGTTCATCGTGCAGTCTTTTCATGTTACTTACAGCATTATCCTTAGCTTCCTTCCTTTCTGAAGTTTTGTTCTCTGGTGGACTTTTATCAAGCAGCTTTGGCACTCGAATCCTTTTCCCAGTTGCCAGCACATTTTCAATTTCCTCACAAGTTTCTGGAAAATGGGAATAGCTTTCTTCTTACTAAGTACTTGTTTATTTTCAGTCTAGAATTACACTAATGAAAAC
Source organism: Squalius cephalus (assembly GCF_949319135.1). Lineage (NCBI taxonomy): Eukaryota > Metazoa > Chordata > Actinopteri > Cypriniformes > Leuciscidae > Squalius > Squalius cephalus. The sequence continues at coordinate 35,444,526 of NC_137137.1, forward strand.
AACCATTTTTACTCTAGATTTAGTTTGATTCATAAATTAAAATGACCTTTTTTTCTTTTACTTTAATATCTAACTTACTGGAATGGTCACCTGGTATTATACCGGCAGAAAAAAAAAATTGAAAAAGCATTTAAATTAACTAATTTGATATCAAATCATATTGTTTAAACAATTAGGATCTTAAAAATGAATACATTAGGTTATTAAGATACAATGAGCTAGGTAACAACTAGCAGCTAACGTACAGGTTAACCTTATGTTATTAACCCTCTGGGGTCTGGGGTGTTTTTGGGGTCCTTGAGATGTTCTGACATGCCCTGACATTTGTGCTTTTTTCAGTTGCTTATAAACATATTAATGGCAAAAAAAAATTACACACTATTTAGCACAAACAGGACTACCATAATATGTGAGCAAAAAGAATGTACATGTCTGCATTTTTGAGAGAATAATGTTTATGCGTGGTTATTGAAAAAACTAAAAACTAAAGTTTCTGAAATAAGGCCACAAAACACATACTAAATATGTGGCAATAAGACTTTTGACTAATGGATTTCATCGCCTAGTGTTTTTTCTTCAAAATGATATGAAAATCATCCTGCCTAATCATCCACAAAAAAACGATACATTGATTTTAGTTTTGTGAAACACTTTTAGTTTGGAAAGCCAATATGCGGATGGGGTGTAAACGCTCCAACAGCATCATGCATATGTAGTAGTTCACACCTGGTGAGACTACATCCCTGCATACTTAATGAGCCATTCATTCAGGTGACGTGTCACCTATAGCTAACTTAAATATACAAGCTTCATAAAAATGATCATTCTAGGAGAAAATTTCAGATGGCATTTAGAGGCTTTTGCATCTGAACTCTTCATATATACACACACACATATATATATGCATGCACATACATACTTTATAATCTTTTCAAAACTAGTCAACGTCTTTCAAAACTAAAGTATACATTTTATCATACGTATTTCAAAGTAAAGGATTCATTAGTTAGTTGATGACTTTATTTTTGACAAAACACATACAGTATATATTCCTCATCTCAGTATAGCAATAGAGTTTGCTAAAAGCTGTTCATTCAATACAGTGCAGTATTTGAAAATCGATCATATTTTGTAAAATTACATTTATATTTGCATTTATGTCAAAACCTAGACACTTTTAAACATCAAAAGGACATTTATTAATATGTATTCGTGTCAAAATGACAAATAAACAGATTTTCCTATTCAATTTTGCATGGAAACGCTTCCAAGACGCTTGCGTGTCGCGTGAAAAATAGGCGTCGGTTCTATTTCTAGAATGCACGCGTTTTCCACGCGGCTCGTGCCGCGCCTGAGACGCGCGTCTCACGCAGGCAGTATGCAAACTCTAAACTGTTAACATGGATGGGAGCCGAAATAAAAACGGACACGCCACGCAGCTGAGACGCTTACGCCACGCATCCAGTGTTTCACCGGCCTTATCCAGCGGATGTGGGCGTTTCACAGGTTTGTATGGATCGCCTCACATTTGCGTTTGAATAGCGCGGTCTCCGTAGGCGGAGTCACATTAAAACTTAATTAGCTGAGATGAGAACGACTGACATCTCTCTCTTTACATACATATTATATAAACTGTGAATATTTGTTTTTTATAAAAATTACTTCATTTGAAAGAAGATAATTCAAGCTTCATGCCTGTGTGACTGTATGCCTGTTTGACTGAGTATTCGCTGAGTTACAGTTCATTTTCGGACGCGTTTCAGAATTGACTTCACTGACGGAGAGTAGGCAGAACTCGCATCATGTTTATTTTTCTTTATTTGGCGAAAAGCACAACACTTTGTTTTTATTATGAGCATACACAAAAAAAATACACACTAAACAGGATCGATTGATGTATAACACAAGCATATAAGATAAAAATTTATATATTTTTTTTATATTTTTTTTGCACTCATACGAAAAAAAACGAGCCTATCGCGCCGGCGCGATAGCCGACCTCAGGGGGTTAATAGCTGCGCTTTTCATTAAGTTATCTGGTTCACAAATGTCACAAAAACGTCCTCAGTTTTGTAAGCTGTTTATTAAGCATATTTATAGACATAGTACTGTAAATTGAAAGATTTAGGCCTAACGTTACCTTTCATCAACAGAATCTGTCCTTATGAAGCGTCCTTTCTGCAGGATCCAGTAAGTGTGAGACGAGAAATCCGTCGTATTTTTTGGGTCAAAGTGTTTAATGTCTTTAACATTAACAACGTCTTTAACTCCATCGTCTAAATAATGTACATATGCGAACATTTTGTATTAAAAACGCAGATATCTGAAGCCTTCTCCGTGTCTGATAGAAGCCGATTCGAAAAGTTACCGTTAAATACGTGACGTGCATATGCGCGCGACACTTTGTGGTTCGCGCCACTTTGTGGCTCGCGCAGTAGTTTCCCATGGATACGCGCAGTAGTTGCGCAGGGATACACACATTCAGGTTTTTTTTTCAAGTGAATTAAAGCTCCACCAATGTAAGTGACAAAAACAATCTGTTACTCTTATATTCCTCCCAAATTTTTCTAATTGTATTTAATTAACTTTTATTAATTCATATTTTTTGACAAATTTAGTTGACCGTTAGATGGCGCGCAGCTATTTCTGACAGATACTAGAGGTCCACAAGGCTATGATTCTCACTATTTACAGAGACTCATGGTGGTGAGTGAAAAGTCTACTAGCTGTTCTGTTTAATATTGTAGGATATCAAATAAATAAAAATAACAATTTGTTCAGCACAAATTTGGTAGGCCTATGTATGTCTCGTTGCAACCTTAACGTTACATTGTTTAACAGAGTTTAAGAACCAGACAACAACAGAGGGACTAAAATGAAGAGGTATAAGCAGTACCTGGAGCCAGATACTACTTATCTGTTGCCAAGGACAACAAGATTTAGATCAAACACTTATAGCTCCAACAATGACACACCTGGACCATCTAACAATGAGCACCCTGAACTAGAGGACAGAAATAGTGTAAATGGCACTGAAGTACATAATGAGGAAGAAAGTGAGACAAACGAAGCAAGCGACGGAGAAGCAATGGAATTGGAGGAAGGAAACTGTGTAGATGGTGACAGTGAAACGGCAAGTGATGGGGAAGTCACTGAAGCCGGTGAAAGTGATGAAGGCAGTGATGTTGAGGAACATGATGGAGAAGAAAGCCAGTCATTTGCACATGATACTGGTCCAAAATTTGATGAAAATCTAAATGTCCCAGTATGCAGATTTCTCTCAATTACAAAGGCTGAACTCCTCCTGCTGCTCATAACATTCACACTAAGGCACAATTTATCATTTGCTGCACTGCTTGACCTTTTGAAACTGATTAATTTTGTTTTCTCTAAAACAGTACTGCCAGCCAGTAAGCACATGCTTAGTAAGGTGTTCACACACTTCAGTCAGAGAACAGAACTTCATTTCCTTTGTACATTCATTCATTTAATCTAATTGAAAATATAAATAAGATGCTCTATAACAGCACCACAATATTACTGTAAAAAGTTAGCTTACACATATGATAATGTGTCACATGTGTTATGATATTTTTTTAAACAGTAAAACTTTACTAAACAGTAGCTAGGTGCAAAAACAATTATTTTAAATAATTATAGTATGTTAGCATTTTATTTCAACTACAGTATTTTATTGCATTTTACCTATGGTATTTAGCATTTAAAGGTGCATATATACTCTGTATTTTTTGTCTTAACTATGTATGAATTATATTTTTTAAATATCTGTTTACCTATTTAACTTAATATTTAAAATGGCATATTTACGCTGTATTGCTTTGCTTTGTATTCTTACCTAGTATGAATTATAATTATTTTTTACATTTGTTTCATTTTGTTTAATTTTTTTAATATCTGTTTACATATTTAACTTAGTATTAAAAATTGCATATTCACTAGGCATTTGATCTGTATTTATTTTCATCTTACTTGTGTATGAAGTATGATCATTTTTCATCATTCAACTGTTTCATTGTCTTTAATATAGCAATTTCACAAATTACTCAAAGCATATTTTAAATTAAATGTACGGTGGCGAGAGCTCAACGCGCTGCAACTGAAGAAAACACATGCAAATTAGAAAAACACCAGAAAATTAAGAAAACTTCTTCATCAGTTTGACAACACACTGCAAATACTCACATTTAGACGTATTACAGAAGAGCAAACACTAACTAAAAAATACTCCCAGATGTAACACGCACATCAAATAGACATCACAGAGATGTACGTGTGCTATCAGAAATGGTTCCACCAGCTCATCCAGGTCCCCACCAGGTTAGCCAAGCTGGTCCACCAGCTCATCCAGGTCCCCACCAGCTTAGCCAAACTGGTCCACCAGCTCATATGGTCCCCACCAGCTGGTCCAAGCTGGCCCACCTGCTCATCCAGGTCCCCACCAGCTTAGCCAAACTGGTCCACCAGCTCATATGGTCCCCACCAGCTGGTCCAAGCTGGCCCACCAGCTCATCCAGGTCCCCACCAGCTTAGCCAAACTGGTCCACCAGCTCATATGGTCCCTACCAGCTGGTCCACCAGCTCATCTAGGTCCACCCCAGCTGGTCCAAGCTGGCACACCAGCTCATCCAGGTCCCCACCAGCTTAGCCAAACTGGTCCACCAGCTCATATGGTCCCTACCAGCTGGTCCAAGCTGGTCCATCAGCTCATCTAGGTCCCCACCAGCTGGTCCAAGCTGGTCCACCAGCTCATCCAGGTCCCCACCAGCATGGACCAGCTAATGACCAGCTTGGACCAGCTAATGACCAGCATGGACCAGCTAATGACCAACATGGACCAGCTAATGACCAGCATGGACCAGCTAATGACCAGCTTGGACCAGCTAATGACCAGCTAATGACCAGCTTGGACCAGCTAATGACCAGCTTGGACCAGCTAATGACCAGCTTGGACCAGCTTGGACCAGCTACCAGCTTGAGCTGGTATTAGCTGGATTCTCCAGTAGGGAGTAACTACTTTCTCAGGTGGTTTGATCTGTCTGACCTCAGTGCAACTCAAGGATGTGCTGATCACCTTTCTGATATTATTGATTTTCTCAGAGGAGAAAGAAGCAAACTCACTACACTTGTTCTCTGAGAGCATTTCACTGGGAATCTGGCTTGGGGGGTTTGTCAGTCTCTCTACAGTAGCAAAAAGAGTGCGTGTGTTGTTTAAATTGCTGTTTATAATATTTGAGAAGAAAGTCTGTCTAGCTTTGCCTAGTTCCATATTGAAAGCATGAAGGCTGTCTTTGTAGATGTTATAATGGACTACAAGTTTAGTCTTCTGCCACATGCGCTCTGCTTTTCTGCATTGTCTTTTCATATTTTGCACTGCTGTTGAGTTTCTCCAAGGTGCTTTTTGTCTGCCACTCTTCTTCCTGACTTTAACAGGAGCAATATCATCAATTACACTTTTAACTTTTGAGTTAAAAGAATCAAGGAGAAAATCAACAGAGTCAGCAGATATGCTTGGTGTTAAAGGGCACCTATTATGCCCCTTTTTAGAAGATGTAATATTGGTCTTGGGTGTCCCCAGAATGCATTTGTGAAGTTTCAGCACAAAATACGCCACAGTTAATTTATTATAACCATTTGAAAATGTCATTTTTGGGGCCTGTTTTAAAAAGAGCTGTATTGTGTGTACCACTTTAAATGTAAATGAGCTGCATATCCCCGCCCTGCTGCTGGACCTAGATGATGAAGAGACTCCGGCACAGAATAAACACGAATGAGAATGGACTAAACGTATCGGAATGGTTATTTGATACATTTCTGTACTTACAAAGTTTTAATCGCGTCCCTTTTGCCATTATGGATGTGCAACACACACACACACACACACACACACACACGAACTGTGATAACGTTCGCGCAATTTTTTTAAACTACACACACACACACTACTGTGAAGTACAAATGAATTTTTTATTTATTTCTTAAGGGGAGGGAGATAGACGTTTATATAGCCTACTGTCTATGGAGATAGAGCAGACCTTAATTTATTTACATTTGTAAATGCTGCAAAAAATGCCTACGTGACATAAAACTGTCTGACGTTGTTTGTTGAGACATCCTATGACAACGACAATAAATAGCTTTAGACGCATTTGTTGTTGAACTTGCTGACATCGATTGAAATGACTATTTGCTCAAAAATCATAAAATACACTTACTTTTTCTGGAGGTGACGTTGGATCGCGAACTGTAGGCAACGATCCACACTCTAGGATTAACTTTGACCCTCGTTCACTTAACAGTCAGTCAGAAAATGAATCTCGTATTTAGGAAGTTTAAGTGGTGCCTTTTCTTCATAAATAAAATCCATCCGCTGCGTTTTCAGTGGCTCTGATGTCAGTGAAGACTAGTATGTCCATTCTTACATCCCACAACACACTTCTTAGGAGACATTACCGGCTGTCGTTGATGGAGGATGCAGATCACCGAGGGCGGGGTCTATGCCAAAACCAGATGTCAATCAAATCACGTCGGTGGGGCTTAGCTCATTTCTACGTCACAATGAGGAAAATCTAGAACAGGGTGTTCTGAGACAGTGCTTATGATTTACTGAGATAGTAAAAAAACTACTGGGTGGATTTTTATCATTCTAGGGTGGTTTTGCTCACACACTGCCAACACACATTTATGTTCAAACACCATGTAAAAGTGAATTTTGCATAATAGGTGCCCTTTAAGGATATAGCCTTCATAAATAGTAGTTCATAAATCTTATTATTTTATTTTTTTCATAGCTGAATATGTTTATAAATATACACACACCTTATGGGAAAATATAACCTATCTATCTAGAGACTGGGAATTTGAAAATGAAAATTATACTGCATTCATGCTTTTTCATCATGGGAGAAAAAAATGTAAAACATTTAAGAGTGTCATTATAGAGAATCCAAAAGCAAGCATGAAGAGCAAATTAGTTATTGGCTGCTAGCTTCCATATATAATTATTATGACCGCCGCTAGCATAGCTAGCGAAAGCGGTCATATAGGGATTGTCAAAGTTTTTTTTTTTTTTCGTCATCTACTGAATTTTTGGTCAACGATACCAGGGACACCGAAACACCGGGGAACATGAAATTTGGTGGGCATGTAGCCCCACTAGACTTTTACAGAAAAATTTCGTTTGGTCCCCGGGGGCCACTCCCCCCCCGCACTGGGCCCCCCCAAACCCAAAAAATGCAGTTTTTCCTAAATAACTACCTGAACCGTGGCACCGAGGATGAAGAAATTTTTATGGTATGTTGGTCTTAAGGGCCCACATAAACCTAGCCCATAATCACTCATTTGTGATTTGCGCCCCTTCCCATAAAAAATGAAAATGCAATATTATTCTGCTTTAATCGCCCCTATCTTCAGTTGAGATGTTCAGAACTGCACCATATTTCATGTGTATGATTAACTTGACATCCTCTGGGGGTATGCTAAGTTTCGTAGAATTTCATCCATGGGGGGGTATAAAATAAATTCATTTATGTGCACATTTAGTGACTGTACACTCATCGGCCTGTGGATGGTGGTGTTGAGCGAAGGGTTGCTGGTTTAGGATGATACTGTCACACACACACATGCAGGAATACAAACAAACGCAAGCATGCACACACACTGACATCCACACGCACAGACACACACCCATACACACACATACAAATCCACATGCACAGACACACACACACAAACACACACGCGCACACACATGTACGCACGCATACATACACGCACAGACACACACACACACACACACACACACACACACACAGACACACACTATGAATACATTTTATCAGCGTTATGGACATAACATGAAATACACACACTTTACAAGTGTCCTACAAACTCTGTGAATTATTAAACAAACTGCCGATGTAGCATGAAAAAGACTTGCTTGAACACAATAAGTGTGTTTTTGAAACTCATTTTTGTAATACATTATGTAGGGAAAACCACTGTTATGGATGTGACGTTTTCACATTATGGATGTTAAGTGTCTAAACTAATGACTTTTGATATAAAACTTAAATAGTAATGGCAAATAATTACAAAACTCTAAATTATCCATGATCCACAGGAATACTCCAGACAGTCTTTTAAAATATACAACTTATATACATAAACACGCAATACAGCCAAATTGCTCCACGTCATTTATTTTTGTGGAAAGCCAGTGCAGGCCTGAGCGGCGGTCATATTTTGTACCGCCATGCGGTACATCTAGTTTATAACAGTGTTATGTTTTCCCAAAACAAATTTAGGATTATTGATGATAAGCAATACTGAATGTTTGCCCTGTAATATTCCCAAAATGTGCCCTGTAAACCTTTAATGTTGTAAACTGGAAATGCTGAGGTTCTCTTGTGTGCTATTGTTTGCTTGTGTAGTGCAGTGCATTTTTATTGCTGAGTTTCAACATTCCTCAAACCAAAGGTCTGCATGTAATTGAATATGAGACAGATCGAATTACAGTTAGAGTCAATCAGTTCAGTCAGTTGACAGACAGTTTACTGAAAACAAAGTTCTCAACACTTCCATATAGGCCTAGAAAAATGAGTAAGAGGATCCAGCCTCAAACTATAGCTTTGGATAGAGAAACATAGTATTTATAGTCATATGGATAATCAGTTGATGCCTTTCCCACAAGTTTTGAATAGGTTAACAGTACAGAAAATTGCAAATACCAAAAACAATAACAACAAAAACACACACATTAAGTATGCATATGCGTTGTTGACATCAGACACTGCAGTTGTCTTTTACATGTCTCATACAGCTGTCATAATAAGGGCAGAATAAAATGAATAAGAATAAAGTTCAAAATGAAAAATCTCTTTCTACAAAATATAACTTCTAACTGTAATGATTTTCAATTCATGATATAATAAAAGTGCGACTGTTAATCCAACCCCCTTCAGTAGAACACAAAAGTAGATATTTTATATACACAATATATTATTACAAACACAAACTTTTATAAAAATACACATCTACACATTATATAATCATAGTAATAATGATTATATATATATATATATATATATATATATATATATATATATATATATATATATATATATATATATAGATTATTAGGGATGCACCGATACCACTTTTTCCAGAATGAGTCCGATACCGATACTCCCATTTTTGGTACTCGCCGATACTGATACCGATACCTGTATTTTCACTGCATTTCTAATTTTTAAATGTATTAGAAGATAAACCAAATGAATATAAATCATATTAGTTGGCTTAATTTGTTCATCAAATAAATATTTCCTTCAGTTATTTTACATTAGGTTTAAATTAGGCGGAGGTTTTAACTCTGCCAGTCAAATATCAATTCTTTATTCCAGTTTTGATACTACAAAAACAACCAGCCTAATTAATGTGATTGTAAAACATTATTAAAGACAAGTAAGCAGTCAGTAATAAAATAAGAACAAATAATCAAATTACACATATATAGCACAAATAAATATAAAAGAACAAAGAAAGGCTACAAATGAAATAAACAGTGTTTTTAGAGTTTTTCGGGTAGATCTAACAGGTACAGAAATTTGAATAAGTAATCAAATGTGAAAAAAACATTGCATATTCTTTAATGTATAAATTAAATATAGATGGATATTTTTGTAAAGTTGAAAAGGGTAGCCTATTTAGTCAAGAGCAGTGAGTAATTTATTTCTCCATTGTTTGATTAACATAAACACAGCAGCAAGTTTATTAGACTGTGTCGTGGAAATTCTTTCTCAACTTTAAATAATAATTGGAAGACAGCTGGAAATTTCAAAAGTTATAAAGATCTTTATTTCATGCAAGAAAGGCTGTTCACACATCAGTCAGAGTCTGATATGAGAAGCGCGCTCACTTCTCCTTTTTGCCCAGCTTATATACACAAAACTCATCACACTTATTCTAACACCCCATGGTTATACGCACACACTTACACACATATGTCATTAAAACAATTGAATATATATTTTCCAATGCAACACATTTGCTCTTAGTGCAAGCGAACTTATCTGTATTTAGAAAGAACAAACTGTCCTTTCTGCAAATGTCATTTTGACCTCGTTCTTCAGCAGTAAGGAAGAAGATGATATGCAACTTGCAGTTTCTTTAACACCATGTATGGTATAAGCTGGCTAGAATAAAAATTTCCATTACAACTGCTGTCCCTTTAAGACCGAACACACGGATTGTCTATGTTCACTTGAGATATAACCGACTTTGTTGGGATACTCACCAAGACGGGCGTTTTTACATAAACTTGTGTGAATTCGTCACTTGGGGCGTAGCAAGCTTTTCAAAAGTGCGGGGGATGGATGTGATTTGTTTATTAACAATAAAAACGATGACTACAATGACAGAAGGGTACAAAAGGTATAACATATAAAAAGCTTCCCATTTATTATACTGGAGTTATACTAGAAAAGTATAAAAACACACGGTAACACTTTACGGTAAGGGTACATGAATTATCATGAATTCATGTATAAATTCATGCATGAAATATGCATTCATTCATGCATTAATATCTCATGAATCATCAGGAACTAACACGAGTTCAACGTTTTTCATTCATGACTTCATGGATGAACAACACCTTAAAGGCACAATATGTAACTTTTTTGCTTTAAAAATAGCAAAAATCACTATATCTACGTTATATATTTTTTTTAGTTGTGTACTTACATTATCCCGACTGTTTCCAACAACTTTCAAACCAGGAGAAATTTTAATTTAATTTTTAGACACGGGACGTTTCTTTATTTCCGTTTTGTCGCAGTCAATGGCGTCATATCCGCGTTGTCCCTGGTTTCCGCTCGTACTGCCATAGCAACCAGAGCTATGAGCAGAGCCCTCTGATTAACCAAAGCGACAGACGCAGACAACTGTGGAGTTCGCAATGTCTATTTGCACGCTGTTGTTGTTGTTTCGTTCAAACATTACGGACCATGGCAAGCAGACTTTGGATAAAAAAGGAGAACTAACACGAGAATCAATATCAGCGCCATGTTTTCGAGATGCCGAGAGCTCCCATAGACAGTATATAAACGAGAGCTCCACGTCCGAGACTTCGACCGCTCCTACATGTACTTTATTAAACAGGTGAGCACATTTACATAAAACTAATCAATGTTATATAACGTTAGTTCAACAATGATAAAATGTTAGAATATGATCTGTATGTTATTCTAATGTTGATCTAGCTTACTGCTAGTCTCATACAGAACTAACACATACTTTTCAACACATTCAAATGCAGTTTAGTGTGATAGTGTAATGTTAGACCAGGTGAAACAGCGCTGCGTTACCTCACAAGTTTAATTTGTCTAATAAACTGACCTGTGAGTTGTAATTCTGCACTCGCGTGTAGTTAGGTAGAATGAAATGTCCATATTCCTTTTATATCCGCGGGACTCGCGTCGCGTGTGGAGCTGATAGCTGTCTCTTAGCAATCCCGAACTGCTTCATATCACAGTCATGATAAAAGCATCGATGTATTCAGTCATCCATAAACATTATTAGATCGGCCGGCTTGACGTTGACGACAACATCCATAATTCTTAGCAAATGTGTTGCGTCATCAAACTACGCCTTTGTTATTGTAAAGAGGTTAGCGACCCCTAGCGGCGAAAAATTCCATACTGTACGTTTAATTAAAACATTAACTAAGATGAGTACATCATCATGAATTATGATTTATTACGCATGATCATGATGTTTTCTTTGTTCACACAAAAAATTGGTCTTTACCACCCATTGTGGATAAAGCTATGGTTATGGTACATGAATCATCATGAATTCATGCATAAAAAAGTATTAATTCATGCATGCAAGACTACTCTTCGAATTATTAAAGGAATGTACAAAAATCCACATTATCTAATGCATGCATACAGGCTAGAACAGTATATCAATTAATGTGAGAACTTTTTTTCTGAATTATGATCTGAGTTATCCAGCATGTTCATGTCTTCTTCATAGCCTGCAGGTAAATGGACAGACCCCAAAATTGGCCAATCACAGCACATAACATACGAATTCTGTTGGCGTTCAAATACTAGTCATCATTAACTAAGCATTATTTATCAATGATTTCATCATGTTTGTGGCCCCTCAACTAAAGTGGTGACTTGGTGCTTTGAAACACTGATGAACAATGTGTTTTCATTATGATCTTAGTTATCCAGCATGTTCATGTCTTCTTCATAGCCTGCAGGTAAATGGACAGACCCCTAAATTGGCCAATCACAGCACATAACATACGAATTCTGTTGGCATTAAAATACAGTAGTCATCATTAACTAAGCATTATTTATCAATGACTTCATCATGTGTGTGGCCCCTCAACTAAAGTGGTGACTTGGTGCTTTGAAACACGTTCTCACATTAATTAAGGGTAGTGTTTAATGTTGCAAAAGCTTTCCATTTCAGATAAATGCTGTTCTTTTGAACTTTCTATTCATCATAGCATCATGAAATAAAAATGTAAAAAACTGTTTTCAACATGGATAATAATCGTTTATTGAGCATCAAATCATCATATTAGAGTGATTTCTGAAGGATCATGTGACACTGAAGAATGGAGTCAGGGCCTGAATTTCATTTTGGAAAATGGGGGGGAAATCCCTCCTTAGGTGATTCTTATGGGGGGGGGGGGGGGGGGATTTTTAATTCGAGGGGGGAGTTTAGCCTTTTTTTTAAATTACATTTATCTCACCTAAATGTATGCTCACTCATTGCAATTTTACAATTGGGTAATTTTGTTCTTAAGAATTTACACAACACAAGGAAGCTTGATTTCAATCTTTGAATTAAATTGAAAAAAGTAGCACAAATAAAGATACCAATAAAGAGAAATAAAGAGAAAAGTGTTTGCTTAGGTCTAACACTAGTATTCAGAAATACTACAGAGACTGAATAAAGTAATCAAATGTAAAATAACACTGGGTAGTATTTTAGTCCTGACTAAATTAAATACATAGGCTATTAATCCTGATTCCTTCAAATGAAAGCTATGTTTTGTTTGACAACCAAATTAATGACAGACACATATGTCTGCTGTCCCTTTAAGAGCTAGTGCACGGATCCTGTTTTCATTATACGGTCACGTGCGATTTATGCTTATTTAAGACATAACCGACTGTATTTAGAGGATAGGCTACTCACCAAGACCGAAAATTGACATAATTTTCACATGTTTTTGACTGTTAAAGCGATATAATCCACGAAAAATAACTTCTGTTACCCGTGAGCTGTTTGTGAGGCGGCTTTACTCTATGCATGTGAGAAAACATCTCTCAGACAGCGCGCCAGTACCGAATTGATCCTGAAAATTCAGCTTTGCATCACAGAAATAAATTGAAAACCAATTATTTTAAACTGTAATAATATATCACAATATTATTTTTTTTTCTGTATTTTTGACTAAATAAATGCAGGCTTGATGAGCAGAAGAAACAAAAACATTAAACAATAGTAGCCTAATGTTTCCAAACTTTTGGCCTGTACGGTATAAATGCAACCAACAACAACAACCAACTGACCAACCGAATTTAGCTAGCTGCTGAACAATATCCCAATTAGCATTAGTCTAAAAAACGAAATATATTACCGAAAACACTCATCATGTCAATAAAACATAAACAGAACATCTTCTCAAACACATATCAAGCTTATTTAAAAACCTCGAAAGCATAAACACTCATTCAAAGTACCTGGAAAAGGGAGATGTTAGTAACCATAACAATTAGTTCCCGCCGCCTCGTTAATATTGTCAGCACGAGCTGATCGATAAATCTAACACACCAAGAGAGGCGGGACTTAAGGCAGAACAGCCAATCATCAGCCGGTCACACTCAAAGCCGGTGTCATGTTTGAGAGGGAGGGGGAGAGGAGGCCAATAGCCGCCGCGAGGGCAGACACAGAGCGGCCAGAGAAACGGAGGAGCGACTGTAGTGAGGCGTTTGTGCAAAACTGCGGAAAAAGTGCGGGTGTTGCGACGCCCCATTTCCGAGAAACACACACACACACATTTCTTTTAAAACATGACTGTTCTGTGCATCGTGTGCTAATGTATAAAAAAACATACATGCATTTGCTCAAGGACAGTAAAACAATCTCAAATAAAGTGATTTCAGTAAATTCAGCATGTAATATTGGTCCTGGAACAAGAATCTTGTTGATTCAGGAACATGTGGAACTAGGGAAAATTTGTTTCTACTAAAGTGAATGCAAGTAAAGTTACACAAAGAGGATGTGTAACAGGATGTTAAGACAGGAGCAATAGACTCCCCCCTTAAAGGGTCCCAAAAGTGAGACAGTAAATTGAAAATCAAATAGGAGATGCTTCAGTAGACTTGATGAGCTGCTTTTGTATGGGAACAGCTCATTACGTAATAAATTGCCTGCCTGTCTGCTAATCTTTAACATGTTTGCATCACATACTCATTTTGGATGTAAACTGTGAAAATGACAGACTTCTCTCTGATGACATAGGCTAGAATTCTCCAATCATTTGGTCCAATTAAACCCCACCCCTGCAAACTTGCATTCATCTGCCTTTATTTGTGAGTGCAACTCCCACATCTTAAAATTCAATACACAACCGATGCAGAGCCAAATCCCCACCCCACATTTTTTTCTTTTTTGATAATCTGTTAAACCAGTGGTTCTCAACCTTTTTGGGCCAGCGCCCCCTATCCATTATCAGGGAAAAAGCAGAATTATTTATTTGAACTTTCAAATTCAAACTTTCAAAATTGATTTGAAAATTAGTGTGAGCCCTGTGCTTGATGTTTTTCTGCTAATTTCTTTACTGCGGGTTGCAGAGACGTTAGTTTCAGCCATAGTGCGCCTGAGGCATGCAAGTCCAAGCGATTGCGGTACTTAGACTGCATGTGGATGACCTGGCTGAATCCCTGCTCAACGAGATGTTGTTGGAAAAGCAAGAATCAGCAGTCTGATCTTTTGCCAGAGAGCCGGATACCGCTGGGCATATCTGACCCACACTGCACCAGCCAGAGGTGCGAAAAATAGCCTGGGCTTCGTCGTTGCACTGGATGTAGACAAGATGTTCCTGAATAGTGGGCTCGCACTCGATCACATCCGTCTGAAAGGGCTGCACAACCCAACTGGGAACATCAAGGTAAAGGAGGTCCCTGAAGCGGATCTCCAGGTCGGCCTTAACCATCCTCAGGTGGTCAGTGTAAACTAGGAAGAGGTCATCGGTAAGAGCCTCAGGTAATGAGTATTATTTTACAGTTCAATTGTTCTCTTATTTCCATGAATATTTTTAGACACTCTGAATTTTAGGTAATGTGTGCTGTAGGTCTGTATTTTCAGACTCAATATAATCACTTGAAATATTAAACATTACAATGGTGTTCATGGAAATAAAACATATTAGGCTAATTATAATAATAGTGGGCCTGTTATATCGATTTAGTGTTGTTTCGGAAAGAAAGATCACCTTGGCCAGCTGTGGGAAATGAGCAAACTGCCTCCTGCCTATACTCTGCCTGTAGAGATCTAGCCTGGAGGTGAGTCTGTGGATAACCGCCTTGGATTTGACCAGAGTGATGTCATTTCCTTAGAGCTTTAACATGACTTCATTCACTATTTCAAAAAAGTCTGTGAGGTACATGATGTTGCAGCGGCTGGATGACACCTTTTCCCCGAGAGCTCCATCAACCTCCTCCAAGAACTCAAAGATGCTGTCAAACAGCTCTCAAAAACAAGCAAGGCAGTTTCCCTTTGAGAGCCAGCGGACATCCGTAAGGAGAAGAAGCCGCTCAAAAGTCTCATCGTTTTCCTGACACAGCTGTCGGAACATTCTGTCATTCAGTGCATGGGCTTTTATTGCTTTGACTCGTGGAGAACTGGATTGTTGCGGTGCGAAACACAGTGGACTGTGAGGATATACCATAGCGGGGGCACCATCAGTGGCACATGCGAGGATGTTAGAGATGGGAATTGATTTATCCCGTAGATACACAGAAAGCCTGTTAAAAATGGTCTGGCCCTTGGTGTCGGTTTCCAGATATTTGGAAAACAAAAATTCCTCTGCCATCTCGTGACTGATTGAGGCCCTATAACGGACATAGGCCATCAGCAGAGCGTTGTTGTCAGCGGTGGTCGTCTCGTCCAGCTGAAGGCTGAATGGAGAGTCCCACGGTGTCATTGCTGAGAGGGATGGATTTCAACACCTGTGTGGGATCGCGCTCCATCACGGAGATTACCTCTTTGATGGCAGGAAGAACCAACTTTTCTCCAATTGTGAATGGCTGTCCACATTTGGCGATCAGCAGGGAGATCTTGTGTGACGCTATAAGCCCACTATCATTTTTGCTGGTATTCTTAGTGAAGAGACTGCTGATGGTTCTCCTACCGTGTTGCTCTTTTAATGTCTGGAAGAACGGACGGTCCTTATCTGCCTTGTCTGGGTGGATCTTCATAAGGTGCTTCATAAGGGGGTGACGTGCCTCTGCCTGTATTACTATAGCAGGTTGTGTGTGTGTGTGTGTGTGTGTGTGTGGGGGGGGGGGTTGTATATTCTTCATTTAAGAATAATAAAAGGTGATGGTTCTCTGACTTCACTCTCTTCGGTTACCCTTTTTGTCTTCTGTTATTTTGGGTTGCTGTTTTATTAGGGGCCAAGCACCGAAGGTGCGGAGGCACCTATTGTATCTGTTCCCGTTCTTATTATTCTTCTTCCGCCATGGGAGTCTATGGCAGCCCATAGAACCGATTGCGGGAAAGTTGTAATGGTTTGACATTCTGATAGAGGACAGTCCCAACATTAAGTACACCAATTTTGGTGTGTCTAAGTCATTCCCTCTAGCGCCACCACCTGTCCAAAGTTTCACTAATATTTTGCTTTTTCTAACTCCTCCTAGGCAGTTGCTCTGATTTTCACGAAAATTGAACCAGATCATCTACAGACCATGCCGACAAAAAGTTATGTAATTCAAGTTGATTCACTTAACAATTTTCGAAAAACCCACAAACAAATTTTACGTAGCGCTTGCGAAAACAGACGTAAGGCTGTATCTCCGCAACGCTTTATTGGATTCAGACCAAACTTGGTACATGTCATCCCAAGCATGACCTGAGGTTACATGCTGCGTTTCGGCGCAGCGCCACCTACTGGTCAGGAGATATGAAAAATGGCTATTTTTGATTATAACTTCTGAACAGTTTGCCCAAAAATCATAAAATTGGTCTCGTTAGATTCAGGCCAACATGCTGAGTCGACTGATATCCAATTTTACCATATCGGCCATTTTGGCTGTTGGCTATTTTGAATTTTGTGCTAAAATGCTGTATTATATGAACGCATGAACGGATTGTTACGAAACTTGGTATGGGTCATCAGCACGATGCCCTGAAGGAGCGTGAGAAGTTTCGAAACAGCGCCACCTAGTGGTCAATCTTTTTTTCCAAATGCTTATAACTTTGGGTATGGTCAACTTATTTTCACGAAACTCATCTCATTAGACTCCTGAATCCTTGCCGAGTCCAACGATACCAAACATGCTAGGTTTTGCCTTACGGTTTGTGTAGCGTTGTGATTTAGCGCTTAAAAAACATTTGGCTATATCTTCGAAACCGCTAGTCCGATCGAGACAAAACCACCGTCAGAAGTTTGGAAACATAGGTCAAAAGATTCATTCCACTGCCCAAATGCGAAAATATTGATAGTAAGGGGTAGTAAAATCCAATCAAAGTCATGTGTCAGTCGTTTTTTACGTGTTTTTTTATATAAATGTCTATAATTGAGATATTTTCACCAAAATTGACACACATATGTATGGGCTCCCTCTGAGGACACGTAAAAAAAATGGTGGGACTGAGCCTCTTGGTGGTGCTATAATAGAACAAAACATGAAATTCCCTTTGACTTCAATACAGTTTTGTGACATAAAATGCTATACTTAACAAATGCATTGGTGTAATATTACGAAACTCAGAACTAACTTTTGAACAAATCTAGCTATTGAAATGCCACTGGTCTTAATAGATTCCTTGGGTCAAGCTGAGAACATAGATACCAAGTTTTCCTTATTTGGCCGAACTTCCTGTCCGCCATCTTGATTTTCATTCAAAACCTACTTTTTTCGAACTCCTCCTAGATCGTTTTTCCGATTTTCACCAAAATCGAATCATATCATCTCCAGACCATGCCGACTAAAAGTTATGGATAGACACGATAGACAAAACCGTTTTCGTATAGCAGAGCAGCAAAGTTGAGGCATGATGCTAATAGCACTATTCAGGCTTTATCTCTGCAATGCCTTGACATATTGACACTAAACTTTGTATGTGTCATTGTCACTTCACTCTGACCACATCACATCAGTTTTGTAACTGCGCCACCTATTGGTCAAAAGTGATAAACAATTAAATCATATTTTTAATTACTGTTTCTATGATTTTTCAGGCATTTTGCCTAAAATCCTCTTTAAATGTCTTAAATTGCTCATTGTTGCAGTTGGTCTGACACTTTCAGACATGTTGGCATGTCTTGTCATCTGGTTCTGCTTGGCCCCGATAATTGCTGCTTGCAGCTATATTTTGTTTATTATTCGTTTGCTTCATGTATTAGTTTAGTTTGGGAATTTATGTTTGCAGGCCTGTATTTTGGAGCGTGTATTTTGTGTTTGTGTTAATTACATAGCTTATTCTTTATTTACGTTTATGTTCCGAGCGGAATGTTTTCTGTAGTGATGTTTTCTCTTATTTAGTTATGAGTTGATATTTTTGTTAATAAATACTTCTTAATTCGCTTTTGTTCTCGTTGCCTCCCTCATTTGTCGCGGCTAAGAGCCGGCTGTGACAAATACTGTATGCAGTTTTTCTTGTTCGGCAGCGCTATTTTGCTCAATTGTTTTTATGATAGTGGATTTGTCCGTGCAAAATTAGTTGTGACACTGAAAGAATAAGGAATAGCATAAATCTATTTAATTATAACATAAAAATGTAAATTAATAAATCATTTTAAAATGGAAAAATGAGTAGACATTTAAAATTGTTGTGCAATTCTTGTTTTATGTTAATTGTTTGATTATTCATATTAAATGTAAAAATGTTAAATAAAATAGAACAATACATTAATAAATAGTAGGCCTATATTAAAAATAAATAGACATATGAGACTGTTTATTAACATGTTTAAAACATAGTTTAATAAAGCCAACATTTAAAAACATTTTGGCAGGTTTTTTTTCTTTATCCGTTTGAAAATCTTGTTAAAATATGCTATTATAGGGGCAACAAATGAACTTCCGACTCTCTCCCATGCCACTCAAAGTAGGCTAGATATAAGACGAGTAGGCTATACGGTCATTCAAGTGGGAATGTTTGCACTTAGATTTTATTATGCATTTAGGAGAGTATTGCAAGAAGCTGCTTACATTAATCTTACTTTCGAAAAAAAAAAATACAATCATGATTTTTCATGAAAAATTATGTTAGAATTGTAGGCCTAAAATACCTTGGTATCAGCTTGTTTTCATCAATGGTATAATTAATACAATTACAATTAATTTGTTTTGTTGTGATTCATTTGTGTTCATGATCAGTAAAAAAAAAAAAATCTTCTAACAAGAATAAACACATATGAACAATGAAATTAATATTGTATTATTAATTATTTTATTATTATCTTGAAACTACCCAAGCAGCGTTTCGCACTCAGATGTGATGGCGGAATTAATACAACACCAAAATGTGATTACAGAATATATTTAAATTATCCATCAAATTGTCATTTTCTCCTTACAGTCTTGCGAGTTAACAATAATGCCTGACCAGTGAATTACTTGGTGAACAAAGAAAACATTGGCATTAGGCATTAGTTAATACCTAAAAATGTAAAAGACCTTATGAATAGAATTTAGTTGAATTCATTTTAAAATTTGTCGCCAGAATGAATGGGAACATGATTTATTGGAAATATTAGAAAATATATAAGTGGTTCTTAAGTGAATATTTTTTTAATGGCTTGTCAACTTTCCATTCCTCCGCTGCGTGATTCTAGCCACCACTGGATTGTTGTCAGCGCGAAACACATTTTTGAGCACGTGAATGCTGATTCTTGTCAGCGCTGGATTCTAGTCAGTGCTTGAGCGCAGGTCTATGACTGGAAAAATAATAGAGTCGTTGCAAAAGAAACGATTCATAGCTTACATGTTGCATTAAATTGGCAGATTTTAGAATTTTGTAGGCAATTATTTTGCAAGTAATTGAATGTTTAATCTTGTCTTGCCTGGATCATTGGTGTAAACTCGTGAACGCCCCCCATGAACACCCCCATTTTAACAATTTTGCTTCCAACACCCCCCGTTGTTCTCTGAACGCCCCCCCCGTTGAGAACCACTATATTAGTCAATCACCAAAATGATTATGAAATGATACTTCATGGCAGTAGAATTGAAGGCCTAATCTCAGCCGAACCCTTAACACTAACACTCCTTAATTCATATTCAAACATTAGAGCTAAAAGGTCAAAACAAACAAACAAACGTGCAAGCGGCGCCCACAGGACTGGTTTGATACATTAACACACTCCTCATGCCCACATTCACACACACACACACACACACACACGCACACACGCACACACACAAACTCACACCACATATTTACAGGCTCAAAGGCTTCATACAGACACGTCTCCCATCCAACAGCGATCTAAAGCACACAGACGTTGAGGAGAGATTATGGTTTGATCCTGAAGCCGAGTTAAAACGTGTTGCAGGAACTCCCAGTCAGTTTGAGTTTGCGTGATTATCCATCTGCAAGTGTGCATTGATTAGCCTTATGCAGAAGAGTGTTTGAAGCGCTCATGCAGTCCTGGCTTTGCTGGGGCACATTGGGGCGTCTGGCCTTTTGTTTCACAGTTTCTTTGACTTGCTTGTGTGATGTAATTTTGTGTGAGTTCAGTTTAGTGCGCATCTTCCATCTACCGCCGCGCCAGTGTCTCAGGACAAGATGGTCGCCAAGAAGCAGTGTCATGTTTGAGAGGGAGGGGGAGAGGAGGCAGCCGCAGCGAGCGCTGACACAGACCGGCCAGAGAAACGGAGGAGCGACTGTAGTGAGGCGTTTGTGCAAAACTGCTGAAAAAGTGCGGGTGTTGAACCCTCTCACCGGGAAAAGTGTGGGTGTTAAAACACCCACATCCCCCACGGGTGCGACGCCCCTGCCACACTAGTACAAGTGCAAGACGTGAGACAATTCAATTCAGTATTCGCGCGCTGTCTATCAAGACGTTGGTTTTCGGAGCGGTCGCTTTGGATGTTTCGTTCATGGAACTTCTTGACCTGCAAACGTCCTGTAATAATGTAGAGATTCGGGAACCACCCATTATACATAAATCAGGTAACAGTTCATGTTTTACTTACATATACGATTTACAGGGTTGCCAACTTTGGGACTTTGGCTGGAGTGAGACTCTGTAAAACATCAGTGCGCGCGCGTAACCCTAACCCTAATTTTAAAAACATCAGTCCTTGTTTACTTATATAGCCTAAACCCTGATTTATGGGGAAAAAAAGTTTTTTCAAAATGTACAATTAATTTATTGATTGCACTATAAAAAAATAAAGATAGAGATGATTAAATAACAAACATGTAAAACAACAACATCAAAACAATAAAAAAATCTCAAAACGATCTCGAAAAAAGATTTGTTCATTTTAATGAACAAGATCGAACAAGCGAGTCAGTAAAATGATCTGAACTTCGCATCACTCACAGGGTGCATCAAGTGACAGTCTGTTGCTGGTGTCAGTCTGGTGTTTAGGCCAATAACTGAAAAGGTTCGCTCAGCATCCACATTTGAGTGTGGCAGACTCAACACAATCTGGGCAACCTTTGATCATTTTTTTGATCATCACACAAAATGGGGGAAAAAGTTTTTGCACTTTAAAAAAAGCAAAAATGTTTTTCACAATTTTAATCACATTTCCTGCATTTACATACCTTTAGGAACTATGGTAATACAAAATCCAGGAAATAATCAAGTTGATTATAATGATAAATTCTGCCAAAAAGAATATAGTAGGCTACTAAACTATGTATAAGAAAAATATGTCTTACTTTGTTTATTGTTTAATAGGGGCCAATTGCCAAGACTTGAGAGAATAATTTTATAAAGTCAAAAATGTTCACCATTAATGTTTTGTGTGCAAATAAAATTTAAATAATGTGAGACTCAATTTCCACTGTAATATAGAAACAACATAAAGACAGTATATTTTAAACAATTGTTTAATGCCATTTTTTTTTTTATTAATAAAGGCCAGTATCACTGACTGTAGCTACTGATGTCTCCATGAAAATGATTTTTTACTTTTGAAAATTATAACAACTTTTAATATAAGTGAACTTAAAAGTTTCCTCACATAAACTCAAAAATAAATGTAATATTTACATGTGTCCTTCCTGTCTAACAGGTATGAAATATACAGAAATTGAATTAGGTTATCAAACAGTCCGCACTGCATAAATTGACCCTTCGCTAAGCCCAGCCCTCCTTACTGTTGCTACGCCTGTCAAGCTTTTGCGCCTGGCACGTCTATTACAGTATGTATGCACTGGTTTCAGACATTCCTAAGGAGATAATTAGTCTTTTCTGGCGAACAGGTGAAAATCTGAGAGAGCAAGACTGCAGTATGCATTCGAGGGCTATATCCACGACATAATATGCAAACGATTAGAGAATAATTTCATCAAAATTTAAGCTAAAGCCTATAACGTTAGGTCCCAGTGCAAGCAGTAGCCGCCTCACACGCTGATCATTCAAATGGGAAACACACAAATTGAGGAACAGCTTTGTGCATGCACAGCAGCATAAGTGAAATTTGAAAATATTCTAATATTTATAAATCAAACAGCTTATCCATAAGTATTGTGGAATAAACACAAGACATTAGCCTGACCACTTTGCAATGATAACATTCTCCCGCTTATATTTTAGTGCGCCAGGCTAACGTTACTGCTCACACGTCGTGGGTCACATTAGTGACTAACTTACTGTTATGAACTGATTAAGTTAGCATACCAACCTTTTCCTTGGAGATCTCCGGCAAGCCCCCTGATGTTCCCTCCTTTTACTAACTACCTTTTACTTTTACTAGACACCGGGAGAGTCGCAATTGGATTGGGGTAACGTAACATTACTAGTTTGGCCGTCGATTAACAAAATGCTGAAATATATTTTTAAGTAACGTTAAATTATGTCTGTGAGCCTCCGTCTTGCCTTTAATCACACTGCTTGATCCACGAGCTGGACAATAACTTTATTCTAGAGCTGCTATAAAGCCAAAACACTTCACTTTTAATTTCCTATTATCAATGTAAAGCTGCTTTGGAACAATCTACATTGTTAAAAGCGCTATATAAATGAAGATGACGCCCGGCATTTCTCCTCTTGGGTTTTAGGTTTCGGGAAAGGAACAAAATCCATACGCCGTTTGCACAATCCATACGCACAACGCTTCGGCATGTTTCCCTCGCTCGAAAGCTTCTTCTTCTTCTTCGGTAGATTTTATTGGCAGCTTGCAAACATAGTGCATTACCGCCATCTACTGGACTGAGGTGTGATCACATTAAGACGTCATAAAAAAAAAAAAAAAAAAAAAAAAAAGACAAGCCCATGCTTCAGCTGGCGCTGCGTGTTCAGCTCCTCCAGCTTCCACCCTGAGCTCCTCAACCTACCCCCCAACCCCCGTCCCCCCCCCCCCCCCCAAAAAAAAATTCTTCTTGCTAATTGAGTTTCTTTAAGAAAAGAGATATCCGCCCTAACTGTAGACTGTGTGCTGGTTATACTCAATACATTTTCCATTGTTAAATCTTTCTTTACCGCTCTCTTCATATGCTCGAAAGCTTGCCAGACCTCCCGCGCCTAGTTACGGTTGCTAAGCCACGATTGGCCTGTGGCGGTTTTCGGGCGTGGCTTAGCGAAGGGTCAATTATGAATTAAATTAGATTAATCCTTATTAAAGCTGCAAGCTTTCTTTAGTCAAGAGCAGTTAGTGATTTTCTCTGTTCCCTTTGTTCTTTGGTTAACTTTACTGACTACAGAATTAGTGGCTGCTGTCACTTTAAAATCTGCCGCTGCTGACAGGCTCTCACGCATCTCATTTTCTCATTTACTCTTGTTCATTTAAGACTTTATGTAACTAATTTAAGACTGCTTATTGTTATGAGGATACTCGACAAAACTGACATTTTGGCATGTGTTATTGTTCGTTCAAGCGCGAAAGAGAACTGCCCAGCAAAACTATTTCTGACGCGCTGTCTGTGCGCTCGATACTGGCACGAGTCTTTCTGTGCGTTGTGTGTGTGAGTGTGTGCGTCAGGACGCGATACCTGCTCTGCTCATTATAACTTTCAGTGAGGTATTTTTAGTGTGTGCAAGCGACGTTCCTGGACGCGGCTGCGCGCATTGACGCAGGCACAGGCAGGCTCTCCGTGTCCTGCTCGGTCCTGCTCCTCTTTGGCGATGACGGCGTGCGGTTAAAAAATCATAACAAACGAATTATCTGCTTACCTTGATTGTCATCCAAACTTTCAAACGCGCATCAGTGGCTCCGACTCCGAACCTATACTCTGAACTTTCTCTGAACTTCTCACATGCAACTGACGTATCAGGTGCAACTGCAAGGTTGTCAGCGAATCAACGATCAGAGAATACTGCAGTGAGAACGTTGTTGGCAGATATTACAGCTGTGGGCCTTAAACTCCTCTCCTGTAATTAATACGCAGTGGTCTAGTCATCAACAGAAAATTAACGGATTGAGAGGGGATTGAGATTGAGAAAAATGGATTTTGGCGTGACATTTCTTGCGTGTGCGTGAGAGCGTGAGATTGATGCTGAAACCGTGAGAGTCACGCCAGATGCGTGAGAGTTGGCAACCCTGTCTGATTTAGTTTGAATCCAAATAACACGTGCTGAGTGAACGATCAGCAATCAAAAGCATTCAACAGAAGTGCGCTCTCTCTCTCTCTCTCTCTCTCTCTCTCTCTCTCTCTCTCTCTCTCTCTCTCTCTCTCTCTCTATCTCTCTGTGCACTGGCATCTGCGCTGTGCGCTGATCAGCTCGCACATCACAGCTATAGACGTTACTATTTCGTTTAATATTCCACTAATAAGATACATTTACTTAATAGACAGTCTTCTTTTTTATCCCCATTATATACCCTTTGTTGTCAGTGTTTCTTTGTCTGGACACAAACACTGTTTACAATCTGCCTGGTATTGGTTGTTTGTATCTGAGCATTTTTTATGAGTAGGCCTACAAGTACATGAGCTCAGTATCGGGCCTGATACCGTGCATCCTTATATATCATTAATTTCATTAATTCAGTTTCATGGACAGCCTCGAGTTAGTATTTTGTAATTCGCTCCGTGCACGGCGACCGTTGACGTTTGAACTTTAGTGTGTGGGCCAGTACTTCCGGTGATCTGACAGCGAGAGCGAGAGACAACAGCGACCGAGGTCCATTACCACAGAGATATTTTTTCACAATGAGTGTTTTTAGGATTCAAGAGAGGTGACTTGCCTTTCAGAGGGTGACAGCCTCAGCACTTCATCGTTGTGTGCCATTATGTACCATTTCGTCACGTTATGAGAAGTCAGCTTTCATGCGTTCCCCGCCCGCTGACGCTGCGGTACGGGCTGAGTGGATACAGAAGATCCGGAGGGATGACTCAACCCGACCAAATATTTAAATGCATATAATTTTCAGTGTATTTCACCTGTACGTTTCTATGCTTTCTATTACTGCATTTTTTTAAATATTTTTTTTATTTATTTATTGCAGCATGAGTCAAATCATCTTCTGTTCGTGAACAGTTGTATTTCATTCATTAATCTGACTATGCATCCGTGCATTTAATTGCCATTGGCTCGTGTGATAGTAATATGGATCTTGGTAGTATTTTAAGTTATAATTGATTCTATAAGCAACTATAAAAGATAATTTTCGGCTTTCTTCGGCTCCCTGCACCGGGCGTAATGCCAATACCAGAAGTGTCTAACCGCACACTTGCTGATCCAAAATCCAAAATGGCGGCCACGTGCAACTAGTCTATTAGGTCAGAAAAATCCTTATTGAGAGAACTTTTGTGTTCATACTGTGAATTGTGTCTCTTTTCCTAAACAGGTGCGAAGATGAGAATGAAAAAAGCAGAGAAAATAGCATTAATTCTCACAGCTGCTGTGTGTCTCTTCATTATTATGAACAAAAACGACACTGAAGACGACGTTATATCAAATAGCAAAGACACATATGAGATGCTCCGTCATCAAATCCACTTGCCCAGATCCAAAACTGTCCAGCCTTTGTCTTCACGTTGTCAGCAGAATATGTCGGCTTATAATGTGACTGGATTTTCTTCTCTGCCAGGTCATATCCAAGATTTCTTGCTTTACCGTCACTGTAGGAATTTTCCCATGCTGCTCGACCTGCCTAATAAGTGTGGCGGACCCCTGAACTCTGCAGATGTCTTCCTTCTGCTGGTCATCAAGAGTTCTCCAGAAAACTATGAGCGGCGAGAAGTCCTGCGGAAAACATGGGCTAAGGAACGACTGCACAAAGGTGTGTGGATCCGTAGAGTCTTCATAATCGGACAAACTAAAACTGGCTTCGAGAAGAGCAGGCTGAATAAGCTATTGAAGCTGGAGAACAATGAGAACAAGGACATTTTACAGTGGGACTTCAATGATTCTTTCTTTAACCTCACACTAAAGCAGATCCTTTTCTTAGAGTGGATGGAAAGATGGTGCCCACAGGCTAGATTTCTCTTAAACGGGGACGATGACGTCTTTGCCAATACGTTTAACATGGTTGAGTACCTTCAAGGTCAAGAGGACAATGATGGAAGTAAACATCTCTTTACCGGGCACCTCATCCAGAACGCAGGGCCTATTAGACACTCTTCAAGTAAATACTTTGTCCCAGTGCAGGTTCAGGAGTCTGAGAGCTATCCTCCTTACTGTGGTGGAGGAGGCTTTCTTCTCTCAGGCTTCACGGCCAGAACAATCTACAGCATGTCTCACTCTATAATTATATTGCCCATTGATGATGTTTACATGGGAATGTGTTTGGAAAAGGCTGGTCTCAAACCCACATCCCACTTTGGTGTAAGAACCGCTGGTCTTCATGTCCCAGCTGAGAACGTTGACACATTTCACCCTTGCTATTACAGAGAAATCATTTTAGTCCACAGATTTCTGCCACACATGATTTTTGTGATGTGGGATGAAATACAAAACCCACGTTTGCAATGTGGAAAAACAAATTCCTCTCTTCAGGGAAGCCCATAAACAAAAGAACATGGTGTGTGGTTAATTTTAAAGGGAAACATAATAGCTTGCTGGAATTGATGTAATCAATTTTGTTTTAACTTTTAATGTTTTACCATGTCACTTCTCAAGAAAATGATTTGGTGTATTGTATTGCACTTTAACGGAAATGAAAATGGTTGTTGACTCCTTTGTCAGCAGAAGTTGGAGTCTTTATGGTCTTTATTCTTTCTTTTAAATGATTAGAGAGTGGACTCGATCCGTTGAGGAGTAATTATGCTCGGCTCCCAGATGGCCGAGCCAATCAAATTGCCAGGGCGGGCTTTAATCGATGATGGACAGATGATCTGCGGTTACATAATCACCCACGTCATCAAAGAGCGCTTGGGTTGAATTGGTTTTCAACAAAAGATGACTGCAGCTGAAGAATTAAGATGTTTAGATTCCGCTATCACGTCTGTTATAAAAGAAAACGACAGCACATTAATTTTAAAAGACGAACAGAGAACTGGTGGTGGGCAAATCGAGGCTTCGTGAAACAATGAAACAGTTGAAGCAAATGTGCCATATTGTGTCGAGGCTTCGAAACAATCCGACACCCGTCTCAATGGGTGACACTTGCAGTTGCTGATCTGAAACAACCTTGACGAGCCATTAAAAATGTGTTTTTTTATTATTGTATTTTTCTAATATGTGAAGCTTGTAACCTATAGGCTCCTCACTGTGCATAATGTTATTTTGGTCATGAAAAATGAATATTAATAAAAGAAATCAAGCTACAATGTCTCACTTTTTTATAGATTTTTATTAAAAAATATTAATTTCTCTGCAGTGGAAGGACTTAATCTAATTCTTTTTTTAAAGATAATTTCTCCAGCCTTTGACAAACTCCTCTCACAAAAACCCACGAGGTCAAGATGCGTTGACTTCACTTTTATACAGATGTGCGAGTGTATGGTCTGTTCCCGACCCTGTTATATAAACTTTGATATATCCTTTTATTGAAACGGGTGCTTTTCTGTGCTTTTACTTTCACTTTTGCCGCAGAGACCCTTTTATGTCCTATAAATGTGTCATATTTTTGATAATCCACGCAGATTTCATCTGATGATTCTGTTTAAAGTTATTAATAACAAATCATGAATGAAAGAGAACTATATCTTTCCCTTTTTAAATCTAATATTATCAGGATAGTTAATTAAGTGTAATATGAAGTGGCATACTCTATGCATTAAATGATTGCTGCAAAAGCAAATTACACCTTTTTTACACCTCTGAATGTTTTTAGATGTATGGTGCTGAACTGTAACAAAGTACAGCAGGATAGAATCTTTCCATCATTTCAGTTCTTTTGAATCAAAGCGGTTCGCAAATTCAGATGATTCATTTGAATTATTCATTTCGTGAATCACGAATCTGAATCGCAATATTCACTGGACCACGCGCAAGTCTTTTTAAAGAGAAGTGTCTGTTCAAGTAAGCTTTAATGTGTGTTTTCAAATTATAAATAGGACATCAATTATTTTGATAGGCTACGTTTTGACATGTGATAAAGTTTGTTAATGGGACAACTCTCTTGTTCTCTAGAAATGTTTGTATTAATAAAAGGCGAATACCAACTTCAAAGGTCAAATAGTTATAAAATGCTGTATCATTTGCATTTTTTCATGGTGTTGTGTAGATGTATCTTTATTCTCTTAGTTTGCTTTGTTGTTTTATGCACTAGAGATCCACTGAAGTAGGACTCACTCACTCACTGAATCATTCAGAGCAGTTCCCTTGAGTTTACTCTTACATACTTCAGCAGCACCTCACCATTGTCATAACCAGCTGTGCTGTTGTTTATAAAATTACTTGTACTTTTCATATTGATTTAGTATCAATTAGTTAATACTTACACATTTTTCTTTACTTATTTGAGCCAAACTTAAGTCAGACTCCATCAATGCATCATTATTTGTTATCTATGAAGATTGGATACATTATGCAACACAGAAGAACAATCAAAGAATATGAGGATATGTAAAATATGAGGATTTTTGTTTTGTGCAACACAGTGTTACACTTTGTTCTTTCTTGGGTGGAGGATAAGATATTGCAATTTATGACAAACTAAATGACAGACCAATGGTTAATCCGAATCTCGGTAGAACTTTGATCAATCGATTTTTCCAGGATCGGATGAACCATTAGACTGTCATTTAATTTGCCATAAATTGCAATATCTTTTAAACGATTTGACATATCGCCACAAAATTAGACAGGGATCATTCTCAACATGTCCTGAAGGTACCTGAGAAGTTTGAACTTAGCGCCACTTAGTGTTCCCTAAGTTCACAACATTTTAACATTAGAAAAAATATGAATACAAAATTTCTGATGTCAGCTCGGTCCAAAGATCATCTGAGCCAATTTTTGAAAGGATTAGACCAAATTTGAAGGAGTATAGGGAAAAAAAAACTGAATACTGTACTTTTCAAACTGGCAACTACTATAATGGGTGGAGTCTTATGTAAGATGTCGAATGTGATCAGCATGATGAGAGGAATCAGGTGTATACGTTCAATTTAATTTCGTATACAGTTCAAAAGTTATAACTGTTTCAATTATGAATTTTGAACTGGTGGTGGCGCTATAGAGTTGGTCCTAGAGACACCAAATTTGGTCAGATTACTATTCATTACCATCACTACAAGTGGACAAATTTTCATAATTTTCCTATAAGGTTCATAGGGATGCCATAGACTCCTATTCGAGAGAAATAATAATAAAGAAAACCAACAACAATTCCAATAGGGACTACAGCCAATTCAGAACTTGGCCCCTAAAGACTCTGGGTGTTTCATTTTAGCAAAAGTGTACAGCCTGCAAAACCAAGGTTAAAACTAGTTTAGACTATAGACTTTTAATTAAAATAATGTCAGAACTTTTTGCAGGCTTTTTAACACTTGACCATGAATAGGCTTTAGAAAACCAAGCCAAGCATTTAACTGCTTCACATCATGAGTTCCTCCCCCAAGTTTAAGTTACAGGAAAAAAGAGAAATTATTTGTTCTAAGTAAACAATTTAGCCCAAAAAACATCAATGGAAAGCAGGTTTATTGTTTTGAAAAGCACAAATCTCTTCATCTCACTCCGTCCTATCGAAACCAGTTCTATAAAGCTCTTATGTAAAGCTATAGCAGGTATTGCATAAGAGAAGGCTGTAAAATGACAATGCACTTTTGACAAATTAGGGAAGTTGTGAACTTGGGATTTGCAAATGGATTGTTCTTTTGAGGCAGATCTTTTCAAATAATGGCTTGATCCAGTTCACAAGCTAGAGATTTGTTCACGAATAGGACTTATTCGGTTCTCTGTTTCATCTTACTGATTCATAAAATAACAAACATTTTGGCCTATTTCAGAAGATATATAACACAAGTCACAAGGACTTTTATGAATATTTTATGATGCTTGTGCATTTTTGCTGAAGCATGAAAGCCTCATTCATTGTATTTGCTGGAAAAGAGTAACCTGAACAAATCTTAACATAACTGTAACAGTCTCTTGAGCAAGTTTGTAAAGTATTAACTCTGTTTGACAGGATTATGGGAAAAATATAACTCATTTCAGGTGATGCAAGTTGCTTGACTCTCAGACACATTCTGACTCCACGTATGAAGTGTTGCCTGGCTTCTGTCTGTGCTGCATGCTCTGAGTTCACACTCTTTGTGATGCTAGGCGAATGACTTGCTGACATCATTTGGTGTGGCTTCCTGAATTTTATTTTTGGGGGGTCCCATCTTAAAATGAGGGGGCAACTAATATATATAGCTTAACACCTGCACACATTTAAACCAGTATATTTACTTCACTGTTTCAGCAGAACAGACATAACAGCCTACAACATAGCTCGGCGATTATAAAAAAGTGTCAATGATGTCATCATACTCAGAAAATACAGCACATATATATAGGAAATGTGGTCATCATTGGTTGTGAAGGCGGTTCATCAATAGCAGAAAAGTCATTGGGCATTGTGCCGATCTGTGTCGTGAAGTCTCACTGCTACACTCCTGTGATGAAATAGGGCTGTGCGTTTCTGTGTCCTGAGAAGCCTCAGGTGCCGCTTCACTCGCTGTCGCCTCGTAGTAAGCTGAAGCAGACTCAGATGTAGATGGCACATTTTCTTAGCCTGGTTAAAACCAGACCATTCTCAGTAGTAACTAAGTTATGGTCTGGCAAAGCATCATTAATAACTCATTTCCAAAGGGGCGTCACCAATGGAAATCGCTCAAATGCCTCTGGGCGCAATTGGATAGACCTAAAATCAATCAGAGCGATCGTCATCGTGCAAAGCCATATGCTGCGTCCCAATTCGCCCAAGTTACACTACGCTAGGGCTGTCAACTTTAGTCGTTTAGTCAACTAATCGGTCGATGCCGTCTTGGTCGACTGACATTCTCATTGGTCGACCAGTTGCATTTGTTTTTTTTGTTTCACGAGTTCACACTTACATATAATTTGAATGGGTAAGTTTAATGCGTATATGGCGTGCTGTCCGGAGGGAGGGCTCCGAGCTCGGAGTTCAGCCCGAACCCAGAATGTAAGTGAATGTTACAACCCTCGGAGTTCAGCCCGAACCCAGAATGTAAGTGAATGTTACAACCCTCGGAGTTCAGCCCGAACCCAGAATGTTACAACCCCGTATGTAAGTGTTTAGTACTAGAAGTGTGGAGAAGGGGTGGTGGAGGGATGCTGCAAAAACTGTCAATGGAATGAGGTGAGACTGCTGAGTATTTATACCTCTCACCATTGATTGCTGAGTGCTTTCCACTTGTGTTAATTATCTGAACGTGCTCCTCCCGAACCTTGTTAATAAAACATCATTTTTTTTTTTTTTACCAATATTTTTTTTTTTCATTGATTTACTCCTTGATATTTATTTCTTTATACTCAGCTATATATTACTGTATTCTAAATATAATTAGCCTATGTTTTATTCCCAACTTTAAATGCTTTAATTTAGGCTATTTTGTAACAGCGCCACAGTTTAGCGCATGACGTAGAACACTCGTCGGGAACCGTTACCGCACATGTTGCTGGCTGCACTGCTTCGCGCGCTCATAAGAAATATAGATCGTGCTGTTTTCGTTAATTTAGAACGCTAACTTAACTTGTTTTGGCTTTAGTCGACAAAATGTCCAAAAAATCTAAATCTTTTGTCTGGCTGCATTTTACAAAAAAAGACGAGAAGACTGTGGAGTGCAAGCTTTGTGGCCTAAAGCTAACTTACCACAGCTCAACGACCAATATTACCTATCACATAAAAACGGTAAGCGAGATATACGTGTCAGACAGCTTGCTGTCTAAAAGTTTATATATATTAATAAAAACAATAATAATAAAAAAGTTTATATATTTTATTGGTTATGTAGGTGCACCCCCAGGCCATGCCACAGGCGTCAGGAAGCACCCAGATGCAACTGGAGTTTGTCCATCCTCTGTCAGCGAAGAGAAAGGAGGACATCACTAAGGGCATTGTGCATTACATCGCCCAAGATATGAGGCCAGTCAACACGGTGGAAGGAGAGGGCTTTAAGAACATGTTTAAAATCGTCGAGCCAAGATATACTGTGCCAGCAAGGGAGACTGTCATGCGTGCGCTACGTTCGCGGTTTGATGGCCTTAAAGTAAATGTAAACCAGTTACTCCAATCCTCCGAGGCTGTAAGCCTCACAACTGATTTGTGGTCTTCGCTTAGAATGGAGGCATACATGACAGTTACGGCCCATTTTATTGATGCGGACTGGAAAATGAGTAGCGTTGTGTTAGAAACAAAGCAGATGGATGAAGCGCACACGGGAGAAAATGTCGCTGCGCGACTCACTCAAGTCGCGGACGCTTACCACATTCCACCAGAGAAGCGGGTGTCAGTGGTAACGGACAACGCTGCCAACATGGTCCTCTCAGTGGAATTACTGAAGGGATCCGGTCAGTGGCCAGACATGGAGTTGGTTAGGTGTGCAGGACACACCCTGCAGCTGTGCATAAATGCTGCCTTAAAAGAAGACCCGGTGTCGCGCACAGTGGCTGCGGCACGCCGTCTTGTTGGGCACTTCAAAAAGGGACACAAAGCAAAAACAGGTCTCAAAGAGAAACAGGTGCAGCAAAAAGCTCCTGAGCACGAACTCATCCAGGATGTGGCCACCCGGTGGAACTCCACCAGCTTTATGTTGGAGCGACTGTTGGAGCAGCGCTGGCCCATGACCGCTGTTTTATCTGACCCCAATTACACTAAGAGGAGTGACAGCAGCACTTTGGACATGAAAACAGAGCAGTGGAATATGGCTGAAGACATCACAGACGTTCTTAAGCCCTTTATTACACTGACCGAGCTGTTGTCGGAGGAGACCAACACATCCCTGTCTGCGGCCTTCCCAATGCTTGAGAATCTAAAAAAATGTCATCTTGCCGTCACAGATAACGATAGTCCAACAAAGAAGAAGATGAAACTTAAGCTTGTGCAGGAAATAGATAGTCGATGGAAACTCAAAGACCGAGTTGTGATGACAAGCAGCCTGTACATTTTAACTGCAGTACTGGACCCGCGCTTCAAACAGCTACCTTTTCTTAATGATGAGAAACGGGATGAGGCCTATTCTGAAGTTGTAAAACTTGCACAAAGGCTAAGCCTCTCAGGAGACCGCGCAGAGCAGACGGGGGATGATGAGGGCCCGTTGGCGAAAAAAACAAACAGAAAACTGCAAAAGAGAAGGAGATTGCAATGCTTCTTTGTGGACATGGTGCAGAGGATGACCCTGATGAGCCAAGCGCACAAAGATCCTCTTGCGACGAAATGAAGGATTATCTTCAGGACAGAAGTAAAGTGGACACTGCTGGGCCACTTGCGTGGTGGAAAAAAAATGAGGAGAGATATCCACGACTTGCTCGGGCAGCCAAACGCCTGCTCTGCATCCCTGCAACCTCCACTCCTGCAGAGCGCATATTTTCCAAAGCAGGATTTATTGTTAACAAGTCGAGGAGCTGTCTTTTACCCAAGAATGTGGACATGTTAGAGTTTTTGGCCCACAACATAAAAAGGGTGGACTAGGCCTGCATATCTGTAAGTAGCCTTAACGGCTTTATTATGCTGACTAAATACTATAGATTGTGTTCTTATGTTTTTGTTTTCAGTTTGAAAATAGTCTAAATAATGTACCAGCCTGTATAAAAGAGTTCAGCTTTTGTTAGGAATTTTTGTTTTAGCAATTATATTTTGTTAGCGTGTGGTGTGGTCAGGTGCACGATTGGACAGAGCTCACTTAAAAAAAAACAAAAAAAAAACCACTTAATTTTCAAAGAATTGTAATATTATTATTATAGTTTTATTTATTATTGATGTTTTTTCGTTGTTGTTTATAAATGCTCTGACAATTGTTTAATAAATGTTCAATATAAATGCTCTGACAATTGTTTAATAAATGTTCAATTTAAATGCAAAACATCGTGTCTTTTTTTTTTTTTTTAGTCGACTAATCGTTGCGCAGGACAGGACTTTGGTCGACCAAGCATTTCTTTGGTTGACTACAGCCCTACACTAGGCCATAAAAGTATGTACTCTTTTTGTGAAGAAAAGGCAGGGCCGTTTCTAGGCATAGGCAAACTAGGCGGTCGCCTAGGGCGCAAACAGCTGGGGGGCGCCAGTGAGAGCCCCCACCACACCAAGAGATTTTTTTTCTCGCCCAAGCGAGTGGAAGAAAAATCCTTCTTTTTTTACATTTCCGATAATGGAGCGTATATTTGCACTAAGTGCCTGTCTTTGTGGCAAAAAGACGCCCATCACTAAATATCTACAGTGGCATATAGGTTGTAAGGCGTGAGGTGCTTGAAAGTAGCTTATGATGCATTCGACCCGAGTTCAAATCCGCCTTTTGCCGAACTCGCTCTTCTCCCTTTTCCCAACACATGAGATGTAAAATTTATAGCCTAATATAAAGGTCTCTAGCATTATATTTTGTCAACAAACTAAAATCGAAATTGTGATATGGCTTTGTGCCTTTATAAAACAGCACAAGACTTTAATTAAGTAGCCTATATAGGCATTCTGTTTGTGCTGCGTGATTTAAAGAAAAGTGCGCACTTTGCTCACGCGATCAGCATGGTGATCTGGTGTTTTTTTCTCCAAAATAAAAGCTCAAGGGTTGAAAAGTGAAGAAATTAGGACAAAAGTATTGTAATTTTCCTATACTATAGTGTAATGTAAAATATACTTTTGAAATATTCATTTTAATTTATACAGTACATATTATTGGCTATATGGATTTTACGTCATAGGAATACTTATATAAATCATAAACACCAGTGATAATGTAATGTAGGCTGAGACTCTATATCATAACTAAGATGTTTGAGCCCTCTTTAGTGTCCAGGTACAAGTCGATGGTTTTTCTTTGTTCAGTGTGCACAGTTCATGGGTTGAAGCTCTTAATTTTTAGCTCTCAAAGTGCACCAGATTAATGCATTAATTTAACCTTAAAATGTAAAAAAAAATATTGCGGGGGAGCATGCCCCCGGGTCTCAATAGGAATCTTGCCTAGGGTGCCAAAAAGGCTAGAAACGGCCGTGAGAAACGGTATTTACTTTTGAATGTGTAGCAAAAAAGTAGGCAACTTTGGGACATACTACTTCGTCATCTTTATCGGACGGATCTGTCGCGTGCATCCCGTCACGTAAACTGCCCTGTCAATCATCTTGTCACAGTTAAAATCCTCTATTAAATCTAATGTAATTTCCTACCGTTTCGGAGAGAAATGTAGTAGCACGTTCATTTGCCAGTGGGTCTTTCATGGAGACTGTCCTCATGTGTTTGCAATTTGAATATAATAATGCATTTAAAAGTTGGTGCGCTTCACCAACGGACGTCGCTCAAATGCCTCTGGGCGCAATTGGATAGACCTAAAACCAATCAGAGCGATCGTCATCGTGTAAAGCCCGCCTCAATGTTTCTGATTGCTGCCTCGATTTGGACGGATTAGAAATCGGCTTGAATGAGCTCTTTGCCAGACTACTTGCAGAGCAAACCTAAATTTGCAGGAAGTTTGTCTGGGTTTTCCCAGGCTACTGATTATATTTATCAGTGGTTGTATATCAGGCAGGGACATGTTTGTGTGCAGTTTGTTTTGTAATTTCACCGGAACGAATAGAGAGTCTCTCCACAGTGAAGCGCGCGTCCGAGTGAAGACTGTGCGCGAGCCACAAACAAACACAGTATCCACGCCACTGATCGCAGCAGCAACGAGCACTTTGATCACTTGATTTCAGAAACAACACATTTCGCCGCTAGACTGAACAAACAAATGAAATGAATGCTCTGCTAGTTAACTGGAGATGTTTTGTGTATTTGGATTGGTGCATTCGTGTCGCGAGATGTTTCAAGAGTGGTGGGGACATGTCCCACCCGCCCCACCCGCAAATTACGGGGTCTTTTTTCGTCCTGAGCTAGCCTGTAAAAGGATATTTTGGGGTCTCCTTTTTTGTTGTTGCACCCCACTGACAACATATTGACCGCATAGCTAGCTAGTTCCTTTGCGACTGACTCAAATCAGGTACTCAAGATGGCGGCAGACAAGTTTTAGAGGTGAGTGACGTCAGTGAGGAGACGTTGGTGACATCATCTGATATTCATCAATAGTCAGTAAGCGTCACTCCTGTAGATCTGGATCTTCCTGCTTTCATCATGTATCCAATATTTAATCCATATCACATGAGTAAGAGTGCTGTTGATCTGAATATCAGTACGGTGGCTGTGATTGGGCCGTGATGATCACATGACTGATATCCAGCACTACAGCAACACTCAGATCAATAAACAAAAAGTTTTCATTTATATTCCACTTCACACAATTAGACGATTAGAGACCGTTTCAGCATTCATGTTTTCAGGATAATTGACATTTACCCGATTATTTCAGTCAACGTGTGTTTGTTAATTTCTTAACTTTTTGTATCATAATTATATATGATTATATATCATATTTTTTTCGTGTATTACATCAAATCACTGAAGCAGTAAATTCTGCAAATGATCATTTGTTCATTAGAATAAATGGATGTAAAAGGTTCTTGCTGATGATCCCTTGAACTATGTGTTTTAAATAAATAAAATGTGATTGTGATTTAAAGCTGCCGTCGGCCAAATTTTTGGGATCATATTCAGTGAAATCGACACTATAATTCAACAGAACAACATAAATAAGGTTGTTTTAGAAAAAAACCCGAGCTTCTAACTCCACCTGGAGCGTGGGGGGTGTGAGATCTGACTGTCAATCACAGGTCATGCACACGCCACAGATCCCCCCTCCCTCACGCAGACGCGCACGTTACAATATCACATGCACACGACACCCATGTAGTTCGCCTGAAAGATTGTACGAAGCGTGATGGCGGAGAGAAAATCTACTAACAAGCTTCAAATTCCTCGGTTATTGCTATCTATGGATATATTTGCCAGGGCAGCCTACCTCCGAGTCCATGGTGTTGATCGATGCTGAAGAGACGGACGCGTTCACCGAAAATCTGGTGCACACGCACTGATGAGCACGACCTCTATGGTAGGGTGCTCGCTGGTAGTGGGGGAGGGGCATGAGAGTTGTAAACATTCAAAATTTTGGCTAAGTCAACCCAATCTGCCAGACTTGCCAACTGCAGCTTTAATGTGAAAGAGTGAAAGATGAAATGTTTGGGATGATAATTAGGGTTTATGGAAACAATACTTGTTCAAAATGAGTGGGAACCCAAAATGTTTATTTGTGTTTCGCCAGTGAAATAGATATGAAAGAATCCAAAATAAAGTAATAAATAGAAGTATAAGAAAACTTGAACAAGAAAGACTTGCTGATGTAAAATCAGTCCTCAGTCCCTGTGAGCAGCTTTACTGACATCTAGAGGTCAAACTGAGCAACTGACTCAAAACCTCAATGGCTTCATTACAACATGACAGTCGACAATAATAAGAAACAGCTAAAAAAGGGATTTGCTCACCATCCTAATGTTTCACAGCTGGAGGATTTATTTAATTATGTGAAGAAGGTGTCATTAGCCAAGTTTACATCCACTTTTTGTGCTGTTGTTATCGACAAAGTGAATATGCAAAAAAAAAAAAACACACATTATGAAATTTGCCGTCTCCAGCCTGTTTCCTTTCAATTGGCCTTTTACCGATAAGATGGTGTGCGTGATGACGTGAGGGCTGCCAAATGTAGTGGAGTCCAATGAAACTCCATACTGTAATTCCTTGGCGCATCTTGTGCCTCAGGTTTACGGTGTGCTGGATGGGACGCACATCCCAGTTCTTCCCCCGACAGAAGGCTACCGCGATTACATTAATGGCAAAGGATGGCCATCTATTGTTCTCCAGGCACTTGTTGATGACAGGTGCATGATACGAGACGTGTGTGTTGGCACTCCTGGAAGTGCCCATGACGCGTTTTTTGAACCCTGAGATCTGCACAGGTAAGCCTAACCATTCAACATCCTTAACCAGGCCCAAAATAGCTTTACACACAATACAATGTCTTTCAAAGTTGTGCACTGTAAAAAATATTAGTTAATCTAATTGTATTTGACAAAAGAAAGTTGTGATAAATCATGAAAATTATTTGTTAAAGTGTTGTCATGATTAAAATAAGTTAACAATTGTTGTTTGGTGTCTTACAACTATATGAACTATAAGCACTGAAGAAAATGGTAACATCCACATTAACAGGTTTCTTTAGTCAAAAATATTATTTAACATCACTGCACCACATTCATTTATACAAAAATTATGTACAATTATTATGGGAAAGAATTTGAAATATTTGCAATTTAATAAAACATTGTTTAAATAATGAAGATATGTGAGGTGTGTCAAATCTGTTGCCCTGCACAGTAAATGAGCTCTGCTGTATCTGTATTACTCAGACACCCTGAGAGGTCCAGGTGCCTGTGCTAGTGGCAGGAGACCCAGCCGATCCACTACTGCCTTGGCTCATAAAAGCTTATTCTGGACCCACTTTGTCAGAACAACAGGGAGCATTCAACTGTCACTTGAATGGATCGAGAGTTAAGGTGGAGCACACATTCGGACACCTGAAAGGAAGATGGGGCATCCTGGCAAATGGTCAGACATTCACCACTCTTTCATGCCTACAGTTGTGGCAGCATGTTGTGTACTCCATAACGTCTGTGAGATGGAGAAGCAACGATTCATACAACCTTGTGAAGACTCCCGAGGCGAAGGCGAGAGACAACCGTGTTGCTTGCAATGTGATGACCGACCTTCTGCACAAGCTGTGCTTATCAGGGACGCTCTCATGCTATATGTATCTCACTTGGGAAGGCAGTAGGCTGTCATGCGAAAATGTATTTGATTCATAAAATCTAATTTGTTACTGTCTAACTATTAAAGTCACAAACTCAAACATATTAATACTCATTTTATTTGTAACAGAAATAATTGATATTTCAGAATATGCCATGGCTTAGTGTAGCCATTAATAGCCATTTTTCTTTGCAACTCCTGGAATGTTAAAGCATTCCTTTGCCGTTTTCCATCAAAAATACTTGTAATCTCATTTTCTTCAATAGGCTAGTTGCACGTGGCCGCCATTTTGTATTTCGGATCAGCGAGTGTGTGGTTAAACACTTCCGGTTTCGCATTACGCCCAGTGCAGGGAGCCGGAGAAAGCCGAAATGTATCTTTTATAGTTGTTTATAGAATCAATTATCACTTAAAATCCTACTAAGATCCATATTACTATCACACGAGCCAATGGCAATTAAATTAACAGATGTATAGTCAGATTAATGAATGAAATACAACTGTTCACGAACAGAAGATTGTAGGCTATTTGACTCATATACGCATACGCAATGACAGTTATGCCTACTGTAAATATAGAGTTACAACTATGATTAGAGTTGTTTGCATAAAATGCACCGTGAACATTCACACGTTTGTCCTGTGATAGGCTACAATCACTGTCTATGGCTACAATTCGCTCCGTGCACGGCGACCGTTCGAACTTGAGTGTGTGGGCCAGTACTTCCAGTGAAAACTAACAGTGATCTGACAGCGAGAGGGAGAGACAACAGCGACCAAGTTCCATTACCACAGAGATATTTTTTTCACAATGAGTATTCAAGAGAGGTGACTTGTCTTTTAGACGGTGACAGCCTCAGCACTTCATCGTTGTGTGCTGTTTTGTACCATTTCGTCACGTTACAACAGAGAAGTCAGCTTTCAAGCATTCCCCGTTGACACTGCGGTAAGTGGATACAGAAGATCCGGAGGGATGACTCAACCCGACTAAATTTTTAAATGCATATAATTTTCAGTGTATATCACCTGTGCGTTTCTATGCTTTCTATTACTGCGTTTATTTTGTGCAAGTGAGATGAGTAAAGATCTGTTTCATAAATAATAATAATAATCTGTCTGGTGTTTATAAGCAACACATACAGTACTACATGTAAAATATACACAAACTTACCTATATTAAATTGTTTGTGGTAGGCTACCTACAGTAAAAAATGTAAATGTAAAATATGTGATGATAATATTGATCGAGCAATTGAAGTAAATAAGTAAAAATGCATGCAGAATTGAGAAAATAGTATTTATGGATATAAATTGTAGCCTATCTCAGGGCAAACATGTGAATGTTCACTGTGCATTTTATGCAAACAACTCTAATCGTAGTTGTAACTGTATATTTACAGTAGGCATAACTGTCATTGCGTATGCGTATATGAGTCAAATAGCCTACAATCTTCTGTTCGTGAACAGTTGTATTTCATTCATTAATCTGACTATGCATCCGTTAATTTAATTGCCATTGGCTCGTGTGATAGTAATATGGATCTTAGTAGGATTTTAAGTGATAATTGATTCTATAAACAACTATAAAAGATACATTTCGGCTTTCTCTGTCTCCCTGCACTGGCCGTAATGCGAAACCGGAAGTGTCTAACCGCACACTCGCTGATGCGAAATCCAAAATGGCGACCACGTGCACCTAGTCTATTAAATGGAGAAAATAACGAGTCTCGTCATCTGTCCATGAGTACCGCTCCGAGTCTGCCTTGGTTTTTGTTGTGATGACTGCACCTTGCACGTGATGAAAAGATCATGTGACAGCACATTTATTTGCGTTAAAGCCCTTTTTCTCGACAAAAAGTGTTTCCAAACTAGTTTTTTGCGACATTTGAAGTATCGACATAGAATTTATGCGCTAAAGTTAAACGGAAAAAGATTGTGTCGACATTTGCAAAAAATTATCAATAATTGGCATTTCCATCAGCTACTGTATATCGGTAAACATTTTGATGCGCTAAACCTTTTTTCGCAAAAAAACCCTTGGATGGAAACCTGGCTATTGTCGCATAAGTTTTGCTGTATCGCTAAGAAAATCTGCCCTCAAGTCGTTACCATACATCATTTATATCGCAAATGTCGCAAATTATATAGTATCTTACGCATCAAATTGTAAAATGCAGAGAATAATGAGGCAATTGAAATTTGCCAGTTTACTGCTTACTATTTGCATGAATAATAGGCCTAATACTAAATTAGTAAATATTAATCAGAAGATGACGGTGAAGTGGGACAGCTGGTCTGACAGAACTACATTTATGTGACGAAGCCCATGGGTTTGGACAGGGCAGCTCATTTCTCCTGTATGCAAAATGTTAGGATCCATTAACAAGATTAGTACAGTAAAATGTCTGGTCATATAGCAACAATCTTTAACGTTAGCCTTGAACATGTAGTCGAGTCAGTTGCGGTTTGAGAACACATGTATTCAAATCATTCAAGACAAAAAAAGTTATTAGTTCTGGTTTCAGAGTTCAATAACATCAAATCAATCAAAAACATCAAATCGCTGCTATTTTCCCCCTCAGGGACAGAACTGTAACCTAATTATTATTTTAGTGTGTGTGTGTGTAGGGCAGGCCTATATTTAACTTTTTTAAATGATAGATTTTAACAATCTCAAAATCGTTTAGAGCTTTTTGAATTCAACCCCCTTTATTTTTTCTAATTGGTTTAAGATAAAATTATATTACATATTAATAAATTGTATTTATAAAATTATTTTATTAACAAGTCTCATGTTTGTGATTTTCATTTGTCAAGTAGCCAGATCCTTCCCATAAATTCGTGATTTTATGGCAACATTTTATTTATTCAGATACAGATGTTTATTTTACCTTTCTTTTTGGCAGTATTGGAAATTCCTTCATTCTTCCTTCGTTTGACAGACGCACATTTGTAGTTTGACGAGCTGCAGAAATTTTCAAGGCGCTGTTTTTCTCATCCATTTTGAAACAACACATTATTATATATTATTAAATTGTATACATAAAATTATGTGGAGAAGGAGGCTGTCCCCAGATTTTCCAAAGCCAGACCAGTTCCTTATGCAATGAAGGCAAAAGTAGAAGCTGAAGTAGAACGCCTGTGAAGAGAAACCATCACTGAACCTGTTAAACCCTCTGAATGGGCTGCACTTGTAGTGCCGGTGTTAAAGTCTGAGAATACAGTACGACTATGTGGCGACTACAAGCTAACAGTAAATCGAGTTTCAAAGTTGGAACAGTACAACATCCCTAGAATAGAAGATTTGTTTGCAACATTGTCAGGTGGGCAGAAGTTCACCAAACTGGATATGAGCCGTGCTTACCATCAGACTGCATTAGATGCAGAGTCCAAGAAATATGTCACTGTGAATACCCACAAGGGGTTGTTTACTTACCGTGTTTTACTCAAGCGGCAACATTCTAATCTGAAAAATGAAGCCCTACCCGGAAGTGCGAAAAACTGCAATACATCGAAAATCCGCTAGGGCGAGGTCCCAAAAGAGAGAAAATGTCCATAGACCCCATGTTAAAAAATCTGTTTTCACAGCATAAATTCAT
The DNA here is from genome assembly GCF_949319135.1 of Squalius cephalus. Classification (NCBI taxonomy): domain Eukaryota; kingdom Metazoa; phylum Chordata; class Actinopteri; order Cypriniformes; family Leuciscidae; genus Squalius; species Squalius cephalus. Next base: position 35,487,859 of record NC_137137.1, read on the forward strand.
GTTTTTACAGGTTGGTCCCATGGACTTTTATTGTATTTTTCGATAGGTTCCGAGTGCCTGACAACCATGAGGGGATGTGAATTTTTTTCTAACTCGTTAGTTTAGATCGTATTTAGATATAAAATGTATGACAAATAAGGGCGTGGTTAACTTTGATTGACAGCTTGATTGACAGCTGATAACGAGCATAGGCTGCGCCAAGGAGAATGACAACATAAGAAGCGCCATTTTTGTACACAGTTGAAATATAATACTACTGTTTCTGTATCATGAAATGTAGTTTTAAGAGTTTTTCAGGCGAGAATGTAGTTGTTTAAAGCTCAAATCTGTGGTTTATTTAAAGATTTATGAAAATTTTATCCAGGTTGTGAGATCCAGCGATGACCGGGTGCTCAGCGCTCATGTACCCCGCCTGGAACAGCCTTTCCTCGGCTATAGTCGTTCTGAGGTTTGCCGCTGACTCTGGCGTCTCTGTAGTGGTTAAACATGAGATATAATTCATCTTGTCTATATCTAACGGGCGATTTTTGGTCTTGTGAATCTATAATTTATAACATCCGCTCACTTAAAAATAAATAACTTCTAGTCAAAGACTTAATAACCACAAACAATCTGGATTTTATGCTTCTAAATGAAACCTGGCTAGAAGACAGCTGCAGTGCAACAGTCCTCAATGAAGCAGCCCCTCCTAACTTTACTTTTATGAGTGTCTGCAGAGCTGTCAAGAGAGGTGGGGGTCTAGCTGCTCTTTTTAAAGATATCTATCAATGTAAGCAAATATCATTTGGGAATTACTTGTCTTTCGAATATCTGGGTATTGTGTTAAAAGGTGCTCCACGCATTTTACTTATCATTATCTACAGGCCTCCAAAATACTCTCCAGCCTTTACTGAGGACTTTACAGAACTGTTATCATCAAATACATCAGAGTTTGACTGTTTTGCCATTGCTGGAGATTTTAACATCCACATAGACAGTGCAGAGAACAATATGGCAAAAGAAATCAAACGTGTTTTAAAAACTTTTGATCTGACTCAGCATGTACATGGACCCACACACAATCGTGGACACACTCTAGATTTACTTATCAGTAAGGGTCTAAACATTTCATCGATTGTTATTAAGGATGTAGCACTGTCTGATCATTTCTGTATTTTCTTTGATATATTGATCTCTCCTGCCACTGAAGCTAGATCTGTGTCTGTCAAGAAGAGATGCTTAAATGAGAACACTAGTGTTTATGAAGGCTATATCCTTAACACCAAGCATATCTGCTGACTCTGTTGATTTTCTCCTTGATTCTTTTAACTCAAAAGTTAAAAGTGTATTTGATGATATTGCTCCTGTTAAAGTCAGGAAGAAGAGTGGCAGACAAAAAGCACCTTGGAGAAACTCAACAGCGGTTCAAAATATGAAAAGACAATGCAGAAAAGCAGAGCGCATGTGGCGGAAGACAAAACTTGTAGTCCATTATAACATCTACAAAGACAGCATCCATGCTTTCAATATGGAACTAGGCAAAGCTAGACAGACTTTCTTCTCAAATATTATAAACAGTAATTTAAACAACACACGCACTCTTTTTGCTACTATAGAGAGACTGACAAACCCCCCAAGCCAGATTCCCAGTGAAATGCTCTCAGACAACAAGTGCAGTGAGTTTGCTTCTTTCTTCTCTGAGAAAATCAATAATATCAGAAAGGTGATCAGCACATCCTTGAGTTGCTCTGGGGTCAGACAGATCAGATCAGACAGAGTTACTATGTCGGACTTCAAAGAAATTGATGGCAAAATTTTGGAAGAAACCGTACAGCACCTTAAAACATCAACATGCGCTCTTGACACTTCCCACATCTTTTTTCAAAAGTGTGTTAAACAGTCTAGAAGCAGATCTTCTAGAAGTGGTAAATGTCTCACTTCGCTCTGGGAGTTTTCCATACTCCCTGAAAACTGCAGTTGTCAAGCCCCTCCTGAAAAAGAGCAATCTGGATAAGACCATATTAAGCAACTATAGGCTGATCTCAAATCTTCCTTTCATAGGCAAGATCACTGAAAAAGTTGTCTTCAATCAGCTGAACAAATTCTTATGCTCGAATGGATACTTTGACAATTTTCAATCTGGTTTCCGACCGCACCACAGCACAGAGACAGCGCTCATAAAGATAATAAACGATATTCGCTTAAATACTGATTCAGGCAAATTATCAGTGCTGGTACTACTCGACCTCAGTGCTGCATTTGACACTGTCGATCATAACATACTTCTGGACAGGCTGGAAAACTGGGTGGGGCTTTCTGGGATAGTCCTAAAATGGTTCAGGTCATACTTAGATGGGAGAGGTTATTATGTGAGTATAGGAGATCATAAGTCTGAGTGGACATCCATGACATGCGGAGTCCCTCAAGGCTCAATTCTTGCACCACTCCTGTTCAACCTGTATATGCTCCCAATGAGCCAAATAATGAGAAAGAACCAAATTGCTTACCACAGCTATGCAGACGACACACAGCTCTACTTAGCCCTATCGCCTAACAATTACAGCCCCATTGACTCCCTGTGCCAATGCATTGATGAAGTCAACAGTTGGATGTGTCAAAACTTTCTTCAGTTAAACAAAGACAAAACTGAAGTCATTGCATTTGGAAACAAAGATGAAGTTCTCAAGGTGAACGCATACCTTCACTCTAGGGGTCAAACAACTAAAAATCAAGTCAGGAATCTTGGTGTGACACTAGAGTCAGACCTTAGTTTCAGTAGTCATGTCAAAGCAATAACTAAATCAGCATACTATCATCTGAAAAATATTGCAAGAATAAGATGCTTTGTTTCCAGGCAAGACTTAGAGAAACTTGTGCATGCTTTCATCACCAGCAGGGTGGATTATTGTAATGGACTCCTCACTGGCCTTCCCAAAAAGACCATAAGACAGTGTCAGCTCATACAGAACGCTGCCGCCAGGATTCTGAGCAGAACCAGAAAATATGAACATATCACACCAGTCCTCAGGTCTTTACACTGGCTCCCAGTTAAATTTAGGATTGATTTTAAAGTATTATTACTGGTATATAAATCATTCAATGGCCTAGGACCTCAATATATTGCAGATATGCTCACTGAATATAAACCCAACAGATCACTCAGATCACTAGGATCATATCAGCTAGAAATACCAAGGGTTCACTCTAAGCATGGCGAGTCCGCTTTTAGTTATTATACTGGAACCAGCTTCCAGAGGAGATCAGACGTGCTCCTACTGTAGTCACTTTCAAATCCAGACTCAAAACACATCTATTTAACTATGCATTTAATGAATGAGCACTGTGCCAATGTTCGTCCGACTGTGCTGTACTGTTTTTTATGCTGTTCTAAACTGTTTTAATTATTCTTATTTCTTTTTATTATTTTAATTTCTTCTATGTAAAGCACTTTGAATTGCCATTGTGTATGAAATGTGCTATATAAATAAACTTGCCTTGCCTTGCCTATAATTTGTTCCCTGGCCAATCGTTTTGGCTGAGGGGAAGTTTCATAACTTTATAAGCTATTTAACTTTACCATTGTATGGTTAGACTAGAGCGCTGATGTTTGACTGAATTGTTTGCTTTATTTGTATAGCTTCTTGTATGAGGCGCCGTCTAGGGCTTAAATCAAACTTCATTCACGCACACATATATGAAACACGCTTGCATACATATAGTAAAGTAGTCACACATACATGTATATGAACTCTCCACGCACATACTCATGAGACGCGAGCACACACACACAAACTCGCGCACATACTCATATGAGACGCGAGCACACACACACAAACTCGCGCACATACTCATATGAGACGCGAGCACACACACACACAAACTCGCGCACATACTCATATGAGACGCGAGCACACACACACACACACACAAACTCGCGTACATACTCATATGAGACGCGAGCACACACACACACACAAACTCGCGCACATACTCATATGAGACGCGAGCACACACACACACAAACTCACGCACATACTCATATGAGACGCGAGCACACACACACACAAACTCGCGCACATACTCATATGAGACGCGAGCACACACACACACAAACTCGCGTGAGACGCGAGCACACACACACACACAAACTCGCGCACATACTCATATGAGACGCGAGCACACACACACACAAACTCGCGCACATACTCATATGAGACGCGAGCACACACAGTACATGATGCATATGATTCTCAGTGTGAACGGAAGTCATTTCAGTGTAAACGGAAGGCATTTCATACGCTCAGATCATCATTAAACATGAAGTTGCGATGGATCTTATTTACGGCTTTATTTGTATTTACAAGTAGCAATGAGGACGATATAATCGAGTTTTTTAACAGTGTGTTAAGGTGTGTTACATCTATACAGCAAGATCACGGAGATCCCTTTTATTTGGAATTAGATGACCATGCCAGAACAGTTTACGGTATTTTGTCTGTAGTTGATCAAGATCCCCAGACTAGGGAACGCGTTGTTCTTGAGACCTTATACAGATGTATGCGCCAAATCATCCACCAGCAGAGTGGAAGGAGAGCAACAGGGCCACAACTGGCTCCACCAACATCTCAGATTTGCCTCAGGGGTCGCCCACGCTATGACATTTCACATGACCAGATTTCCCACAGTCTAAGTCTTGGGTTGAATTGGCAAGGAATTGCGTCTTTATTCGGAATAGACCGCCGCACTTTATTTAGGCACAGGCAACGTCTTGGAATAGGATCGTTGGAATTTACATCATTGCCTAACGCTGAGCTTAACACACTCGTAAGACAGATTTTGCAAAGAACCCCAAATTCTGGCGAGACCTACATCTTGGGCAGTCTCCGGTCTTGTGGCATCCGCATCCAGCGTTGGAGGGTCCGACAAAGTTTGCAAGAAATAGATCCAGTTGGCCGATCATTCAGACGCAGACGTGCTATTCGGAGAAGGGTTTATTCGGTACAAACCCCCAACCAACTATGGTAAGTTTCGCAGCTGTTACTTCACTTTGGAATATAATAATAAAAAATACACATACTTTTTAAGTATTAGTTATATACAATCTGAATTTATATTGAATCAGTTTAAATTGCATCAGTGTCAGAACCTAATAACTAATCCTCTTTATTACAGGCATATAGATAGGAACCATAAGCTGGTGAGGTGGAGACTGGTGTTCCACGGGTGTGTTGATGGATACAGCCGTACCATTATTTATCTTGATTGTTTAGATAACAACAGAGCATTAAGTGTTCTATCTTTGTTCCAAGAAGGGGTACAAAACTTTGGATTGCCATCAAGGGTCAGGTGTGACCATGGCATGGAAAATGTTGAGGTTGCACGTTACATGATAAATAGACGAGGTCTCAATAGAAGATCTATTATTGCTGGACGCAGTGTCCACAATCAACGGATAGAAAGATTATGGGCAGAGTTAAATAGAGTTGTATCATACTATTATTCTAACTTGTTCTCTTTCATGGAGGATCAAGGCATACTTAATTCTCTTTGTGAGATACATTTATTCTGTCTCCATTATATTTACCTACCCCGGATCCAGAGGTCAGTTAGAGAGTTCAGGAACATGTGGAACAACCATGGATTATCAACTGAAGGGGGACAAACACCTCTGCAGTTATGGAACAGGGGTATAGTTAGTCATATCGGACACAACAACACAGCTGTATCAAGTGTGTTTGAAACTGATGACCATTTTTACATGGATGAGAATATACCTGAGCTAGTACCAGAACTAGAGACCAGAAACAATGTTGTAGTTCCTAACAACAGATACCAACCAAATGACACCACATTGGTAACTATTCAACAAACATTCAGTCCATTACATGAGCATGAAAATCATGGAATTGACTTGTTTTTAGCGCTTGTACAATTTATGGAAAGACAACAAGCCACATCATCTTAGTGTACATATTTTAATTAACACTGTCAGTTATAACTGGAATTTTTGCTGTTGCTACATTTGTATTTTTTAAATAATAAAAAAGGGCTGTTAAGAACATTTCATGCGTCTTGAAGTTTTTAATGTTCTAAAATTTCAAAGTGATAAAGTTCACAAGTTTTACTCACTCAGATGTAGTTCTAAACCCGCAGAAAAAAAGTCATGCGGAATGCAAACAACAGGTTAAAACAAGAGGTTGTATAAAACATTGCTTGATGTGTACAGATGATTTTACAGATGTATAGTTTGGAACATTGAACTTACTAAATTGTATACAAACATTTTCATACTTTTTTTTTTTAACTAATAAAACAAAATAGCAAAAAAGCAAACATGCTTAATAAAAATGAAGTAAAACATTTGTAAGATTTATCACTGAACTATTATTAAAAGGGATAGTTCACCTAAAAATGTAAATTATGTCATTTACCCTCATGTCACTCCAAACAAATAAGACTTTTGGTTAGTCTTCAAAACACAAAGATATTAATAAAGAAATCTGACTGAAAGGTCGGGTAACCAAAACTTAGATCTAAATATGTCAAAGACGTCATAAAATGAGTCCAAGACTTGTGAGAGATACCCTTTAAATGGAACAGATTTAATTCAAGATTTTATTTACACCTGAGCAATGATCGACACAAAGATAGATTGCTTCAAATATGAAAAATTTCTGAAGATAAAAAGTTATATGGGTTTGGGGTGAAATGAGAGTGAGAAAATAAAGGACACAATTTTTTGTTTTTTTAAGCCTCTAACGTCTCTACAAGAAGCCTACAGTAACACCTCCAAGCAGGTAGTATCAATTCATAAAGTCTTATTCTTTTCCAAATCCATGTGTGTTCTCAATGGCAAAGTCCATGTTACTTTTAAATGCCCCATATGTGCTGTAAATTGGCAAGCAAAGATAGTTAATGCAGGTATTTGCCACTGGAAACCTTTGTGGTGTTTCAGTCTCATGGTGAAATCCAATAGATGGCAGAGGGTGGAATCCAATTGGAGGAACTTGATTTGAGCCTGTAGCAAATGCTAAAATTACACCAAGTTTCTGCGAACCCTCGTCCTCTGAAGAAAAGGAGGGGGGGGGGCGGGGTTACATCATTACATTTAAATAATTTGACTCAATGTTTAGTGTCATATCCTCAACAGTAACAAAATATAGCAATTTGTAAAATGTGATCGAGATAAAATAAAAAGATAAATAAAAAAAAAAAACATACATTTTATAAAATACTTACTGACAGCCTTCAGGTTCCTTAAAGGGGTGGTTCAGGGATTTTGGACCACCGAGACTAATACTAGCTAGCTAGACGTCCCGACTGTAATGCGCTTCTGTTCTGCGTTTACTTTTCGGCGCAGTACTACTAACCGGAGCAAAGTAAAATTCCGCCGCAGCTGAGAAACTAGTTCCTGTAAATGTAATGCGATCATTGAGATGCAAGAGTAGTTTGATTTCTAACATTATTCTCTCAACAGACATTTACATCGATGGTCTGGTGTTGTAATTTATTTGCTTTTGGTGTACTGTGGAGTGGGTAAAACTGTTTTAATGGCAGGCTAGGCAGATACCATTGACTCGCACTAGCCTAGAGTTCATAGTGCTAGGCTAGTGTGAGTCAACGGTATCTGCAACTGGAAACACTGGATGAAAAATTTTTTGAAAACTGTCTCCACTGATAAATAACACCCAGGCTAACTTGGAAATGAGGTCCGATGTCCAAAATCCTGAACCACCCCTTTAAGTGGTCCCTTAGGGTTTTTTTTTTTTAACTTACAACCAGTTTCATTTAGGGTACCCTTAACCTTATAACTTGGGGTTTTCTTTTAAGCAGAGGTCTCCAACCCTGCTCCAGGACAGCTACAGTCCTGAAGATTTCAGCTCCAGCCCCAATCAAATGCATCTGTTCCATAATCAAGGTGCTCTGGGTTGCTTGATTACAGACTGGCGTGTTGGAGCAAGGTTGAAAGTGAAGTCTGCAGGACGGTAGGGGTAGGGTTGGAGACCTCTGCTTTAAAGCTTTCATGCAACCAGGCACACATCATTGACTTCCCTAATGACTATTCATAAGAATAGTCAATTTATAAGAATTACTTATTACATTGTTACCTTCTGCATCCTGTAGGTAGTCCCTCCAGAAAGCAATTATTCTGTTCTCATCCACCCTTTTGTTGCTTCCGCTCTCGGACCACCGAATGTCAAACAGCTCATCCATTAAGTCAGCCGTGAGTGAATGTGACTGATGACAAAATAAAGGTCTGAAGGCTTCTGGATGCTGTTGGATCTTAGCAAGGACCCCCAGGGTCTTCAGGCCGTCACAAAACCTAAATAAAGCATACATCAACATCACAATTGTGCAACTATTCAATATTGTGTGACATCTTTAATAGATCACAAATCTCACAGTTCGGATCATATTACGTTTTGAGTCAAGATCAAATCATTTCATTACATTGGATCGGTGCATTAGGTCTTAAAGTGACAGCACTTTAAGACCTAATGCACCGATCCAATAAAAAGAAATGCATCTGATTTCTTAACGATTTTTGTTCACTTAAGACAAAACAAACAGTGTTTGAGAATGCTTGAGGTATTTAAAAAAATTTGTGCATGTATATGTCGTTTCAAGCGCAAGAAGACGTGAAATAGAACTAGGGATGCACCGAAATGAAAATTCTTGGCCGAAACCGAAAACGAGGAAACTTGTACCGTTGTATGGTTAGACTAGAGCGCTGACTTTGTGTGGTTGACTGAATTGTTTGCTTTATTTGTTGGGTTGAGTTTTGTCATTTTAAATTTTAACACAACGAAGATGATCTATATGTTGTTTACTGCAAAATCTGTTGTTTAGTACAAATGCACATATTGCCTGGACCATATTAAAATGTTTAATATTTTTATATTATATTTAAACCGAAAAGAGGCAGGTTTGTGTTTTATATTTAGTTTTTTTTATAAATAGGCAAACGTTATGTGCAGTGAATATAATCAATACGCGTTGCCTGAACCACATTTGTGTGGCTATCATGTTTAAGATTTCTTTAAATGAAAACGAAAAGAGTTAGTATGGTGTTTTATAACATATTTCGTTGCCTAAAATATACACAGAGATAACCGGAGTAGCACAGCGAGCTGAGTGACACGCGCTGCGTCAGAAGGTGGGCGGGGTTAGGATTTCCCAAGATTTTCCAAGATGGCGCCGCCCATACCCCCCATAAACGGCTTCAAAACCGTTCTGCAGAAAGTCTATGGGTGACATCACAGACGCTTTGTCCATATTTTTTACAGTCTATGGTTGTACCACGTCAACATACTGTATGGTGGTGGGATGGACATTGATTCATAGTGGCCAACTTGTTCATTCAAGGCACAATGTACTTCATTCATGAAACAAACGGAGCATGAAAACGTTCATATTTTCAAAATGTTAGACCTAAAATACCTAGTATTTTCCTATTTAAATTCATACAGTGACTTTTGTGAGTATGTACAGGTGAAACTCAAAAAAAAATAGATTATCGTGCAAAAGCTATAATTTAGATGATTATGGCTTAAGGTTTATGAAAACCCTAAATTCAAAATCTCAGAAAATTAGAATATTACATAAAAAAAAAAAAAAAAAAGGATTTTAAATACAGAAATGTCAGCCCTCTGAAAAGTATAATCATGCATATGTATAAAGTTATATATGCTAAATATATTAGTTTCACCTTTTAATTTAAATACTTGAACTTTTGCACGATATTCAAATTTTTGGAGTTTCACCTTTATTTGGCAAAAACAGATACTTACCTGAAGTGATCTTGATGGTCTAACATATAAGGCCTTTAACCTGAAAACTTTTAGAATTAAACTGCCTGTAAGCTGTTGACCTTCACTCAGCTTTGGTGTTACAAGCTTGTTGCCACACCCCATTAAGATTTCCAAACTGTATACAAAAAAAAAAAAAAAACACAAACAGGTCATATAGATAAATTTCAATTAAATGGTTCATATTTTTACAAAGATCTATAATTTGACATAATATGACAGAAAATGACTCATACCTAACATCAGGTGGAATTTTTTCTTTGAACCCATCTTTGATTTTTTGTAGAACTGTTGTATGGTCCCATGCTTTATTAAATTCAAACACACTTAATATGTGTCCGATTTCATGCAAGTGTTGTTTGGTCCGCTGTTTGACGACCATATCATCTGTTGGACTCCTCAGCAGTACCACATCCTTGTTGAAAGTTTGATGATTTGGAGCCCTAGGTCTGTTCAGAGAGGCACATCTTAAAGGATTAGTTCACCCCAAAATGAAAATTTCCTGATAATTTACTCACTCCAATGGCATCAAAGTTCATTTCACTAGATAAAACCCTATTCCTCAGCTGGGATCGTGCAGCCCTTTGAAGCACTTTATAGCCCTTTGAAACTGCATTGATTTGGACTTAAACATAAACATGTGGCCACTGAGTCAGTTTTGTTGTAATGTATTGTCTGTGCCAGATGCCAGGCAGTTTGCGCATGGCTGCCAAGGTTCACCCCACGGGCGGGGCAGGGTCTGGGTATGGGAGACAAACTTGTAGCAGCCCAGGACCTTACTATCGGGGTGGGTATAGGTGAGCAGGTGCGAGCGGCTGGGTGCTTGGGGCTTGCGTTATTACGTGATGTGCTGTTTTGCATAATGTGGTCACGATTCTGTGAAATGTTGATGTAGTATAACATACAATGTATCTGCTGCATGATTGTGTAACTCATACTATGAAGTTTTTTAGAAAGGTCTGACTAGGGATTGGGGTTGCAAATTAGCCAATTGGCAAGAAACCTTTTATGCAACAAATCTACACATATTGTTATGGCTTTAACTGTGATAATTATGTATGTGATAGGCTAATGTGTGCTGCATTGTCCCTGACAAATAAACTAATAAACTAAACTAAACATTTTGGTTGTAATTGAAGTCCATTTGTGTGGAGAAAAATCCTGAAATGTTTTCCTCAAAAAAAATTATTTCTTTTCCACTAAAGAAAGACATGAACATCTTGGATAATATTTGGGTGAGTAAATTAGCAGGACATTTTAATTTTGAGGTGAACTAGTCCTCTAATCACAAGAATTCTATGAAGCTAAAAAATATATATTTTTTAATTCTTTTATCAGAATAAAATATGATTTTTCATGTTTATCAGGCATTTTGGGAGTCAAGTAAATGTTCGATATGTTATTGCCCCAAGAACACATTGATATGCAAATTACATACAGTGAATAGTATTGAACGAAAAACCCATGTATAGCCATTTCACTTAAATATTGCATAAAGTAAAGTAGTATATCAATTAATTCCGTTATATCTTTAATAACATAGTTTAAACTCATTTTTAGACAAAGTTTGGTTAAAAAAAATAAAAAGTTGAAAAGTAGTCTGGCTTTTCTCCTTACCTTTTTCGTGATTTGGCCTGCCTCTGGCCATATTGTTGGCGTGTCTGGAACCGTGGTCCTGAGGCGGTTGGCGATATGAGGTTTGATGGTCGAAACAACGCTTGAACTTCGGATTCAATATTTGATCAATTCGTTGGAGTCACGTTAGCTTCAGCAGAATTAGAGATTGACTGGATTAGCGAAGGCGATGAGAGCACATATCGCAGAATTTCAATAGCTTCTCGCGTTGAATCTGACATCTCTCTATTTTATGGGATTCTGGTTGTTAGCAATCCACCACACGCATTTAATTGCGACAGCATTAGGGCCTGCTCACATATCGCGTCTTTTGCGCGCGCAAGTTCGTTATTTCAAATGTAGCCGCGCGGTATGCGCGCTCATAATGGAAGCGACGCGGTCGCGGTGCGACGCGCTCGTTTTTTCCAAGCGCGTCCGCGCCGCATCGAGATAAAAACATCTCAACTTTTCAGAATGCCGCAAGCGCACCGCAGGTCACGTGACAAGAACCAAGCTTAGCAATGACAGACGCCTCCGAAGCGCAACCACCTCGAGCGCTTTGGAAAAAGGAGAACGCGGCGCGCCTAGCGTTTTCGACGCGTTTTTATGCGCGATATGTGAGCGCCGCCTTACTCAGATGTTATTTGATTGGACAGTTGTATACACGTCATAGCCTTGACGACAACGCCTTGTGATCTAAACTGTCCAATCGCAGGCTGTTTGTAAGCCGCTCAGAGAATGAGGCGGCAAGTCCAGCTCACCTTCTGTTTACACTGAGAATCATATGCGCCATCATGTACTGTGTGTGCTCGCGTCTCATATGAGTATGTGCGTGAGTTTGTGTGTGTGTGTGCTCGCGTCTCATATGAGTATGTGCGCGAGTTTGTGTGTGTGTGTGCTCGCGTCTCATATGAGTATGTGCGCGAGTTTGTGTGTGTGTGCTCGCGTCTCATATGAGTATGTGCGCGAGTTTGTGTGTGTGTGCTCGCGTCTCATATGAGTATGTGCGCGAGTTTGTGTGTGTGTGTGCTCGCGTCTCATATGAGTATGTGCGCGAGTTTGTGTGTGTGTGTGCTCGCGTCTCATATGAGTATGTGCGCGAGTTTGTGTGTGTGTGTGTGCTCGCGTCTCATATGAGTATGTGCGCGAGTTTGTGTGTGTGTGCTCGCGTCTCATATGAGTATGTGCGCGAGTTTGTGTGTGTGTGTGCTCGCGTCTCATATGAGTCTGTGCGCGAGTTTGTGTGTGTGTGCTCGCGTCTCATATGAGTATGTGCGCGAGTTTGTGTGTGTGTGCTCGCGTCTCATATGAGTATGTGTGCGAGTTTGTGTGTGTGTGCTCGCGTCTCATGAGTATGTGCGTGGAGAGTTCATATACATGTATGTGTGACTACTTAGTATATATGTATGCAAGCGTGTTTCATATATGTGTGCGTGAATGAAGTTTGATTTAAGCCCTAGACGGCGCGTCATATTCTTGTACCTTTTACTTATACTTTTATAATGGCTAATATTGATAAAACTGAAATTTAACAAAAAGAGACTGGGTTGAGTTTTGTCATTTTAAATTTTAATACAACGAAGATGATCTGTAATGTTGTTTACTGCAAAATCTGTTGTTTAGTACAAATGCACATATCGCCTGGACCGTATTAAAATGTTTAATGTTTTTATATTATATTTAAAACGAAAAGAGGCAGGTTTGTGCTTTATATTTTGTTTTGTTATAAATAGGCTAATGTTATATGCAGTGAATATAATAAATACGCGTTGCCTGAACCACATTTGTGTGGCTATAATGTTTAAGATTTCTTTAAATGAAAACGAAAATAGTTAGTATGGTGTTTTATAACATATTTCGTTGCCTAAAATATACACAGAGATAACCGGAGTAGCAGAGCGACGCGCGCTGCGTCCTTTACCCATATATGGATTGGCCAGAAGGTGGGCGGGGTTAGGATTTCCCAAGATTTTCCAAGATGGCGCCGCCCATACCCCCCATAAACGGCTTCAAAACCGTTCTTGAGAAAGTCTATGGGTGACGTCACAGACGCTTTGTCCATATTTTTTACAGTCTATGGTTTTACCCTTTGGAGTTTCTTCTAGTCCTGCCATCTTCAAGAGGACCATTGAGGGAGTACGGCAAGGTACACCAGTGTGGCAGCTTTTCTCGATTACATTCGATGATTGCAGGAAGCAGGACTGCGGTTGAAACGGAGCAAATGTACTTTCATGGAAAAAGAGGTAATGTTCTTGGGCCATAAAGTAGATGAGGCTGGCCTACACCTGTACCAGAAAAGGTGACTGCTATTCAGAAAACTCCCTCGCCAAAGAATGTGACAGAGTTGAAGGCTTATTTGGGACTGTTTAAATTACTATAATAAGTTCTTGCCCAACTTGTCTAATGTTTAGCCCAGGGGTCGGGAACCTTTTTTGACCAAAAAGCCATTTTTTTTCATTTTTGGATAATGCATTTTTACAAAAGAGCCACAGTAGAAAAAAAAAATTATATATATATAATTAAAGACATGCTTTTTTTTCCCCAATAAAAAAATCAACAGTAATTATTAGGTCCATAGACAACTAAAAACAAACAAATATTCAGCAAACAATAATTAAGTTGCAATATGGAATTATTTGTGCAGGGCTTTCACTGTGAGGTTGAGTTACCAAGTGATGAGCATAAATCCTCTTTTGTGTGCGTGTGTGTGTGAGAGAGAGTGAATGCACACAGTACTATCTGCTGTGTTTACATGAATACTCGACTTTGACCGAAGACAAAGGCTACTATGCTTGTCTGTGTTGCGCTCGGAGCGCGCGCACAGCATCCTGTCAGTAGAGTTCAGTTCTCTTTCGTGACTTATCGCGCTTTTAATGTTTATTTTCAATATAAAGCACATCCTGTTCTTTTCTTTCTCATCCATTGTTTTGTTATTAATAACTTTAAACAGAATCGTCAACTGAAATCTGCGCGGATTATCAAAAATACGACACATGCATAGGACATAAAGGGTCTCTGCGCAAAAGTGAAAGTACCAGCGGGTGAAATGTCTCTTTGCACAGCAAAGCACCCGTTTCAATAAATTGATATATTAAAGTTTATAAAGCCTACTTTTACATTTCCGCTGCTGTTCTAGAATGGTTTTCGCCTGCTTGAATCCAGTGCAGGAGCTGTAGGTTACCACAGAAACGTAAGCAGTTAGTTGATTGCTGTGGTGACTCGTGACACTCGCGAACAGCACTGAACACGCACTTTTGCCGGTACAACTTTAATGTTATTATCATAAACTTTTCATTAACTTCAGTAGGCTGTACTACAACAAGGGAATTCTAATTGGCTGCTTTTTCTGCAGAGAGCCGATCTCTGTTGATGTGTTTTAATTGTTTCATCGATGGTTTGTTGGTAAAGGGTGAGAGACCTCGTGAGCCACATGATTTTTGCCAAAGAGCCAGATGTGGCTCGCGAGCCATAGGTTCCCGACCACTGTTTTAGCCCCTGTGCACCAGTTGCTGCGAAAAGATGCAAAATGGACCTGGCGTGGGGAACAAGAGGCTGCTTTTGCTCAGTCTAAAGAAATGATCCACTCAGTACAAGTTCTGGTCCACTATGACCCTCAGAAGACTGTGATTTTATCATGTGATGCTTCTCCTTATGGCCTCGGTGCAGTTCTTTCGCAAAAGATGCCTGATGGTAGTGAGAGACCCATTGGATTTATGTCACGGACATTAAATCAAGCTGAGTGGAATTATTTGAAAGTTGGACAAGGAAGGGTTGGCTAGGGATGTTCATCTTATAAAGCTTTCATAAGTATTTGTATGGTCGGAAGCTCTTATATATGGGCCTTCATAGAGACTGTGACTGGAAGACTTTCTTATAAAGTGATGCTGGGTGATGGGAGAGTGGTCCAAAGATATGTGGATCAAATTCATGCCCGACATAAATTGTCTGTGAACCTTCCAGAGGGAATGGACTGTAAATAACTGGATTTTGACTTTTCTGACAACTCGGCTCCTGTAGTTTCTACAGAGACTGAGGAAACAGGGGCTGAGGACATTCATAGTAAAACCAATCCCTATGAAGCAGCTGGAGATTCCTCTCAAACTTCTGAGATGACAACTTATGAGAAGGTCACAGAAAACCAGAAAATTGCCTGTTCATTTGAAAGTTTATGAAGTGAAGCAAAAAACTGTTAAAAAAATTGGTTGTGTGTAACTGTAGTGTGGTTACATGATTGTTAAATGACGTTCATACCATTGTGAGGATTATGGAAGAAATATTGTCAACTTGGGGGGAAGGGGATGTTGTAGAAGGAGCTTTTGTATGTCGACCTGTAGGGGGCAATCTAATCCTGTTTGACTTGGCTTAAAAGTAGCAAAGAAGAACCTGTTATTTTGTGCATATGAAATCCACCTGTGATGTTATCCAGTGTCCTGCTTGCTGCTGATTACCCCGAGTAAAATTAACCATCTTGAACAGATCTGTCTCTTGCAAGTAATTACAATAATATACAATTTAATTATTTGAATATAATAGATTTAATGTGCCTTTTTTAACGGTGCTTTAAAGGGGACCTATTATGCCCCTTTTCACAAGATGTAAAATAAGTCTCTGATGTCCCCAGAGTGTGTATGTGAAGTTTTAGCTGAAAATACCCACCAGAATTTTATTTACAGCACGTTTAAATCATCATTTTTTGGGTCTGTGAAAAACGCACTGTTTTAGTGCTTCTCCTTTAAATGCTAATGCTGGTTCACGGCACAGGGGGCGGAGCCTAAGCAGTTGCGATCAGAGCCAGAACAGGGAAGATGATAATAATAAAACAGACAGTAACAGTAATGGTGTTCATTTCGACCATAAAAATGCCTACAGAGTCAGAGAATATATGCTGTATGGAGTTGGACCAGGTATAGTTTAGTTTAATTACGATTATAACCTATTTGGCATTGCTTGTATACACTATTAATGCAAGCCTGCTGTAGGACTCCGTCTGACGATCTGAATTGTCTGAATGATGACACAAAATATACTGATGAGTTTAATAAAGTTTACTGTATGTCACACAAAAGATGAAGCATCAGTTTTTCTTCAGAAAATCACTTTTAGAGCTGAGTAAGTTAAACAGTATAAGAAGTGCATAAGTAACTTACATACATTTCTGTAGAGTTGAGGGAGCATTTTCTTTGAAAACAAAATGAATCCACCTCGTCTTCAGTGGCTGGCAGATTTCAAGAGTAAATAGAGAGAGCTATGTGAATGAATACATCCAGCTACAACACCTTCAACGCTTGGGAGATGCTTCGACGCTTCTCGTGAGTGCATTGCTGCAGCAATGGCGGATGTGTACAACTTGCAGTGAACTCGATCAGGGCGGGGCTATGTTATAACGGCAGTGTCAGTCAACACTCGTGGGCGGGGCCTGTGGCTTTAGTGATGTCACTAAAGCCACATTCTGTAAACAGGTCATTTGGAGAGACTGCTTATGATTTATGGGGATTAAAAAAAAGGAGTGAGTGGATTTTTATCACTGTAGGGTGGTTGTGTACACACACTGCCAACACACATTTATGTCCAAACACCATACAGAAGTGAATTTTGCATAATAGGTCCCCTTTAACGGGAGCAACGGCACGAATGCGTACACTGTACAGCTTTCATGTGACACCATATTTATTTGCGTTTTCTCAACAAAAAGTGTTTCCAAACTAGCTTTTTGCAACATTTGAAGTATGAGTGGTCCAACGGGCTGTATTTATAGATATTGTGATGTATCCCTGATGTAAGTGATTGTTAGGCTGCATAAATGTGGTCAACCGGAACCGGGAACACTTCCTATAACACCTGATGTACTTGTTACATCATAAGAAGAATAGCATCTACGCTAATATTAGTCTCTCTGTTCCCGAGGTTGCAGTACTCAGCAGGATCTGGGCCGTATCCAGATCAGATTATGGACCTGCGCCTAGACACGACCACAACGCATGATGTAGTCAGCAGGATCCGGGCCGTATCTAGATCAGATTATGGACCTGCGCCTAGACACGACCACAACGCAGCCCTGAAGTGTCAGCTGAGATTCAATAGACTCTCCCCTGTGAAGGTCTCGTCCACATGACAGCCATCGGCACTGATCCTCAACAAACTCGTCTCCATACCGGCGTGATGATTCTGATCTTAAATCAGATGGAACTGGATAAATATTGCATTATTTTCCTGTTATCAATGTAAAGCTGCTTTGAGACAATCTGTATTGTGAAAAGCACTATATAAATAAAGGTGACTTGACTATATATCATGGGCTATTTGGCATTATTTCACACTCTTTCCAGTACTAGTGTTTTACTTATAAGATGTATGTCTTGTTTTGACTTGTTTTCCCATGGTGCTTTGTGTTACTCTACTCCATGACCTACGTTCCCTGTGTTAATTGATTAGTCATTCTGTTTCACCTGTGTTCTTCAATTATCTCATTAGTTTCCTTAGTTTCATCCATGCTTAAATACCCTGAGTTCTGGCTTAGTCTCTCTCTATCCGTCTTCGTTCAAATATAGCGTGTGTGAAGTGTATTCTGGTATTATCTCCCGAGTTTTGTTATTAAAATTCTGTTTTCTCCTCTACCTCTTCATCGTGTGATTCAATACACAACATATCCTGACATTACTGTGTTTCCCAAGGTTTATTAGAGATAATATATTGATGTTATTGTAATGTTCAGCCTTCTGTTATTCAAGAAGTCACGCATGAACCTTAGTGCTACTAGCTTCTGTGAGCTGCAAGCTAAGTTTATTTCTTAGACATCCACAACATGGTATATCCAACAACATTGTCTACTTCGTCTGTTCACCACATATAATATCACACAGAAGGAAAGGCTGTACTGCCACCTTGTGGTTACTCAATAGAATGCCTATCATTACATCCTATCATTAAATTAGGAGGATCAGGCCCTTCCTATCAGAACATGCTACTCAACTCCTTGTCCAAGCACTTGTTTTATCCAGACTTGACTATTGTAACGCTCTCCTGGCTGGTCTTCCAGCTTGCACAGTAAAACCTCTGCAACTGATCCAGAACGCCGCTGCTAGAGTGGTCTTTAACGAGCCGAAAAGGGCACACGTCACTCCTCTCCTCACAAAATTGGACTGGTTGCCAGTTGCCGCTCGCATCAAATTCAAGTCACTGACATTTGCCTACAGAACAACCACTGGTTCTGCTCCCTTTTACTTTAACTCTTTACTTCAGACTTACGTGCCATCCAGGAACTTGCACTCTGCAAGTGAACGGCGTCTTGTGGTGCCATCTCAAAGAGACACAGAATCTCTCTCTCGGACCTTTACCATGACTGTTCCTGCTGGTGGAATGATCTGCCTAACTCAACCAGAGCTGCTGAGTCCATAGCCACTTTCAAGAAACGGCTGAAGACACTTCTTTTTCGACAGCACTTGATCCAGTAATACTAACACTTTCTCTGTTACTCTATTCTATTCTGTTCTATAAAAAAAAAAAAAAAAAAAAAAACTGCATTAGATTAAACTGAGAAGGGTCATAGCACTTGCATATTGTTGTCCTACTGTTAGTTTAACTGCTTCTATTGTTCTCATTTGTAAGTCGCTTTGGATAAAAGTGTCTGCTAAATTAATAAATGTAAATGTAAATGTACATCCCCTTTCCAAAGTTATAAAACAAAGGTATTAAACAGCTCTTTAAACAGCAAACTTAACTTTTAACTTTTGCTTACAATAAAGCCTTACGAAAATGCAAAAGGTCAACATGTTGCACGATACAAGTACCTCATAAAGAAATGACAATAACAAGGCACTCTACTTTAAACAACAATGTAAAGCATCATACTTTTTCAATAAGACTCTCAGGTGGTTTTCTAGGTCTAGTAGACCTTCTGATTGGTTCAGTCATTTGAGAGGCTGTGGTATGAGGCTCAGCTTGGTGTGCATTTGGTGTATCACTTTGTTTTTCAGATTCAGCTTCACCGTGTTTGTCAGTGTCCTCATGAGTCTTTAACAGACTCCTCCTGTTTCTCCTCACTTTATGTCCATCCTCTGTTTCCACAACGTAAGATCTAGGTCCGACTTCACTGAGCACGGTCGATTTTCTTTCCCAGTGTAAGGGTTCTTACATAAAGTTTTCAGGAGACACGCATGGAGTCAACAAAGTGTACTTTTATTGACTGCAACACTTACTTAACAACACTTTGTGCAGGGACAGAGAGAAAAAAAAAAAAAAAAAAAAAAAGCTGATTCATAAATTGTGCATCAGCACACAACTGAGTTCTGGGTCTCAGATGTTTACTCAGGAATCCCTCACCCGAACTAACTCAGCCACAGAAAATGAAGCCCTTTTAACAAGCTGGACCAAACCATTCTTATGATTACAGGGGTCTCATAAGTTCTCAATTACATCAAACTTAAAAGGGTGAAAGAAAGAAATACTTCTATACAAAAACTCAAATAAACAAAATAAAAATCACATTTATCATAAAGTCATAATGAAAATACACTTAAACATACACACACAAAACATCTTTTAAACATTCAAATTAACACACAACCCCCTAGAACATTATCCCAAAAACTACATTTCCCATAATTCCTAACTGAATATATAAGGGACACCAGGAAAGGCCGCGCCCTTTTAATTCCAAGCCTTTGTTCCATGCTGCAGTCATGGAGCCCGGCGGAACCACGGGTAAGATGTACACATTTAAACAGACTTAAATAAAATGTTAAACCCATAACTTGGTTGTGGTCTCATTTACTCACTAGCGTGCACTCTAGAAATAAATGAGCGAACAGCATACAAGAGGCACGGCAAGAGCGCGCAAGTGTGTTTTTCTAGAATACTCTGTTCTCCTGTTATTTCAGTGCTGCATTTTAGTCAAGATCATTCCGTCAGGACAAGCGAACAGCATACAAGAGGCACGGCAAGAGCGCGCAAGTGTGTTTTTCTAGAATACTCTGTTCTCCTGTTATTTCAGTGCTGCATTTTAGTCAAGATCATTCCGTCAGGACAAGCGAACAGCATACAAGAGGCACGGCAAGAGCGCGCAAGTGTGCTTTTCTAGAATACTCTGTTCTCCTGTTATTTCAGTGCTGCATTTTAGTCAAGGTAAGCCCATCTTCGATTCTCTGCTTATTTTGTATTTTTAACTTCACACAATTCTGTATTTTAGTTAGACACGTTGCCACATTAAACAAACAGCCGCAAGTGAAACTTATTATTGTTGCAGTCTAATTTGCACGTAAGCCTTTGCTCCTAGCACTTTCGATTTGGCACATTTTCACGTCATTCACTTAATTGCCCGACCGAAACAGCTGTACTCACTCAAGCGGTGAAAGCATTATCTGTATATCTGTGTAATTTGCGCGCTGTCGCGGAAGCGTCAGCGGAAGCGTTCAGCTCTCGTGTTCAGCCTCCTCGTGTGAAGACCGACTCGGGTAAAGACCATCGACTCTACCTGCGCGACTCCACCGAGCTAAGACACTAGAAAGGCACTTAAGCATCTCCTTTCCCCTTTTCCTTCCCTCTTTTTATCTTATTGTTCACCTTAATCAACATGTGCTTTCAATACATTCCTGTTATCTCTCGGCAACGCCCTTTCATCACGCGCAAAAGGCAGCGTAATACTGCCAATCTGCGTCCCATTCTCTCATCCTCATACACTCCTCTCTCTCTTTCCGTGGGTCTATGGAATTGTCAGTCAGCAGTCAATAAAGCTGACTTCATTCCAGCCTTTGCATCTCATTCTACTCTCAGTATCTTGGGCTTGACTGAGACCTGTATTCGTCCAGAAGGCTCAGCAACCCCCGCTGCTCTCTCTAGCAATTTCTCCTTCTCCCACTCCCCTCGCCAGTCTGGGAGAGGTGGGGGTACAGGGCTTCTCGTTTCTAACAATTGCAAATACTCCACGCTCTCTTCTCTATGCAACAACAACTCATTTGAATATCATGCTATTACACTTACAACTCCCATTAAGATCCATATTGTAGTCATTTATCGCCCACCAGGTCAGCTGGGTAACTTTGTAGATGAGCTGGATGTGCTGCTGTCCACTTTCCCTGAAGACGGCACCCCACTTCTAGTCTTCGGTGACTTCAACATCCAATCGCGAAAAGCCGCATGCAACAGACTTCATCTCTCTCCTAGCCTCTTTCGATCTCAAACGACTCATCACCTCAGGTACTCACAAATCAGGCAACCAACTGGACCTAGTTTACACACGCAACTGCACCACAGAGAACATTTTGGTGAGACCCCTCCATGTTTCAGATCATTTCCTCATTACTTTCAGTCTACAACTCTCTACCCCTGCACCACCACCCCCACCACCAGTCACTTTCAGACGAAACCTGCGCTCACTTTCTCCCTCCCATCTCTCCTCTGCCGTGTCATCTTCTCTTCCCCCACCCTCACTATTCTCATCTCTGGATGTGAATACCGCAACGGACACCTTATGCTCCACTCTAACCTCTTCTCTAGACATTATCTGCCCTCTCTCCTCCAGGCCAGCACGTGCTACTCCCTCCAACCCCTGGTTGTCTGAGGTTCTTCGTGAACACCGGACCGAACTCAGGGCAGCGGAGAGGAAATGGAACAAATCAAAAGACTCATCTGACCTGAGTATGTATCAATCTCTCCTCTTGTCCTTTTCTGTTGATGTTCATGCTGCAAAATCTTCATACTTCCACAACAAGATCAACAGCTCCTCCAACACACGATTACTCTTCAAGACATTCAACTCCCTCCTCTGTCCACCTCCACCACCACCCGCCTCCTCCTTAACTGCTGACGATTTTGCGAACTTCTTCACCAACAAAACAACAGCTATCAGCAGTCAGTTCTCAGCACCACACACACAGGAACCCAGACCGACCCCTTCCACAGCCAATATCCCTCTGTCCTCCTTTTCTTCGCTAACCGAGGAAGAAGTATCTACACTTCTCCTCTCCAGTCACCCTACCACCTGCCCTCTAGACCCCATCCCCTCACACCTTCTACAAGCCATCTCTCCCACACTTCTACCATCACTCACACACATCATCAACTCATCCCTCCATACTGTCACTTTCCCCACAGCATTCAAGCAGGCGCGGGTTACTCCATTGCTTAAAAAACCAACGCTAAACACATCATTTGTAGAGAATTACAGACCTATCTCTCTCCTACCATTCATTGCGAAGACACTTGAAAGAGCTGTTTTCAACCAAGTAACATCCTTCTTGTCTCTAAACAACCAGCTAGATGTCAACCAATCTGGCTTCAAGAAAGGGCATTCAACTGAGACTGCATTGCTGTCGGTCACAGAAGTCCTGCGGATCGCAAAAGCTGCTTCCAAATCTTCAGTCCTCATTCTCCTGGATCTGTCTGCTGCCTTCGACACCGTGAATCATCAGATCCTTATGTCCAGCCTCTCAGCACTGGGCATCACAGGAACTCCTCTCCACTGGTTTGAGTCCAGCCAATCCGTCACTACAGCATGACTTCACCATCCGGCTAGATTCATCATCAATCACCCCATCAAGGTCGGTCAGAAACCTTGGAGTAACGTTTGATGACCAGCTGACCTTCACAGATCACATTTCAAAGACAGCTCGATCATGCAGGTTTTCACTGCACAACATCAGGAAGATCAGGTCTTTCCTAACTGAGCATGCAACACAACTTCTCGTCCAGGCCCTGGTCATTTCTAGGCTTGACTACTGTAATGCTCTTCTGGCCGGACTTCCAGCATGTGCAACCAAACCCCTACAGATGATCCAGAACGCTGCAGCTCGTCTTGTCTTCAACGAGCCCAAGAGGGCCCACGTCACTCCACTGTTCATCTCTCTGCACTGGCTACCTCTCGCTGCTCGCATCAAGTTCAAGGCATTGACGCTTGCTTACAGATCTGTCACAGGCTCAGCTCCCTCCTACTTTCACTCACTCCTACGAGTCTACATCCCTACCAGACGCCTACGATCGGTCAACGAGCGACGCCTCGTGGTTCCATCACAAAAAGCCACAAAATCACTTTCCAGAACATTCTCATTCACAGTTCCGTGCTGGTGGAACGCACTCCCCACCCTCATCCGGAATGCAGAATCCCTGACAACATTCAAAAGACAGCTGAAAACCAATCTATTCCGTGAGCACTTAACCTCTTAAAAAAAAAAATTTCCTTTCCCTTTGAAACATCACTTATCAGGCTTATGCTACTCTGAATAATGCCTGAACTTCGTATTTTAAGCACTCCTTGCCTTGTTGTTGTTTTTGCCTCTTCATGATGACTCGCTTAATTTAGTCCTAATTTGTAAGTCGTTTTGGATAAAAGCGTCTGCTAAATGACTAAATGTAAATGATTATTGACTTTGTTGCTCATTGGGATTTACAGCACCAAAGAGACATGTGTTTGGGTAAATAACATTTAAAGAAACAAAATAATTAGTAAATAAACAGACAAAAACATTAATCCTCTAAAACAAACAAAATATCACTTCATATTCAAAGTAAACTAAGTGCTCATTCAGTGTGGCCTTAGCCATCACACCCAGCAATTAGGTCCCTCGATTCTCACAGTGTCCTTTTCACAAAGAGGTTCCAGACTTTTTGTAGCTCTGTCATAGGCCATTTTTTGTCTGATTTTGAGTCTCTTTTTGTTGTTAATCCAGTTGTTATTGTCTCGTCCTGGTTGCAATTGCGGTAGTGTGGTGCGGAGCTTGCGACACATGAGTAGCTCAGCAGGGGACGCTCCACACGCCAGAGGTGCAGCTCTGTAGCTTAGTAAAGCAAGGAGAGGATCAGTCTTACCGTCCTTGGCTTTCTTCAGTAGTCTCTTAACAATTTGTACTCCCTTTTCAGCCTGACCATTGGCTTGTGGGTACAATGGGCTTGAGGTAACATGCTTGAATCCGTAGTGCTTCGCAAACTCTTTAAACTCTCCACAGTCATACTGCGGACCGTTGTCACTCACAACACATTGTGGGATTCCCTGTCTGGCAAAGAACCCTTTAATGTGCACTATAACAGACTGTGCGGTGGTGCTGGAGAGTTGCGCAATCTCAGGGTAGTTTGAGTAATAGTCTATAACAAGAAGATAGTCCTTGCCATACAGGTGAAATAAATCTGTGCCCACCTTTTGCCAAGGAGCAGTGGGAAGGTCGGCCACCAGCATTGGCTCCTTGACTTGTTTGTAGTGGTGTCTGAGGCAGGTGTCACATTTCTCAATCATTTCCTCTATGTCTTTGTTGATACCTGGCCAGTAGATGGCTTCACGTGCTCTTCTCTTACATTTTTCCACTCCCAGGTGTCCTTCATGAAGACGCTGAAGAATGTCCTTGCGCATGGTCTGTGGGATAACAATACTGTTCTTTCTCAGCAGTAGTCCTTTTGACATACACAGCTCTGCCCGCACCGGGAAAAACTGTGGGGAAACTCCTTTCGACCAGCCGTTGTTTACACAGTGAGACACTTTGTGTAGCATAGAGTCTTTTGCTGTCTCTTTAACGATCTGCTGCAGCATGGTGTCTGATGCAGGCAATGAGGCAGTGACCATGTTGATGTGTGTTTCAGCATCTTCTGCTGCGGTGATCTCAGCTGTGCCACTGTTGAGTTCTGGTGCTCTAGAAAGTGTGTCAGCAAGCACTATGTATTTACCTGGCGTGTATATTAGGTCAAAGTCATAGCGCTGCAATGTCATCATCATGCGTTGGATTCTGGGCGACATGTCATTGAGATTCTTTTTACGGATTGATATGAGTGGTTTATGATCAGTTTCTGCTGTGAATGTGGGCAGTCCATAAACATACGTGTGAAATTTCCCACACCCAAACACTAGGCCCAGCATCTCCTTCTCAATCTGAGCATAGCGTTTTTCAGTCTCTGTCATTGATCTCGATGCATATGCTACAGGTTGTCATTTTTCTTCATTCATTTGTAGCAATACGGCTCCTAGTCCGTCTTTTGATGCATCAGTGGAGATTTTGGTTGGTTTTGTTGGATCAAAGTAGGTTAAGACTGGTTCAGCAGTCACAGTTCTCTTCAGTTCGTTTGTTGTCCACTCAAACGCAACGTTGTGATGCAGCAGTTCTCTGAGGCATTTAGCTTTTGAGGAGAGGTTGGGAATGAACTTACCCAGAAAGTTAACCATCTCCATTGCTCGCAAAACTCCTTTTTTATCAGTTGGAGCTGGCATATTCAGTATGGCTTGCACTTTTGTTTTGTCTGGGAGCACGCTGTTTGCTGTGAGCTTGTCTCCTAAGAATGTCATTTCTGTCACTCCAACAAGACATTTCTCTCTTTTTAGTTTTAGTCCGTACTTTTTCACTCTCTGTAACAGCTTCTCAAGTCTCTCATCATGTTGTTGTTTTGTTTTTTCCCCAGACAACTATGTCATCAATGTACACTCGTGTTCCTTCCAGACCCTCTATTATTGACTCCATAGCTCTGTGAAAGATCTCTGGCACTGACTTGATGCCAAATGGAAGCCTCAGAAAACAGTAACGCCCAAATGGTGTGTTAAAGGTGGTGTACCTGCTGCTTTCTGGGTCCAGTTTCAGCTGCCAAAATCCATGCGTCTAATTTACTGAAGTACTTTGCACCGGCCATGTCACTCAGGATTTCTTCTCTCTTGGGGATTTGATAATGTTCTCTTTTAATGTTTTCATTCAAATCTTTAGGATCTAGGCAGACACGTAACTCAGGGGAGTTTCTTTTTTTTAACACATGTGATGGAATTGACCCAGTCTGTGGGCTCTTCCACAGGTTTAGCATCTTCCTTGAGCTGTATTTTGTAAGTGTAAGGTAGTGTACCATGTCCTTTAAAGACAGTTGCGTATTTGTTCACAATACTTGTACTACCTTCGCTTTGTGACAGCCTTTTGATTTGATTGTCTATTTTTATGTTGTCACTGTTGATCTGGTAGATCCTCTTTACTAGTCCAAGATCTTCAGATGCTTTGTCTCCAAGGATCGACTCGTGTCCACTTGGCACAATTGTAAACATCAAGTTGTGTTGTCTTCCTTTTGCAGTCACTTTGAGCCTACAACCACCCATCGTTTTTATTGGCTGATTGTTGTATGCTTTTAATGACATTGCCTTGTCTGCAACTCTTTTTGGTTTCTCTGCAAGAGCTTTCAGATCATTTTCATTGATCAAGTTGGCTTTGGCTCCGGTGTCAATTTTGAAGGTTACTAGTGTCCCATTGACTAACAGAGGTGCAGTCCATTTGTCATCTTTTACTGCACGTACAGCATGCTCTGTGTCACTTGCATTTTGGGGCTGCACGTAGTTTTTCTCACACGACACCATTTTGATGAAAAATGTCTCGCTCAAATCATCATTGTCATCTGGGTCTTCCTGCTCTGTGTATATCTTTTTTCTGGTATGACACATTTTCGCATAGTGATTTTGCTTTTTACACTTTGCACATGTTTTCCCAAATGCAGGGCATTGTCTCGGTCTGTGCGTTTCACCACACTTCTTACAGTCAAACTGTGTTTGGTCATCGTCTCTGTTTTTGTCTTTTTGTTTGAACTTGAATCGTGATTTTTCTTTCATAATTATCAAACGACTCACCAGGCTGTTGGAGACGAGAACGAAATACATATCTCTCGTAAGTTTCATTTTTCTTCGAAAGACAGTGTTCATCAAATTTCTTTAGGACCTCGTCAGACTTGTCTTTATCGTCGGGTTCATTATATACAAAGGTGTTGAATACTTCAATAGCCTCCGCTCCGGCAATGGTTAGCAAAAGGGCTATTTTTCTTTCTTCTGCCCGGCGATCAACTCCAACCGCGGCAATGTAGAGCTGAAATTGTTGCTTGAAGGTTCGCCAATTCGCGTCCACATTCCCCGTCATTTTCAGCGGAGTTGGTGGTTTTACCATCAACGTACGTCCATCTTGCATCAGTTATTTTCTTGACCCCTGTCCTGGTACCATGTAATGTTCAGCCTTCTGTTATTCAAGAAGCCACGCATTAACCTTAGTGCTGCTAGCTTCTGTGAGCTGCAAGCTAAGTTTATTTCTTAGACATCCACAACATGGTATATCCAACAACATTGTCTACTTGTTCGTCTGTTCACCACATATAGCATCACACAGAAGGAAAGGCTATACTGCCACTTTGTGGTTACTCAATAGAATGCCTATCATTACAGTCATGACTGTTAGTGTCGTACTGAACACAGTAAATTCGCAGCTGTTTCTGGTCGTGTTTCTTCACTAAAAGCTCTCACACACTGCACACATTTATCATCTACAACCAAATCAATCATACATGCAGCCATTAAATCTTAGCGGGTCACAGTCAACTGCGAATGCAAAAAAATAATAATCTTTAATTCCTTTACAATTTAATAATAATAATAATCGAGAAGGGCAGTAGCTGTAAGATCACATATATAAATCTAGCAGTGGCAGTAATGTGATTCGACTATGCCACCCCAAGGCCTAACCCGGGGAACTGTAAGTGACCATTAAGACTTCTTTCAAATTAGACAATCAGGTTCGAGCACTGAGCGAACAGAGACATGGTTCTGTGCAAAAATACAATTGTATTAGTCAGATTCACAGCAAATTAGTAAACACTCTGAAGCTGACGTCAGCAATTCTTAAAACACTACACACTGGGTAAAAGTCACTATAATGTCAAAAATCACAGCAATCCAGTGGAGATCGAACGGTTCATCATCATCAATGAACCGTTTGAACTGAGGCTTACTGGCAAGTAATGAACTGAGGGTTACTGGCAAGCATCCAGCGACTCGGGTATGAGTATCCAAAGAATCCACCCCAGACACCCGTGCACGGCCACCCAACCATACACCCAGCACGGCAGCGATCACACTGTGAAGATACCCACACTACACACC
This sequence comes from Squalius cephalus, assembly GCF_949319135.1. Taxonomy (NCBI): domain Eukaryota; kingdom Metazoa; phylum Chordata; class Actinopteri; order Cypriniformes; family Leuciscidae; genus Squalius; species Squalius cephalus. The sequence goes on from NC_137137.1 coordinate 35,516,122, forward strand.
AAAGAGGGCCCACCACCTCGAGGACGCCGGCCCCACCGTCAGCACTCAGCTCCTGAACATACAAGGACAGAATACACAAAATTAACTACAAGTCATAATTCCACACCATAGATCAGACTAACAACAAGGAAAACAAAATAACTTTACCAACAATGCGGTACAGATGAATAAAATGAACAACCAAACAACAAAGGAAATGAAATAACGTTGTAAAACAATGCCAGTACTGATGAATGAAATAAACAAACAAGAGTTGTACTGGTAAATTAAATTAACAAACAACAAGACAAATTAAATAACTTTGCAAAACAACGGCAGCAATGGTGCTCTGCGGCGAGAACCACCTCCTCTCGATGATGCAACTCAAATAACAAATGATAACATACACATACAAAAAACACCAAACCAAAATAAATTTACAATTAGGGGACAAGGACGCACAACCCACTCGAACAGTCACAACCGAATCACATAAACACATTTATTCATGGATACACCGGTCTGAGGGCAGGCACACAAGTGGCCTATGATACAGTTTGTTCAGAACGATGAGCTCAGTCCATTAGCTTGGACCCGGCGAATAGCTCAGCAGATAGAGGGGCGTGCGCTAACAGCAGCTGAGCAAAGCAGCAGTTGCTAAGGCAGGCCGCAAACACTTCCTTGCTATGGTAGTTATCCCTGAAACACACAATAATAGTCCCATTAAGCCTCCACCCAAATAAGGACACCACATAGCCTGAATGGAGAAAACCTGAGCAACGGCGCGTTGACACACGAAGCTCGCAGGCAATGCATGGCGTGCAAGGCAACAAGAGTAACAATGCGTTATTTCGTTCAATCTGATGTAAAATGGGGTAGCCGCAACACAGCAAGGAAGTCTATGAAAGATTGGAACCCCACATAAACCACAAGCAAGCTGGGCAACAGTACAACATTTGCGATAGACCTTTACATACCTGCAACACCACCGACAATTGGGTGAACCCAAACAATACGAGCTTCCAGCGTTGCGTGCTGCCCTAGGGGTATGTTCAAGTTATAACCTCTTCCTCCTGACAGAGAGTAGCTCTCTCTTCCAGTTCTTCCAGTTTTTCAGGCCTACACCTCTTACAACACTAACCAGGAAGAGACTTGTTATTTCTCTTTTCTACCATACTGACTTTGTCTCGGCAAAAGCAATAAAGAATCAGCGATCAGTGGCGTACGAATGGGGAAAACTTTACAGAAGAATTTGAGAAGTTTGTTTCTGAACAAGTTTGTTTCTGATCTTTGTGATTCTCATGGTGATTCATTTTTAAAACATTCAGAAAGTGAAAGTAAAGTTTAGATTGCTGGAGCTCAAACAGTGAAAATGGCTTCACTAAATGTCTCTGCAGAAGAACTTTCTTGTCCTGTGTGCTGTGAAATCTACAAGGCTCCTGTTATTTTATCCTGTAGTCACAGTTTCTGTAAAGAGTGTCTTCAACAGTTCTGGAGAACCAAGGAATCTCAGGAGTGTCCTGTCTGCAGGAGAAGATCAAACTATCATCCTCCAGTTAATCTTGTGTTAAAAAACTTGTGTGAGTCGTTCCTGAAGGAGAGAAATGAGAGGCGTTCATCAGGGTCTGAGGAGATCTGCAGTTTACACAGTGAGAAACTCAAACTCTTCTGTCTGGAGGACAAACAGCCTGTGTGTTTAGTGTGCTTTACTTCACAACAACATGACAATCATAAATTCAGACCCATCAGTGAAGTGGTTTCATCATATAAGGTAAGACAAATGTTTCTTGATTCACATGTAAAGAACCATAACGAGTCATAAACACAGATCGTTCCGTTAAATATTTAGTTTCACCCGAAACATTTAGATTCAACATTTATATTTATATTTAACATTTATATTTATATTTAATATTTAGATTTAACATTTATATTTAACATTTAGATTTAACATTTAGATTTAGATTTAGAGATATTTGTAATAGTTAAATCTAAATATTAAATGTTACACCTAAATGTTAAATGTTAAATCTAAATGCTAAATCTAAATGTTAAATCTAAATATTAAATATAAATGTTAAATATAAATGTTAAATATAAATATAAATATAAATCTGTGCCGTTATCATTATAGCTGTGGTGTGAATCTGCTATTCTTTAATATTGAGAACGATTTTTAGAACTTTATCATTATCTTTATAGTTATCGTATAGTTATCGTCCTTGGTGTGAAAGGGCTTTTAGGCACATAGCCTTGTCTTGGTCTAAGGACGACTTTGCTGTCGATTGGTCCAAACTCGAGGCAGAATGCGTCCACTGATAGAGCCTAAAGATCACCCACTCGCTAGACCGATGCCCAACTGAAACAGATGGGCCGATTTCCAGGGGACCAGGGCTTTGATACAGGTGGGACGCGGGCCTTTAACCAGTGTTGTAGTGGCTGTGTATGTAACCGGCCCAAGGGGAATACTGAGGAGGCTGCTGCCATGAGACCCAGTAGCTTCTGGCCGTCCCTGATTCTGAATGACGTCGCTAGCCGCTGAATTTTCAGAGAGTGCTCCGGGTAAATCCAGGCCCGCATTTGGGCCGTGTCGAAGACGACCTCCAGGAACGAGATTCGTTGGGTGGGGGACAGTGAGCTTTTGCTTAGATTGATCCTGAACCCCAGACTTTACAACTGGCTGAGCAGCAAAGATCTGTGTGCGCATAGTTCCTCTTTCGATTGGGCTAAAAGCAGCAAATCATTGAGGTAATTCAGCATGCAAACTCCCATCTGTCTCAGGGGGGAGAGGGTCGCATCCACGACATTTCGTAAAAGTCCACTGCAGAACCGAACAGACCCGATGGAGAGACGGGGAGTCAAGAAGGGCTGTCTTGTCTGTGTCCTTGATCTCAGTCAGTTTCTGGCAAAGGTGGAGCTCGAGTACCACCAAACTGGCCATGGCACGACCAATCGCTTGGGGCGTAGACTTAGTGGCAGGGCGAGGTTGGCGAGGCACAGCTCTTTGAAGGCCGCCGGGTCAAGACCAGTTTTATCCATGGTGCAGAGAAGCTTTGTAGACTTGAACTGCCATTGTGTGAGGGGCAGATCCAGCTTGACCATTCGCCGCATACTCTCTCTGAATTCTCTTTCTAGTTCTGCATGGCTTAGGGCCGTAGGCAGGCAGAGATACGCAGCGATGGTCTCTCCTTTCAGCGCGACTTAAATATGCAGTCGGCCTGTCCGTTTTAGCGGGCTGAAAAGCCATTTGTCTGTACAGGTGCACAGACGTGAACCAATCAGGCTTCAGTATTCAGTGTTGATCTGATTGAACAGGGCTGCAGTGATCAGGACTGGTTGTGTTTAGCCCAGCTGAACTACATTATTAATGCAGTTTTATAGATCTGAGGAATTAGTTACTACGGGGGAAAATACATTTTCACGCCGGCCCAGTTGATATTGGAAAACTTTTTTTGTTTCAATAAATAACACTGTCATTTACAAACTGTACTTTGTATTTACTCAGGTTGCAATTTCTGAATCAATTTAGTATGAGATGTAAACAAAAACAAAAGAAATCAGGATGGGGGCAAATACTTTTAACTGTATTGTCTTCTCTTCACTGTAATCTGGTGTTTTATGTATTTTTGTTCAATTCTAGGAGGAGATCAATACAGCACTGAAGTCCTTACAGGAGAAACTTAAACGCAATGAAAACATGAAAGCAGAGTTTGAGAAAACAGTTCAACACATCAAGGTGAGGAAACAGAAACGAGAGTCATTTTCATTACAGCTGTTGGATCACTATATACAGTTATGATTTGATATAATAGATTCCAGTTTATTATTTCTGTAAATGACTAGCAGCAATCTGCTTCTGGATCCGTTTTATGTCGGGTATCCGAGTTTATCTTGGATATTAATGATGTGTGTCGATTGAGATGATTGAAGTGAATGTGCTGTGATTTCAGTCTCAAGCTGAGCACACAGAGCGTCAGATTAAACAGCAGTTTGAGAAGCTTCATCAGTTTCTCAGAGATGAAGAAGAAGCTACAATCACTGCACTGAGGGAGGAAGAGGAGCAGAAGAAGCAGAGGATGAAGGAGAAGCTGGAGGAGATGAACACACACATCTCAGTTCTTTCACACACAATCAAAGACATGGAGGAGATGATGAAAGCCAATGACGTCTGCTTTCTGAAGGTCTGATTTCAGATCATTGGTTGATTGATTGATTGATGATTGATTGAGTTCTTGATGATAAATGGTGTGTTTGTTCTGCAGGAGTTTCCAGGCTCAATGGAAAGGTGAGTGATCTGCTCCTGTCTCTGGTCTCTCTGGTTCTGATCCAAAGCCACTGCAGTTCTGACTCCTGAATGTTCTTCCAGAGTCCAGAGCTCACAGCCGGATCCACAGATGGCTTCTGGAGCTTTGATTCATGTGCAACGATACTTGGGCAACCTGCCGTTCAGAGTCTGGAAGAAGATGCAGGACATCGTCCAAAACAGTGAGTCTGACAGCAGGAGATCTGAGCTGGACATGATGGATGGGTGGAGAGTTAGAGGCTCTTCATGATAGATAGATAGATAGACAGACAGACAGATAGACAGATAGATAGATAGATAGATGTAACACAATCTACACACATTTTGCTAACATGATTTTAACACATTTATCATGTTGTTAACATAATTAGCATGTTCTTAGCATGATGCTAACATGTTCTTCATTCTGCAAACAACCTTTTAACGAAATGAAAACAAGATTAGCTTGTTGCTAGCATGATGCTAACTCAATCACCATGTTTCTTGCATGTTGTGAACATGGTGCTAACATGATTAGCATACTGCGACTGCGTTTTAGTACACTTAGCTAATCGCTATTAACATGTAGCTATTCTGCTAGCATGTGTAGCATAATGGCAGTCCTGTTTGCTAGCATTAGTTAAAGGAGCCAACCACCATGTCTCTACAATGTTCTGGTGCAGAGATATAGGTCTTGCTGAACAGTTGCTAGGGTGCTCTGTTTAGTTGCTAGGGAGTGGCTTGGCAGCTGCCAATGATGTTACTTCAAAGGCTGCTTGCCAGTATGAATGATATAAACCAACCGCAACTCCTCTATGACATTCAGATTACAAGATATCCCTCTTTGGATTTGGGTTGCTAGGGTGCTCGACAATGGTTGCTAGGGCGTGGCTAGGAAGTGTTGAAGGTGATTCATGATTGTAAGTCAAACCCAACAGACAGTCATAATAAACTAATTTAAATCAAAACACAGACTATAAGAGCCAATAAAATGAAGATGATCAGATGCTGAAGATCAGACACACACTTACAGTTCTTCATCTACAGCATAAATCTCAACAGATCTCATTGAGTTATTGTTATTTAACTTTCCCAAAGTATCAGTTTCTCTTGATGGACACAAATGTCTGAATCTCATATTTAATGTTTGTAGTTGATGCCGTTAAACGCTGATGATAAAAACGAGTGTGAAACTAATAACAGCACTGACAGTGATCAGAGGAAAATGTGTTTGATCAACAGGACGAGTGTCATAATTCATAATCATCTGTGTTGGGTTCACTCTTGATCATTATATGAAGATCAGAATAAAAGCTTCTGTTGATTGTGTCTCATCAGCTCCTGTGATTCTGGATCCAAACACTGTGAGTCCACATCTCGTCGTGTCTGATGATCTGACCAGTGTGAGAGACAGCGAGAACAAACAACGTGTTCCTGATAATCCAGAGAGATTTGACTGTTATCCCTGTGTTCTGGGTTCAGAGGGTTTTAACTCAGGAACACACTGCTGGGATGTGGAGGTTAAAGAGAATGCAGACTGGATTCTTGGAGTAACTACAGCATCAAACCAGAGGAAGGGATGGGATTTCTTCAAAACTGATGTCTGGAGTGTGGAGTATGTTGAGGACGGACTGTCTTTAGGTTCTAGTTTTCGTGTTAAACAGAAGCTTGATCGTGTGAGAGTGAATCTGGACTATGACGGAGGAACGGTGTCGTTCTCTGATCCTGTAACTAACACACATCTACACACATTCACAACCACCTTCACTCACACACTCTTTCCATTCTTCTGTAATTATTGTTCTTCCTCTCTGAGGATCTTACCGGTCAATAGTCAGTAAACGTCACTCCTGTAGATCTGGATCTTCCTGCTTTCATCATGTTTCCAATATTTAATCCATATCACATGAGTAAGAGTGCTGTTGATCTGAATATCAGTACGGTGGCTGTGATTGGGCCGTGATGATCACATGACTGATATCCAGCACTACAGCAACACTCAGATCAATAGACAAGAAGTTTTCATTTATATTCCACTTCACACAATTAGACGATTAGAGACCGTTTCAGCGTTCATGTTTTCAGGATAATTGACATTTACCCGATTATTTCAGTCAATGTGTGTTTATTAATTTCTAAATTTTTTGCATCATAATTATATATGATTATATACCATTATTTTTTCTTGTATTGCATCAAATCACTGAAGCAGTAAATTCTGCACATTCTCAGTGTTTGTTCAACATGAGACTAAATGAATAATTATTTCAGTTATAGAGGAGAAATTATCATTTGTTCATTGGAATAAATGGATGTAAAAGGTTCTTGCTGATAATCTTGTGTTTTAAAGGTCCCGTTATATGCCCCTTTTCACAAGATGTAAAATAAGTCTCTGATGTCCCCAGAGTGTGTATGTGAAGTTTCAGCTCAAAATACCCAACAGATCATTTTTTACAGCATGTTTAAATTGACATTTTTTGGGGCTCAGAAAAACGAGCTGTTCCAGTGTGTGCCCTTTAAATGCAAATGAGCTGCTGCTGGACGACCCAGGGGGCGGAGCTTCATGAGCTCGCGCTCAGTCTGTCAGGAAAAATTCATCTCACGGAATGATGATAATATCAGAAACTCTCAGTAATGGCGTTCATTTCTAGTCGGACAATAATGCCTAGAGAGTCAGAGTGCTGTATAGAGATGAAACGGGTATGGTTTAGTAGTTAAATTACGGTTATTATAACGTATTTGTCATCTGCTTGTAGGCTATGTATCCATTATTTATTAATAGCCTACAAGTCTGCTGTCTGAATGATGATCAAACATATACTGATGAGTTTAATAAAGTTTATTGTACATCACACAAAAGATGAAGCGTCAGTTTTACTTCAGAAAATCACCATAAGAGCTGAGTAAACACAGTAAGTTATAAGAAGTGCGCAAGTAGCCAGTAGAGTTGAGGGAGCATTCCTGTGGGCGGAGCTTAGTCAAGAAACGGTTCTGGTGACATCACTAAAGCAGGATGTAGAGGGATGTAGTCCAATCGAGCCGTTTTTTTTGTAGTCAACTTCTGTTAAATAAAATATCTCGCTTGGCATTGAACTTTGAGCTTTATAATTTTACAGATATTATTTATGCTCTAACAGCAACATTACACACTAACTAAAGTTTGAAACATGGAATCGAATGCAACGGGACCTTTAAATAAATAAATAATATGTGATTATGTGATTTAATGCTCAGAGTGAAAGATTAAATGTTTGGGATGATAATTAGGGTTTAAGTCGTGGAAACAATACTTTACAGACGTAACATGTTTATTTTACCTTTCTTTCTGCCTTTACTGGAAACTCCTTCAGTCTTCCTTCGTTTGACAGACGCACATCTGTAGTTTTGACGAGCGGCAGAGATTTACAAGGTGCTGTTTTCCTCATCCATTTCAAACATGTTATTATATATTATTAAATTGTATACAAACAATTATTTTTATTAACAAGTGTCATGATTTTTTGTACTTCGTTATAAAGACTATTTAGATCAATACTTGATCCAGCAATATTCAGAAACGGGAGCAGCTATTAGGATATTTTTCTGTCTAACAGTTTTTAGATTATAAAAAAACAGACAAAATTACAAAAATAAGGAAGAATGATGTTTGAGAGGTAACATGTATTATTCTTACCAATAGTGATAAAATAATTTAGTATACAATTTAAATATATTATGAACCTTTTTAACGGGATCAAAAAATACAGCTTCTGTCATGTGACTCCATATTTATTTGCTTTAAAACCCTCACTTTGACACTTTAGTTGATTCACCAGATAATAAGCACAAGAATTATTCCATCTATTTTTTTTCATATTGTCTTAAATTAGCTATATGGCAGTTTGTTCTGTGAAGTATTTCTACATTCCTGTATAATTAAAAAAATATATTACATGATTTATTAATTACAGCGTTTACTTGGTCATTCGGTGTTTGACGCTATTAGACATTTCTAGAAGGAAACCTATCAGCAATAAATCTGGAGCCTCATTGAAATCGCCACCAAATAATAAAGGCAGAGGGATATTTAAGTTTTAATTACTTATATAAATGACTTTACTATCTGCTAGAATTTTGTTGTTTGCAGAACTGTTGAACCCATGTTAATCATTATTGAAAAAAATGCTATCCAAGTGAACAACTGAGATAATCCGCCTTCCGATCCCTGAAGAAAGCGTTTCTATAATCTTTCCTTGAAATCCACTAAGTACGGCAGAATTTTTCATCGTTTATAAAATAAATGTCCCTTTTCATAGATTTCCAAAATAAAAATCAACTTTCCACTTGTTTAAGTCATGTAGCCCCCGAACATTCAAAGAGAAACATGAGAGGAAGTTGATATATAAAGAAGGGTGATATGAAATCTCTGTGGTTTCAATGGCCCATGATAGCAAATCTCTGTCAGTGTCTGAACCTGATCGATGCACACAGATATCTAAACCCCATACATACACTTGTACACTTGGTTTAAATCAGATTTTTCTCAACAATCACGTAGGCTATAGACCTGTGGCTGATATTATTCAAAAATTATTATTATCAAAATGAACTGGATTAAGTATTGTATTTCTAATGATGGATTACACTGGTTTTGGAACATAATCTTCAAACATTGTGGTGACCTTCAGTTTTTATTATCTTGTCATTTTAAATGCAGCAAATTACCTATTAAACTCTCAGAGTTTTACAAACAAGCTCTAGAATCCTGGAAGATTGCTTTCAGACATCATTTCTCCCCACACACGTGTCTTATGTGGAATAATGAAAATGTATTGTGTGGAAACAATTCACTTTTTGTCAAGGAATGCGTGGATCAAAATATTATTTTTGTTTCTGATTTATTCAGTGCTCAAGCAGACCTTCTTTCTTTTTCTGAGTTTATGTCTCTGAAAGATGCTGTAATTTCAGTAAGAGATTTTAATAAGGTGACTAAAAGTATTCCTGTCAGTTTAAGATCCTTGATTAAAGCACATTTAAATACCTGCAGTAAGAAGGGCGCCATCTGCTGGAAAACAATTTATAAACTTCAGACGATAGACCATCTGTCCCAGGTGACTTGTTGTCTTTTATCAGTTCTAAACACTGACTGACTTCTGCCAGGGATAAGGGGAGGTCACAAAAATCCCTTTCTGAGTTGTCGAGCTTAGGGGTATTATGTAGAGAATTAAGGAATATCGAAGAATCATTGTCTGCATATTCTGATGTTTAAAGCTTTTTATAAAATGAAGAAATCAGATATTAAATGTTGATCATCACTTATAGAGTTGCCAATTTTTAATTCATTAATAGTATTCATCTTTACGTGATACTTTTCCAGTTTGAAGAAGTATGAGGAATTTTGTTCCCCTTCTAACCACTGTTTCCGTGACCTTATAAAAGCTCCTTCTGCCTTCCTTTTATATATTTTATCCAGGCTCTCTTGTAAGTTAAGCATTTCTATTTTTTCCTCCTCTGTTAAGATGTCTGGCGAAATTAGAGACATTACCGAAATGCCTGTGATAACTCTCTGTTCCTCCAATTTTCAAATTTTTGCAAGTTTACTACTAAAATAATTTTCCACCACAGCTTTGTTAAAAAAATGTTTAATCAACTGTGGGATTTTCTGTTTAACCTCCTCCACTTTAAGAAGAGAATTATTAAGTTTCCAGTAATTGGCTTTATAATAATTATCTGAAAATAATTTAATAGAAATGAATACTGCTTTATGATCGCTTAAAGGACAGGGAAGAATGTTAACTGAGATATCCTGCTCTTTAATACTTTTTGAAACTGACCAGAAGTCTATGTGAGAATGTCTAGTGTTGTCTTTATTACTCCAGGTGAATGAAACTACATCTGGGAATTTAACTCGCCATATGTCACTTGAATCATACCTGTCCATGAAAAGCTTAAAATATGCATTTCTATTATTATCAGATGTCAATCTCAGAATTTAGAGTAATATTAAAGTCTCCTCCAAGTAAAATGTGAGAGTTTGGACATTTTGTTATCCAATACTTGAGTCTATTTTCTATATTAGCAAATAACTGGATGTTTTCTAACTTAGAATTGTACCCGTAAATGTTGAATATGATTAAAACAATCTTGTTGTAACCAACCACTTGGCAGATAAAATGCCCTTTTGGATCTGTATCTGTGTGCAAAATGTCACCATTATATTTGTGCTTCAACGTTAAGACTCCAGCTGATCTTTCTGAACAGTGAGAAAACCATAAATCGTTCCCCCACTGAGATCTCATTTGAGTTTGAGTGAGATTCCTGACAAAACTAGAAATCTGTGTTCAGCTGTTTAACAAATACAAATAAAGCTTTACGTTTAGTTATATCTCTTAACCCCCTAGCGTTTAAATAAGCTGTAGACAAAGACATTTTCAAGAATAGAAAACGCTTATGTTACTATGGCTTAAGAACTACGGAACAATCAACAAACAATGTTATACTGAGCACCAATTGCACCTTAAAATAAAAAAAGTGTTATATGGTGGAAACTTAAGACCATATTTATTGTGTCCCAGATAAAAGTCTTTTAAATTGCTGGTCAGTAAATATGATCTTTCAGGGAATATATTAAGCTACATCCCACATAAACGATCTTCAATAAACAAAACTAAGGATCAGGCTTCAGAACAAGGTAGTAAAAAGAGCCAAGAGCCTGGAAAAACACTCGGGTTATGTGTCAAAAAATAAAAGAACATTTTACCCAAAAATATGGGAATCTAGAAGGTCGTCTCATGTACATTATTCCGGAGATTTCGGACCATTGTCAGTTCAGTTCTTCAAGTGATTTCCTTTCCATCGGCAAAAGCCCGTGCTCCAACAAAGTAAGCAGATTTACCTTCACTACGTGCCTTACTCACCAAAGGCCACATCTTCAGCCTGGCCTCCTTGACAGGTTGAGGGAGGTCTTCAACGAAGCGGAGCTTGTTATCACGCATGACGGGGTGATTTTTTGCCGCTGTCCATAGAGCATCTCTGTAGGATCTCTGGGAGAATCTGATGATGATGGCTCTCGGCCGAGATCTGGCTGGTGTTAGTTTCCCAATGCGATGGGCGACGTCGATCGCTGGTGTCAAATTTGTCATCTGGCAGAATACTCCGGCAAAGCTCTGTAACCTTTTCCTTCACATTTTCTGCCGTGTTTTCGGCTACTCCATAGACCTTCAAGTTCCACCTTCTTGAGTAAGTCTCCAGTTCACACACGCGAGTTAGGAGCGCTGCCACTTTTTTTTCTTCCTCTTTAAGGCGGCTGTCACAGGTCGGGGCGGGCCAATTGGACTGCACCCACCCCTCGAGACCCGTTACCACCCTTGGGGAGTCGGACAGAGGACAGGCAAGGATGACAGACAAACAGGACTTCAAAGAATCAGTATTTTATTAAGTATAAAAGTGGATAAAGTTCAAATAGGTGAGTTTTTCTGGGCAGGGTCGTTCCGTCCTGCGGACCGCCGAGGGACCCACAGTCGACAGACAGAGAACTTCCAGCTGGAGGAACTTCAGGCTGGAGGAACTTCAGGCTGGAGGAACTTCACTGCAAAGCAGTCAGATGAGTATTCAGGTATGCACTCCTCTTGAAGGGCTGACAGACACAGAACTTGACGACAGAGATACGTTACTGCAAAGCAGACAGGTGAGTATACAGACACGTAATCCTCTTCTTCAGTAATGACAGACAGAGGACTTACAGCTGGGGGAACTTCACTGCAAAGCAGACTGGTGAGTATACAGATACGTAATCCTCTTCTTCAGTAATGACAGACAGAGAACTTATGGCTGGGGGAACTTCACTGCAAAGCAGACTGGTGAATATACAGATACGTAATCCTCTTCTTCAGTAATGACAGACAGAGGACTTACAGCTGGGGGAACTTCACTGCAAAGCAGACTGGTGAGTATACAGATACGTAATCCTCTTCTTCAGTAATGACAGACAGAGGACTTACGGCTGGGGGAACTTCACTGCAAAGCAGACTGGTGAGTATACAGATAAGTAATCCTCTTCTTCAGTAATGACAGACAGAGAACTTATGGCTGGGGGAACTTCACTGCAAAGCAGACTGGTGAATATACAGATAAGTAATCCTCTTCTTCAGTAATGACAGACAGAGAACTTACGGCTGGGGGAACTTCACTGCAAAGCAGACTGGTGAGTATACAGATACGTAATCCTCTTCTTCAGTAATGACAGACAGAGAACTTACGGCTGGGGGAACTTCACTGCAAAGCAGACTGGTGAGTATACAGATACGTAATCCTCTTCTTCAGTAATGACAGACAGAGAACTTACGGCTGGGGGAACTTCACTGCAAAGCAGACTGGTGAATATACAGATACGTAATCCTCTTCTTCAGTAATGACAGACAGAGAACTTACGGCTGGAGGAACTTCACTGCAAAGCAGACTGGTGAATATACAGATACGTAATCCTCTTCTTCAGTAATGACAGACAGAGAACTTACGGCTGGGGGAACTTCACTGCAAAGCAGACTGGTGAGTATACAGATACGTAATCCTCTTCTTCAGTAATGACAGACAGAGAACTTACGGCTGGAGGAACTTCACTGCAAAGCAGACTGGTGAGTATACAGATACGTAATCCTTTTCTTCAGTAATGACAGACAGAGAACTTACGGCTGGAGGAACTTCACTGCAAAGCAGACTGGTGAATATACAGATACGTAATCCTCTTCTTCAGTAATGACAGACAGAGGACTTACGGCTGGGGGAACTTCACTGCAAAGCAGACTGGTGAGTATACAGATACGTAATCCTCTTCTTCAGTAATGACAGACAGAGAACTTACGGCTGGAGGAACTTCACTGCAAAGCAGACTGGTGAGTATACAGATACGTAATCCTCTTCTTCAGTAATGACAGACAGAGAACTTACGGCTGGAGGAACTTCACTGCAAAGCAGACTGGTGAGTATACAGATACGTAATCCTCTTCTTCAGTAATGACAGACAGAGAACTTACGGCTGGGGGAACTTCACTGCAAAGCAGACTGGTGAGTATACAGATACGTAATCCTTTTCTTCAGTAATGACAGACAGAGAACTTACGGCTGGGGGAACTTCACTGCAAAGCAGACTGGTGAGTATACAGATACGTAATCCTTTTCTTCAGTAATGACAGACAGAGAACTTACGGCTGGAGGAACTTCACTGCAAAGCAGTCAGGTGAGTATTCAGGTATGCACTCCTCTTAAAGGGCTGGCAGACACAGAGCTTGTGACAAACGTTACTGCAACAGGTGAATATACAGACACGTAATCCTCTTCTTCAGTAATGACAGACAGAGAACTTACGGCTGGAGGATTTTACTGCAAAGCAGTCAGTTAAGCATTCATTTACGTGTCTTCTCTTCACAATGTGCTGACAGATAATACACTCAAATCTCTGTGGAGTACAACAGTATCAGCCTCTTCTCACGTCTTAGAGCATGATAGAACACACAGGCGGGTGATGGACATCCAGCGGGGTTAAGTTCACACTTCACACATCAAAACAGTGCATTATAATACTTCATCACTGCAATTCAACACTCCGTGGGAAATACATATGGCTGTCACCCATTTCCTGACCTGGCATTCTCATCAAGAAGTCCCATAAACAAGAGAGAGCAGATGGAGATCGATTGGACTACTCACAGTCTCTCACCAGCGATCTTGCTGTACAACAATTTCCTTCCTCCAGTTAAATCAGCGTGCTCATCCTCCCACACTCACAGTCTCACGTCCATTGCCAGCCCCACTTCCTCTTCTCCACCGCTCGCGCTTCCTCTGAGATACTCAGTCCCAAAAACAACTCCTGTCCCCAAACACGTCCCTCTCCAGACGCCTCCCGTCCCAGCCTTCACATCGTCCCAGCCTTCACATCGTCCCAGACCTCTCGTCCTCCAACTTCACCCCTGTCTGATCTCCACTCTCTCCTTTTATCCTCCTCTAAATGGCAACGTGTCTCATCGTGCACGGCTGGCGGTGATTTTGTCTGATTACCCCGTTCACGGGGATTTTGCGCTTGCCCGGAACTAAGCCGGTGTTCTGTTGTTTTGGGTCCGGCTGGAGGCAAATCTCGGCGAACATTAGTTCCGCCTTGCAAGGGAAAAATTAAAGTTTTCGTCACCCCGTGACACGGCCATCAACATTCTTGACTCTCAGTTGTGCTTCTTTTACTTCAATGCATACACAGTCCACAGTTTTCTTTAGCCCTTCAATTTTCAACGCGTTTCCATCAATTTTCTTGGAGTTTTCACTCACCAGAAATTGTATGGAGTCAGCCTGCTCCTTAATAAGCTGGGAAAGGGTAGTAATGACGATGTTGTCTTGGGATGTGGGCTCGTGTTTTGCATTATAGACCCTTTTACTGTTTGTACACAATGATGACGTAGCAACGTATGCGCGCGCATATTGGCGACGGAAGTATGGCGAGAATCAGCAGCGTGTCAAGCTACGCAAGCGGATTAAGCAACACAGACAGAGAAAGTTATTTCAAAAAGTTGACTTTATCAAATGGTATCCGGCTACCAGATCCGTGTACTATAGTGGAGTGGATAGAAGACGTTAGCAGATGGCCAAATATACAGTGGCCAGATATATATACGTATTTAGTTGAGAAACCGAGCGTGTACACCCGAGAGAAATTACGAGCATATAAATCACTGGATGCTTATGAATACGTTGTCTGTAAGTCATGTACAGAACGTCAAATACCATGACATAGACTCAGAGTTTTGTGTGTTGAAATCAGAAATTCTTCCTAGTCAAAGACAAGGACACAAGACAACGATGTATGAGGCTTGGGTTATAATCAACCAACGAGAGAACTACGTCCTCACGGCGAACTGCACCTGTATGGTGGGGTAAGTAGGCTATTATTTGGTGCTGTGGGCTTGTAGTTGACATACAAAGATGAATTATGCTTCAGTGTTACTGTCCTTTCAGGTTTAACTTAGGCTTAACCTACTCTCCTTTACATATTCTCATATGTTCTCATAACCAGGGTTTGAAACTTTCAATTTTCACGAAATACACAGTGCCAACAGTGTTCAAAATGTCAGCAGTCAGCCAATATCATTCACTTACATTCAAAACCTGTTTAGGCTTAGGTCGTATACACGCGTAGTGAGTCAGATGTTTACTTACTTCATAGTCCGAGACGAAATTTGGCTGAAAGCAAATGTTACTTTCAAGCCCTGGTCATAACATTATTGATCAGCCAGTAAGTTTATTATGTTTTTGTGAAATTTCAGGCTTGGGTCATGCTGCAGTCATGCAGCTGCAATATTATTCAAAGTTGAGCTCTATGTTAGGATGGGAAGGACTGAGAAAGCAGCAGTTACATCTGGAGTGTGCATGTGGAAAGACATCTGCAGGAAAGAAGTCAGACCAGCTCCATTGAGGGAAATCAGCTTCCACAAACCAAAGAGGCTAGACAGGCAGCTTCAAGCACATTTAAAGGGTAACTAAACCCCTGGTCAGAGCCTGACTCCACCCACTGGCAATATTTGAAAAATGCTAGAAAAGTGGGCAGACCCCAGCGGAGATAGAGGGGACGAACCGTGAGCGGGGGGGCGTGCACCTGAGACCTGCTGTCAGACTCTCTAAAATGGAGAGTTTGCTCACAGGGTCGCAAGACGACGTAAAGTACATGCATCTGATGAGTTTTATCGAGTTGATGTCAATAGCGCGCACACTCTGTAGGCATTTTCATATTTTGCCGCTATGTGAAAAAATCCAGAAAAATGCGCCGACGCGTTTGTCGACCCCAGAGGATTAACTTTAGCCTAACCATAAATTGTGATTATATATATGCTCACTCACATCAAGACGCTGCAGCGGTGGTGGAGTCCATGCAGGAGGAGCAGCGTTTGGCACTGCGTCGCTGTTCAGCGTGAGCTGTGTGGAGAAGCCCATTCCCACCTCTATTGCGTTGGAGAAGCAATCCCGCGTAAAATGCAGGTTTCACACTCACAGTCTTCCAGGCCAAGTACATGCAAACACTGGCGCCTAATTTCCAAGTCTGCTGGAAAGCTATGCAGTCCAGCAGTGCTGTTGCAACCAGCAACACTACACCTAAGTACCCTCCTGCCCACTGTACAATACAGATAAATCTACACTAGCTCATACCAAGGGCGTGGTGACCTCGTACCAGGGGCGTGGTGAGCTGGAACCTGCTTACGTCACGTAGTACCGCAAACATCCAATAGGAAAATTCAACTGCAGTAGCCACCGTTCAACCTGAAGAGGGCAGCACTCAGACGTTTTTACACCATATATTGTAAAATTAAAACACTTTATACCCAAATGTCAAAAAAGTTACTCGAATCAATGAACAGCACTAATAAAGCCCCATTCTTACAGATCATTAACTAAAAAAAGTTGGTTTAGGGTTTAGTTACCCTTTAACATCTGCTAGGAAATATAGTATCACACCCAGAGGCATGTAATAGTTGACAGCCTAGATAAGCTTCCTATTGCCATAGTGTTTTGACACCATAATGTAGCATGAGAAAGGTGTAACTTGGTGATGCAGAGATGAAAATGCCTACAGACAGTTTAATTTTTATCAGTATAATTTATGTTAGTTTGAATAGGTCTGCGTTTGTCTTCAGGTTATTTTTTTTTTAGAAATTACATTTGCTTAAAATGTTATCTGATCTAATAAAAAAAAAAAATACAAAACAAACTAAAATATTTTCTAAATTTAATACAATTAAAAAACTTTTTCATATGTGTAACCGGGGCAGGAATAGCCTGATATTTGATTAATTCCCCTGGTGATTTGCCCTTATGTTTGCTTTGACTCAGCCGCGCGCTGTCCCCTTTAAGAGTTTGTGCACGTGAGAGGGAAGTGCACGTCAGACTGGAAGAGAGAAAACTTAGAAACGAGAGTTCCACAGCGAAATAAATAGTTGATAAAACTGTTAAAGAGAGGACATTTCCAGCTTTATATCAACTTTTGAGTTGTGTGATTTTATCGAGTGGATGGGTTAATTTGCCGATCATACAGGCATTGTGTTCCTGCACGTGAGAGATTGTCCGTGGGGAAGGGGAATTCAGATCACGTTGACGGAGATTGAGCGTGAGTTAACCTGAAATATGTTGTAAAAGTTGTTAAAATGTTAAATAACTGTTTATTTCATATAATAACTGAACATGCAGTAACTCCTGTCCTTTATACTGTGTTAGAGGGGAGAGAAATGATACGTGAGATCACACAAGTGCCAATTACCACGTGAGCTTTTTCTGTGTGCTTCAGAGGCTTAATAAGAGTAAGTTTTGTTCATTTTATTCTCCCAAAGTGTTTCCATATATTGCATGAAAGGGATTGTACTATGTGTAAAGTGTGTACCGTTATCGTTAGTCTATTTACCGATTAATATGCTCAAAAGAAGATAAACATGTGAACTGTGTATAAAATGGGTGATGCATTCATCTGGTGAAATGTGCTGATTGCTCATATTCTGTTCTATTTGTTCTATTAGGCACAAACAGGCCACTGCCGTTGTTTTGTACACCCTTTATACGTTTTGTAACCTGGTTTGCACTGGTTTAAGTTGAATGGGGCATGTGATTTGGAGTTTTATTTGAGATTGTGTGAAGAATCCCTTTTCACATTATTGCTTACTATTTTATTTCCTGTACCCATTGAAGAAAAGTGGGTGTTTGTCTTTGTTTTCATTACTTTGTTTTGTACAATTTTTCTCATCTAATTGGATTAGAATCCCAAATCTTTTCCCCCAACAAAACATTAATGCTAAGTCCCTTTGTTAGGCTCAGTCAAGAATAAAAGAATCCTTTTGCTAGATGTCTTGGCTTTGTCTTTTCCCTTAACATGTAATAAGGACGTCAAGCCGGCCACATCTAATTTTGGTACCAGGAGTGGGGTTCTGTTTTTGTTTGGGGCTGATTTCTTTTTGTTACAATAGTGCAAAAGTAGAAGGGTGCAAACAACGGTAGTGGTTAGGAGCGGCTGAGTGCTATAAGGACCTGCAGAATATTGTGTGCCATCCTGAAAGGAGCTGCAGGAGGACCAAGGGCCAGCAAACCAGGACTGCTGCGTCGGAGGAGATTGTGAAGGACGGTGCTTATTGAACTGACTGTTTGAGAACTTAGACTTTCTGCAACTGTGAGTCATGGACGCTGAGGGCATGGACGATGCAGCCTCCCAGGGTGAGGACATTCAGGGTGCAGGTGCTGCAGCTCCGGAAATGGACATTGAGGGAGGTAACCCCATCTCGCAGCTACAGTCACAGATCCTGGAGTTGGGACGTAGACATGATCAAGTAATGTCGATGCTTTCTAACATGACTAATGTACCTACTAGATCTTATGTGTATATCCCAAGAGAAAGACAAATTGTACCTTTCAGTGGGGATCCGGGTAAAGATTGCCAAAATGTGGATGAGTTCATTGAGGAACTTGAGAGAGTAATCAGAGTGAGGGGTTTAAATACAGAGGATCAGGTGGATTTTATCCTCTCCCACTTAAGGGGTTCCGCTCTAGATGAAGTCAGGTTGTGTATGGGAGGGGAGGATAAGTTACCTCAAGACATGTTCTCCTACTTGAGGGCAGCCTTCAGGGAAAAGCGAAGCACCCCCCAGTTGTTACATGCATTTTATGCACGGAAACAATTGGATGGTGAAGATTTCCGTGATTATTCACACGCCCTGTCCTTGCTGCTCAATGCTGCACTCCAGCAGTCACCCCATATTGTTCCGAACATGCAGCTGGCATTGCGAGATCAGTTTATTGAGGGGGTGAGGGATTAAATTCTCCGTAGGGAACTGCGTAAGGTGGTTAGAGAGCGGCCTCACGCTACATTATTTGAAGTCCGTGAGGAGGCCCTTATGTGGTGTTTGGAAGAGAGACCCCGTGCAGCTAATCTTGCTAGAAACCGAAATCTAGTGGGTGTGGGGGAAAATGTAGAGCATGCGAGAATGTCTGCGACCGTACCAAGTGACTTGAGTGTAGCCCTGCAGGAAGTAATTAAGGTAATTACACAACAAGGGAAAGCAATCGGGGAACTTACCAATGCTGTCCGTGACCTCACGATCCAGAGGTCTGACCCAAGTGGGGAGAAACCTAGTAAGGCCAGGTTTAAGCCAAAATATACCCGTGATGGCCAACCCATTTGTTTGAGATGCGAGGGTGTTGGACACATAGCCTGGCAATGCACTGTGCCACGCTTCCGTGAAAACCCTGTGCCAGCTACGCCAGAGTCTCAGAGTCTTCAGGGAAACTGTGCGCCTCCATTGCGAAGAGCCGAGTAATGAGAGGTGGCACTGATGGCTCAAACAGTGGCACCCTTACCAAAGAGCGATTCCTGGAGCGTGCAGTGGGCAAGTGCCCAGAAGTCGAAATTTACATTGGGGGGGTAGCTGTCAGGTGCCTATTGGACACTGGCAGCAATGTGAGTACTTTGACAGAGAGCTTCTTCAAAGAGCATCTTCATGGAGAAGATAAAGACATGCATTGTACGACCAAGTGGTTGAAGATCACCGCTGCCAATAGGTTGCCGCTTCCCTACCTTGGGTATATCGAACTTGATATCCAGGTAATGGGTTTGACTATACCTGGGTGTGGGTTCCTGGTGATTCGTGACCAAGAGGAAGGGGCAACCGACTCAGCGCCCCCAGGCATACTTGGCATGAACATAGCGCAGCGCTGTAAACAGTTGATTCTGGCCGAGTTTGACAATGCTTTGGAAGGGACGTTGGATGCTGACTGGAGAGCCGCCTTTAACAAGGTGCAAGAGGCTATCCCAGTGGAGGCGACCTCTATGGTTCGGACAATAGGCACACATAAGCTGTATGTACCTGCAGGCTCAGTTGCTACAATTCAGGCTAAAACACACAAGGAACTGATTGGAAAAAGGGGCTTAGGATTGTTTGAACCAGGTAATACATCATTGCCAGGTGGCCTGGTCCTGGTTCCTACCTTGGTGTCACCTGGTAGTCGAGTGTTCCCAGTGCAGGTAGTAAACTTGTCACCAGAGGATGTGTGGTTGCCGCCTAAGTTGAAACTCGGGATACTTACCCAGGGTCGTCGCTTTGAGGGTAGCTCCTGCGAGGTTACATTCCATCGTATCTCCGCAGATCATGAAGAAGTTACTGTCCACCAGAGATCAATGACAGGGGTTGGGAGTGACCTGCAGTGTCCATTGGAGAAGGTGCGGATAGGTGGTACCCCTACACAGCAGGCAGAGCTGAAGGCACTCCTGATGAAGTACTTGGATGTGTTCGCCACCTGTGACGAAGACCTTGGTTATGCTGACCTGGTAAAACATGAGATTCCCCTGAAAGATGACCTCCCTGTCTCACAGCCATACCGACGAATACCCCCGAACCAATTTGAGGAGGTAAAGGACCATATCTCCGGATTACTCAAGAAGGGTGTCATCCGAGAAAGCTCCAGTTCGTACGCTTCTCCGGTGGTGTTAGTTCGTAAGTCTGATGGGAGTCTCCGACTATGCGTGGATTACAGGAAGCTGAACTCTAAAACTAGACGTGACGCATTCCCATTGCCACGAATTGACGAGAGTCTGGATGCTTTGAGTAAGGCCAAGGTGTTCTCATCTATTGATCTTGCGAGTGGCTATCATCAGGTGGCAGTTCATGAGAAAGACCAGAACAAAACAGCCTTCATTACACCATTTGGGCTGTATGAGTACCAGCGGATGCCGTTTGGACTCTGTAATGCGCCTGCGACATTCCAGCGCCTCATGCAAAGCATAATGAGTGATCTGGTCTTTCAAATGGTACTTGTATACTTGGATGATTTGCTCATCTATTCAAGTACATTTGAGGGACACTTAGTGAGGCTCGAGACTGTGCTAAAAAGGTTGAGGGAGGCTGGTCTAAAGGTAAAGGTGGAAAAGTGCCATTTTCTGCAGTCCGAGGTAAAGTTCCTGGGGCATGTTGTATCAGCGCAGGGGGTGTCTACAGACCCAGACAAAGTGAGTGCAGTGAAGCAGTGGCCTGTCCCTAACACTCTAAAGGAGCTGCGATCCTTTTTAGGGTTCTGCAGTTACTATCGAAGATTCATTGAGGGTTTCTCTAGAGTGGCGGGTCCGCTTCATGATGTGGTTAACACTTGTGTTCGCCAGGGGAGTGTGGTTCAGGCCAATAAGTTGTTCAAGGGCTCCTGGACAACAGAATGCCAACAGGCCTTTGAGCACCTCAAGGAGAAGCTTACCTGTGCGCCAACGCTGGGCTATGCGGACTTCACCCTACCGTTTGTGCTGGAGACTGACGCCAGTAACCTGGGATTAGGCGCTGTGCTATACCAGCAGCAAGGGGGAAGGAAAACCGTGATAGCGTATGCAAGTCGGAGATTGAGGGGTGCAGAGCAAAATGACAGGAACTACAGCAGTATGAAGCTGGAGCTCCTGGCACTCAAGTGGGCAGTGGGGGAGAAGTTCAGGAGTTACCTGCTGGGATCGAAGTTTACTGTCTTAACAGATAACAACCCTCTGTGCCATCTCAACACGGCCAAGCTGGGTGCAATTGAACAGAGGTGGGTTGCACAGCTTGCAGTCTTCGATTTTGACGTGCAGTACCGTCCTGGTCGGTGTAACACTGCAGCCGATGCTCTCTCTAGAAGACCAGGGCTAGAGGGAATGGAGGTGGTAACTGAAGATTCATAATACGACGGCTGTGTGGCTATTTGCAGCGGGCTCCGCACCGGGACGGCAGTGGAGGCTGATCTGTCAGGGCTAATGGAAGGGCCTAGAAATGGAGGGACAATACAGCTACAATCAGCCATGGTTGATCAAGGGAATGAAGAGGGACAACTCCTGGAGAATACCCCAACGCTACCTGGATACACGAAAGATGAGCTCCGTCAGTTCCAGGAGGAAGATCCGACCATCAGCACGCTTAAGTGTTTCTGGGATAGGAAGAGGAAACCCACAAATCATGAGAGAAAAGGCTTGTCTCGATCTGTGCTCTTGTTGCTTAAGCAGTGGGATAGAATCCAAGAGAGAGAGGGGCTGTTGTTTAGAGTCATTGACGATGTGTTCAATGGGGAATGCAGACAGTTGCTGCTCCCTGCATGTCTGGTCAAGCTGGTGTTGCAAAGTGTCCATGACCAGATGGGGCATCAGGGCATTGAGAGGACGCTGGGCCTGCTCAAGCAGCGTTGTTATTGGGTTGGGATGAGTGATGCTGTGGATAAGTGGGTGAAGGAGTGCCAGCGATGCGTGTTAGCCAAAATGCCGTAGCCGAAGATACAAGCACCTTGGGCCCCGTTCTTGGCGTCACATCCATTAGAGGTGGTTGCGATGGATTTCACCACACTAGAGCCTGCATCGGATGGGCGGGAGAATGTCTTAGTTGTAACCGATGTATTTACTAAGTTCAGCCAGGCGTTCCCCACCCGCAATCAGAAGGCAGACACTACAGCTAAGGTCCTTCTGAAGGAATGGTTCCTTAAGTATGGTGTGCCACAGCGTCTTCACTCAGACCAGGGGAGGAACTTTGAGAGTGCCATTATTGCAGAACTCTGTAAGCTGTACGGGGTAAGGAAATCCCGCACTACGCCACATCACCCCCAGGGAAATGCGCAGTATGAGAGATTTAACCGCACTCTGCACGATCTCTTGCGTTCATTACCACCTGAGAAGAAACGGAGATGGCCAGAGTACTTACCTGAGCTGGTGTACGCCTACAATGTGACTCCCCATTCTTCCACCGGTTACTCTCCATACTACATGCTGTTTGGAATGCAGCCACACTTACCAGTAGATGCCTTGCTGGGTCAGGAGACAGGAGGGGAGATAGAGCCTACCTGGTTGTCTGTCCATAAGGAACGGCTTCAGGATGCACACTCCAGAGCACGAGAGTATGCTGAAAGAAAGGCAGCGGACCGTGTTGCCAAGCGTGAGAATGTGGTGTATTGTCCAGAGGTAGCAGTGGGTCAGCAGGTGTATTTACAATATCGTCCTCCAGGAAGGAACAAGATCCAGGATGCCTGGGCTCCCACGGTGTATACGGTAGTTGAGGTGCATGGAACAACCTACACCGTGGAACCGGTGGGAGGTGGCCCTGCAAAAAGAGTGCATAGGTCAGACATCAGGCCCTGTCCAAGACCAGTCCCAGTGCCGATGCCTAGGAAAAGAGTGACACCTGTAAAAGTTCCTACCTCGGAGTTGGTAGAAGGGATGCCTACACTGGATGCAGAATGTGTGCTGGTGGAGGAAACCAGATGGACTAAGGAGGATCCAGTGGACAAAGTGCTTGGGAGGTTGCAGCAGCCAGAGGATGATGCTGAAATAAGAGAATTGGAGGGCAATGATGGAGTGCAAGTAGATGATGAGGCGAGTATAGTAAGACAGCTCCCTCAGCCCAAAACAGAAAGAAAGGATTCAGCATTGGATGTGGTGGTGACTAGGCCAGTTCCTGTTCCCCGAAAGCCCAGGGCAGAGAGTGCCCAGGTGGATGTACCCTGTCCTTCACCACGCAGGACCCAACGGTCTACTGCTGGGGTTCATAGCAATCCAAACAGGCTGCCTAAATCGGCTTGCAATTCTGTGTCTTTCAGTCCCGATGTTCTTTCCCAAGTGTTAGCTGGAATAGTTTTGTATACATCTGGAAAACTACAAGGAGTAGTGGATGATTAAAGCATGTTTGTAGTCATCGAGGACGGTGACTGTAGGCAGGGGAGAGTGTAACCGGGGCAGGAATAGCCTGATATTTGATTAATTCCCCTGGTGATTTGCCCTTATGTTTGCTTTGACTCAGCCGCGCGCTGTCCCCTTTAAGAGTTTGTGCACGTGAGAGGGAAGTGCACGTCAGACTGGAAGAGAGAAAAGTTAGAAACAAGAGTTCCACAGCGAAATAAATAGTTGATAAAACTGTTAAAGAGAGGACATTTCCAGCTTTATATCAACTTGTAAGTAGTAAGAAATTTACTTTTGCTATGGTTTAATAAATGTCTATGGATATCTTCAAAAAAAATAATAATTTTGGCGGATTTTTTTTATATATATATAGTGTTGATATGGCAACTAGTAAGTACACAAAGTTTCGTCATCCAAGCATGTGCGG
The DNA here is from genome assembly GCF_949319135.1 of Squalius cephalus. NCBI lineage: Eukaryota > Metazoa > Chordata > Actinopteri > Cypriniformes > Leuciscidae > Squalius > Squalius cephalus. The sequence continues at coordinate 35,540,467 of NC_137137.1, forward strand.
AAGTATTTAAAACAAGCGTGTTACAACTAGCCCCGCGTTAGGTTGTGCCCCGCGCTCCCCTATTGTACACCTGTGTGTTTAAAGCTCTGATGTGAACATTATGCAGCACAGTAACTGTGTCTTTTTGTTGCTCTATTATCAGTGTTGACAGATGATGACATCAGGGAACTGCCGGTTGTGGACCCCTGTGCTGCAGTGCTGACAAGCCTGGAAAATAGTGACACAGACACCGCATCATCTGACACTGATTCAGAGGAGCATCCTGACTTACCTGAGCCTTTGACTGCTTTATTTGATGTAACACTCAGGGAACTCTCACCACAGGAAATGCAGGTGAAATGTGAGGATACATTTCACAGACTTAAAACTTCACTACAACCTCATCAATGTGAGAAACTGGAATTTGTGACATGGCAACAGTCAAAGTCAAAGGACTGGTACACCTATAGGGCTGGTCGAATCACAAGCACTAAATTACACCGATCGACCACAACTGACAAGATCAGCAAAACATACCTAAACGATATAATGCAGTATAAAAGAACATAATTAAATGTCCCATCTGTGCTCTGGGGTAAGAACATGGAGGAAACGGCAAGACAAGCCTACACTGCATATATGTCCCAAAGCCATCCAGATTTCAGCGTCAGCTCATGTGGCTTAGTAGTGAAACCTTCTGAGCCACACCTTGGATCATCACCAGATGGGATAGCAAGATGTACCTGCTGTGGCAAAGGGGTGGTAGAGATCAAGTGTCCCTACAAATACAGCGATAGTCTTCAAGGATGTACAAAAGATGAGCAGTTTTGTCTGGACAAGTCATTCGCATTGAAGCATTCACACACATACTACTATCAGTGTCAACTTCACATGTTTGTGTGTGATGTTAAATATTGTGACTTTGTGCTGTGGTCCAAGAAGGAGTTCATTGTGCAACGTATCCTAAGAAATGAAGAGTTTTTGAAGGAGGCTTTGCCAAAAGCACAATACTTCTTTATCTCGAGTGTGTTGCCTGAACTACTGACAAGAAGCCATGACCCTGTCTTGGTATCACAGAGAGCCTGCAAATACTATGAAAAGCCAGATTTTGGAAAAATTATCATTGTTTCAAATGCAGCAACCACGTTCACTACACCTGTGCACACATAAGAAGGAAGCCAGCAACATGGTTATGTAGGGAATGTCTGAGAGTTGATGTTTGAATGATTAAATTTAGGACTGGGAAATGTTCTGTATTGTGTTATGAATCTGGTCCATATTACCCAGACCTACATTTATTGTTTTCCTTAATTTTTTTCCTACATTCATTCTTTTCCATCATTCTTTCCTACATTTATTCTTATTCTTCACCCAGACCTACATTTATCCTTTTCCTTACATTTCATGTTGTTGTTATTGATTGCTATGTGTTGACGCACTTCTGTTTAAAGTTTTATTTTGTAATGCTATAGTACTTTAATAGTAACTATGTTGCTTGCATACATTGCAATTAAACTACTAATAACAATTACAAATGAAATTGAAAAGCACTGTGAATTGTTGAGATAATCTTGGGGGAAGTACATTATACACACCAGTGGCAGCCAATGTTGGGAGGTTTATTATAATGCATTGTTTCATGTACAGTAAATACGTTTTACAAATCGTTAACCTCATAGCATAATTGCCTAAGTCATAATTCAATGTCTTTGGAAAACAAGAAAAAACTAAAAATGACTTAGGCAATTATGCTATGAGGCTAACGAAATGTAAATCGCGTTAAAACTAATACATGGTAATGTGTTACTCATTTGGAAACAACACTCTTACAGAGGTTTGTGAGGGCACCACATACAGTCACAACATCGTCTAGCATGTTAACCTGCGACACTGGAATAACTGTTTGCAAAATCTTAAAGTTTTTCCACCGACCAATAACTCGCTCCACATGGATTCTCACACGAGAAAGTTGTCTAGATGTGTCAACTTCCTGTGCAGAAAGCTGCTTTTTTCCTTTTGTGAAATGAGGGATACGAAGGGTTGCACCATAAGCTGCAAGCTCGTCTCTGATGAGAAATCCCCTGTCGGCTAAAACCTCATCCCTAGGCTCCAAAAGTTCTAAGAAACCTGACTCTTTTGTGATCTACTTGTCTGAAACCCGTCCACCCCACCCAGGAGATAGAAATGAAATTGCACCAGCTGTAGTGATGCCGATTAAATATTTAATTGTGTTGTTGTGTTTATAATTTGACCATGTCTGGGCCCTAGCAGTCAGATTACTGGGTCTAGCTATGAAAATTTCTGTGCAGTCTATTATGCACCGGCAGTTTTTAAAGTTACGCTTGAATGTTTTTGGCATATTTTTAAGTATTGCGCCCTTACTTGGCCATTTAATGAGTGGCTTAAGGACCCAGGCCATACCAGGGACCCAGCTCCGCAAAATATTTGAAATCGTGGTTTTTGATACTTTAAATCTATATGCCAAGTCAGTATTACATAGACCCAACCGTAATTTCATCAATATAACCAACAGGTGGTCTTCTAGTGTAAGTTTTTGGATAATTCTTTCTAAGCTGCCTGTTATTTTTGTAACTAGCCACTCAAAGAGCACGGAGGTCAGAAAAAACAATTGTCCAATGTTGCACTTAACAGTTGTGTGGGAAAATGTAGATTTCTGCAGCTCCTCTTTCAGCTTTACATTTTCTGCTTGTAGTGCCTCAAACTTCTGACACAGGTGTACATGGCCCTAAAAGCGGCCATGGCTGAGCACCTCCGCAAACTAATAGAAAATAACCAAAATAATCCAAGGTTTTTATTTAACACCGTGGCTAGACTAACAAATAAACAGACATCACCCGAACAAAATATCCCGTTACAGTTTAGTAGTAATGATTTCATGAACTTCTTCACTGAGAAAATAGAAAACATCAGAACCACAATTGTAAACGTTCAATCTTCAATCGCGCCTTATAATTCAGCCTCAATTATCACCCCGCAAGAACAATTACAGTGCTTTACAACTATAGAACAAAAAGAGTTAAATAAACTTATCATTTCATCTAAAACAACAACATGTTTATTAGATCCTATACCAACTAAACTACTGAAAGAAGTGTTACCTGTAGTGGAAGAGCCTCTCCTCAATATTATTAACTCGTCTTTATCTTTAGGTCATGTTCCAAGAACATTTAAACTGGCAGTTATAAAACCTCTCATTAAGAAACCACAATTAGATCATAATAATCTAGCAAATTATAGACCCATTTCAAATCTACCTTTTATGTCTAAAATACTAGAAAAAGTTGTGTCCGCTCAACTGGGCTCTTTCTTGCAAGAAAATGACACCTATGAAAAGTTTCAGTCTGGGTTCAGGCCGCATCATAGCACTGAAACTGCGCTTGTTAAAATCACAAATGATTTACTTTTAGCTTCTGACCAAGGCTGTATCTCAATACTAGTTTTACTTGATCTTAGTGCTGCGTTCGATACTATAGATCACACAATACTCTTAGATCGACTACAAAATTATACTGGTGTTCAAGGACAAGCATTAAGCTGGTTCAGATCATACTTATAAGACCGCTACCATTTTGTCTATTTGAATGGAGAAAAATCGATCATAACTCCAGTAAACTATGGAGTGCCGCAGGGATCTGTGTTGGGCCCTCTATTATTCTCAATATATATGATGCCACTTGGAAATATTATAAGGAAACATGGAATTAGTTTCCATTGTTATGCTGATGATACTCAAATCTATATTTCATCACGGCCAGATGAAAACGCTAAATTATCCAAATTGACAGAGTGTGTTAAAGATATAAAAGATTGGATGACGCGCAATTTTCTTTTATTAAATCCAGACAAGACAGAGGTAATACTTATCGGTTCAAAAAACCACCCACAAAACCTCTCACAATACAACTTTAACATAGTAGGATGTCCTGTTACTTTATCCTCTACAGTAAAAGACCTGGGTGTTATACTCGACTGTAACCTGTCTTTTGAAAATCATATTTCATATGTTACAAGAACAGCCTTTTTCCACCTTAGAAACATTGCTAAGCTACGTAATATGCTATCAGTTTCTGATGCAGAAAAGTTAGTTCATGCATTCATGACCTCGAGATTAGATTACTGTAATGCTTTATTAGCTGGTTGTCCTGCATCCTCAATAAACAAGATACAGTTAGTCCAAAATACCGCCGCTAGAGTTCTTACTAGATCAAGAAAATATGATCATATAACACAGATTTTATCATCACTGCATTGGTTACCTATAAAGTTCCGTATTAATTACAAGGTATTGCTACTGACTTATAAAACCCTAAACGGCTTAGCTCCAGTCTATTTAACGGATCTTCTATCGCCCTATAATCCATCGCGCTCTTTAAGATCACTAAATTCGAGGCTTTTGGTCATACCTAGGATATCCAGATCCACCAAAGGAGGGAGAGCATTTTCACATTTAGCTCCAAAACTCTGGAATAGCCTTCCTGATACTGTTCGTAGCTCAGACTCGCTCTACCAGTTTAAAACTAGATTAAAGACGCATCTTTTCGGCCAGGCATTCATATAATATTTTTAATCTTACAGTTCAAACTACAATCCGGCCTCTAGTTCATAAACGCCAGAGGAGAACTGGCCCCCGACTGAGCCTGGGTTCTCCCAAGGTTTTTTTTTCTCCATTAGGTCACCTGATGGAGTTTTAGGACACCATTAGGTCACTTGATGGAGTTTTTCGGTTCCTTGCCACTGTTGCCTTTGGCTTGCTCAGTTGGGGATATTTTGGGGATATTTAATTTTATTTTATCAATCAATAAATTCCACTAGAAACAAACATGTATTATTTTAATTTAATACTGTGAAGCTCAACAAGATGGCGCTCGTAAAGCGAGTGTGTGTTCATGTTTATGTTCAACTCATGTTCGAGCTGACTGCAGCATTTTCTCCGACGGGGATTTGATCCTCCAGAGAAACCAAGCAAAAGTGATCGAAGTCCTTGTTTAGTATTACAACAACGAGAAAGCTTACGATTATCGTCAATCTGGAAGATATTTTAAAAAACCTGGCCTCAATCCAACTAGACTGACTGACTGATGATGTATTTTCTTTATTCCCCCTACCTAATTATGTATCATTTCATTCTTGTAGAAAAAACAAAAGAGGAGGGGGTGTCTCTCTATATGTTTTGAATTCCTTTGATGCTGGTGCTAGAGATGATCTTAGTACAGAATTTGACACCACTAACACAGAGTCTATATTTATTGAAATTCCATCTTGTCAGCAAATCAATGGTAAGAGCATTCTGATCGGATGCATCTATAGACCACCAGATTCAGACCATAACACATTTATTGATGCACTTCAATCAACACTTGAGTTAATAACCAAAGAAAGCAAATTATGTTTTTTACTCGGTGACTACAATATTAATTTACTTAAATGTGATTTAACACAAACAGTTGATTTCTTAAATGCACTCCATTCTTTTAATTTTTTTCCTCTTATTACTAAACCGTCTAGAATCACCTCCTCATCTGCTACTCTCATTGATAATATTTTGTTTAATTCCTATAATTTTGAGGTCACTTCAGGCCTCCTGATGTGTGATGTCTCTGACCACTTTCCTGTCTTCCAGTTTATTCAATCCCGCCAACTAACGTCTAGCTATCCTAAGAATGGGCCAAATAAATATCGTAAATTCTCTAGAAATAGCATTGATCATTTTAAGTCTGCCATTGGCAATATTATATGGGATGAGGTACTTGTGTCACAAGATGTTAACAGTGCATACAGTTTATTCTTAAAGTCTTTTAATAAGGCCTTAGATTTATAATTTCCGTTGACGAGTACAAAATCCAGAAATAAATACTCTAAGGGGAAGCCGTGGATATCTGATGAATTAAAAAAGCTTTCCCGAAAAAAAAAAAAAACTTTATAGGAGGTCTATTTTGAACCCTTCTTCAGTTAATACTGAAACTTATAAGAAATGTAAAAACCACTTCACATCTTTAGTTTATTTGTTTATTTAAAAGGATCCCCATTAGCTGACGCCGAGACGACAGCTAGTCTTCCTGGGGTCCAAACAATACATACAAAACCCAATAATTACAATCACAATTACTTCCAAATATATCATATATAAATACACATAAGAGAACAAAAAAAAAAAAAAAAAATACAAAAAGTACTGATTAAAATAATAATAAAATAATGTAAAACAACATAGCACATGATACAACCTCGCTCAACCAATCCAGACGATATTATGATGTTGAAAACAAATACAGTCTTAGTCTTTTTTTAAAACCAGTTTTTCCCTTGATTTCACGAACCCCAACTGGAAGATTGTTCCAAAACACAATTGACCTATAAAACACGGTCCTCTTCATAGAGTCAGATTTAGGTAGGGGTAAAGAAATCTGTCGACTATTCGCCCTTCTTGTGTAATGTGAATGCATATCTGAATAGTAAATTATATTATCATAAAGAAATTTAGGAGTCCGAGTGTTAATAATTCTATGAAAGTATACTAACATATTAACAGATAGTCTATGCTTGACCATCAGCCAAGCAAGACGTTCATGCATCTCTGCAACACTAGTTCTCGAAGAACAACCAAGAACCAGTCTTGCAGCCTTGTTTTGAGCCACTTGTAATTTTTTTAAATGACCGCTTGATGCAGCAGACCATACAACAGAACAGTAATCCAATCTTTAGTAAGAAAAGCAAAGAAAGCATATTATTCAAATCAATTTGCACAAGCTTCTAAAAGCATTAAGACAACATGGCACCTCATTAATCACTTACTGAATCGTACTAAATCCCCATTTACTGCCCCTGTAGTAATGAACAGTAAGAAGGGGGTTCTCTCCAACCCTGTTGATATTGCTAATGGCTTTAATGATTTTTTTATATCGGTTGGTTCTGAACTAGCATCTAGCATTAATGATTTGGATATACATCCTTGTTCTTTAATCAAAGGTCAATGTCCTCCATTCTATAATTTTGACCCACCAACTGTTGAAGAGGTTCGTAATATTATTTTATCACTTAAAAATGCAGCCCATGGTCATGATGGCATTAAAAGTGTTCTTATTAAAGAGACAATTGACTATATTATTAAACCTCTTACTCATATTCTCTCACTGTCTCTGAAAACTGGAATTGTCCCTCGGGATTTGAAAGTTGCTAGGGTTATACCAGTTTTCAAGACCGGTGACTCCAAGGAATTTAATAATTATACGCCAATATCAATTCTCCCGTGTATATCGAAAAGTCTTGGAAAGACTTGTCTTTTCTAGATTATTTAATACAAACATCAATATGGTTTTCGGAAGCGACACTCGACTGAGCATGCCCTTATTCAACTTGTGAACTATATTTCTTCAGCTCTTGACAATAAAAAATTTGCTCTTGGAGTTTTCCTGGACCTGAGTAAGGCATTCGATACGGTCAGTCACAATATTTTGATTGCTAAACTTAGCAGATACGGAGTGGAGGATGTTGCTTTGAGATGGTTTAGAAGCTACTTAGCTAACAGAGAGCAATATGTATACCTGGAAGGCTATACCTCTATGAACTCACAAATTATGATTGGGGTCCCTCAAGGATCAATTTTGGGGCCTCTTCTATTTTTAATTTATATTAATGATATGGCCACGACTTGTACCAAACTCCTCCCAGTACTATTCGCAGATGATACAAATCTTGTAGCCTCTCACCAAGATTTTAATATTTTAATCAAAACGGTCAATGAGGAACTGTCATACATTGTGGAATGGTTTCAATGGAATAAACTTACTCTCAATATAAAAAAAATGTAACTTTATGATTTTTTGTAATACTAACAAACATTACCCTATAGAATTATCAAAAATCTTTATTAATAAGACTCAAATTGAATTGGTTCAGCATACCACATTTTTGGGAGTCATTATAGATAGTGGTCTTAAATGGTCTAACCATATCAACTTCGTATCTAAGAGGTCAGCTAAAATGTTGGGTATATTGAGGAGGGTTTGTCCTTTAGTTCATTCCTCAGCTTTTTTAACTTTATATTATAGCTTTTTGTTTCCATTCATTAATTATTGCAATATTGTCTGGGCAGCTACCTATCCTATCTACCTGAAGAAATTAATAGTCATACAGAAGAAATATCTTAGATTTATTTCTCATTCAAATAGATATGCACCCTCGGCACCCCTTTATAATAAATTCAAAGTTCTCCCTATTGATAAGGTAAATATTTATCAAACATGTCTACTTATGCATAAGTTTATATATAGGAAACAAGATCTACCAGACTCTTTTCAGAGTTTGTTTATCCCTATCTCACATGTACACTCATTTCAAACTAGACATAGCAATAATACTTTACTCTTACCATACGCACGAACTACAAGACATCAATTTAATATTTCTTTCAGAGGTCCTAAGCTCTGGAATGATTTAAGTCCATTGTTGCGATCAATGTCCTCTTATTCTGCTTTCAAAAAGCATTTGAAGAGACTACTATTGTTAGCCTGACGCCTTTATGTACACTGTTAAAAATTGCTGTAGTTTTTACAGTAAATATTTACAATAGACTACTGTATTTTAAAATTTACAGTATTACTGTATTTTGCCATGTGGGAGCATGCATGTTCCTATGACTTGTGGAAACATGCAGTAAATGCTACTGGATATCACGCATATACCACTGTAATTTATTTTATTTATTTATGTTTTAAGAAAAAAAAAAAAACGGTTGCAAAAGTTTTTGCTTCACAAGTCAATAACACTAAAGTAATAGTCAACTGTAATAAATACAGCCTTTTTTAGCGAATTATTTACACCATTTAAACTCTGACATTTGATTATATAACGTACACCTCTAGTACTTTAAAACTGTTGGCTTTTAAAAAAACTCCCATGATTAAACAACGACATCGGCGTAGCGCAGTGCGTGTGATGTCATTTCGTCAATCGTCATCTTCAGTGGACATCTTGGGAGTTGGGACCGTTGGGACTTTCCACGCGCTGCATCATCATCACCACTCAATTTTCGCGCTCACCTCATGCACGCTAAGTTTACCGGAGGAGGACGAGGACCTCGAATGAGAGTGAGACGACGAGGTGTGTAACGCTAGTAATTCATGCTTTAGTGTAAACGTGAAATCCTGTTACATCCACAATATATTAACTATTATTTTTTTTGTGACGTTGCAAAATGGATAATCTAGATTATTTGTCCAATTTTATGATACTGAATTTGCTTGATGAGTCCAAACACAGATGAACGATTAAGTTAGCTGGCTAACGTTAACTGTTATATTTTCTTCACCGTGAAAGTGTGGCCGTGCTGTCATTTTATATTAGTGCTACATTTTTGTTAACTGTTCGGTATAAAATGATTTTACATTGTTGTTGGTAGTAACGTTAGACATGTAAGCTTTTAAACATTGCAATTAAATTGTGTAGGTTTTATGCAACTAAATAGTGTTTAACTTGACTGCCAAGCCATTAGCTAATGTAATAGCACGTTTTTGTTCGATTTAAGATGGTGTAATTAAGTATTTTTTGTTTTATTTTTATGTTAATATTATTTGTAAGGGTGCTTGGTATTCATATTTGTAATTTAGTTGTTAAATAGAAAGTAGGCTACATTGGTATTTGCTGTGCACATGCTTTATTGCTGTGCATTTATTAGCTTGTGAAGGGTTTTTTTTTTTTTTTTTGGGCAGTTGAACATGTTCTGTCACTTTTGTGAGAGCAGTACAATCCTGAGTTTTGTGCAGCATGTGAAATTGCATAGAAATGTGCATAAATCAGGATTTAGATGTGGTGTACCTGATTGCCCACATATTTTGTCTCTCTCAGTAAATTTCTTCTGAAGGAATGTCTGGAGCCGATAGAGGAGAACTTCACAAGTTGATGGAGGTCACATATTACCGTCAGCGCCACCTCCACCACTGTCTGAACTAAAGAACTCATGGCCTTACCTGTTTTGTCTGAAGGGGATCTTTTTACATTTCCAATTGCTTACTGAAAATCATGGAGAGCATTGAAGGGAAAGGAAAGAGGATTCTAAGATTTTTTCAAGAAAAGCCAACAAACAATGAGGTGTGTGCTGTTCTGTTGAAGTATCAAGAGGGAAATTCTCTGGTCCTGTGCATCTTGCAACTCTTAATGGCCCATTTTAAAGAGAGAACAGAATCCCTTATAATTGAAGCTGATGTAAGTATAACATTTAGATTTTTAATGTGTTAAAGATTTCATTGAAATGCTAAATTAATTTTTGTTTTTCTTAGGCAGCAGCAACTTCAGCCGACATGGAAAGAGAGGGATTACCGGATTCACCCGCACTGATCATCCAAGGTTTTTTGCTTTACTTTGTGTCTGTGTCTCCATCATATAAACTTTTCTTTGCTCTCTAGCTTTTAAATGGATAACTGTTTGTCCTGTACTGTTTTTTTTCTTCTCACTTTAATGGCCATTTTAAAAATACAATTTTGCCTCCTCTGTTCCTGTATTCTATTTCACAATTCTATTCTCATTCCTATATTCCTTCCATAGTTAGCTCTCTCTGTGCCCTGTTTTTTTTTTATCTCTGAACCATTCTCTCTCATTAGTAACAAAAATCCTTATTAGTAACATTAATCTTCATTATAAATCCATAGTTTATAGTGTCTTTATCTAAAAATAAAAAATTACATCATGATTTACTCACCCACAAGCCATCCTAGGTGTATATGACTTTTCTCTTTCAGACAAATACAATCAGTTATTTTAAAGAATGTCCTGGCTCTTCCAAGCTTTATAATGGCAGTGAATGGAGGATGAGATTTTAAAGCTCTAAAAAGTGCATCATCCATCATAAAAGTAATCCAGGAAAAAGTAACTCCAGGGGGTAAATAAAGGCCCTCTGAAGCGAAGCAATGTGTTTGTGTAAGTAAAATATACATTGTTAAACTAAAGTCGACTTATGCCAAAAGAAAGTAACTCCTGACATGATGTATAGTGTAAGCTTTAACGCCTCTCGTGGTTCAAACAAATAGGGCTGTGTAACAAACTTAAGGTCTTCTCTTATATCGATTCGAAATCCTCAGAAATTTGTCTTTAAAAATTATTGTTTTAGACTTCTAATTCGAGTCTTTTTTTTTTTGCTCTATCCTCTGCACTTACGTGTTCTTCGTTGCGTCAGGTCAGAGTTCACTCTTTCGCCATAAATATGCTGAAAGCTAGATATTTTAATTTATATGGTTTTAAATATGGATATTTTTCTTAAACCAATGCATCGCTTCACTTCAGAAGGCCTGAGTCATGTGGAGTACTTTTATGATCGATGGATGCACTTTTTGGGCTTCAAAATCTTGGCCGTCATTCACTACCATTATAAAGCTTGGAAGAGCTAGGACATTTTTTTAATATAACTCCGATTGCAATTGTCTGAAAGAAGAAAGTAATTTACTCCTATGATAGCGCGGGTAAATCATGGTAATTTTCACTTCATTTCATTCTTTTCAGACTATCCCTTTATCATGAGCTACCCATGAACCATACTTTTACAACACTTATTAATCTATGCTCTGCCGTATTTTTTATTATTTTTTATAGGTGAATCCATGACCCCAAGCAAGTGGATGTTGTCAGTCGAAAGGGAAGTTGTCCTGGGCCCATTTTCAGAGGCATTTGTTGAGGGCCTGGCAGCATTGTTTGCGACCTATTACAACTTAAATCTTGCTTATCAGGATGACGCTGCATGCACGCTGGAATTTATTCAGAGGTATTTCAGAGCATAAAATCTTACTCAATATTTATTGTGGACTTTCAAATTTTCTTGACTTTTTTTTTTTAGGTTTTCAATTTAGGATAGTTTATCAGGATTAGATATTTTATGGAAAAGTTTTCAAATGAACAAAAAAAAAAAATTGCTAACCACACACTGAATAGAGAATTATTTTATTCACTGCATGAATAACTAAATCTAAAATTACTAAAATTAAATCTGTATAATAATGATATAATCTGTACATTTTGTTTATTGCAAACATGGAAGGCTAAATATTTTTATATTAAAATTTTGGATAAAATTAAATATGACCCTAACTCTTCATTAATTAATGTATACTGTTTTTTTGATAATTGGATGTTGTGTGTTTTTTTTCCACAGAGGACTTGTGGGCATTAACCTGGAAACTGGATCAAAAGTTGCTGCTGGAAACAAGAAAATGCATGAAATGAACCCACATGTATGCACACTGTTACGGAAACTAATGGACTTTGAATGGCTTGCCATTTAAACAAAAGTATTCCAATGGAATTGATACAAGAGACTCTGACCTGATTTCCAAGTTCATGATTGATGTTCAATACATTCTTGCCTTTTTTTTATGGATTTGGCAAATTAAAGGTAGGCACAGTTCAAACCATTTCTTTTGTTTATGACTGAAGTTCAGTCACACTTTAGGGATGTGTGCCTTGTATAGTTGATACTTAAAGGATTAGTTCACCTCAAAATGAAAATTTCCTGATAATTTACTCATCCCAATGCCATTCAAGATGTTCATGTCTTTCTTTCTTTAGTGGAAAATAAATAAAGTTTTTTGAGGAAACCATTTCAGGATTTGTATCCACACAATGGATTTCAATCGCAACCAACATGTTGAAGTCCAAATCAATGCAGTTTCAAAGGGCTTTGAAGTGCTTCAAACGGCTCTGCACGATCCCAGCTGAGAAATGGGGTTTTATCTAGCGAAACGATCTGTCATTTTCTAAATAAAATAAAAATGTATATACTTTTTAACCACAATTGTTCGTCTTGTGCTGGTCTGCTACGCGCCAGGCATTACGTCATCATGTTGGAAAGGTCACGGGTCACGTCATCGGTCTAAGTTATTTGTCTGTGTATTCCGGTTCAAAAAGGTAGGGAAGGGTGAAAAATGAATCTAATTTTCTCCTCCAACTTCAAAATCGTCCGACATTTTTGTTTTAGTTTTTTCGTGACCTTTCCAACGTGATGAAGTAATACGTAGCGCATCTCGGAGATGGTACAAGATGTGCATTTGTGGTTAAAAAGTATATATATATATATTTATTTTATTTTTTTTTATTTTTTTAATGACCAACAGTTTCGCTATACAAGACCCTATTCCTCAGCTGGGATCGTGCAGAGCCGTTTGAAGCACTTCAAAGCCCTTTGAAACTGCATTGATTTGGACTTCAACATGTTGGTTGCGATTGAAATCCATTGTGTGGATACAAATCCTGAAATGGTTTCCTCAAAAAACTTTATTTATTTTCCACTGAAGAAAGAAAGACATGAACATCTTGAATGGCATTGGGATGAGTAAATTATCAGGAAATTTTCATTTTGAGGTGAACTAATCCTTTAAGTGCCGCTGTTCTCAGTGGTTCTTTCCAAGGCTAAAGCCTTTCATTTAATCTCCATTTTTGTTTCTCCCAATATATTTTGGAATCTGGTGCTTATGTTAAATAGCCATTATTGCACAATAAATTTGTTATATTAATGAAAACCTGTTATTGTGAGTTTTATTTGACAAAGGCTGAAACTTGAAGCAGTGAAAAATCTCAAATGTAGTTAGTGAATTGAATTCCACAGCAAATGCTCTAATTTACTGTTAAATGTATAGCAGTACATGTAAGTTCATTGTTGCTCTTGTAATTTCACTTGCATTCACAAACATTATTTCGACTGTAATTTTAGTTACAGCTGTAAAAACAATTTTACAGCATATATAAGGCAGTGTGCTGTGTTTTTTACGGTACAATTGTAGTTAATGATTTACAGTGCTCTTGTAAATTTTACAGTACAATTGTAGTTAATGATTTACAGGACTCTTGTAAATTTTACAGTACAATTGTAGTTAATGATTTACAGGACTCTTGTAAATTTTACAGTCTTACTGGCAACCAAAGTTGCCAGTAAGTTACTGTAAATTCTACAGTAAATTTTTTACAGTGTAGTCCTTTATAGGTATTGCTTGCTTTTTCTGCATTCTTATCTAGATTGATCATCTTTTATGTTATTGAATTGTTGCTTTGTATTGTTTTGTTTTTTGTTGTTGTTGTTTGTTTGTTTTAATTTCTTCTGCTTATGCTCTTACTTTGTTTCGTTTGTTGTTTGTTTTTTTTATTTTTGTTTTTTTGAGTGTTTAGTCTGCATGTCTCATGAGTTAATATGAGCAGGAGTGGAACTCTGTACAAGCCTAGAGTGGCTTCGTTCCCTCCTTGCATAGTTTTGTACTTGTACTAAACATGTGCTAAACAAATAAACTAAACTAAACTAAACTAAGCTGCTTTGATACAATCTGTATTGTGAAAAGCGCTATACAAATATACTTGACTTGACTTGACTTGACATGGTCCTCCTGAAGCTGACTGTGTCTCCGGTTCAGGTCATCATACTCCCTCTTTGTAACTGGGATGTCGTCTTCAGCTTTAATAAAGAAAAGTGAAAAATTAGCATGTGCTGCAACCAATGCAGACAATTTCACAATTGGGGGTTCTCACACATTTTAGCAATGATTTTTCAAAACTTTTCCATGATAGAAGAGAAGATACTTTATTGATCACAGGGCGAGATTTTTCATCTGCATTTGACTCATCCAGGGGCCTGTGTACTCATATACAGATATGCAATTAGAGCAGTATGCCTGGCAGGAGCACACACACACCCTGACAATCAATCAGTTAAGATGAAATATATTCATACCTGGACAATGATCCATGCTGCATTCTTGTTTTGGAGTTTTAGAAGAAACACATAGATTTGCTGCCGTTATAGGTCTGTCATCTCTCCTCCTTTTCCTATAGTACCTACAGTAAAAACAGCAGAAATGTACAGTTATGCAAGAGAGAAAAACAAACTAAATAGAACAGAGGGGGAAATTAAATATTCTTACCTCTCCAACTTTGCTTCGGGGTTCTGGCTCGGTTTTGTGTACACAAACACAGAAGGCACAAAATCAGGACTACTAGAGTCCAATGACGCCTCACCTGCAAATAAAACACACACACACGTTTGTTTACTAGCCAAATCTACCGCCAGTTTATCAAACTTTACCTGCATTTGAATATTATTCTACATCGTACAGACAATCACTAATGTAAACGAGGATTACTAGAATCCAATAATGCTTCATCTGCAAATAACACACACACAGTTTGTTTACTAGCCAAATCCAACACCAGCTTATGAAACTAGCTGCATGTGGTCATCAAACTTCAGCTGCATTAATAAACTACACCGTTGGCTACAGACAATCAATAATGTAAACCATGCTTTCCATTAAACTCAAGATTACATATAAACTTACATGATATAAAGTGGGCGCTGCAGACGCGAGCATTTTTTATTATGTCCTCGCTCCAATCAACACGTTTAATCGCCTGCAGCCACAGGCGTTTTCTTCTGAAACGGCCATGATCCTGTCGGAATCCTATAAACGTAAGCCCCTTGGTGGAATATCGATTAGTGTGGATAAGGACTTTGAACTTGACGTGCCATTAAAAAAAAAGCAAGAATATCCGACACGACAACCACAACGTCAAATTTCATTCGACATTTCAAGAACCTCAAGGAAAGGTAAGAAAGTCATAAGATCAATAAGATCTATAACGATTACTAATGTAATGAATTAATCTTTTCTGTTTGTCATAATTTGGCCTTGGTTGCATATTATGTTTTTGTTTTGTTTTTTTTATTATTAGAAATGAGACCATTATCATTAATGATACGTCTCGTAAATAGATGTATTGGTGAATTTGACTATAACAGTGGCGTAGCCTGAATTTTAATGTTGATGGGCAACTTAAAATGAGCGGGCCGCTCTATTACATGCAGGCTATAATGCAGGGTTTATCAAACGGTGGGTCGCGACCCACAAGTGGGTCGTTGATAATTCTATAGGGGGTCGCAAGACGTCTGTGTTCACTAGCACACAGGTAATAAATGGGCTTCACAATAGTCTCATTTTAATAGACTACGTTTACATGCAACAAAATAATCCGTTAGTAAACGCATTGGCGGCTCAATCGGACTAGAAAGCCTTAATGTAAACATCATAAACGCGCACAGATTGAAACAAAAGTTGCGCATGTAAACAGTCCTCCAACGAATCTGATTTTCGAATGTCGTAGGCTACTTCATTATTGCCGTGGCTTCTAACGCTGTATTCAGGGTGCGATTTGTGAGAAAAAAAGGATGGATGTTTTGAAACATTTTTATTCATAAAAATATATCATGAGAACATGAACTTCATCACTGCATTTGCAGGAATTGTAAAAATATTTTTTTCTTATTAACTCATGAAGTAGCCTAGCCTAACGCAATTTTTACTTAAAAACTTTTACTTTAAAAAAACATGCAAGAATTAAATCTCCCTCCCAGTACCATGGATAGTGCCACTCGGCTAGACATGTCAAAACACTTATGAATGGCAAAATTAAATGGCCCAGTTTTACTGCTGCTGTTAAAGTAATAACGTTAACTTTACATCGCGATGCTGAGCTACAGTGAAATGATAGAAAAGACAGATGCATTATCTCGTGTTTCGCCCATAGACTGTAAAAAAATAGGTTTCGTCTCATTCGCGCGAACTGGACGCGCCCGCGCCGCGCTAAACCAGGCTTCATCCGCAGGACCTCTAGACGCGCGTAAATGCGTCTTTACATTGAATTGAAATCACTCGCGCCAGACGCTCAAGAGTGAGTGAGTAATCAAATAACATTTGCTTTAGCCTCAATTGAGTGAAACACCGTATGTGTAACTTCTCAGTGGTGTGACTGGGACACTAACTCTGCTTGTCATCATATAAGCAGATAATCAGATTGTGATGTTTATTCCCCGCTTCAGTAATATAATTCCCTTCCAGCTATATCAGAGCCAGCCAAAGTAGCGCATTTTAAAATAAAATTGACTTTAATCAAACCACGGATCCGTGATAAGTTTTGTGATCCGTCTCGCCACTAGTGTCTCAAGTGTCACATTAACGTGAGTAAAAAAAAAAAGCAGTTTGCCTCATAGTCTGTCTATTGAAAATGTTTCTGTGTTTTTGTGAAATTAATCATAATAAACATATAGGCCTATGGAGTAGTAGCCTATAGATCTAAGAGGCATTTCAGTTATTGAATTATTTCCAGCCTTAGTGGGTCATATGACTGGCATACAAAAAAAAAAGTGGGTCGCAGTAGGCAAAAGGTTGAGAAACCCTGCTATAATGCATACCTGTCAACATTTGGGTAACAAAATACGGGAGACCTGGGGGGGGGTTCAGTTCAACCACATGCTGTTTCATGTCATCTAGCCTATACATTACACAGCCCATCGCCAAATCATAGAAAAATTCAGTTAAGACAGTTGTATTCATCGTAACAATACACAACAAATCAATATAGCCTACAGAAAAACAGATTTCTAAAATAAGGTATAGGCCACAAATCTGTGAGTAGGCTACAGATTTCAAGACTGAACAGGTGATGTGTAATATTCAGTTACTGTAAGAAACTGTTCCAGTGGGTGGAGTTTACCGGTACTGAATATTACACATCACATCACCATTCTATAGCCTACTCTAACTGAATATTACACAACATGACCTGTGTGAACTGAATATTTCACATTTCTGCATTTGGCAGACGCTTTTATCCAAAGCGACTTACATTGCATTTCAAGCAACACATTTACATTCTTATCAGTTCTTGCTTTCCCTGGGAATCGAACCCATGACCATAGCGTTGCAAGCGCCAACGCTCCACTGTTTGAACTACAGGAAGGCTACACGACATGACCTGTGTGAACTGAATATTGTTGTAACTTCACCTACTGGAACAGTATTTCAAAATTTTTCACAGGAACTGAATATTACAAACAACTATTGCGAAAGAACGATTTACAAAACAACGACTGCGAAAGAGTGCACAGATTATGAATTTGTTCACTGTTACTGATGTACGTAGTTTTTCTTTCTTTTTTTCTGTATAGTTCTGTTTTGTTAATAAATTTTGCATTTTATTTTGGCTTTCTCGTGTGTCCCTATTTTTGTTGTGTCCCTTTTGAGCCACGGGGTGAAACGGGTACGGATTGAAAAACCAAAGCAACTGTACGGTTTACAGATCTGAGCACAGCTGAGACTTTTTCTCTGGTACTTTTGGCGTAGGATATTTATTTCCGTCAAGGTCAGGCTGCGATGTCAAATGTATTCCCAGGAATGAGTGATGTATGGGGTTATTATGGTTGCAATATTCCAAATAAATAGATTAATATTCACAAATTAATGTAAAGAGATTTACAAAAATGTATCAAATTCACAAATAAATAGATTAAGATCCACAAATAAATGTAAAGAGTTTCACAAAAAATTATAAAATTCACAAATAAATAAAATGAGATTTGCAAATAAATAAAAAATTTACAAATGTTTTATTATTTTACAAACACAACTCTGCCTGGCATTTATTAGTGAATCGGTTCCTGTGCATTTGTAAATCGCTGCACACATTTGTGAATCGGTTCCTGTGCATTTGTGAATCCCCTCACGCATCTGTGGATTTTGAAACACTTCTAGCGTTGACGTGCAGACAAATCCACAAATAAGTGGACTCCACCCACCGCCCACACTATGGAGCTAGAATTGTGTCTTTATTACATGCGAGAAAATAAATGATCTGATTTGGGTGATCGATGGGTAGCTGGCTGAGCAAGTTCAGTATCACTGAAGATTAAACATTAAAAAATAGCACTCATATTCAAGAATGAATGTGTATTATATAGCCATCATGCTAGGTAAACTTACAAACTCGCCTGGTTTATACTATTTTTAAATCAAATGCCAAATTAATGTTTTGATTGTTTCACTCCTTATTTAGTGAGTAGTGAGCTAATTTCTACCTTTGCACTTGCTAGCCTCAAAGCACCTGAAGAGTAGTGCTGAACTTGCTCAGCCAGCTACCCATCGAGTTGTGTGTGTCATCATCTTACCCAAACACTGGAGTGTCCGTGCTCAACTAAGGCAGAGGCGGCATCTATGCCGGTGAACCGAACATATAATGATTCAGTTCGACTCATAGGAGTTCGACTCCCAAGACAAGACGATCCTCACCCGACTGGCCAATAGGAACGTGGCCCCGCCCATGACACAATTTTCACAGTCAAAGCAAAATCTGACAAGAGAGCAAGAAATTGCATCAAGAGCAAAGAAAAGCGTTTTGAGAGAAACACTTTTTAAAAATGTTTTCACACTGATAGCAAAAATATATATATTTGAGAGTTTTTTTTCAAAGTATTTTGAGAGAGATTTTTTTTCTCAGAAATTATTTAAAAAATTTCAAATGTATATTTTTTTTATGTTCTATGAGAAAATACTTTCTCTCAAAACTTTTTTTAGTCTCAAATATTATTATTCTTTGCTATTGGTATGAAAACTTTTTCTCTCAAATATTCTTTTTTCTCTCAGATCATTTATTTTCTCGCATGTAATAAAGAGACAATTCTAGCTCCATACCTACTCAAGCCAATCAGATAACGACCACATCGAGCTGGCCAATCATAGCACGTTCTCGCTTCAATTTTATCATTTTTTATGAAACTACATTTATTTGTGAATATTAATCTATTTATTTGGAATATTGCAACAATAATAACCCCATAGTGATTCGCTTTCCGCTTTTAAAGTTTTATAAAATAAGTAGCCTAAGATATGGCTTGAATGGTTTAAAAGCATTAGCAAGAATAAAAGCGCATCATATAACGTAACGCCATGCAGCCAAAGGATGACAGAAAAAAACGGATGCTGCCTGTGTTAAATATTTACTTACCACTGAGTCTTTTCCCATTTCTTCCAGTAACGCTTATTCAACTTCCCGCGTCTGCTACCTGCGCAGATATCGACGGCACAACTGGGTTGTAGGTTGCCAGGTTGAGCTCACAAATGGGTTAAAATTTGTATGATGTGTTGATTGCGCGAGTAGGATGGGTTTCATACAAGATCTGGCAACTGGACAACCTTGGAATAATATATTGATGTGATTATTCATATAAAGACGTTTGGGCCATACAAATAACGGGAGTTTCACGGGAAAAATAACAAAACGGGAGGGGGGCGGGAGATGGGTGTGAAATACGGGAGACTCCCGGGGAAAACGGGAGTGTTGACAGGTATGGCCTGGATGGGTGTAGGATTTCCCGGCCTGAAATTGTGTCCCAGTCCGGCCCTGCTCCCATGTTAACATGTTAGAGCTTGCACACTACCTGCGTGACACGCGCGTCACGTGAAAACGCATGCATGCTAGAAATAGAACCGACGCCTATTTTTCACGCGACACGCAAGCGTTTTGGAAGCGTTTCCAGGCAAAATAAAATAGGAAAAGATGTTTATATGACATTTTGCCACGAATACATATAATAAATGTCATTTTGATGTTTGAAAGTGTCTAGGGTTTGACATAAATGCAAATATAAATGTAATGTAAAAAAATGTTATCGATTTTCAAATACTGCACCTGTCAATACAGAACGAAATATTCTATAGCCTATTTTGCCGTCAACACTGCCGACGTTGCCTTTGCTGCTATGCATTTATGTTTAACATGAAGTATAGGCCTTCCACAACTCTCTCCCCATATGTCAAATATATCACCAATGAGGCTTATCATATGTCACCTAGCAGCAGCAGCGCCGCGTCAGACACGTTTCTGGTGTGCAAAGACATGGATACATAATATATGTATACAAGTTCATCTTTTCTGTGCAAAAATAAATATGTATCGAAAAAATGTACCTCTATTTACCTCTATTTTAGTACTGTGACTTGACTTGACTTGACTTGACTTGAAACTTATCAGGACTCGACTTGACTTGCTTAGGGTGAACCCTTGACTTGACTTGACGACTTGAGACTTGATGGTTAAGACTTGAGACATGCTTGGACTTGACCATGTGTGACTTGTCCCCACCTCTGCCTTACACTTAAAAAAAAAACTTTCAATCGGAAACTTACATACAACAAAATGGGTTTTTGGGGCGGGATGGGGAGTCACAAGGTGACGTATTGGACACGGGCGTGGCTTCTTACATCACACTTGGATGAGGGCGGGGTTGGATGTCCACCGCAGGATGCAGCGAGCCCTCCTTGGGATTTTTTGTTTTATGCATGTTAAAGGGTCTGCCACTAGGGGCAGCAGAGGTAGCTGGAAAGAGCCAGGGTGGCGAGTCTGACGACCTCCAAAGAGGTTTTCTCAGGGACCTTGTGAGACTGTGATCAGCCCTGTGGTGCTTTTCTGCCAGTTAGACCAGCACCAAACCACCTTAGACCTTCCCGAAACCTCTTGGAAATTCATGCTAGTCTAACCCTTGTGCTTTACTCCTCCTTCAACCTTTCCTTCTGCTCCAAGGTAACTCAGCTCCAGGGTTTGGCACCAGTAGGGTACAGCGGTGCCCAGCTAAAGATATGCATAGCTGCCAGCTTCTGCCAGACACGCTCTTCCCGAGCCAACAAAAATATCCACCTCTCGCTTGTTATTTAGTTTCTTCCCCATTCTCTGCCTGAAGTTTTTATCACAAGTCCTTGGGGAGCTCCTTTTTGTACTGTATTGTGATCAAGGCAAGTGAATGAAAAGAGATTGCTTGATCCAGTGATAGTGCTGATAAATGGAGCTGCACACGCAGGTCTTTGTGGTGTCATTTGGCAGGCCCAGGTACAGATGGAGAACTCCTCCTGCTGCGTAGCTCATAAGCCTGTGGCGTGAGCGATAGCTGTTCTAATAGATGCATATCTTTTCCATTAAAAAGGGCTCCTCAAAAAGACCCAGACAATGTTTCATATTCATCTTTTCGCTTGCACCGACCTCCATTCATCATTATCCATTAATGGCATGACCATTAAGATCTTCTGAGATCTTGCTGAGGAAATTCATTGAGTAAATGTCTTTGAGGTCACAGTTGATCTGTGCTTGAGATAAGGACATTTTGCCATGTGCTACTACTGATGCTCACTTCATCTATAAAATTATGTCTAGTATTTATTTCAATGGAATGTATTGTATTCTGTTTTCAATTAAGTCTTTCAGACATAAGTGGCCACACTATGGGCCCTATTTTAACGATCTGAAACTCAACTATCAAGCGCGAAACGCAAGTAACTTTGTGGGCGGGTCTCGGGCGCTGTTGCTATTATACCGGCGGGATAAATGACTCTTGCGCCCGACGCAAATCTAAAATGTGTTGGTCTGAAGTAGCTTCATTATTCATAGGTGTGGTTTGGGCGTAACGTGAAATAAACCAATCAGAGCGTCATCTCACATTCCCTTTAAGAGCAGGCGCGCTTGTTCCATGGCGGATTGCTATTATAACGGCGGATTTGCCAGGAGCGGTTCACAGCCGAGGAGACCGACGTTCCCGTCAGGGCCGTAAAACACAGAGAAGTGACATTGGGGATGGAGAAACACACCCAAATCAACTTCGGTTAAACAGGCGTATTTATGCTTTTATAATAAACTGTCTATCTATCTATCTATCTATCTATCTATCGTAATAATGTATGATTTGCAAAAATGAAAACTGCTGCTTCTGTGTAGATGAGAGAATCAAAGTGAATGCGTGTTGTGCACACACTACATTGATTATGGCCAAGCATGCGCCCTTGAATAGCATATGAATAACATGCGCAACGCGTCACTGACTTTAAACTAGTTTTTTTTTCGGTTAGTGGTGGAATTGTTTTATAAACCTGCAAAATAGCATGAGGGAACGTTTGCGCTGGAACACGGCTCCTCTTTGCGCTGAACCGCCCCCGAGAGCGCAAGTTCATTTCTTAGTTAACCGACGTGCGTCTGTGGAGGGAAAAGTCCGCTGTGCGCGGGTGCAAAATAGGAATAATACATGCGTCGTGTACAAAGTCAATTGCGCTGGGTGCAAGATAGGGCCCTATATATTTAAGTGCCTTGATATAGAAGTTTTAGCTGATGCAGAATATGTTAATTTTATAACTGATAACTACATTTAAAGCATACAAATTGTAATGTAGGGCAGGCTATAGTAGAAAGGGAAAAAATCTATTACATTACTCTACCAATATCAGATAATAATAATAATATTTAAATATTAACCAAAAAAATGTACCTGGTACTACCATAGTTGTTGGACTACCATGGTATTGTTTGAAGTACCTTGGAGTACAATGCACAGTTAATAGCATGGTACATGAAATTATTTTAATAATCATTTTGTACCATGGTATTGCCATCTGAAATTATCACTTCACCATGTTACCATTGCATCGTTTTTGTAATGGTTGACAATATTTTCACAACATATCATCCACCTTCATTTGTTTACATGCACCCAACTCCACCCCTCTCTCTGGCTCTTCTAGCTCACTCTGTCTCTTCTGGCTCACTCTGTCCTGGGCCATGTGTTTTTTCTCTACGCAGGTGGGTCTGCCCTTCCTGCCCCTCCCTCCCTCCCTCCATCCATCATGCTCTCTCTCCCTCTTCTCTTGCAGTGAGAGTGCATCAGGAGTGTGTGGACCTGAGAGAAACATACAGGAAGAAGAAACGGTGAATACTGCTCTTCTCTGATTGGGATAATCTGAGATTTTCTGGCCCGTTGTGTTTGTGCCTGCCAGCAGGTGCAATGCCTGCCACGGCACTACAGCAGGTGGGCAGCAGGGGGCGATGTGCTGCTCTCCTGCTCCCTCTCCTCCCTCTCCTCCTGCTGTCTGTGGCTCCAAAGCCCGGGGACACCATGATCAACATCCCATCCAAATGTGAGTACAGGATTTGACATTAAATTAAATGTTAAGTGCATGGCGAGTGTGTGTGCGCGTGTTTTTTTTCATTGATTTTTGCAGAATTATAATGTTTGCTATGGCTTATTGTTAGGTGAATGTGAGATAAAAAGTGCAGAATGAGCAGTTATAAGCGAGTTTAATTGCTCAATTGATTATACTATTGACCTGAATGCCTAGTACAGGCCTGATTGGAAAGGACAGTCAAGCGCACAGTGATTGAAACCCACCTGAGCAGGAACTGTAAAAACAGAAGCTTCTACAAGCTTCCTAAATCTATTAACAGCACTAGGTTTGTTGCTATTATTGTACATCTGCAATTTAAGATTGCAGTCATGTATCAGTGTAACAGAGCATCTCTCTTTCCCGCCCCTCCAAACACACACACACACACACACAAAAGAAGAGAAAAAAAACTAGATTATGAAAACAACAAAACAGAAATGCACCAGAATGAGATGTCATATGTCATATGAGATAGTGACCTTTAAATGGGAAACATAGACACGATGGATGTGATCATTGAGATCGACAACACACCAGGGCTCTCAAGTTTTGAAGACAGGCAAGAGTGACATTACCCCAGCCTTTTTCTGCGTGAGAAATACAATGTGTGGCGGGAGTGCATGACAAAAGACCGAAATGAGAGACTGTCACGCTCAATGCGTGACACTTGAGAGCCCTGACACACCCACATTAATATGTCTGACCGAGTCTGGCCCATATGCTAACGTTCTGTTTCTGTCTCCCTGCCATGTTGCAGTTTTCAGACATTCAGCGCGTTTGTTTTCTTATTAAGTTGTTGGGACTGCAGTACCAAGCAGTCTTGCAAAGGTTGAAGTCAAAGGAAAGAAAATGGCTAGATAGGGAGGGAGTTTATTTTAGCTCTGCTTTGCTAGCATCTTGTTATCTCTAGTGTGCCTCTTGTTGGCCAGCTGAACTACAGTCCAGCTGTCTGAGCTGGCATCATGTGTTTTCTTTGTTTCACCTCCAAACAGTGTAATCATAACATTTTGTTTTATTTAAAGGATTAATGCAATCTAGGTGGTGGTGGGGAAGTCAGGATTTGCCTTCACTGTTGGAGCAAATGTTGTACTTTGTACTTCAAACTTAACTGAAGCCAGTGGTGCTGCGAATCATTAAGTTGTTTTGAATATTGTGATTACAGCAGGTCAGCGGAAAGGCAGCTCAACTCCTGTGACTAATATGCGTTCATCATCCACGTCTGAAGCAACTAACAAATGAGCTGTTATTATAGCTTTTTGGAATGCCTATTTCTATTTTAAGGGTGTTGCTTTGCTAACTCCACAGTTGGCAGAAATATACAGGGTAATTGAATGTTTTGAGTGTGATGCACTCTCTCCGCAGTGAAAAGCCCCCCTGTGATCACTGCCCAGCCAGTGTCTATCACCACCTTTTCAGCAGATGACATCACACTCACCTGTGAGGCAACTGGGAATCCCCCACCCATGTTAGTATCCATAGCAACACAGTTACATAATTTGGTAACCGTTTATTTGAAGCCTTTATATATTGCTTTTTTTTGCATTGTATTCATTCATAAATAATTGTAGCCACAATTACATAACCAATACACATTTAAACCCATTATCATATGATGCATTTTAAAGATTTTAAAGAATTGGACTTTAATGGCTTTTATGTCTGGTAGTTTAGTCATATGCCATGGAAGACTAGGAGTGTCGCTTAAAAATAAAATAAAGAATTTATCAATTTATTAATTCAAAAATAAAAATAAAAATGCAAATAATCACTTTGTAAATAGACATTTTATTTAATTCTTTAGAATTTATTTAATTCTTAATAAAACAATAATTCTTATTTTCTGGAACAACCAGTGACTACCAGGAACAGTCTGGTTGACCACCAAGTACAGATTGGTGACAGCTGGAGAGACAGTGGACAGCCCGGAAAGACGGCACCGGGGCAGTGAGGGGTAGCATCCCAAGCTGCACCTTCTGAGAAGAAGGAACCCACAAAAGCTACGAATCGACCTACAGGAGATATACCCCTAGGGATTCCCGAGAGGGGGGGCGGAAGAGAATCCCACAGGACGGATCAAAGGACGACGACATATGGCAATGAAAACACGACGACGACAATGTGGCAAGATATGCAAGAACCGACATGGCCTGCGGATCCACCAGGCCAAGATGAAGTGTATACAGAAGGAGGTAGAGTCACAGCGCACAGGAACTACGCCTGGTGAGACGCAGGAGGAGCCAGGCCCGGAGTCACCCCAAGGTGCCCGGAGCCTCCAGGTGATGCAACCACCTGATGCACACAGGACATCAGAACATCGTCGGGTGAAGTGGCCCCAAGCTAGCAAGGAGAAGGAGTGGCGCCAGTTTGATGAAGACGCAGATACCATCTTGGAGGCAACTGCCAAAGGGAGAGCTGATCGACGCCTCAAAACGATGACTACAATCATCATCAGCCTAGCTGCAGAGAGGTTTGGACTTGAGGAGAAGCAAGCAGCGAAGCCCCCTTATACCATGAACAACAAAGCAAGTAAAATCCATCAGCTCAGGCAGGAGCTGAAGACCTTGAGGCAGCAGTTCAAGGTTGCAAGCGAAGAGGAGAGGGGACCGCTTGCGGAGCTACGCAGCATCATCCGCAAAAAGCTGATGACCTTGAGGAGAGCGGAGTGGCATAGGAGGAGGAGGAAGGAGAGGTCCAGGAGGAGAGCTGCCTTTCTAGCGAACCCATTTGGATTTACGAAACAGCTGCTAGGACAGAAGCGCAGCGGCCAACTCACCTGCTCCAAAGCTGAGGTTGACCACCACCTCAAGCAATCCTACAGTGATGAGTACAGAGAGCAAGACCTGGGCCCCTGCATGTTCTTGATCAATCCACCTGCACCGGCTCTGGACTTTGACGGGAAAGAGCCCGGCTGGAAGGAGATCCAGGAGGTGGTTAGAAGGGCAAGGGCAAACTCCACTCCAGGGCTCAGTGGAGTACCTTATAAGGTTTACAAGAACTGTCCAAGACTACTCCACAGACTCTGGAAGATCCTGAAGGTGATTTGGAGGAGGGGAAAGGTAGCAGACCAGTGGAGACAGGCAGAGGGTGTTTGGATCCCGAAGGAGGAGAAGTCTCAGAAAATCGATCAGTTCCTGACCATCTCACTGCTGAGTGTTGAAGGAAAGATCTTTTTCAGCCTCATTTCCAGGCGACTGACAGACTACCTCCTGAAGAATTCCTATATCGATACATCAGTCCAGAAGGGAGGAATCCCAGAGGTATCTGGATGTCTGGAGCATACAGGTGTGGTCACTCAGCTTATCAGGGAAGCCAGGGAGAACAAGGGGGACCTGGCTTTGCTGTGGCTGGACCTTGCAAATGCCTATGGATCCATACCCCATAAGCTGGTCGAAGAGGCACTGAACCGGCATCACACCCTGAAGAAGTTCAGAGACCTCATCCTGGACTACTATGCCAACTTCCATCTGAGAGTCTCCTCCGGAACAACAACCTCAGACTGGCACAAGCTTGAGAAGGGGATCATCACTGGCTGTACAATCTCAGTCATCCTTTTTGCACTCGCCATGAACATGCTGGTGAAATCTGCGTAAATGCAGTGTAGGGGGCCCCTCTCTAAGTCTGGAGTTAGACAGCCACCCATCCGAGCCTTCATGGATGACCTGACAGTGACCACAACATCTGTCCCAGGCTGCAGGTGGATCCTGAACGGTCTTCAGGAGCTGATGTCCTGGGCTCGCATGAACTTCAAGCCGGCTAAGTCAAGGTCCCTCGTGCTGAAGAAAGGGAAGGTTACTGACAAGTTCCACTTCTCACTTGGCACCACCAAGATACCATCACTGACAGAGGAACCTGTGAAGAGCCTGGGGAAGGTGTTCAATTGCAGCCTGAGAGACGCAGCTTCCACAAAAGCGACCAACCAAGACCTGGAGACCTGGCTGGCCGTGGTGGACAAGTCTGGCCTTCCTGGCAAGTTCAAGGCTTGGATTTACCAGCACGGTATTCTCCCTCGGATCCTCTGGCCCCTCCTGGTGTATGAAGTCCCCATTTCAACGGTGGAAGGCTTTGAGATGAGGATCAGCAGGTTTCTGCGCAGGTGGCTGGGACTGCCTCGAAGCCTGAGCAGCATCGCTCTATATGGGCAGAACAACAAGCTGAAGCTTCCCATGAGCAGCCTGAGCGAGGAGTTCATGGTGACGCGGTCCAGGGAGGTCCTACAGTATCGGGATTCCAGTGATCCAAAGGTTGCCCAGGCTGGGATTGAGGTCAGGACAGGGCGGAAGTGGAGGGCTGCCATGGCAGTGGTCGACGCAGAGTCAAGGCTACGGCAAAAGGTGTTGGTGGGCTCAGTGGCACAGGGGAGAGCTGGCCTGGGCAGCAGAAGAACTCCTCGCTATGACAAGGCGGAAGGGAAAGAGAGGAGGTTGCTGATCCTGGAGGAGGTGCGTGCAGGAGTTGAGGAGAAGCGAGCTTGCCAGATGGCTGGGATGCGGCAACAGGGCGCCTGGACAAGATGGGAGCAAACAGCGGAGCGCAAAGTCACATGGACTGAGCTTTGGAAGGCTGAACCCTACAGGATAAAATTCCTGATCCAGGCGGTCTATGACGTGTTGCCAAGTCCATCCAACCTCTTCTCCTGGGGAAAGGTGGAGACACCAGCATGCCCCCTCTGCCAGAGGAGAGGAACGTTGGAACACATCCTCAGCTGCTGTCCAAAAGCCCTGGGCGAAGGGCGTTACCGCTGGCGGCATGACCAGGTCCTAAAAGCCGTAGCGGATTCTATCTGCAGTGGAATTAGCCACAGCAAGAGCCTCCGCCCAGTGAAGACCACAGCTTTTGTCAGAGCTGGGGAGAAGTCAACACCAGCTGCCCGGGGCACCTCCTCTGGCCTGTTGGCAACGGCGTGCGACTGGGAGCTGTCAGTTTATCTGGGCAAGCAGCTGAAGTTCCCTGAAGCAGTTGCCATAACAACATTAAGGCCAGACATTGTGCTCACCTCAGAGGCCTCCAAGCAGGTAATTCTCTTGGAGCTCACAGTGCCTTGGGAGGACCGTATGGAGGAGGCCAATGAAAGAAAGAGGGCAAAGTACTCCCAGCTTGTGGAGGGTTGCCGGAGCAATGGGTGGCGGGCAATATGCCAACCCGTCGAAGTGGGATGTCGAGGGTTTGTGGGCCAATCCCTTTGCAGGGCCTACAAAATGCTTGGCATCACAGGGGCGAGCCAGCGAAGGGCCATCAAGTTGGCCACTGGTGCTGCAGAAGTAGCATCAAGGTGGCTGTGGATCAGGAGAGGAGAGGCATGGCGTTTAGAGTAGTAGCGCTACCTGGACATAAGCTGGGACCTGATCACCCCGGCTGGGTCGCCTAGGGGAGGGGGTCTGATTGTTGAAAGACCCGAAACCCCCCGTGATCCTAGGTTACATCACTGATGATATGTCCAGGTGCACCAGACGGTGTATCTAAAATCTAATTTCAAAATGTAATTATTGTTTACATTTTTTTAAATGTTTTTTTTTTATTTTTTTTATTTTTTTTATGCATCCTTGTTAAATAGATGTATTAAAGGGATACTTTAAGTTGTTTCAAACCTGTATGAATTTCTTTCTTGTTTTGTGTTCAACAGAGGATATTTTAAAGAAAATGGGTAACCAAAGAGTTGACCATCAACATCAACCATCAACTTTTTGGTTACCAACATTCTTCAAAATAACTTATTTTGTGTTCAACAGAAGAAAGAAATTCATACAGGTTTGGAACGATTTGAGGGAGAGTAAATGATGATAGAATTCACATTTTTGGGTGAACTTTTAATGTTTGGGTGAACCCTTTAATTTCTTTTTATAAAGAAAAATATCGCTGACTTTTGAATGGTGTATACAGTACAGACTTTTTACAAATAATTTATTACTAATCTTAGAAGGGATTAATTGAGAAAAAAATACTAATTTGTCACTATAGCAATTTAATTTATGGATGTTATTTTCTATGTTATTTACAAAAAAAAAACTGTCACTTATTTCTTACCTGTATCATTGCTAGGTTCCACTGGGTGAAGGATGGTTTGGAGTTTGACCCCTCTAAAGACCCTGACCTCTCAGTGTCCAGAGATTCTGGGACCTTCTCGTTGACAGCCAAGGATGGACCCATCCACCAGTACCAGGGCAGATATAACTGCTACGCATCCAACGAGCTCGGCACGGCCGTGTCTAAAGAGGCTCGTATTATCACAGAGAGTAAGTCACTCTCATTACCACAACATTATAGAGCAGCACACTTATGATTGCCTGTTTGATATCCCTGACGTTACCACATGTGGCGAGTTTTCTGTTGAGAATCTGGCGTGCAGCAGATAACAGCCCAAAATCAAGCCCCCTGCCCCCTGTTGTGTGTCATATGCAGAAATCATCGTCATTTAGAGGAAAATTACAGCTCATTGTGTGTGCCAGTCACACAAGCGCTTCGAAGAATTCCAGAACGAATATAAATCCCAGATTGCTTCCCAATTAGCTATTAGCTAACACAACACTGTGAGTGGCACATTGTAACAACAACACCACCACATCTATCTAGCAATCTACCTGTCTCCCTGTCCCGACCTCTCTGCCAGTTTCCCTGACAACAGTTACCTCAGAAACCAGTGTGAGTCGTGTAAGTGTGTCAGCGGGGACGACCACTCCTGGGAGCTATTTTTTAACATACAGTAACACAGTGTCTAAGATTCAATGCCAATGGTGCAAAATACTGACAAACAGCGAGACTCGATTCAGCAACCAAAGATGTTATTCTGTACATAGACTAAAAATGTAAAAAACACTGA
Organism: Squalius cephalus; assembly: GCF_949319135.1. NCBI lineage: Eukaryota > Metazoa > Chordata > Actinopteri > Cypriniformes > Leuciscidae > Squalius > Squalius cephalus. The sequence goes on from NC_137137.1 coordinate 35,571,055, forward strand.
TGGGGTGCCTACAGATGGATATTGTTTTAGCTGATTTGCCCAGCTTTAGTCCTGTGTGAACACCCACTTACTGCAGCTGTGATTGTTTACCATGCTCTCTCTCTCCTCATTTCCCTCAATAATTCTGTCTTTGTCTGTGTCTGTAGCTAACTCAGTGGTGCGCAACAGAAGGCCACAAATGATGCAACCCACTGGCTCCCACAGCTCCTACCTGGTGCTCAGTGGCCAAGACCTAGAGCTGGAATGCATTGTTCAGGGCCTGTAAGTCAAACCTGATCTGGCTGTGTGTCTTTCAGAGCTTTCACTTACTTAAAAAGTGTACTTTAAAAGTGTTCTGTTTGTTTGCATCCTGTTCTTTCCCTCATTAGGCCGGCTCCCAGTATCCAGTGGATCAGGAAAGATGGAGTTCTGTCTGAGTCACGCACCTCCACTGACAGTTATAACAGAGTTCTGCGCTTTAAGAATATCTCAGAGTCTGACGGTGGCGAGTACCAATGCACCGCCACAAATCTGCAAGGCATGACCTCTCACACCTACAGCATCACTGTGGAAGGTACTGTATGCTTCACACTGCCAGATCACTTCCTCTGCAGATTTAGATGTGGGGTGTGAACTTGAGGAGATAATTGGGAAGATGACTAAAAATAACTTAAAATTACACTTTGCTGATAAAGAAACAATCTCAGTCAGGATTTACATTGTTAGCCTTGCATGATTGGTGTATAATTGCTTAATAAAAGCTTATTGCCTACTTTGCATCCCTTCTGGAAAGTTGTACAATTGTTGCCAGAGACCTTTCATGATTAGTTGTTTGTTTTGTGGTGGTCTAGCTGCCCCATATTGGACTAAAGAACCAAAGAGCCAGCTGTACGCCCCGGGAGAGACGGTCAAACTGGAATGTAAGGCTGATGGCATTCCCAGCCCTGAGGTCACCTGGAGCATCAATGGCAATCTTCTTACTGGTAACTGACTCAGTCAGGAAACATTCCATGTCTTAATGCAGGGTTTCTCAAACTGCTCTACTCTAAGAGTCTCACACTGAGTCGAACAACGTCTCGTTCCTTTTTGAACACTATCAGTTGGGAATAAAGTCTTTAGTGTTCCACTAAGCTGCTGCGGAGCAATAATCAAACTGACTCCAGACAATGCCTTTGAATATGCTTTAATCACAGCTTGAGGATCTCAGACCAATTTCAGAGAGAATCCCACCAGCACAAAAATACAGCAGTTTTTATAGAATAGGAGCATGGCAAAGGTGACATGATTCATTACATAATTTTCCTACAATATGATTGGTTCTTCATATGTATAATCCAGCAAAACTTTCTGTTACTAGGCAGAAGCAAACTCTGGATTTCTTGATTACTCAAAATCATGAGTTTATAAATTTAGATATCTGTCTAGTTTAATTTCCCCTTTTGTTATATTCAGAGATGATTCAAACACACCTACTGACTTTGACCAAAGTGTTTGGAAACATTTAGGTTTCAAAAGCATATAAATGTTATCCTGTGTAGCAAATTAGCTCTATGAAATATTAATAATCAATAATAACTGGTTATAATTTATTATGAATATTTGGATCAGTTAATATAATTAACTTACTGTCGTAAATTAATATTACAATCAATTAACCTGTTTGTCCCGTGAACACTCAGGATTAATTGTTTATTAACTCTAAGAAATGTACATTTCCGGGGCATGGGAAATGTCTTTCTTAATGTACAGTACTACTAAGATCAGTAGCCAAGATCTAAATGATTAGTGACTCCAGTTATGAGCTTGAGACACGGACAACTTTACGTGTGACGAACAAGATTTTATTAACTAGTCTAAACACTTAAACTACTCTAACATACACACACATACATGCATACAGTTTACCAAGGGAAAGAGAGCTGGAGCAGAATACAGGAGAGCAAGAAATTCAGCAGATCAACAGCCTTGAGCAAACCATCAGTTTAGTTCTAACACGCCCTTCTTTAAAGGGGTCAGGATACTTAATGTATCAAATAATGAGACTAAGTTTGATACTTGCATGTCTCGCCCATTTGAATTAAACTGTCCTGATGCAATTCTTTGAGGCTCCAGTTGATCTTTGCTGATGTGGTCTTGATGAGAGAGAAGCAGTGGGAGTCAGAGGATCTTTGGTGAATGGAAAGACAAGACCGCAGCCTGGCACACGCTTGGGGGTCCTTAGAAGCTTCTAGTTCAGCATCATCTTCACTTCAGCATTTCAGAAAGGGACTAAGCGAGAGAGAGCTAAAAGCTGATCTTGGGTTTTTAAAGTGTGAAGAAATAACACCTTCTGGAGGTGCAAGAGCCAATGAGAGGATTTTCCTTTGGAGGGAAAGTTTACGACCCTTTGTGTTCTAGCAGGGCATTTGAATATGTACTTTCATTGGGTGTTTAAGAAAAGAATCTTTAAGATTCTTATAATACTAATGCGTCACAAAGTTAGCAAAATGTAATGTAAATTAACAAATCGGAGACGAAGAATGGATTTTATAGAGACCAAACATGCCACACATATAATTTGGTTAACCATAATATGCAAAGTTTGAAACATTAATCCAATAGAGTTTACAAGAATACAAAACACAACCACATAAAAGGAAAATCATGAGGTGGTAAAATTAGATACATGTTTACACATTTATCAAGTGGTTATATATATAGAATATATAGGATTAACAAGGTTTTTATTTCTCTTCCTCTGCAAGAGTTTAAGTGAGAGTCGCAGCTCTCTGGAGACATTTTTTTGGATCGTAAAACTCTCTGTGTGTCCTGTATCAAGACACCGCGTCCTGCCAGTGTGTTCGCTTCATTTGGATGTTAGTTTTGTGGGAAGTTTCACAGGCATTTGTTGGGAGAGTGAGTTTGCTGGATTATTCATTAAATAAATGAATAATTTGTGTGTGTCTGATTGGTCCAGACGCTACACCTGCAAGGAAAATAAATGTTAGTTATGATTCATTTAAAAATCCATCACAAACACTAATCGAATATGAAATACCATAACTATGCAAATGTGTTGCCAAATGATTGAAATATTAACTTAAAAATACTTAAAAACGAAAAAAAAAAAAAAAAAAAAAAAACTTGCACACCCAAATCAATTGTTGTATAAAATTACAATAGGCTGTCAGCTTGGTTGACCGAAATGTTGTCATTAAAATATATTTGTCGTAAATGTCGTAAAATCTCAGGGGGTCCTTAAAATAAATATTTTAGATTAAAGAGGTTCAGCTGACAACATTTTTGGGAATCCCTGTCTTAATGTATATTTTGTTTGTATATGTTAAATAATCTTTATCTGTTCGGGTGAGACATGAGACATTGGTATAGTCTTGATGTACTGAGGTGTCTTTTTTGCATAGATACTGACCCAGACCCCCGTCGCAGTTTGAAACATGGTGTTCTCACTCTGAAGAATGTGGAACTCAGTGACACTGCGGTGTATCAGTGCAAAGCTGCCAGTAAGCACGGATCCATCCTCATCAATGCTTACGTCTATGTTATAGGTAAATTAATTTTCGAAAGCAGCTCTAAAAAAGCTTTTTGTGGTGATTGCTAAGGCAGCATTCAGGGACTACAATATCATAGATTTGTGTGTTTTTTTGTTTCTCTAGAACTGCCTCCCCAGATTTTGACAGAAGATGTACTCATGTACTCTGTGGCAGAGGGACAGACGATTGATCTGGCTTGCGAGACCTTTGGCTCTCCTCGGCCCAATGTCACATGGTAAGACAGACTTGATCCTGTGGGGTGTCCCTTCCTCACATGCCAGAACTGTCCTGATATTGTTGGGGAGAAGCTGCTTTGTTGGGAGTCCATTAGGGCACACGGGCAGAATCACACTCAATAGTCAGCATTTCTAAATATCGGTGTTCTTGTAATATTGCACATTGTATCCATTTAAACAGGCTAAAATGAATATTTTGTGTGTTTACAGGGAGGGTGAGTCCTGGGGCGCACTTATAGCCAACCCAAGGATGAGTCAGTTATCCAATGGCTCACTAAAGATCAGTAACGCCTCCCTCAGTGACAGCGGCCAGTACACCTGCACTGTCAGCAACAGCAAAATCACCATCACTGCTGAGCTGGCCGTACTCAGTGAGTTTAACATGCATGAATGCTCATGCAATCACACATACTTGATTTATAACTGGTTTCACTTCAGACTGTTAGGGTCATTTCTTTTCATTACACTAATTTAATGTTGATGCTTTTATTGTATTCTAATATCCCCATAAAGCCAACAAACTGCAAAAAGAATTTGATTTCCAGTAAAATATCTAAATATTCTTAGCAAAATTGCATGCATGATATTATGCATATTTTAATTATTATCATCATCATCACTGAAGTTTGTAAGTTATTTTTCTTCTTTTGTTTAGCTTTTTATAATAAGCAAAAATCTAACTGGTTGAAAATAGGTTAGGAAAAATACAATTTAGGATATATTGCATAAAAAAAGTACACATTTTTATAAAGTCTAAATTTGAGATAAAGTAATAAATTGGCCAATAAAGAAATTTACTGAAACATAAGGCAAGAAAAATACTATATATTTTTTTTTATTAATAAAAAAAAACTTAAAATCAAGATTTTCTTTTACAAATTCTGTCTTCTAGATAAGACCGTCATTGTGAAACCTCCGTTGGCTCTGCGAATTCAGCGGGGGAAGCCGGCTAACCTCACCTGCGAGTACCAGGTGGACTCCAGGCAGGGCGCCCCTCAAGTCCAGTGGAGGAAGAACCATAAGAAGCTCACAGAGTCCTCTGATTCAGACAAGTATGCTTTTATACTGTTTTACGGTGTGTACTTTACTCTTAACACCTTTTACCTATTTATTTATTATTCTCAGGTAAGGTAAAGAAAGTCAAATCTGACCTAAACCATAAGCATTCAAAAGGTACTTACAATTTGGTCAGAAGACTCCTCTGTGGTATGTTCTCAATAAAAGTCTTCCAGCATCATAAATCTCAGTAGGCAGATTTTGTAATCAATTAAATTTCTTTTAATTGGTTACTTTTCTTTTTATTATAAACAACAATATAAAGGTAAATAGAACTTCATAGTTTAGGTATAAAATACAATAATCACGTTTTGAATCAAAGGTGTAGTAAGCTCTGGGCTTCTTATCTTCAGCTTGGGGTTTCTTGTCCTCAGCTCTGGGCTTCTAGGCGTCGGGGGCACTGGCGTATCAGTATCCCAAGAGGCAGTCAGTTCATCAGTCTTTTATACTTCTGTTGTTCACAACAGGCGTTAGATTGATACTCCTCCAAAGTTTCCCAGATCCTTCTCCAGCCAGGTGCAAGCGGTCCACCTCTTCATGTCCTTGACCTCCAGTAAACTCAACTAAGATGGCTGAGTTCATTTAAAGTTCTAGGAGTCCTCTAGCGCACACACATAATCGCACTTTTCTGCTCCTCTCAACATGGGTTAGCACAGTCACATATACATACATAACCAATTACTGTACATCTATGCCAAAACAATATAAGCCATCTTTTACAAACAAAATAAATAACAACATTGAATGCAATGCATTATATCCAATACATTGGCTAAATATATGTAACAAAAAGGCATCTACAATAAACAAGGAGGCAGGTAATTGCATTTTCTTGATATTATACAACAATACCTTCATGTCCCTCAAAATGCTGCAGAATGGTTTAGTTTGAACTGTATAACGTGATTTCATGAACATTATTAACCATAAATATCTTAGGTACAAGATAGATGAAACCACCGTCATAATACTTGAAGTTGAAGAAGACGATGAAGGGATATACACCTGTGAAGTCATTACTGCTCTGGATATGGTGGAAGCGAGTGGCTCCATCACTATCGTTGGTAGTTAACTTTATAAATGGCCTGTTCCCTATAACATGGCCATCTCTAAACCTTACATGTCTGGATCTATATAGCTGTATGTGTGCTGCATGTTGTATGATAATGTGACCTACAGAAAGGACAAAGGACATGTTTGGCTGTAGGCAGATTCAAGAAATAACCTTTAAAATCATAGATGCCTTGTTTTATCTGGCATCTTACCCCTTGACCTCTTTGTCAACCCTCATTCGCCAGATCGACCAGACTCTCCAACCCAAATACAAATGACCGAACCTAAAGAACGCAGTGTCACTCTCAGCTGGACACCTGGAGATGATCACAACAGCCCTGTGATAGGTACAGTTACAATATATGTTTTTTCCCCCTGTGTTTATGCAGTACACACAGTTTGTGTATGCAGTTTTTATTTGATACATGTTCATTATTTGAAATTCTTATTGATTTTTCCCCCCTTTAAATGTCAAATGCTGTATAAATTGATGGTTTAACAAAGATTTGAAAGTTTTTTGGACACTCAAACCACACTTAAAATAAATGTCATTGTGCTCAATAACAAAATATCACATCAATATCAAACCACATTTTCTCAGTTTGCACAGGGATTCCCTTTTCTTTCTTTTTTTGTCTTAAAGGGTACATAACATGCACAGTTTCACCTAATCTCATGTTAATCTTGAGTACCTATAGAGCAGTAGTGCATCCTTAATATCTCAAAAAAGTGTTTAGTTTTATTAAATTTATAAAAGAAAAATACAGCTTTCCGATTCTCTCCGGAAAAAGCCGAGCTCCTGGAGGCGGAGCTATAGAGTCAAGCGGTAGCTTTCCAGCAAAAGACAGAAATCTGATCCAGTTGTACTTACATAAATGGGGTCTTTTATCACTGGGACCGCTCCACGTTTTAATAGCAAACGATTTGCAAATCCAGCGTCGACCTGAGCCTTGTTAATAAAACATTCGTCACTGAAATGACCAGAACACACAACCGCACTTCCTACACCGTTGCTGCCCCAGAAAAACAAACTACATCCACTGTTCCTGTAACGCTGGGTTCTTTGGGAAGCTGGACACGGTAAGCTTTCCCTCACATCCAAAAACACACTTTTTTGGAGACATTCTTGAACAAATCCTATGCAGCGCTGCCGATGATTTCCTGTTGAAGCGCGTTGATGTGCGCGGTCTCGCTCTCCTCTAGTCGACGTGTGCGCGGCCGCGCTTTTCCGGGAGAAATGCTCATATAAGGAGTTCCACTCTGGTCTACGTCATTAGATCCACGGTCGAAAAAAAAACAGCCGAAACTTGTACCAACCCGGAAGTAAGATTTTCGGCACAGAAATTCTCCGTTATTCGTCCAAAATATTTTTTTAAAACTTTGCCCATGTTTAACATGAGAATCCATCTCTTTAACACTGTAAACAACTCTGAATACATGAAACACCATGGTACCCCCCCTTTAAAATATTTACTTGAGGTACACATTTTTCTTCTCTGATGTTGGTAACTAGTCACTTTACATACAGTTAAACAAATAAAATATTTGTCTAAATTTTTTCAATAAATATTTTACAAAAATACTAAGTGTTTCCTTTTAATTTGTTTTTATTTATTTGTTTTATTAATTGTTTTAATTTCACATTTTGTATGATTGATTTATTTCATTATTAGCGTTTCATCAACTCACAAACCCCATTTTGGGAAACCATCATTTAAAAAACAAAAACAAATCTTATACTTGAAAAGTGTGCTTTCTATAAAAAAAAAATGCTATTTGACTTAATATTTTTCATTTAATGCAGTGGCATTCATACATTTTTAAGTGTGTTTGAAGTGTCCAAATACTTTTTGGGGGCTAGTCTATATAAAATCAGTGTCATTTCCTGTTTTATGTATATATATATATATATACACATGTTTGTGTCTAGAGTATTTGATTGAGTTCGAGGAGACAGGATCTGAAAGAAAGGAATGGGAGGAGCTAAGCCGTGTGTCAGGCAGCATTCAGCGAACTACCCTTCCCTTGAAGCCCTTCATTTCTTACCGTTTCCGAATCATCGCCATCAATGACATCGGCAAGAGTGACCCGAGCAAGGAAACGGAGGCTTATTCCACACCAGCTGCTCGTAAGTTAACATTGCATGTGTGTGCGAGTGTGTGAACGCTTACATTGCCTTGAAAAAGAAAATGCTTGTCCCGCTACATTGTGATGCATTTGTTTTGTCTTTTGAATCATTGTATGACTCTTTGAATTTGTGTTTGTATCTTCTCTCAGTGTGTGGCTGATGTAAAGTGACAGTTTTATTGCCATGTTAGAACATCTTGGCACTAAATTATTATTTGTCCTCTACAGCTCCAGACAGAAACCCTGAAGGAGTGCACAGTGATTCCATCGACCCAGGCACCCTTGTCATCACATGGAAGGTGCGCTGCGCAATTCAGACCAAAAATGATTCTGTCTTAATGCATTCACTTCATGTCGTTCCAAGCCTGTTTGTTTTTTTCCCCATGGAACACAAAAGAAAGTGAACAGAAGCTTGAAAATGGACAAAAAAGTTAGATAAAAGGAATTCATATAATGTACATATCACTACATTTTTGGTAGCACAACAAGTAGTGGTGTAGCATAACCAACCTTTTTTTTTAATTTTTAAAAAGTCAGAATACACGGCTGTCTCTCTCTCTCTTAAGTTATGTTGTCATGAATGATTTATTCTATTTCTTCTTCTCTCTCTCTCTCTCTCTCTCTCTCTCTCTCTCAAATTGTTAAAAATTAGATTCATTTGAGTGAACTGGTTCATCTTAAATCGTCCTCTTTCTCATATATAGAGTATATGTAGTGTTAGAAAAGTATTATTAATTCTACTGAATTAGTTCATCCTAAACAGTCATCCCACTCTCTCTCATGTGTAATGTTGGAAAGTTTGATTCATTATAGTGAATTAGTTCATCCTAAACGATCCAATCTTTCTCGTGTAGCGTTGGAAAGTCTGATTCATTCTAGTGAATCAGTTCGTCCGGACAGTTAATGTAAATAAACTGATAAAAAAAAAGGAATCCCTGTACTTGTTGCCAATGTTTTGAAATTCTCATTGTTCACAGAAAGATACATTCTAGCTCAAGACTGAATCTTTGTTCTTGTAGGAGTTGGACAGGCGTAGTTTCAATGGCCCAGATTTTCGCTACAAAGTGATGTGGAGGAAGGTTTTGGGCAGCGGTCCGTCCTGGCACACCAAAGACGTCACCTCTCCACCCTTCATCGTCACAGATGTGGGCAACTTCTCTGCCTTTGAGATTAAAGTGCAAGCTGTTAATGAGATGGGAGAAGGTTCAGAGCCCAAAAGCGCCATTGGATTCTCTGGAGAGGAGAGTGAGTTTTTCATGTTGTATATTTTTGCTGCTATTGTGAGCCCTTTTTCCTGACATCTTCCTGTAAGGTTATCTCAATTCACCCCAATTGAACAATGATTTTAGTTAATCCTGAGACAGATGTTTTTAAGGGAATCAAAGTGTGGGTGCTCTTTCTCCCTGTCAGTCCCTCTTGAGGCCCCTCTGGATGTGGGAGTGGTTCTGATCAACAGCACTGCTATTAAAGTGACATGGGCGGCCGTGAACAGAGAAACTGTGAGGGGCCGTCTGCAGGGTTACAAGGTAACATACTGTTGTATTAAACTCAGCCAAAAATTTAAAAATGTAAGATGTAAAATCTCTTCAACAAATTGTCTATCATCCATCCTATAGATTTATCTGAAGCACTTTGACCCAGAAAGCAGACACCTCAGACGGGAGCGTGTTAGGGAGGGTAGGCCGACAAACATCTCAGTTGTGACAACGGACAGTAACGAGGAGAAGAAGATTCTGGGAGATCTGCAGCCCTACTCCCATTACTCACTGACTGTAAGTGCCTTTAATTATAAAGGAGAAGGACCCGAGTCTGAAGCCCTCACTTTCCACACTCCAGAAGGAGGTAAGAACGTGAGACAAAAAATAAAAATAGTTGAAGAAAGGTGAGGGCTTCAAATTCTGTCATCCATTTTTTTCAGTTCCTGGTCCTCCATCATTTTTACTGCTGGAAAGCCCATCAGAGACAGAAATGATACTGCGTTGGTCTGCGCCCAACCAGCCAAATGGAGTCCTGAAAGGATACATATTACAGTATCAAAAAGGTGTGTGAACTAACAGCCTGATTCATTCTCATCAGGATTATTAGAAGCAGTTTGTTGAGGAGAGGGATTTTTGCCTGGTATAAAATACAATGGTTGAAAAAAATCTAGACACTCTTTTGACTTGGCTAAGTAAAAAACCAGCAAGCATCTAATCAGAACACCCTAGATATCACCTAGCAATGCTCTAGTAACCACCCAAGCACTCAAAACACCTTGGCAACTCCTTAGAAACCACACCTAGAAACCACACTATCAGCTGCATAGCAAGCAACTCAAAAAACTGCATATAAACAAAATCCTTTTAATGCCGGGGACACACTTAAAGGTGCTCTAAGTGATGTTGGGTGACGTCACTTCTTGTTGACGTTTAAAGTATTGTCAAACAAAATGGAGGCTTGCTAGACCCTCCCTCCTCATCCGCGCACTAACCCCCCAAATCCTCCTTGTCGGTTACTGGCTGGAACAGTTTATGTTTTGTGGTGCGGGTTAGCCCAGTTTGTTTTTGTTGCCGTTTGTGGAGCCTGTGGTGTCTACAGAGGCCGCGTTTTTCTACAGTGTGTTCATGGGACTGGCAGCGAGCGGATGGTGAGATGTTTGCTGTATGTGACAAAAAATGTTTTGGCCTAAAAAATGCGTGACATCGCTTAGAGCACCTTTAACGACTAGCTGAAACATTCTAAGACTGAACTGAACACATTTACAGACTGTTTCCAACGACTGGAGCAGATTTAAAACCCCGACTGTGAACAACGACTGAACGCAACTATCTCTGACTCAGCGCGTTTGGGCATGATCAGTCGTAAGTGTCAAATTACACTTATAATCGGCCTTACAGTCGTTAAGTGTGTCCTCGGCTTAAGACAAGTCATTTCACTTGGCGGTCATCTTTGAAACGCCTCTCGGGCATGCAAGTTCAACTCCAATCTCTTTGAATGAGGAAACATCAAGTTCTCCAAAACTGTTTGCCAAGCTTACGATTAAATTTCATATTTGAAATCACCAATGAAAACGGTCTCATAAATTTTGCTTCTAAACGCTCAAATCATGACAAAAAACAGCATTTTTCGCATGCGTAGTCCTAAGCATGCATCTCAGAACACTGACTGTTTCTATAGGAACCGGAGCTTCTAACGGCACGGCAGCTGCAGTGATGCGATAAACATTAGCGATAGGGGAATGGCTCTTTTCTTTAGAAGGCGGGACTTATTCCACCATTTTGCACTTTCTCTCAGTTAAAGTAATACGAGTGCACCATCTTTCTTTATATAAAGTCTATTATATAAATACACAAAAACACTCAGTACTGGGTACTGAGATGGAACAGGCTGCAGACCAATCTGTTGGTCTCCTTCTATCGAGCCACAATCGAGAGTGTGCTGGTGCATGCCATCCCTGTGTGGTACGCTGGCTGTTCATTGGCTGATAGAAGGAGACTACAGAGGGTCACCAGAACCGCGGAGAGGGTGATTGGTTGTCTACTCCCACCCCTGGACTCCATCGCCAGCTCCAGATGTCTCACCAAAGCCAGGTCGATCATAAAAGACCATCGACACCCCAACCATCACCTGTTCACTATGTTGCCCTCAGGGAGGAGGTTCAGATCCCTCAAAAGCAAGACCAACAGGCTGAGAAATAGTTTCTTCCCCTGGGCAGTCAGAATTTTAAACGAAGCAGATCACTGACTGACTTTGCATTCTCACAGTCGTTCTGTTGTGTGTCTGCACGCGTGTGTCAATGATTTTAACTATGATGCTGCTATTGTTGTTTATTTAATTTTGTTTTTATTTATTGACCCTTTTACATGTTTTTATTGTAGATGATATTGCACCTGGGTGGCCCTGTTTGCAAATTTCGTTGTGCAGGAGACTGTCCAATGACAAATAAAACTCTTGAATCTTGAATCTTGAATCTTGAAACACCTTAGCAATTGTATATATTGTATGCTCAAAAATGCCCAGAATGCCTTAAAATTTTAAGTTAAAATTTTTGAACAACTATAACTACTTAATATAAACTCACCAACCAATGTTTAAAACAATATTTTTTACACATTTGTTGTCTCCCCCCATTTCTCTGCAGTTGATAATGAAGACAGCCCTATGCTGGTAGAAAAGATTAGTGACCACAGCAAAAATCACTTCAAGTTAAAGCTGGACCCTCGCAGCCGTTACCGCTTCCACCTGCGGGGATACACGGCTACTGGAGAAGGACTGCCAATCATCAGCGAGGGAGCTACCACACTGGATGGAGGTCCAACACTTTACCCATCACTGAATGATTTATCTGGACAGAGTTGTATCTAACTGCACATGTGTTTTGAGGGTTTTTACATGATGGGGGAATGTTTTCACAACAACACACTTCTAGTGACAAGTAATTGTGTCCACACTGAAAATGTGTGAAAATGTGACACAATCAGTGTTGGGGAAAGTTACTTTTAAAAGTAATGCATTACGATATTGTGTGTTACTCTCCCTAAAAAAGTAAATAATTGAATTACTTTTTATGGAATTATGTTACTTTTTCTCACCTTGGCTGGGCTTGCCTGTTTTTTTTTTATTTTGTTTTGTTTTTCGGCAAAAGTTAAATGAATAATCCTCAGGCTGAAGGAAATGCAAATGCACGGCTGTACAGTAGAGGGCGCAGCTCAAACAAACCTTTCAGCTCTGCAGCCATTCTGGATTGTTGAAGAATAGGATCCAGGAGAAGGAGGTTTGGCTGTGTCCCAGTTCAAAGGGTGTATTCTTCGAAGGTCAGGCTAAGCGTTGTTAAATGGGACGGCCTAGCTTACGGAGGACTGTTCTTGTCACCTAGCATCTGTCACAGCTGCCATTAACAAGTGGCAGTGACATTTGTACTAGACTTTTTTGAGAGTTAGGCCTATATTAAACTGTCTGAAAACAAAAGAGGGTTCACAAGCTGTCTAAATATGTTCACCATGGTCCATTTCTGCACTGTAACGGATTTCTGTAATTTGAACAGTATTTTACTGTAATATGTACAGTAAGATACTGTAAAATATGTATACAGTATGTTACTGTAAACAGCAAAGGATTATGGGAAAATATAGGGTCACTACTGTAATTCTTCACTACTGTAAATCAATTTACAGTAGTGAACTTGCCCGCGAAAAACTGACCAATGGCAAGAGGGATTTCTTTTCAAGTGTTTTTTTTGAGGGGTGAAGTGGCAGTTAATGCACGGACAAAAGATCATGTAACTCACCAAAAAGGTTAGTATATAATTTCTATTTTATGTAAAACAAACATTTTCAAATGTTTTTACTTATGTTAACAGCAAACTAACATGATGTATCGTTTTGGTTTCGTCTGAATGGTTTTAGTGCCTTTTTTTCCTGACTGTCGTCAGAATGTTTTGTTGGTGCCTTTATTACTGTCTTTTTTCCTGACTGTCGGCCGGGTCGCTGTCACGGTGATAATATTAACTGGTGAGTAAGTTAAGTTCACCTATATTAGCCGAAATATTCTTTAGTTAAAACTATAAAAAATAATGGTTGTGTGTTCCTCTGCCTCTTAAACGCAAGTTAGCTCATCAGGCGGGCGGAGTCGTCGGTAACGTTAACCGAGCTAACAGCGAACTCAACGTGAAATACTGAGGTAAAGTGAGATAGACGAAACCCTTGTTAAAGCGGGTTTTAAACAATATTTTCACGTAGGCCTATATGATTTATTTTCAGGTTTGTGATCTGGATAATGCCATCTGCAACGATGGAGTGTGTTGGAGCCTTTTCATTGTGATAACATCAACTGGTATGTAACGTTATGGTCAACTTCACCTAAATTAGCCGAAGTAAACTTATTAAACAGAGAAGCATAATAACTTTGGTATGTTCTGTCTCCTCTTTCACAACTTTTTGGCAGATGTACAACGTAAATACTGAGTAAAACTAAGTTAAAGGGATAACGTAGTAGCAGCTACACCTTAAACAGAAAATTATGTAGGCTATGTCATCATTTACTCGCCCACAACGTGTTCTAAACCTGCATGAAGTTCTTTCGTCTGAACATAAATAAAGATATTTTGAATAATGTTAGTAAATAGTGGCTGGTCCGCATGGACTTCTATAATAGAAAAAATACTTTGGATGTCAATGGGGACCAGTAACTGTTTGGTTGCTCATGTTCTTTAAAATATCTTCTTTTGTATACAGCACATTAAATAATTCAATGGAAGTTATGAACAAGTTGAGGGTGAGTAAATGGTGACAGAATTTACAATTTTGAGTAAACTAACCCTTTATCCAACACCATTGTTAATTTCATCTTTTGTTTTATTTTCAAGTTTGTGGTCTGAATTATGTCGTCTGAAATGTCGGAGGTGTATTTTGGAGTCTTTTTTGTGATTGCCTTCGTAATGGTGATAACATCTACAGGTGAGTAAGATGACATCAACTAAATTAGCTGAAAGTATGCATTAGTTAAGCAGGCAAACATGTTCTTTTCTGTTCTTTATTTTGAATTTGCAGCGGCCATTCCCTCCGGACTGTACATCACTGCTGACGCTCTCCACTAATACACAGAACGGGTTGACGTTGGAGGAGGAAGAGGAGAAGGAGGAGGAAAGGGTTAGCAATATACCATTATCAATATAGCAAAGTTTTGCTAACTAATATTTTTAATGTTGTTTAATTGATTAAAAACTATAAACACAATACAACATTATATCTTACCTCATCTTCACCCCACATGTTATTGTTGTTAGTAATAAGTTCTGTTATTGTATTTTAGTTTTTTTCTGTAAACTATAACACTAAAAGGCTGCTGTGACTTTGTCTGTTTCAGGAGAGTCTGTTCTCAAAGCAAAAACATGGATGCTGACAATGAAGGGCAGAATCATCATCCAGTTACAACTGCTAACAGACGACTCTTCAGCATTAGCTGTCTATTTTGTCGAATGCAGAATCAGGTAAACCAAAATATATATATATATATATTTTTTTTTTACATTACATTACATTTACATGCATGCATTTGGAAGTCACTTTTATCCAAAGCAACTTACATTGTATTAAGTTTAATTTAAATTATCCATTCCCTGGAAATCTAAGCTACAGGAATGTATTGAAATGCTTTAATGATTTTAATGTAATGTATTATGGGGTAATACCATCCCTGTAGGTTAGGAAATTGGCAAAAATTTGATGATTCGATAGTATTGCATTATTTGGGCCACAATTCAATATTATTGCGCTTCCTAACATTGCGATACAGCAAGTATTGTGATTCGATTCTGCGATATATTGCGATTCATGTCCCCCATATTATTCAAAGACATTACAAAAAATAAGACTGCTCAACTCACTTCAAATGTCACATTAAATCTGTGAACATCTTCTACACATTTACTGGAGGCTAGTGCAAAAACTTTGTCCTTGAACATTCAGGACACAGGACCTTATTACAGAACGTAATTATATGAACGCGTCACCACCGCATTAGCACCAAAAACATGGAGATTTTATTTTAGAGAATAATTACACAACCTATTCGATATACTATAATTCTATAATTAAATAAACTAATCGAATATCCAAAAATTGTGACTCATCCCTGCATGTAATACCTTGTTTTTTTCCCAAAATCTTCACTTAGGTCTCGATTTTCGAAGGGGATTATAAACGTTTCTTCCTTGGTTCGCTTTTATTTAGGCCTATTACATTCACATTCTTTACTGTGGTAAAGTAGAAAAACGTTGTAGGACAGATAGCCTACATTTTTACTTGCACGTCAGATTCATTTCAACACAGTTTTTGCTTGTTATTAGACATGTACGGCGCGTCAAGTTTATTTGATTTTTAGTTTCGCTCTCTTTGGCAGCGCAATTTCAAACGTAGCTTAAATGTCTTGCCCTTGTGGAAGATTAAATTCACTTTTCATACCTTTTACAGCAAGTAGAAAACATGAAGATATCAGAAAATAGATCGATGGTCTCTTTCCTCCTCGTGTCATCCCTCTCAAAGCACAGAGCGGTATGGCTTCATGTGGAATCACGTGTCTTTGTGTGGAAGTATTAAACGAAAGTTTTTTTTTTTTATAGATTTAACTTTTCTATTATGTAAGTTTCTAATATTTACTGATATGTATTTGAATGCTTTACAGGCTTTGTGTTGCTTCTTTGACGGAATTGCTCAAATAAAGACTTTTTTGCTCGAATAAACTACATTTTTTTATTTCAATTTTCATAATAACCCCCCAACCACTGCAGGTAGTTGGTCCATTACCACCGCAGTGGTAAAAAAAACTGCCACCGTCACAGCCTTATAACCTATATTGGAATACTTTGCGCTACTGTATCAATATAATTGCGTGCGCAAAATATCGTGACACTGAACAGAATCGATTTTTCCCCCACCACTACTGTAGGTGGATTCAGAATCAGATGTAGTGCTTTTATTAACGCCAAAGTACATGCAGCATCAAGTTTGAGGGTTAGGGGAAATTCTGCCAACACCGGTCTGAAAAAATTATATATTTTTCCCTGCTTGTGTTTGCAGGTTCATTCTGAGAGTCAACCCTGATGGCACCAAACACCAAAGGCACAGATCAGATGGAAATCTGGAAAGGTCCAAAGAAAAGCATCAGCCTGAAACCCTCAGTGTTTCTCATCAGAGAGCTTGTCAACTTTGACTGGCAAAATTACTGAAATGTAACAACACAACACTGACTTTGACTGTATTTTATTGTTTTAAGGCCTGTTTTGCTTTTCAGTGTGTGTACGTTTTTGCCATGCTACAGATATAAATGGTCACCAGGAGATTAATTCTATGGACTTTGGAGATGTTGCCTTTTTTTTTCTTCAGCTAGTGGCTCCTAAAGGTCAAGATTTGTAATTTGTACTTCTAAAACAAAATGTTCAACGATTAAAAAGAATATTATAAGGACAAATGTTTGTGAGTTATTGTGATTTTTTTGGGGGGTGGGGTAATCATAAATTTAAAAAAGAAAATTTAAATGATGAAAAAAAAAAAAAAAAAAAAAAAAAAAAAATCAATACTAATACTGTAAATGAAAATACGGTAATAATACTGTAAATGCAATTACAGTAAATGGTACAGTATACTGTAAGTGAAAATACAGTAATAATACTGTAAAACATTTTACAGTAACTTACTGGCATCCAGCTGCCAGTAAGTTACTGTAAAATTTACAGCAACCTCTTTACAGTGTGTGTATAATAAATAGTATAAACTATATATACTTGCATCTTAGTAAGATATGTAATTTGAACAGCTTACTTTTTTTTTTTTTTTTTTTTTTTTTTTTTTACATTTGTATCATTAGATATTTGACTAAGCTGAAACCCAATACTTGCGTTTAAAAGTGTATTTTGGCAATTTCTCTCAAAAAAATGCTGTCATCACTGGCACACAATGAATTCTGGGGTAGGCAAGGCCGCGAAGGATCCACCTGATGTATCCTTCATTTTATGAGAAACAAAGGATGCATTTGGAGGCCGCATTTTGAAGGATCCTTTGAATTAGGACAACCTTCGACTTCGAATGCGGCCTTCGAAGGATGCAGCCTCTGAATTGGGACGCAGCTTTCAACAAGAAAGTCATTTTTGCTTATTGGTATGTTTGAACTGGGTCAGCTGCAAAGACGTTGGTTAATAAAGTGAGGTCAAATAATAAATAAAGTATATTTGTATTATTTTGAGGAATATTGTAGATGTTTTTGTGCAAGTGAGATGAGTAAATGCTTGCTCGTTTTTAGTCTAGATCTACAATAACCATCATGTTCACACAATGCCTCTGCACTTATTATTTCTCTCAACATAAGGACAGAATAGGTCTCAGTCAATAAATGGGAATTTGAAAAAGAAATTCAGATATTTTGTTACTTGAATGCGTTACTCCCAACACTGGACTCAATCACTGCCAATCAGAACATATTTGATTTACTAGTGCAAAATGCCCGTGCAAAATCAGTTTTTGTGTATGTTTTAAGTAATAGACCCTTTTACTGTTTGTACACAATGATGACGTAGCAACGTATGCGCGCGCATATTGGCAACGGAAGTATGGCGAGAATCAGCAGCGTGTCAAGCTACGTGAGCGGATTAAGCAACACAGACAGAGAAAGTTATTTTCAAAAAGTTGACTTTATCAAATGGTATCCAGCTACCAGATCCGTGTACTATAGTGGAGTGGATAGAAGACGTTAGCAGATGGCCAAATATACAGTGGCCAGATATATATACGTATTTAGTTGAGAAACCGAGTGTACACCCGAGAGAAATTACGAGCATATAAATCACTGGATGCTTATGAATACGTTGTCTGTGGTCATGTACAGAACGTCAAATACCATGACATAGACTCAGAGTTTTGTGTGTTGAAATCAGAAATTCTTCCTAGTCAAAGACAAGGACACAAGACAACGATGTATGAGGCTTGGGTTATAATCAACCAACGAGAGAACTACGTCCTCACGGCGAACTGCACCTGTATGGTGGGGTAAGTAGGCTATTATTTGGTGTTGAGGGCTTGTAGTTGACATACAAAGATGAATTATGCTTCAGTGTTACTGTCCTTTCAGGTTTAACTTAGGCTTAACCTATACTCTCCTTTACATATTCTCATATGTTCTCATAACCAGGGTTTGAAACTACAATTTTCACGAAATACACAGTGCCAACAGTGTTCAAAATGTCAGCAGTCAGCCAATATCATTCAGTTACATTCAAAACCTGTTTAGGCTTAGGTCGTATACACGCGTAGTAAGTCAGATGTTTACTTACTTCATAGTCCGAGACGAAATTTGGCTGAAAGCAAATGTTACTTTCAAGCCCTGGTCATAACATTATTGATCAGCCAGTAAGTTTATTATGTTTTTGTGAAATTTCAGGCTTGGGTCATGCTGCAGTCATGCAGCTGCAATATTATTCAAAGTTGAGCTCTATGTTAGGATGGGAAGGACTGAGAAAGCAGCAGTTACATCTGGAGTGTGCATGTGGAAAGACATCAGCAGGAAAGAAGTCAGACCAGCTCCATTGAGGGAAATCAGCTTCCACAAACCAAAGAGGCTAGACAGGCAGCTTCAAGCACCTTCAACATCTGCTAGGAAAAATAGTATCACACCCAGAGGCATGTAATAGTTGACAGCCTAGATAAGCTTCCTATTGCCATAGTGTTTTGACACCATAATGTAGCATGAGAAAGGTGTAACTTGGTGATGCAGAGATGAAAATGCCTACAGACACAGTTTATTTTTTATCAGTATAATTTATGTTAGTTTGAATAGGTCTGCGTTTGTCTTCAGGTTACTTATTTTTAGAAATTACATTTGTTTGTTGTTTATTGTACATATTAGTCCCCTGATCTGTTTGGATCACCTGTGGAAAGCCAAAGGTAGAGAAGAACGTGATTAGGGCGTTCATCACAGCCTTCGCTTTTAATGAACGCAACGGAACTGCCTCCGGATAGCGAGTTGTCGCGCACATAAGCGTAAGCAGATAAACATGTCCAGATCTTGTTCGCGGTAACGGTCCAACACAGTCCAAGATTACTCGTGCAAAAGGCTCTCCCATGACAGGGATAGGCTTAAGTGGTGCAGGATGTATAATCTGGTTAGGTTTCCCTATGACCTGACACACGTGGCACGAGCGTCAGTACTGCGCCACATCAGAATTAATGCCAGGCCAGAAAAAATAGGCGAACTTACTTTCTGTATTTTAGCGTTTTTCTCTTGAGGACGGAGAATAAAATTCACGACGTACAACAAACGCATTTTTGTGAGTCAAAGTAAACTCATCTGCACAGACGGCAGCCTCGGCAAGAGTCAGAACTCTCTTTTCGCTCAAATAGACAACAACTCTGTCTCGCAAGGAATTTTTTAAATATTCAATCAAAATCAACTCACGGAGATTTTCAAAATGAACGACTCTGCTGGAATGACACTATCTATCAAAAAGCACAGTTTTCTCCCGTGCGTATTCCACATATGTTTGAGAGGAATTTTTAACATGTGCACGAAACTTCTGCCTATACGCCTCTGGCACTAATTCATATGCCCTTAGTACCACACTTTTCAGTTTATCATAGTCCAAACTATCACTCACAGATAAGGTAGAACAAACCTCTTGGGCTTTCCCAGTTAATTTACACTCTATCAAAAGAGACCAAACCTCTCTCGGCCAGCGCAACGCAGCAGCTATACGCTCAAATGCGCCAAAATATGAATCTACCTCGCTATCTCTAAATGCGGGCACCAGGGTTAGATGACGACTAACATCAAAATCAGCAGAATGACCAGGAGCCACAGACAAAGGCACAGAGGGTAAATGATAGTCAACACTAGTAGAGGGTACATCAAACTGAGTCTTAACTGAACTGGAACGACGATCATCAGCATGCGTTTCTAGTTGAGTACATTTGTAACAAAACGTAACAGTTGAGTAGTGTGCTCCTGACGTTTTATTTCAAGATCTAATGGCTTTAACTGAATAGCTAGTTTTAAATCCTCCGAGTTTACACCACTAAGTGAGCGCAACACGGGATCTGCAACATCAACGTCATCTTCATCAGCTACCGCAACGTTAGAACTAGACTGCAAAATACCCTGCTTAATTAATGCAGCTTGAATTACGTCTCTCAGTTCCTTCTTTCTATCAGTTTTAATAATCGCAATATCATAAAAATCAGCGATTAAGTATAAATCAATTTTCCGACAGGACTCCAAAACATCACATGAAGGAGCCTGTCTAAACGCCTCAATACTAAATTCCATCTATCAACCTACCACTTCCCCAATACGCATGAAAAAAACTGCCAATCAAAACATAAAAATAAAAATGGTACTCACCAGCAAAGCCGAAAACTTCTCAATTTGAATAGGGGAAATTTCCAAATCAAAAATAGAATTGGACGGACGAGCCCCCAATTATTACGCTCTAGGGGAATATAAAACACTAAAGAGGCGTAATAAATAATTGTTTGGGTTGTGGAAATGGAATCCCAGCACGCATCCCTCCGGTCTATAATCAAAAAACAAATGCACAAAATTGAAGCAAAAAGTAATACATTTATTAAAGAATAACAAGTGAAATATAGAGCAACTCTTCAGGGTGTCCAAAAGGCCAAAATAACAAACAAAACGAATATAGAAAGAAAAGAGGGGAAAATAAATAACCTAATAAAATAACAAAAGAAAATACATTTATCTTACCTAACTCCCTGTCCAAAAACAGAGATCAAACAATTACAAAATAAACAAGGCAGGACACCCCTACGCTCCACTCTGTTAAGATGGTTTAGACATAGGAGAACGGTTCAGAGGTTATCACAAGCTGCACGTTCACTTAAATTCTTAAAAAGAATTTGGTGAAGGATTAAAGGGTACATAACATGCACAGTTTCACCTAATCTCATGTTAATCTTGAGTACCTATAGAGTAGTAGTGCATCCTTAATATCTCCAAAAAGTGTTTAGTTTTATTATATTTATAAAAGAAAAATACAGCTTTCCGATTCTCTCCGGAAAAAGCCGAGCTCCTGGAGGCGGAGCTATAGAGTCAAGCGGTAGCTTTCCAGCAAAAGACAGAAATCCGATCCAGTTGTACTTACATGAATGGGGTCTTTTATCACTGGGACCACTCCACGTTTTAATAGCAAACGATTTGCAAATCCAGCGTCGACCTGGGCCTTGTTAATAATTGAATGATTGTCATCAGCACCAGCTGATTCTGATCAGCGATCCTTATATAAGCTCATTGTTTCCGTCTTGTGTTTGTCAGATCGTTGTGGGATTTTCCCCTGTGTAGTTGGTCTTCGTTGGTGTTCCTGGTTCCCGGTGTGGTGTTTCCCTCGAGTTCGTTCTGCCTGTCGTCGTCTGAGGATCCTGTTTCGTCTCTTCACTCTGTGGACTCGTTTGGGTGTTTCCGTCAGCTTCATTCAAGGATTCTGCTCACCAGTTCACACCACGGGATCCGGGTTGCCCATCTGCCATCCTGCGCTACCAGGGACCATCAACTGTGTGCTTCAGATCTCTGACTACGTGTCATTCAATAAACCTTTTTCTTGCACTTGCATCTTCTGTCCTTATTTCACGTGACAGAACGATCTGACCTGATGGATGCAGCAAGAGACTCTGACCTGGCTGAATTCCTGTCCAGGAGCGCTACGAGGATGGACCAGCAGGAGGAGAACTTGAACCTGACTGGACGCGCGGTTCAAGCCTTGGTAGCGCAGGTATCCGAGCTCACCCAGCGTATTCAAGATCTTACGCCTCCCACTGCGCCGCCCACACCGCCAACGCCGCCCCCTCCGCCGCAGATAAACCATCCACCGGAGCCTAGACTACCTGCACCTGAGAGGTACAATGGTGAACCACAACTGTGTAGAGCATTTCTAACCAAGTGTTCTCTGTTTTTTGATCTGCAACCGCAGACTTTTGCTTCAGAGGAAGCCAAGGTGGCTCTGGTTCTCACTCTTCTGTCTGGACGTGCATCCCAGTGGGGGACGGCGGTGTGGGAAAATAAGGATCCATGCTGTTCCTCGTTCCAGTCACTCGCGGCCGAGATGAGGAGGGTATTTGATCGAGCGGTGGCCGGAAGAGAAGCTGCACGTCAACTAGCTGATCTTCGCCAAGGAGCCCTATCGGTTACCGATTACTCGATCGAGTTCCGTACCCTCGCCGCGGAGTGTAACTGGAACGAGGAGGCGCAGTGGGACAGATTCCTGCATGGGCTGGCTGACCGTATCCAGGGAGAAATTTACGCCCTGGATCTTCCTAAGGATCTTAACGGACTTATCGAGTTGGCCCTGCGGGTGGACGCTCGACTGCAGAGAGTGGATCAACATTCCCGCAGGACCTTGGTTCCAGAGACCTTTCCAGCACCTCGAGCCAGTGGCAGCGATACGGTCAGCCCCACCTTCGATCACGAGCCCATGCAGGTGGGTAGAGCTCGGCTCTCCCGGGAGGAGAGAGAACGACGGAGATCCCGGGGCTTGTGCCTTTACTGCGGTGGTACTGGTCATTTCATCAACACCTGCCCCGTAAAAGATCGAGCTCGGCAGTAAGCAGGAGGCTACTGTCGGGCGGGATCTCCACCAGCAAGACCTCCTCCACTCTCCTCCCGGTGAGACTGCAATGGGCAACCCGGCATTACAACGGTCATGCACTTCTGGACTCTGGGGCCGAGGGAAATTTCATGGACTTGTCACTAGCACGTAAGCTGCAGATTCCCATCATACCCCTCACCAACCCGATTTCTGTTAATGCACTCAACGGACAAGAACTACCTGACATTTCATTCACCACTGATGCTTTGACACTCATCACCTCAGGCAACCACACAGAGGCACTGTCATTCCTACTCCTGGACTCTCCTCTTGCTCCGGTGGTCCTCGGTCATCCCTGGCTCACCCAGCACAATCCCAGGGTTGACTGGGGTCACAATTCTGTGTCTGCGTGGAGCACTAAATGTTATGAGTCCTGTTTAATGTCTGCTTGTTCTTCGGTGTCTAGTTCTGTTTTGCAGGAGGAGTCGGTGAATTTGTCTAACGTGCCCGCGGAGTACCTCGACCTGAAGGAAGTGTTCAGTAAGTCTCGGGCTGCTTCTCTTCCTCCACATCGTCCCTATGACTGTGCCATAGATCTTATGCCAGGTACGTCTCCGCCGAAGGGCAAGTTATACTCTCTTTCTGTTCCGGAGAGGGAGGCCATGGAGAAATACATTTCTGATTCTCTAGCCTCTGAATTCATTCGCCCTTCCTCTTCTCCGGCGGGGGCGGGGTTCTTCTTTGTTGGTAAGAAGGATGGATCTCTGCGACCGTGTATTGATTACCGAGGGTTGAACAACATCACGGTAAAGAATACTTATCCTTTGCCGTTGATGTCTTCAGCCTTCGAGCGGTTGCAGGGAGCCTCCGTCTTCACAAAGTTGGACTTACGCAATGCATATCATTTGGTTCGCATCAGGAAGGGGGATGAATGGAAAACTGCTTTTAATACCCCCAGGGGCCATTTTGAATATTTGGTCATGCCCTTCGGGCTGTCCAACTCCCCAGCAGTTTTCCATGCACTCGTCAATGACGTGCTGAGAGATATGGTTGACCAGTTCATATATGTTTACCTGGATGACATATTGATTTTTTCATCTTCTCTCCAGGAACACGTTCAGCATGTCAGACGAGTGCTTCAGAGGTTGCTAGAGAATGGGCTTTTTGTCAAGGCGGAGAAATGCGCTTTTCATGCACAGTCTGTTCCTTTCTTAGGCTACATCATCTCATCCGAGGGAATTCGCATGGACCCTGACAAGGTTAAGGCTGTGATGGATTGGCCAAGTCCGGATTCCCGTAAGGCCCTACAGAGGTTTCTGGGGTTTGCCAATTTCTATCGGCGTTTTATTCGCAATTTCAGCCAACTAGCCGCACCTCTGACTGCCTTGACCTCCCCCAGAACGACGTTCAGGTGGTCCGATACAGCCGAGGCTGTATTCGCTAACCTCAAGAGCCGCTTCAGTTCTGCTCCCATTCTGATAGCCCCTGATCCTTCACGTCAGTTCGTGGTGGAGGTCGACGCGTCAGAGGTGGGGGTAGGTGCAGTTCTATCCCAACGTTCTTCCTCGGATGACAAGATGCACCCTTGCACGTTTTTTTCCCATCGTTTATCTCCTGCCGAAGGTAACTATGACATTGGTAACAGAGAGTTGTTGGCAGTCAAGTTAGCACTGGAGGAGTGGCGTCATTGGTTAGAAGGGTCGGGGGTACCTTTTATCGTTTGGACCGATCATAAGAACCTGGAATATATTAGATCTGCCAAAAGACTCAACTCCAGGCAGGCTCGGTGGGCACTTTTTTTCGGATGTTTTGACTTTGTTCTATCGTACCGCCCGGGTTCCAAGAACATCAAACCCGACTCTTTATCTCGTATTTTTGATCCATCCGAACGCCCGGTTACTCCCGAGTGCATTTTACCTGAGAAAGTAGTTATCTCCGCGCTCACATGGGAGGTCGAATCGAAGGTCAAGACGGCCTTAGAAGGGGTAATGCCTCCGCCCGGTTGCCCACCGAGTCGTTTGTTTGTGCCAGAGGGGGTTCGGTCCGACGTTATTCGATGGGGTCACTGTTCCAGTGTTGCATGTCATCCAGGGGTTAATCGCACCAGCTTTTTGGTCAAGCAACGATTCTGGTGGCCATTAATGGCTCGTGACATTCGGAGTTTTGTTTTGGCTTGCTCGGTTTGTGCCACTGGTAAGACTTCCAATCGACCCCCAGAGGGATTACTCCAACCGCTGTCTGTCCCTTCGAGACCCTGGTCCCATATAGCGCTAGATTTTATAACCGCCCTCCCACCCTCCCAGGGTAAGACGGTCGTTTTGACCGTAGTGGACCGGTTCTCGAAGGCGGCTCATTTCATCCCCTTGCCCAAATTACCTTCAGCCAAGGAGACAGCGGTGGCTGTCATAGATCACGTCTTTCGGTTACATGGCCTCCCGACTGATGTGGTTTCTGACAGAGGGTCCCAATTTGTGTCCAAATTTTGGCAGGAATTTTGTAGATTACTGGGTGCGACTGTCAGTCTGTCTTCGGGTTACCATCCCCAAAGCAATGGGCAAACCGAGAGAGCCAACCAAGATCTTGAGAGAGTGTTGCGATGTTTGGTGTCCAAGAATCCTTCCTCCTGGAGTCAGCAACTGTCATTGGTGGAGTACGCCCATAACTCGTTACCAGTGTCATCCACGGGCCTATCTCCGTTTCAGTGTAGCTTAGGGTACCAGCCACCAGTTTTTTCTAGCCTGGAATCAGAAGTCGCGGTCCCCTCCGCTCACGCTTTCGTCCAGAGGTGCTGCCGCACATGGACCGGAGCCCGTGAGACTCTGCTCCAGTTGAGGGCACACACCAAGGCCAAAGCCGATCGCCACCGGTCTAGGCCTCCCGTATACGTCGTGGGTCAAAAAGTGTGGCTTTCTACTAGAAATATTCCGCTCCGCTCCGTCTCTAATAAACTTGCTCCTAAATTCATTGGCCCATTCACTGTCACCAAGATCATTAGTCCGGTGACAGTCCGCCTCAAACTTCCTCCAGCGTACAGGAGAATTCATCCCGCCTTTCATGTCTCCAAATTAAAGCCTGTTTTTCGTTCTCATCTTAATCTGCCAGTCCCGGTTCCCCCACCGCCGCGACTCGTAGATGGGGAACCTACATATTCGGTAAACCGTATTCTGGACTCGAGAAGGAGGGGACGCGGATTTCAGTATCTGGTGGACTGGGAAGGTTACGGTCCTGAGGAGAGAAGTTGGGTTCCTGCTAGAGACATTCTGGATCACTCCCTTATTGATGATTACAATCAACAGGTAGGTCCTCCTGGGAGCGCCAGGAGGCGCTCCTAGGGGGAGGGGTAATGTCACGGTTCATGAATTCACTGACTCCTTCTCGCGCTGTGTTTGTGTTGTGTGTGTGTGTGTGGGCGTGGTCGCTGATCAGCCGCTGATTGTCATCAGCGCCAGCTGATTCTGATCAGCGATCCTTATATAAGCTCATTGTTTCCGTCTTGTGTTTGTCAGATCGTTGTGGGATTTTCCCCTGTGTAGTTGGTCTTCGTTGGTGTTCCTGGTTCCCGGTGTGGTGTTTCCCTCGAGTTCGTTCTGCCTGTCGTCGTCTGAGGATCCTGTTTCGTCTCTTCACTCTGTGGACTCGTTTGGGTGTTTCCGTCAGCTTCATTCAAGGAAACTAGCCTGGTCCAGGGCAGGCTAACTGTCCAGCTAAGCCTCAGCTGTAACACAGATCCTCTAACATTGACCGACAAGAACAAAATGATATTACCACTGACACTCTCTCATACCATTATTGGACTTTATTAACCACTATTAGTCCAAAAATAAATACACAGTATACAGAAAATCAAGACTACAATGATAAATTAGACAATATAGACCTATATATATATTAGAGGTGGGCATAGATTAATTTTTTTAATCTAGATTAAAATGGCTCATTTGAATTCTGCCGAAGGCATTCAGAATATGTGTGCTACCCAAATAATGACTATAAAATAGGGCTGGGGGAATTAACGCGTTAATCTGTGCGATTAATTTGAAATGTTTAACGCGTTAAAAAAAAATAACGCATTTAACCCCCTGAGGTCGGCTATCGCGCCGGCGCGATAGGCTCGTTTTTTTCCGTATGAGTGCAAAAAAAAAATGTAAAAAAAATATTAATTTTTATCCTATATGCTTGTGTTATACATCAATCGATCCTGTTTAGTGTGTATTTTTTTTGTGTATGCTCATAATAAAAACAAAGTGTTGTGCTTTTCGCCAAATAAAGAAAAATAAACATGATGCGAGTTCTGCCTACTCTCCGTCAGTGAAGTCAATTCTGAAACGCGTCCGAAAATGAACTGTAACTCAGCGAATACTCAGTCAAACAGGCATACAGTCACACAGGCATGAAGCTTGAATTCTCTTCTTTAAAATGAAGTAATTTTTATAAAAAACAAATATTCACAGTTTATGTAATATGCATGCAAAGAGAGAGATGTCAGTCGTTCTCATCTCAGCTCATTAAGTTTTAATGTGCCCCGCCCACGGAGAGCGCGCGCTATTCAAACGCAAATGTGAGGCGATCCAAACAAACCTGTGAAACGCCCACATCAGCTGGATAACACACACCGCGAGTTCACTTTCAGACTTATGTACTTTACGATGCTGTGAGGAATAATACTATCTTGATAATAATCCTGCAAAAATTTACCTCAGAAGTTCTGGAAGTATCATTTCGAGGAGCAAACGGATCCCGCTGAGGAATTAGGTCAGTTCTGTTTGCTTTGTTCTAATCGGAATGAATGAACGCAAAGATGCGTGCTGTTGTGGAGCTACTACAGCTGGCAAAAATACTGTTTAAATATTGATCGCGTTTCTGTGTATGAATGAATGAACGAACGAACGCACAGATGCGCGCTGTTGTGGAGCTACTACAGCTGGCAAAAATACTGTTTAAATATGAATCGCGTTTCTATGAATGAATGAAACAGCGCACAGATGCGCGCTGTTGTGGAGCTACTACAGCTGGCAAAAATACTGTTTTAATATGAATCGCGAATACAGAGAAAGATTACACTGGAAATATTGTTACAATTTTAAATGTTGTTGTAATTGTATAACCTTAAAAAAAACAAAAAACAAAAAAAAACCAAATATATATATATATATATATATATATATATATATATAATATATATATATTTATATAAGGATAGATGTAAACAAAATCTTAAAAGGTCATTATAAGCCTTCTCTTTAAATAATTTTATTATGCTTTATTAGTGACACATTTGGGAAGAGAATATATTCCAAATCTGAAAATACAGTATGAGAACAATTAACTGCACAGTTACTAGAAATGTTTACCTTGGATATTGTACAATTTGCAAGCAAAATTTGTGGAAAAAAACAACAAACCAGTTATATATTGTCCTTGCATTCTTGTGGCTCAGTCACACACCTGAATGAAAGGCTCATTACGTATGCAGCCTCATTATGCGGGCCCCATTGACTCCACAGGTGTGAATCACGCCCACCCGCATATGGCCTTTCCAAACAAAAAGTGTTTTACAAGATTTAAATCAATGTATTGTGTTATGTGAATGATTAGGCAGGATGATTTTCACATAATTTTGAAGAAAAAATTCTAGGCAACGTCATCCATTAGTCAGAAGTCTTATTTACATATATTTAGAATATGTTTTATGGCCTTATTTCAGAAACTTTAGTTTTTTGTTTTTGAAAAAACCATGCATAAACATTATTCTATCAAAAATACAAACATGTACATGCAAGTTGTTCACATATTATGGTAGCCCTGTTTGTGCTAAATAGAGTGAATTTACACCTTTGCCATTAATATGTTTATAAGCAACTGAAAAAAGCACAAATGTCAGGGCATGTCAGAACATCTCAAGGACCCCAAAAACCCCTCAGACCCCAGAGGGTTAACGCAGCACTTTTTTTTTTGCCTCGTTTTAATGATTTCCTGTTGCGGCTGATATTGAAAAGCCGAAAATATGTGCATCGGGTTTCATTCTCGCGCAGCTTTCATGAGCGGGTCTTTTCTGCTCCGTGTGCGCCGCCGCACTCTCCGTTCCGTGTGTCTGTGTGTGTGTGTGTGTGTGTCGGCCATAGGTGTAGGCGGCTGCGCTCTCTGCTCAATGTTCGACTCCGTGTTTGCGCTGCGCGTTCTGCTCTGTCGTTCACGGCCCAAACGCTTCAATCATGTACCGAGCACTGGAAAAGCAAAGTCCGCTCAAATAAGGTGAAATTTCTCTTTAGACTTCTGTTTGCTGAGCTCAGGGCCGGCCCGCGGCATAGGCGGAATAGGCAAATGCTAGGGGCGCCACTCATCCATAGGGGCGCCAGAATGAGTGAACGAGTGAATTTTTTTTTTTTTTTTTTTTTTTTATAATACTATTTTAAAACCATTAATTCGAAATACTACCAAATAAAGCAAAAAAAAAAAAAAAAAAAAAAAAAAAAAAAGTCCGGCTCATCAATCTTCCCCCGCCCATCGAGTGCTTGAAGTGCGTCAGAAACAGAGCGCGTGCGCGATCAGTTGTTGGTAATTTGTTGTGTAGCGTGCGCGACGCCGCATCCAATGTAGACACTGCTTTTGTTAACACACAGCTCTTAGAAACGGGCCTGGCAGCTCGCGCCAGTTCTAGACACGGTGAAAGTTTCCTGATTGTGACGGATGGCCGAATTTACATGACACATTATAAATGAGCATAGTCTGCGATAGATACAGTGCCAAAAAGAAGAGAAGAGGATAAAAGGGGATAAAGACAGAGGTAAAGTGATGTAGTGAATGAACAATTTATTGCATAGGAGTAAGATACTATAATTTCATGGCAGTTATTTTTATTTTTACTTAATGTTAGCAGTTGTTCTGAGTTATCCAGAGTCCCCAGACTGTGTGATTTTGTAACAATCTTGTCAGTTTTAAGACGCATTTTTTATTATCAATTTTTTATAAATGTTTTACTCTACAGTTGTGCAGTTTTGGGGGGCTACAGTACAGGCCAAAAGTTTGGAAACATTACTATTTTAATGTTTTCGAAAGAAGTTTCTTCTGCTCATCAAGCCTGCATTTATTTGATCAAAAATACATAAAAACAATAATAAATATTGTGATATATTATTACAATTTAAAATAATTGGTTTTCAATTTATTATACTTTAAATTATCATTTATTTCTGTGATGCAAAGCTGAATTTTCAGCATCATTACTCCAGTCTTCAGTGTCACATGTGACATCCGGTCTATCACATGATCCTTTAGAAATCATTCTAATATTCTGATTTATTATGAGTGTTGGAAACAGTTCTGTTGCTTAATATATGTGATGAATAAACGGTTAAAAAGAACTGCATTTATTTAAAATAAAATAAAAATATTTTCTAATTATATAAATCTTCTTTACGATCACTTTTTATCAATTTAACACATCCTTGCTGAATAAAAGTATTGATTTATAAAAAATAAAAAAAAACCGACTGACCCCAAATTACTGACCAGTAGTGTATATTGTTGTTACAAAAGATTTCTATTTTTAAAACATTTTATTTATTTTTTTTACTATTTATTTATCAAAGTATCCTAAAAAAGTATCACATGTAACCTGCAGGTTATGAAAAAATATTAGGCAGCAGAACTGTTTCCAACACTCATAATAAATCAGAATATTAGAATGATTTCTAAAGGATCATGTGATAGACCGGATGTCACATGTGACACTGAAGACTGGAGTAATGATCCTGAAAATTCAGCTTTGCATCACAGAAATAAATGATAATTTAAAGTATAATAAATTGAAAACCAATTATTTTAAATTGTAATAATATAGCACAATATTACTTTTTTTTTTTTTTCTGTATTTTTGATCAAATAAATGCAGGCTTGATGAGCAGAAGAAATTTCTTTCAAAAACATTAAAAATAGTAATGTTTCCAAACTTTTGGCCTGGCTACTGTATATGGCATTTTTAAAATTTATTTGCCAAAATTAGTAATGATATTTATTTACAGGTTTATTCAAAATAGCAAAGTTCACATTAAATCTGTATTGTAAAACGTGCTATAAAAGATAATGGGTACTTGACTAGAATGCTATGTAATGCTCTTGGTATTTGTGTTTAGACTGTAATGTGTGTGTGTGTGTGTGTGTGTGTGTGTGTGTGTATATATATATATATATATATATATATGCATATGCTAAATCATGAACACAATGACGGGGTGAAATGGGCTGTGATGCATGGGGCACCAGGTAAAATCTTGCCTAGGGCAGCAAATCATTTACTCTCCCTCAAGTTGTTCCAAACCTGTATGATTTCCTTTCTTCTGCTAAACACAAAACAAGATATTTTAAAGAAGGTTGGTAATTAAACAGTTGCTGGTCCCCATTGACTTCCATAGTATTTTTTTTCCTACTATGGAAGTCAATGGGGTCCATCAGTCGTTTGGTTACCGACTTTCTTCAAAATATCTTCTTTTGTGTTCAGCAGAAGAAAGAAAGATATAAAGGTTTGGAACAACTTGAGGGAGAGTAAATGATAATCATACATGCTCTGGTAATAATAGCTTTTTTAGGACTATAGTTTATTTTTATAATTAGTTAAAAAAATTGAAAAAAAAAATCTTAAATTGATTGTTGATTGATTATTGAAAAAGAATAATACATTGATATATTGATGTTTAATATTATTTTAATATAGGGCTATTTTCTGTTCCTTTTTTTCCGGTGATTCTAAGTTTAATTATTGATGATTACAATTGCAATTAATTACAGCAAATTGTGCAATTAATTAGTTAATTTTTTTTAATCGATTCCCAGCCCTACTATAAAAGTAAGTCTTTGTGAACGGGTTTCTCAAGCCAGGTGGCGCATTAGACCAGGGGCTCATCTCCTGTTTCCAAAATGCATCACAAACTGCTTGAGAAAGCTGTTCTACTCATAGACTGTAAAAGGTTACTACTGTACTGTTACCATCCATAGGCAACATTAGGTAGGCCTATGTTATTATCAACTACTATAGGCTATCAATTAGGGATGGGCGATATGGCCTAAAATCTATATTGTGATATACATTGCAGCCTCTTGCGATAACGTTATATATTATAATAAAACCATTTCAGAACAGGTTACACAGACCCTGCTAAACGTATTTTTTTTAAAGGGTATATGTAGTTTTGAGAACATATATTGTGCAAAACTGTGAGTATACAACATCATTTTGCAGATAAATAAAATTTAAGTACACTAGCTGCAGAGACCTAAGTAGGTCTAATGTTTATTATAGCTTTGAGCTTATGAAACCCCAAATTTAAAGTGATAATATTGTCTAACTGATGTCTTTTCAGTTAAAAAGAAACACAACAACGATTCTTAAAATCGGGCGTAGACAGAGATTATGTGTTTACACCACTAAGATATATTGGAATGAGAATAATACGCGCGCGCTGGTATTCAGTGATATCATGTTTCGTTTTGAATTTGAGGTGGTAGAACGGATTAGTCGTGTGTTAACTTACCGAACCGTTACCCCACACACTCTGTCTATAGTTTGCTGCTGTTTGTCGGACGGCTTAAATCCGAACCAAGTCCAAATAATGGATGTTGCAGCTTTCACTTTCAGCCGTGTTTACTTAAGATGACGACGAATATGCGTTGCAGCCGGGTTTACCTCGCGGCCGCGGGTAGATTGCGTCATCATCTCCCAACCCAACTTGGGGAATAGATTAACGGCGATATTTTTTTTATCGCGCGATAAGAGTAACGCAGCGCGTTAACGCCGATAACGGCCCACCACTAATATATATATATATATGTACTGTATTTATAGATATATAGATAGATAAATACAATATATATATATATATATACTACAGATTTTCTTTTTTTACAGGCTGAATGTTTTGTGCCCAAGATTTAATTAGATTGTTTTAAAAATTTATGAATACATTTCTCTCTGGTTTTGTTTGGCAGCTGTAATACATGTTTATGATTATTAGAAGAACATTTTTTAAAGCAGAAGTTAAAATCACAAAATTAAAAATAAATAATTACAAAAGCACAATATAAATTTTAACTGGTAAGATGAATCTGAGCTTAGTAATTGACAGTATATTAGCCTACATACAGTTATTGCTATCATAAAAATACACTTGTAGGTTTAAAATTCTAAATAAGGCACATCTAATGTCCAACTAACAAATATTTGAGCATATATATATATATATATATATATATATATATGGGTGTTTCTGCAACTACGGGCACTTTTAAGTCCCAGTAGTGAAATTTTAGATTTATGTTAAAATTTGTCATTTGATGTTTCATAAATATAAACGTAGTGTCAATACACACCTTGACATAAAAAAATAATGAATAAATAATATGATTTAATGTAAAATTATGAAGCATTTATAGGTCCAAACATCATTTTTGCTCATGTCCCACACCCGTGGTTTCAATGTTGAGATACTTAAAATTAGCTCATTCTTTTACAATATGACATTATTTCAAATGGAATTGTTTAATATACAGATTCATTTACATAGCATCTTAAAATTCTTTGTATTATTTACTGATCATTTTTATGATTTTTTTAACTAAATGTGCCTGTCCCACACTTTTGAGTCCTTACCGCAACAATGAAAAAAAGCTTTTATTATGAAATTTTATCGAACACAAACAAGTCTAGTTTCTATGGAAACAGAAATTATCACTTGAGCACATTGCTGACAGACTGGGCCACCACACTACCTCACTCACAAGATACCAAAAAAATAAGGTAAACATCATCTTTTCTGCTCTAGTATTTATTGTGCGTCCTTACCATTCAGCTTAATAATTGTGTATTTTTGAACTACATTTTAAAAATAAACGTATATTACTGTTTAATTCATGTATATTAAGATGCTAAGAGTCAAAACTAATGTGGTAGGCCTTGCTAGCTGCCAATTAGCTAAAATATTAGCAAAAATGTCATTTCCGCAACATGTCTTTACCGCAGCAAATTTAGGTGTTGCGGTAAAGACCTTGTGTTGCGGTAGAGACAAATTCAAGGTTTACTGTATATTAAATTACAAATATTCAGTATATTATTAGTACTGAAGTATATATTAGTATATATATATATATATATATATATTAGTATATATATAAACATGCCATTTTTTACATAAAAAAATTATTTTGTCCTTACCGACACAAGATGTCATTACCGCATCACTGCTCTATTTTCATTTTTTTCACATTTCATTTGCAAAAAAATATATTTTTACACTTAAGTTGAGATGATTAACACATTGAAATTGCAACATCTGTCATAAAAAGTTAATTATGTTATCTTTTGTGTGTATGGAAACAATTGACATCTAAGGTTACTGTAAATTTTTTACATGGCATAGAAAAAAACATGAAATTCCCTATTTTGTATATTATTTTTTTATATCAGTATTTACAAAACTCACTCATATGCTTTACATCTCTTTCTTGTAGAAATAGTTTGAACTCTGTTGACAGGAACTGAGGCCCATTGTCAGTAAAAATCTCCAGAGGATTCCCTTTTTGGCTGAACACTGACCTCAGAAAACAATTAATGGTAGATGCAGTCACATGAGGTGCAAAAGCTACCTCTGGCCATTTTGAATGGTAGTCAATCAATGTGGTAACGTATCTACAACTAAGAGGACCAATGTCGAAAGGACCCACCAAGTCGATGCCCAGTTTCTGCCACGGACCGACTGAATAGTCAACTGGGGTAAGTGGTGCATGTGTGGTTCTAGCAGTTTTATCATTGAGTTGGCAGGTGACGCAGGTTTCAATTGTGGACTGTACCTGTGAATCCATCTTAGGCCACCAGTATAGCTCCCTAAGCCGTTGCTTGGTTCTCACAATGCCTTGATGGCCATCATGAGCGAGGGTGACCAGTCGTGAACGTAAACTAAGTGGCACAATCAGTCTGTGTGGTCCTCTTAGAACATTCGAGTCCAAAATAGACAGTTTATTTCGTATTGGAAAGTACCTTGACATGTCAGGATGCAGGTCTTTAGATGGGCCAGACATACTCGATGTATTGACGAAGTTTGGCAAGCTCAGGACATGAGGAGCTTTCAGTAGCAAACTCGGCCACAGGAACAGCTGACAGGAGTGTAGTGATAGCAGCAACAGTTTCAGATTCAGAATCAAATTTCATTTGGCAATGGAAGACGCGAAAGGCAATCCGCTACCTGGTTGTCAACCCCCCGTCTGTACTGCATAGTATAGTTACAGCAGAGCAGTCTGGCAGACCATCGTGCTGCTCTCAGTCCAGCTCGTCCCATACCTTTAGTAGTCAAAAGGGTGGTTAGGGCTTGATGATCTGATCTTAATGTGAAGTGTTTGCCTCACAGGTATGTTCTCCAACGCTCAATGACCCAGACACAAGCAAGGGCTTCTTTTTCAACAGCAGAATATTTCCTTTCTGCCGATGTCAAGGATGCGAAAGCCACGGTCCTTTCTGACTTATCTGGATGAAGGCAGGATGCCACCTATGCCGTAGTCTGAGGCATCTGTTGTAACAATTGTGGGCAAAGCAGGATCAAATAAAGCCAATTCAGAGCTCTGTGCAATCAGTTCTTTTACTTCCTGGAAACTTTTGTGTGCTTCATTAGTTCATACAAAATTTGAATTTCCTCTAAGGACATCTCTCATAGGCTCAACAACAGCTGCGTAGTTAGGAATGAATTTAGCATACCAAGCGGTGAGGCCTAGAAATGATCTTAGTGTGAGCGCATCCGAAGGTGGTGGAGCATTACGTATTGCTTCCAAGCGGCTGTGATCTGGCATCAGTCCCTCTTTGGAGATGGTATGTCCCAGAAATGTGAGCTGCTCCTGGCGAAATGTACATTTCTTCTCATTTAGATGCAGACCTGCTTCTTGTAGTTTGTGCAGCACTTTTTTTTTAGGTGAGCATCATGGCTATTAACAGAGTCACCAAACACAATTATGTCATCCAGTTAACACTGGACGCCTGTAACACCCCTGAGAATAGTAGTCATCAGTTTTTGTAAAACCCCTGGGGCTGATGCTAATCCGTAGCAAACTCGCTTGAAACGAAACAAACCATCATGTGTTATAAAAGCAGTGAGGTCCCTACTGTCCTCATGTAGTGGTACCTGATGCATTTGCCAGGTCGATTGTAGAAAACATCACAGCACCTCTCAACTGTGAAAAGAGTTCTTCATTGTGTGGAATGGGGTAGCTGTCCACAACGATTGCTTTGTTGGGTTCCCTAAGATCTACACACATTCTGATGTCTCCAGATTTCTTTTGAGTAACTACGATGGGCGAAACCCAAGGCGAAGCATCCACTCTTTCAATAATATCCACTGTTAGTAGGCGGTTCAGCTCTGCAGACACAGCATCCCTTACAGAAAAAGGTAGTCTGCGTAGCTTCTTTTGCACAGGAATGAAGTTTTCATGCATTTTCACTTTGTGTACATAGTTCTTTGCACAGCCAAAGGATGGCGTATCAGTATGGAACACTTGTTGCACTGACTGTTTGGGGTGAGTACTCTATTTCCTGTTCACAAGTTCAAGGAATATATTAAGTCCATGCCCATAAGTGCGTTTCCACTTTTCACAATATAAAATGTGGCAGGTACTGAATGTTCACCATGTCGCA
This sequence comes from Squalius cephalus, assembly GCF_949319135.1. Taxonomy (NCBI): domain Eukaryota; kingdom Metazoa; phylum Chordata; class Actinopteri; order Cypriniformes; family Leuciscidae; genus Squalius; species Squalius cephalus. Next base: position 35,607,763 of record NC_137137.1, read on the forward strand.
CAGACGTCTTAATACATCCCAGCACTGGAAGGTCATCTTTTGAATATGTGACAAGACGCACATCTGACTGTTCCAAGGGTAGTTCAGAGAAGTATTGCTTATATATATGCTCTGGAAGCAAAGATACGAATGATCCAGTATCAACAATTAGTTCTTGCGTCGTAGTACCAGAAAATGTGCACATTTCAATGTCACACACAATTTTGTTTGCAGCAGCAAATGTTTTAAACAGTCAGTTCAGGGACTTCGATTTCTCTGATGTCCTGTCTTCGTCCAGAGCAGCACACTTTTGCAAAATGTCCCATTTTACCACACAACTTACATGTCTTATTTAAAGCAGGGCACTGCTTGTAATTTGCCAAATGGCAGCTGGAATCACAGCGATAATGTTTGCATGCAGAATGGCTCTGGGTTTTACCTTGTGTGGTTCTACGCATGGTCATTTCTTTTTTTTCTGACATATAGCCGTTGAACTGGTAAGTCGGCTGGTTTTGCAAATTCACTCGCATTAGCCATGGCATTTTCCACTTGAACGGCCACTTGTGACAGGACACATATATATTTATATCTCAATCAACTTCCTCTCATGTTTCTCTTTGAATGTTCGGGGGTTACGTGACTTAAACAAGCAAAAAGCTTTATTTTTGTTTTGTAAATCCATGAAAAGGGACATTTATTTTTATACACTCTAGTGTAAACAATGAAAACTTATTGTGGAATCAGTATTATAAAACGTTGAAAAGGTCACAATTTTTTTTTTTTTAAATAATAATATATTAAGACAAATATTTTGAAGTTGGAGGAGAAAATGAGATGGAATTTTTCATTCCCAACTTTTTTGAACCGGAGTGCACAGCACAGACAAATAACTTGGATAGATGACGTGAACCGTGACTTATCCAATGTGATGACGTAATGTGTGGCGCGTCGCAGACCAGCACAAGACAAACAATCGTGGTTAAAAAGTATATAAATTTGTCATTTTTTTTAGAAAATGACTGATCGTTTGGCAAGATAAGACCATATTCCTCAGCTGGGATCGGGCAGAGCCCTTTAAAACCGCATTAATTTAGACTTCAACATCTTGGTTGCCATTGAAGTCCATTGTGTGGAGAAAAATCCTGAAATTTTTCCTCAAAAAACTTAATTTCTTTTCCACGGAAGAAAGAAAGACATGAATATCTTGGATGGCACTGGGGTGAGTAAATTGTCAGGAAATTTTCATTTTGAGGTGAACTAATCCTTTAAATCCTGGCAAAACATCCTGGCAAAACGGTCAGACATTCACCACTCTTTCATGCCTACAGTTGTGGCTAAATTGTCCTAAATTGAGAGGGTCGGTCGGGTTACGGCAAACAAGAATATTTTTAAGGATGGCCTGGGCGGAAATAAACTAAAACTTCTTCTATGTTTTGTGGCAGGTTGCAACCATAAAATGACCTAAAACTTAATCGCAATTCATTATTTATTCGGCAAATAACGTTTCCATCAGCATTTATCGCATAAGCCGTATATCGATCAAGATAAAATCTGATGAGACCGAACGTATTTCATTTGAGTCGATATTCATGAAATTCAATTGAATTTTACTGTTTCAATAAGACATTTTCATTCGATATCACTTAATTCGGATAAAAACGTGTGGATGGAAACATAGCTAGTGACAAGGTCAGGTAGGATTTCCCATCCACCAGAAAGAATGGACTTATAAACTGATTTAAGGAAGACCTGCTGTCAAGAAAAGGGCAGAATAATCCCTTCAGTAGAGTCAGGAATGTCCAGGCAGTCTACCCTGGCTTCCAGTTTAGGAAAGAAAGTTTAATGTTATGTTATTGAGATGTTTGTTCCCTGAGAAAAGAAAATATGCAACCATGGGTATATATGTATGCAGAATAATAATAAGAGATGTTGAGACTAAAAGGGGGGATGTAGTGTAACCAACGGGACACTAGAGGGCACTCCAGTGCAGTAAAGGTTATAGAGTGTTGTATAGGGAAGAATAAAAATAAACGGATGTTCAGTAACTGAGCTGTTTGCGTGTCCTGATGTTTCATCTCAGAGTTTAAGATATAACCATCTGTTACAAGTACCGTAAAATGTTCAGTCATATAGCAACAATCTTTAACGTTAGACAGTAGACTTGAACATGTAGTCGAGCCAGTTGCGTTTTGAGAACGTGTAATCAAATCATTCAATACAAAAAAAAAGTTATTAGTTCTGGTTTCAGAGTTCAATAACATAAAATCAATCAAAAACATCAAATTGCTGCTATTTTCCCCCTCAGGGACAGAACTGTAACCTAACGTTTTTTATGTGTAGGGCAGGCCTATATTTAACTTTTTTAAATGGTAGAGCTGCCGTCTTAACAATTAAAAAAAATTGTTTAGAGCTTTTTGAATTCAACCCCCTTTATTTTATATTTATTTTCTAATTTGTTTGAGATCAAATTACATTACATATTAATAAATTGTATTTATAAAATTATTTTATTAACAAGTGTCATGTTTGTGATTTTTATTTGTCAAGTAGCCAGATCCTTCCCAGAAAATCGTGATTTTATGGCATCATTATATTTATTCAGATACAGACGTAACATGTTGTTTATTTTACCTTTCTTTTTGGCAGTATTGGAAACTCCTTCATTCTTCCTTCGTTTGACAGACGCACATCTGTAGTTTGACGAGCAGCAGAAATTTTCAAGGCGCTGTTTTCCTCATCTATTTTAAAACAACATGTTATTATATATTTTTAAATTGTATAAATAAAATTATATGGACCAGATTTTTCAAAGCCAGACCAGTTCCTTATGCAATGAAGGCAAAAGTAGAAGCTGAAGTAGAACGCCTGTGAAGAGAAAACATCATTGAACCTGTTAAACCCTCTGAATGGGCTGCACCTGTAGTGCCGGTGTTAAAGTCTGTGGCGAGCAGGACGCATGTTAATAATAACATTATTATTTTATGCAGCCCTTCAAGTATCTGCCTACAAGGCACAACAAACCTGGTGTTCATTTTATATATATTTTTGTGAATTTTAAATCGCAATTTTAACCAGAAAAATCACAATTAGATTTTCTTCCCCAAATGGTGCAGCCTTATAGTTTCTCCTGATATCAGCATGGTCACAGTTGACACTGATGAGCCCTGGGGCCCGTTTCAATAAGGAGTTTCATCCAACTCTGAGTTAAAACTTCAACTCTGAGTTGACTTACTCTGAGATGGGAAATGTACTCGGTTACCTAATGTAACCTCGGTTCTCTCTAGAAGAGGGAACGAGTATTGCGTAAGTTGCTTACGCTACAGGTAAAGTTGTCTTTTCTCGAGATCTGAAGCCAAAAATTATCCTTAATTTTGTATTTATTGTCAACGCAGTGCGGCAGCCAGCAGACCATAGCAGGCTGTATAAGCGTGCTCATTGGCTGACCTGCGGCAACTGCAGCAGCCTACACTGCAAAAAATGCTTTCTTAATTAGTATTTTTGTTTTGTTTCTTTTTTAAGATAAAAAGAAAGTAATTTAAGTAATTTTTGCTTAAAACAAGCAATGGGGTAAGAAAAATAATCTTGGTTTCCATTTGAATTAATATTTTTTTTCTTGTTTTCCATTCGAATTCAGTTTTTTTTCTTACCCCATTGGCAGATAATTTTGCTTGTTTTAAGCAAAAATTACTTAAATTACTTTCTTTTTATCTTAAAACAAAATAGAATTTCTTGTCATTTTACTTCTCTAGTAAATGCTTCTTGATTTAAGAATTTTTAGATATTTGGACTGGAAACAAAACAAAAATACCAAGTAAGAAAAGCATTTTTTGCAGTGTATCGGTGAGCCCCGCGTGACGTCACGTCCAATGAGTCACACGTCACAGCCCGCCAGAATGGGTGTGGCTAGCGTGTATAAAGGAAGGACTCACGGGCTGGAATTCTGGTTTTCATAGACTGACGCGAATAAGCTTGTGGCGCGACACGGCAGGTTACGCAATACTCGTTCCCTCTTCTAGAGAGAACCGAGGTTACGTTAGGTAACCGAGTACATTCTCTTACGAGAGGTTCTCTCGTATTGTGTAAGTTGCTTACGCTACGGAAACCCCTTGTCAACGCCGTGCGCCCTGAGCATTGACTGCATGAGTCCCAGGGGAAGCCCAGGGGACACAACATGCTGGAACAGGCGGCCAGCAACGCAGGCCAGCACATGTAATAAGCACTTCATAGGAATACAGAGCGGCTCTGCCGGTCTATGTATAACGTGTGGGGAAAGGCGGCCCGCAGCGCGGGCCAGCACAGTACATAAGCACATCATAGGGAGAATAAAGAGCGGCTCCGCCGGTGTATATATAGAGAGTATCATCCAGAGATGGGACCAAGTCATACATATGCAAGTCTCTAGTAAGTCTCAAGTCTTAACCTTCAAGTCTCAAGTAAGTCCCAAGTATTTTTTTCTTGGGCAAGTCAAGTCAAGTCAAGTCAAGTCAAGTCCTGTAGTAGGTCAAGTCAAGTCAAGTCAAGTCAAGTCAAGTCAAGTCAAGTCCTGTAGTAGGTCAAGTCAAGTCCAAGTCAAGTCACCTTATTATTGTAATTTTACCTGCAGAATCTGATCTTAATAAAGTGAAAAGACAAGATATAAGTTACTGTCAATAAATTACAATAATTTGGATTTGCATTGTAAATACTCATGTTCAGTAAAATACATCATGGAATCAAGCAAAATTGTAACTTCATAAAATTATTTATTTTTCACTTCTGCCAACAGTGTTTAAAATGTAACAAAGTTTAATGTTGTACGTAAACTGTGTTTACAATAAATGTATTGTGATTGTCAAAACATTTTAGTAACTAAACTGAATTGTATTCGGTTTAGTGACAACATGTTACAATGTTTACATGGTACAATTTCTGGTAAGCTACGCTTTTTTATTATTTCAATTCAATTCAATTATTGTGATCTGACTTAATATTGACTCATTTGGATAAATATTAGGTAGGCTACACAAGATAGGCACTTTTTTTTTTTTAAGAAAAAAACAACTCACCTAATGCTGTAAACATACAGCGAGATATAATGCATTTTTTATTATAATAACAACTTTATTTAATGATAAGTAAAAATATAATAAATATGTAATATTTGAATTAATATTTTTTTTCTTGTTTTCCATTCGAATTCAGTTTTTTTTCTTACCCCATTGGCAGATAATTTTGCTTGTTTTAAGCAAAAATTACTTAAATTACTTTCTTTTTATCTTAAAACAAAATAGAATTTCTTGTCATTTTACTTCTCTAGTAAATGCTTCTTGATTTAAGAATTTTTAGATATTTGGACTGGAAACAAAACAAAAATACCAAGTAAGAAAAGCATTTTTTGCAGTGTATCGGTGAGCCCCGCGTGACGTCACGTCCAATGAGTCACACGTCACAGCCCGCCAGAATGGGTGTGGCTAGCGTGTATAAAGGAAGGACTCACGGGCTGGAATTCTGGTTTTCATAGACTGACGCGAATAAGCTTGTGGCGCGACACGGCAGGTTACGCAATACTCGTTATAAGTTACTGTCAAGATATAAGTTACTGTCAATAAATTACAATAATTTGGATTTGCATTGTAAATACTCATGTTCAGTAAAATACATCATGGAATCAAGCAAAATTGTAACTTCATAAAATTATTTATTTTTCACTTCTGCCAACAGTGTTTAAAATGTAACAAAGTTTAATGTTGTACGTAAACTGTGTTTACAATAAATGTATTGTGATTGTCAAAACATTTTAGTAACTAAACTGAATTGTATTCGGTTTAGTGACAACATGTTACAATGTTTACATGGTACAATTTCTGGTAAGCTACGCTTTTTTATTATTTCAATTCAATTATTGTGATCTGACTTAATATTGACTCATTTGGATAAATATTAGGTAGGCTACACAAGATAGGCACTTTTTTTTTTAAGAAAAAAACAACTCACCTAATGCTGTAAACATACAGCGAGATATAATGCATTTTTTATTATAATAACAACTTTATTTAATGATAAGTAAAAATATAATAAATATGTAATATAGTACACATATTTAGCAAAATACTTTTTCTAGCCAACTAACGTGCTATAGCCTATATGGTCATCAAATAGCTTTCCTGAGGTAAATGTTATGTGACATAATTGTTCTCCAGCTGTTTTATTGACCCATTTGTTTGATTAATTGGTCGATATTATGTATGAGGAATATACATTTCGGTAAGTTCAGCTGTACTGTATCTTTCAACATTGTTCATTCGTGTTTATTTAGGCTACTATCTAGAGATGATCGGTTCACGTGCCGCGCTAGGGATCTGCGTCACATTTACAAGCGCCAAAACGGTATTGTTTGAATTTCGTAATAAAAATGACAGAATCTGAGAGCTGAGAATTTTTTATATTGTAACCTGCTCTTGTGTCGCGATTTTTCTGTGCGTGAGAAAATGAATGAGAGCGTGTGAAAAGTCAGTGTCGCGTGTGTCTCACGGTGAATGCGTGAGAGTTGGCCGCGATGTTAATGGTGCATGTCTTGCAAAGCGCTGTTCGTCTTTTGCCATCTTGTGAATAATTCTCGAAGCCGAAAGCGATGACCCTCATTACCCCTCCGGCTGACATGTTGATGTGATATCTGATCTAAGTGGGCGTGGTGTGCAAGGTACGAGAGGGCGCGACTGATGATAGTGTAGTGATCCAGTCATGACAACGCTATTCTCAGCCTGCGCTCCAGCTGGGTAATCAACTTTATTTTTAAAAATAATTTATATATTTTATATTCAAACTGAAAAAATTATGTGATTAACACTCAAGTCATTCAAGTCATCGTGTCTCAAGTCAAGTCAAGTCCCGAGTCTTTAACTTCCAAGTCCGAGTCAAGTCTCAAGTATTTTATGTTTTGTCAAGTCAAGTCACAAGTCATAAAAATAGCGACTCGAGTCGACTCGAGTCCAAGTCACCAAGTCACAAGTCCCCATGTCTGGTATCATCCCTTAGCGCAGCTGTGTGGAGAATAGGCGGCCAGCAACGCGGGCCAGCACAAGTGCACAGGCGTATAGCGGGGAAAAGAACAGAGCGGCTCTGCCGGTCTGTGTATAGAGAATCTCACCATTTTAGTGCGGCTCACCAGAAGAGCCAGCAGTACATGAGAGTAGTCTGCACATGAACAAATGGGCAGAACGTACGTATCACTCATACTGATAACAGTTTAGCCTGCAAGGCGGGAACTTCCAGGTTATAAAATCTCACGAATGTTGAGGGGGAGGCCCAGCCTGTCGCCATACAAATGTCGTGAATAGAAATCCCGCTGGACCAAGCCCACAAGTGGAGTGGGCTCTAATGCCCATAGGGCACTGCAGGTGTTTGGACGCAGCGAGACCTTTAGTGCGCCCACAAAACGAAACAAAGAGCTGCTCAGAACGCCTGAAGGCGGCGGAGCGTGTGATGTAAACTCTCAGTGCCCTGCCGGGGCATAAGAGGTTATCACTGTCATCGCCATCGGATGCTGGCAGAGCCGATAGGGAGATGATCTGCACCCTAAAGGGAGTAACAGTCGCTTTGGGGATGTAACCGTGTCTCGGTTTGAGGATGACTTTGGAGTCATTTGGTCCGAACTCGAGACATGCGAGGCTAACGGATAGCGCGTGTAGATCCCCCACACGTTTTACTGATGACAGAGCTATCAGAAAAACGTTTTTGAGCATGAGGTATTTCAGATCCACGGATTCTAACGGCTCAAAGGGAAAAGCTTTCAGGTCCTCTAGGACCAAAGAAAGATCCCAAATTAGGAACCGAAGGTGGCCACGGGGGGTTCATCCTCCTGGCTCCTCTAAGGAAGCGGATGATAAGCTCGTTCCTTCCTATCACACGGCTGCGCGTCTTCTCCACGAACGCTGCAATAGCCGCAACATACACTTTGAGCGTGGAAGGGGACCTGCCCTTGTCCAACAGCTCTTGCAGGAAGGGGAGCACCCACGAAACACCACATGTGCGTGGATCCAGGCTCTTAGTAGCGCACCATTTAGAGAACACTAACCATTTAGACGTGTAGAGTCTTCTAGTAGAAGGAGCTCTAGACTGCGTGATCGTGTTCACGACCCCTTCTGGCAGATCAACGGGTATCCGTTGATTATCCACGCATGCAGAGACCAGCGCTCTGGATGGGGATGCCAAATTGATCCACCGGCTTGAGAGAGAAGATCTTTCCTCACCGGGATCAGCCATGGGGCTGAGCGCGACAGCCTCACTAGCTCTGGGTACCAAATCTGGTTCTTCCATCGCGGGGCTATGAGGAGCACTGAGTGGCGCGTTTCCCTGATCCTCTTGATTACCTGTGGTAACAGCGAGATCGGAGGGAAAGCATACAGCGGGCGGCTGGGACAATTTTGGGCCAGCGCGTCCTCGCTCTTCGAGAGGAATCTCGGGCAGTGAGCGTTGTCTTCTGACGCAAAAAGGTCGACTTTCGCTTACCCGAAACGGCGCCACAGTAGCAGGACTGTCTGGGGGTGCAGGGACCATTCTCCCGGGGGAATGTTGTCTCTGGACAGTCTGTCTGGGTTGACATTAATGTGGCCCGGCACGTGCGCGGCTCTCAGCGAGCGCAACGAGTGATGAGCCCACACGAGAAGGCGTTCTGTCAGTTTGAGGAGATTCCTGGATCTGACACTGCCCTGGTGGTTCACGTAGGACATCACGGACATGTTGTCCGAGCGGACTAGCACATGGTGGCCCCGTATATGTGGGAGGAAGCGCTTGAGCGCATTCTTGACCGCTATCATCTCCAAACAGTTTATATGGAGGCATTTCTCCCGGTCTGACCATAGGCCAAAGACCGGTTTGCCCTCGAAAAGAGCGCCCCAACCTGAGTTGTCCGTCGAGATAACTTTTCGGTGCGAGACGGCTCCCATTGTCACTCCCCGCTGGTACCAGTCGGCCGCTAACCAGGGTCTCAGTGCTGAAACACAGCTCTGAGTCACTCTGATTCGTATGCCGCCGGACACCCAGGCTCGGTGAGGCACTCGAGCGTTCAACTAGCGTTGTAGCGGGCGCATACGCAGTAGACCTAGCTGAAGCACTGCTGCAGCTGATGCCATACAACCCAGCATCCTCTGAAATGCTTTTAGAGGTGCGGCGCTGCCCAGAAAAGAGGCTGACTGACTGGGCAGTAATGAGCTCTTGGTCCAGTTGACCGTGAGACCCAGGCTTTCCAGGTGGCTGAGAAGCACTGTTCCGTGAGAGATAAGTTCTTCCTCTGTGCTAGAATCAGCCAATCGTCCAAATAGTTCAATATCCGCATGCCCTGACCTCTCAGGGGAGCGAGAGCCGTGTCCATGCACTTCGTGAATGTACGAGGTGCCAAAGACAGGCCGAACGGCAGGACAGTGTACTGATATACCTGACGTCGAAGGCGAATCTCAAGAATGTCCTGTGACGGGGTATTATCTGAATCTGAAAGTAAGCGTCTTTCAGATCGAGGGAAATAAACAAGGCCGGGGGACGCGGGGTTGAAAGCGCGGGGGACGGCGAGCAAACTGCAATGAATAGCCCTGTTTCACTGTGCTCAGCACCCATTCTGACGCGCCCGGAATAGCCTCCCATGCTTTCGCATGCACGGTTAGGGCCAGAATGACGTCCGGGTTTCGATTGCCGCATTCCGCGGGCTCGAGAATCTGATTTGGAGGCGCGGGCGCAGTTCACGCGCTCTCTGTGCTTGAATACGGCGGCTCGCAGACAGTGATGGCTGGCCGTTTCACACACGATGTCCCAGTGACATTGGACGGGGAACATATCGTGCGAGGAACGGTGCACGAGAGCGGTGCCGGGGGTAAAATGTTTGTCAGTATGTGTGAGCGCTCGTGAGCGGGCACAGGATTTACATCTGTGACATGACTGGTGGGGAGTGGCCGTGTAACAGAGCGGGCAGTGAGTAGGTGTGGGCACAGGGTTGTGGGCACATGACCTACGTCTAACACTCGAGCGGCTTTTGTCCGCTTTATGAGAGTGGGCTCTGTGAGAGACACAGGGGTTATGGTGCTTGTGTGCAGGGGTGAACACAGAAACGTGGGCACATTCTCTACACTTAAAACACATGCGGTGTGAGCCGGGCAACCAGACATTATACTCTTTTTGAGATTTCTCTGGGTCGCCGTGACAACGGCAGTTGTATGCATGCGAGCGGGTTGTATTACCGGCTCGTTGGCTCAAAATCTGCAGTAGCCGTGACTACGGGGACTGACAGAGCGGGAAGCTTTGACGGTGTTCCTGCCGCGGCGGGACTTAACCGTCTTTTCCTCCTTTGATCTGCTAGGAGGACTTTGTGGGCTCGGGTTTCAGCGTGATTTTAGGCCGGGGTCCCCGCGGGGGAGGCGGCCTGTTGCGACTGGTCGAGCGCTATCTAGGGCGGCCGCCCTGTCGTCGCTGCGAAGACGGAGGCTGAGCTGGACGTTGGGTGGAGCTTCGCGCAGGCTGGTCCCGAGGACGGCATGCGGCTGAGCTCGAGCGTCGAGGCAGGAAAAGATTCATAGCCTGCGTGGTCTTTTGTACCTCTGAGAAGCGGTCGACAATCCCATTGACCGCTGGGCCGAAGAGGCCGGTGGGGGAGAGCGGAGCGTTAAGGAAAACAGCCCGCTCAGACTCCCTCATGTCAACCAGTGGTGCCTCTCTGTGAAGGTCAGCGAAGACATGCACCTTCCAAGAGCCTGGGCAGCGGATTTTGTGGCGCGAAGGGAGAGATCCGTCGCGCTGCGCAGATCTGTGATGGAAACAGGGTCCGAGCCTTTCTCGTCCAGCTCACGGAGGAGATCGGCTTGGAGGATCTGCAATACTGCCATGGAATGCAGGGCTGATGCAGCCTGTCTGGCGGCGACGAAAGCGCAGCCGACAAGGGCAGATGTAGTCCTGCATGCTTTGGACGGGAGGGCAGCCTTTGAACACCATCCAGAGGGCGGGCAAAGGTGCGCTGCAACCGCTTCTTCCACTGGGGGGATGGCATTATAAACCTTCTCGGCAGCGCCGTCAACCTGTGAGAGCGCCAAGGAGACATGGGAGTGGACTCTCGCGGAAAAAGGTGCATTCCCCGATTTCGAAAGCTCCGCGTGGAGCTCCGGCAGGAAGGGTGCAGGCGGCCTTGGTGAGGAGGCGCAGAAGTTCCGCATCCTCGCCGGCTCGAGTGCGGCCGGATTCCTGGACTGACGAGGAGGCGGAGTGGTGCGAACCAGACCAATCCTCGCTGTCAGAAGCCAGGATGGAGCAGCTGTCAGCGGCGGCATCCTCATCCAGTTCATCCGCCTCGTCCCCTGAAACGGCAGCGGCGCAGGCGGGTGCCGGCGACTGCGCATTAGAAAGGGGGGGTGGCCCCAAGAGAGCGCAGCGGCGTGCTCGTGGCCCAGGCAGAGAGCGCAGATGAGCTGGCGGTCTCCGTTGCTGAGCGGGGCTCGGGACGAGCCGCAGGAAGAGCGAGGCTTTTTTACAAAAATGCCTCGCGCTCTTTTAGAGAGAAAGTGTGTGTCGCGGCAGCGAACACACACATCAGAAAAGGATATGTCGCCGGATAGCATAGCAGGCATGGATGGCTTAAGGCGGCGAAGGCGGCCGGCTTCCTCAGACGCCTCCTTGGCTTGCTGGTTGCTAGATTCGACGGCAGTGGCTCTCTCAAGATCCAGCGATGCGTAGGGCTTCGCTGAAGACATGAAAATCAGAATTCCAGCCTGTGAGCCCTTCCTTTATACACGCAAGCCACACCCATTTTGGCAGGCTGTGACGCGTTTTCGGTTACAGGACAGTTGAAATTAGTTAGTTCAATCAACTCTGAGTTGACTGACTCTGAGTTAAGCGCGTGCACCACAACTATAAAAAGCCATTATCAATGGAGCGCAGATATTATGAGTCACCATGGCAACAGCGCCAGACAAAAAGAGGTCTGCATATTTCTCAGCAGAACTGGATGAGCTTCTGCAAGCATATGGAGAGTATGAACACATATTATTATTATTATTTAAATATCGGCTCCAGCAGCGAAGGACAGAGCGTTAGCTAGGGAGAAAATAGTTGCTTGAGTCAATGCGTAAGTTTACATTTTTACATGATTTGGGTGTCATTAATTACCAAGTAATCTAAATAGCCTACTGTAATTTAATTAAAGGGATTACTCTTAATTCTTCTGTAATTTAAAGTAAAATCTGATGTAATTGCATTAGACTATAGAACAATTCTGTATATTTAACATGCATTTTTAAAAGGTATATTTTCAATGTAACCTTCTCCCTCTACACGCTTTGGTCAATTCAAGAATAATTCATGCAATGGTATGTTGTTTATTTGAAAGCATTAAGAGTTCAGTTTCTTGTCTCTCCTTGTATTGTTCAAGTGGTTGAGGTTGATATGGGATTTAGTAATTAGTAATAAGTAGACCAATACTTTCTAAAGATAGTCATTATTACATTAATCTAATTACACTGTTGAAGATGTCATTTGTAGTTAGTAATTAATAACTATTTTAGAGGGACTTCCCATTTTGCCATGTAGTGGAGAGACGCGTGGTGTTAGTGCTCCGACTTAAATTTCATTTTTTTTTTTTTCATAACACTACATTTGGGGCTTTTCAGCTATTTTTGTGCTACTGTTGGTCTTTGTTAACGTTACATGTTCCCTGATGTGCAAGGGTACGCAAGCTGGTGGTAAAATCAACCCTCAAACCAAGGTGCCTAAGTATGGGCATGAAAGCGGCAAGATGTCGGACGACGCCTCAAACCCGCTAACGACTGACACACTGGTGAGTGAACTTCATAAACTAAGGAGAAACATGACTGGTGAACTCACCGCGCTGCTGAATTCATCGTTGGAGTCCATTCACTCGTCCATTGCTTCTATTGGGTCTACCTTGGCGACTCAAGCGACTACCATCACTGATATGAAAACTAGTTTATCCGACCACAGCGACAGGATCACACATCTCGAACATGAGGTCTCTACTCTTCAGTCGAAGTTGGTGTTGGCGACGGAGGAGAATGTCGCTTTAAGAGCTAACGTGAAAGATCTCATTTTGCGGTCCAAACGGCAGAATATTCGTGTGATTGGTCTTCCGGAGGATATTGAGGGAAAGGACACCAGGCAGTTTATGACAGATTTATTCACCGAGGTCGCCGGTGACGCTCTTGCCTCCCCACCAGAGCTTGATCACGCCCATCGGACCTTAAGGCCCAAACTCTGCCAAGGTCAAAATCCCCATCCGATTATAGTGAGATTTCATCGCTACATAGAGAAGGAGGCTGTGCTCAAATTCGCGAAATTGTCAAAAGAAATTACTTTCAAGGGACACAGAATCAAATTGTATGAGGACTTCTGCGTTTCGGTGGCTAATAGGAGAGCTTCGTTCAACAACATCAAAGGCCTGTTGTATAAACGCGGTGTTCGTTTTGGCATGATCTACCCGGCCAGACTTCGTGTGTCATACAACAATACGGAGCATTATTTCGATTCTACTGAGGCTGCAGAAAAATTCTACCACCAAAACTTTGCTTAGTAACTTTACGAGCGGCGTTGACAATAAGGAGATCTCTCTCTCTCTCTCTCTCTCTCTCTCTCCGCGAATAGCTGTTAAATGCCTTAATGCTTTAGACTAGAATTTTATTTATTTTTTCTTTCTTCTCTCTCTCTCTCTCTCTCTCTCTCTCTCTCTCTCTCTCTCTCTCTCTCTTCTTTTTTCCTTCACGGAGCAGCATTATGGGTGGGTGCATGTATATGTTTATATGTTTTTTTTTTGGGGGGGGGGGCGAGAAGAGTTGAGTGCTTGACAGTCATAGATAGTCTTTAAATATTCTTCCTTGTCAGTTTTACAGCCACTAGCTTCGCTATGTGCACTTGTTTTGCACATTTGCTGAACTACACCCTGTCTACTCTTTATCAGCAGTGAATTGTCTTATTAGTGTTAAATTCTTTGTTTGTTGGAGTCAACTCCACTACACAATCGGTTGTGATAGCGTTTTTCTGCCAACTCATCATATCTAAGTGGACGAGTATCAGAAGGGATTTTCTTTTGCTATTTTTGAACATATTTGTGTTTTTGTTCTCTATATTCTGGGTATGTTTGGAGGTTATGTTTGATGGAGGATTATTTTGTCTTACTTGGCTTTTAATGTTGTCTATTACACATGCTAAAATGATTGAGCTTAAAAAAGCATTTTTTTTTTTTTTTTTTACCCAATTTAGATTATTATTTTCTACATGGCAGTTCTATGAATAAGCCCCCTGTTAATTCTAAGGGGGGAGGGGTTGGACACAATATTAGAATCATTACATGGAACATACGTGGGTTGGGTGGCCAAATTAAATGCTCCAGAGTTTTTTCTCATCTAAAATCACACATTTGCGTACAGGTGATCACACCAGACTGCGTAAACAATGGGTTGGTCAAGTACTTCAATCTAGTTTTAATAGCAAATCCAGAGGTACTGCAATTCTGATACATAAAAGAGTCATGTTTCTAGCAGAGCAAGTACTTTCAATATCAATATCAATCCTATCAATATGGGCCAACATTTCTAAAGAATGCTTTCAGCACCTTGTTGAATCAATGCCACGTAGAATTAAGGCAGTTCTGAAGGCGAAAGGGGGTCAAACACAGTATTAGCACCTAATAATCCTTTAGGTGAGTGTATATGTTTTGATGTATATACACTCACCTAAAGGATTATTAGGAACACCATACTAATACTGTGTTTGACCCCCTTTCGCCTTCAGAACTGCCTTAATTCTACGTGGCATTGATTCAACAAGGTGCTGAAAGCATTCTTTAGAAATGTTGGCCCATATTGATAGGATAGCATCTTGCAGTTGAAGGAGATTTGTGGGATGCACATCCAGGGCACGAAGCTCCCGTTCCACCACATCCCAAAGATGCTCTATTGGGTTGAAATCTGGTGACTGTGGGGGCCATTTTAGTACAGTGAACTCATTGTCATGTTCAAGAAACCAATTTGAAATGATTCGAGCTTTGTGACATGGTGCATTATCCTGCTGGAAGTAGCCATCAGAGGATGGGTACATGGTGGTCATAAAGGGATGGACATGGTCAGAAACAATGCTCAGGTAGGCCGTGGCATTTAAACGATGCCCAATTGGCACTAAGGGGCCTAAAGTGTGCCAAGAAAACATCCCCCACACCAGTGGTTCCCAAAGTGGGGGTCGCGACCCACCGGGACCCCGGCGCAGGGGTCGCGAGATGATTTCTATAAAAAAAAGTGGAAAAAATAAATAGGCCCTATATATTTTTGTTGCAATTAATTTAACCCTTTCGCACGTATCACACCGGGTAGATTTTCTGTTTGGCGAGTAAATCTCAAAAGGCTATCCGCCACACTGGCGGGTGAATGTTCATACCAAAATATGAAATTTGCAGCGCGCACGCGCTCTTCTGCCTCTGACGCGCAGAGAGAGAGCGAGAGAGCCCCGGCCGCGCGCGCGCACTCTCTATTCAGAGCGGCTCTAAGCGTCAAGCTTCCCCGTACTTTTTGACAAGCGTCCTTGACAGGACGGCCAGAGCTTCTTTGCAGCTCAAGTCGGCGGCGGTGTGTTCGTACAGTTAACGCTCTATCTGTTGACGGCGCTGAGGAAAAAGCTCCCGCCATTGGAAGAAGCGGTCGCTGCCCATTTATGTCCTGCTGGCAGTTGGAGAGCAAAGGCTGCGCACCCATCTAAGCCGTGCAG
This sequence comes from Squalius cephalus, assembly GCF_949319135.1. Lineage (NCBI taxonomy): Eukaryota > Metazoa > Chordata > Actinopteri > Cypriniformes > Leuciscidae > Squalius > Squalius cephalus. The sequence continues at coordinate 35,623,462 of NC_137137.1, forward strand.
AACGTCTTCAGCACTCGCGGATCGTGCATACTCCGCCGCTGGCCAGGCTGCTTCTGCTTTTTACACACCATGGCCATTCTTTTCTCGAGAAAAGGAGTTTTCCCATAGCGTTTGCAACGCAATACTCGTTCCCTTATCTCTCAGGGAACAGAGGTTACGTTCTGCCTTCCCTTCCACATGAGTCAGGTAACAAAACTGACAAAAAATTTTCACCCCAATGATAGTAATATTTCATAAATTTCTCACATTTTGATCAATATAGATTTTCTTATTATACATTTCAAATTTTGCTCTGGACATTTTTTTTATGTTTGTATTCAACATAATAGGCCTACCTTATCTCAATTAAAAGTACTGAAATTAATGTATATGTGACAAAAAAAAGGCTGTTTATTATTTTGGCCGTAAAAAATATGCTTGGCTGGTGGATTTTTTCATCTACCAGTCCCCGTGGCAGGTGTGCCAAAAAGTTAATTTCGGACCCTGGGGTGGGGGAGGTGCGGGGTCGCGGGGCAGCAGCGCATTTATCATGGGGGTCGCGGGCTAAAAAGTTTGGGAACCCCTGCCCCACACCATTACACCACCACCACCAGCCTGCACAGTGGTAACAAGGCATGATGGATCCATGTTCTCATTCTGTTTACTCCAAATTCTGACTCTACCATCTGAATGTCTCAACAGAAATCAAGACTCATCAGACCAGGCAACATTTTTCCAGTCTTCAACTGTCCAATTTTGGTGAGCTCGTGCAAATTGTAGCCTCTTTTTCCTATTTGTAGTGGAGATGAGTGGTACCCGGTGGGGTCTTCTGCTGTTGTAGCCCATCCGCCTCAAGGTTGTGCGTGTTGTGGCTTCACAAATGCTTTGCTGCATACCTCGGTTGTAACGAGTGGTTATTTCAGTCAAAGTTGCTCTTCTATCAGCTTGAATCAGTCGGCCCATTCTCCTCTGACCTCTAGCATCAACAAGGCATTTTCGCCCACAGGACTGCCGCATACTGGATGTTTTTCCCTTTTCACACCATTCTTTGTAAACCCTAGAAATGGTTGTGCGTGAAAATCCCAGTAACTGAGCAGATTGTGAAATACTCAGACCGGCCCGACTGGCACCAACAACCATGCCACGCTCAAAATTGCTTAAATCACCTTTCTTTCCCATTCTGACATTCAGTTTGGAGTTCAGGAGATTGTCTTGACCAGGACCACACCCCTAAATGCATTGAAGCAACTGCCATGTGATTGGTTGATTAGATAATTGCATTAATGAGAAATTGAACAGGTGTTCCTAATAATCCTTTAGGTGAGTGTATGTGTATGCATATTTTCATGCTATTCTCAATTATTTTTTAATTTTTTTCCTCTTTCTTTCATCTAGGTATGTTTTTCATACAATTGATAACATACAATCACGTTTTTTTTTTTTTTTTTTTTTTTTTTGTATAATCGCTTGTAGAGACTTCCGATATGTTCTAATCATCTTGGGTGGGTGGGGGCAGGGGTTTGGGATGTTGGTTACTCTTGTTGCTGTGGTTCTTTTTCTTTTCTTTTTTCTTTCCTCATTTAGTTGTATGTTGGAAAGGAATGTGTAAAAGATAAAAGTGCAGACATTGTTTTCTCCTTTATGCTTGTCTCTTTAATGATTTAATGTATGCTTTTTTTTTTTTTTTGTATAATAAAAATTGTTATAAAAAAACTATTTTAGAGTAACTTACCCAAATTTTATAATATCAGAGGTGAGACTGGAAGAACAGTATGTTATTCAAACTAATTTAAATTTTCATGTAGGTGCAATCCTGCAGGTATTAGAAGAACATGGCAGCAGCTGAAAATTAAATATAAAAACATAATTCAGTCAGGTAAGGCTTGAGCATATCATGGGTGTAGGGTACCTGACTTTACAAACATTTGGCATATTAAATATCTAAATAGCATCCAGTGTCTAGCAGTGCAGCAGCATTTTTGGCTGAGGTAATTCCTGGAGGGACTTCAGAGCAAGTCACTCTCGAAGATCCAAGGGCCTTCATAAAATGTAAGAGGTTTACATATGTGTTATTTTTTATATAGGCTATTTTTGATATTTACATTTATTTTACTTTGTGTTGGGTTTTTTGTTAGTCCCAACAGATTCTGATGGTAATATCTGTCTTTTGGAGCCTCCTTTCCCAACAGAACCCCGCGTAGTTGTAAATAGCCTATTCAATACACCAGAAATTATGACAAATAGTGTTATAAAGTGTACTCAACCAAATGCTCATCTTCACAGAATGATGGGGATAAAGAGTTTCTGCTGCCACAGAGAGGCCTACAGAGGTTATGTTAATATTATGTATCTACACATCAAACTATCTACACATTCATATTTTTTCATATTTTTATGTGGAGTAGCCTATAATAATCTAAGTTTAAATCTAAGTATATATGGGTATTCTTATCTCTCAATGTTTTGCAGCTCCTTGTTATATTTAATGTTGATTAATCTCCCCAGGTGTTTCTCATTAGCCACGCCCTCTTGTGATCTTATTAAGCTTGTCTGTCTGTGTATTTAGCTGTGTTTAGTTCAGTCTCGGTCAGTTCTTATTGTTGCATTATGGTGGTTGTTCCCGAGTCTGAGTTTGTATTTGTGAAGTTTTGAAGTTATTAAATAAAAGACTGCTGCAGTTGGGTCCTGCTTCCTCCTCTGCTTCAACCAAAACAAAACAGAGGAACTGACCAACTCATGGATCCAGCCTCATTCAACTCATTTAAGGTAACTGACCACTCGAGGACCACACCCGAGATTTCCTAGACCTTGCATACCTCACTGACTTTCCAGATTTCACACTTATTGACTCTTATTGTTATGGGCTCAATGATTATTACCACTCCAAAATTATTTGTGATGGTCCTTGAGGCTCGCTAGCAGGATTTATTGACAATGCCTTGTTATTGAATGGCTCATCTTTTACTGTGGGTTATGCAGACAAGGAGTCCCGCAGTCCCACAATACCTTCTAAACCTGAGCCTATTCACGTCATGCCCACTCTAATGTTGGCAACTCCAGTGCTCACACCGCTCACTAGCACATTCATCCTGTCATGGCCGCTGCCGAGCCTGAGCTTCACGTCATGCCTGCCGAGCCAGAAACTGTTCACGTCATGCCAATCTATGTGATGTTTTCAACCTGTGTTTCCCAGTCTTGCATGTTTTGCAGTCCCTTGTTTTGAGTTTATTTAATAAAAGACTGCTGCACTTGGATCCTGCTTCCTCTTCTGCTTCAACCAAAACGTAACAGTGTGACACTTCGACTCTCTCTTTTTAGATCAGTGTGCTCAATGTACATTTTTGATTGTATCTTAGGACTATGTTGTGTTGTAAATAAATCCAAACAATCAAAAAGCCATTCTTTTTAAATCTATCCTCATTCTTTGTCTAGTTCCCTCACAGTCCCACCTGATAGGGCCATTAGGGGAGGGTCTTTGTCTTCCCAGGTGTGAAACAAGTCAATATTCATTATGATTCACGCCTCCTCGCATAGAGCTTTGTTACAAAAAATGTCTTACAAGTTTTAATTCAATATATTTTTATGTCAATGAGTGGGCAGGATGTTCACATCGTTTTGAAGCAAAAATTCTAGACTACATGATACAATTTTCAGAAGTCTTGTGAATAAATAAATAATCAGTATGGGTTTTATGGCATTATTTCAGTGACTACAATTTTTAGTTTTTTCACAAACCACACATAAATGTAATTTTCTCAAAACTACAAACTTTTACATTCATGCTACTCACATATTAATGTAGCAGAGTTTGTGCTGAATACAGAGTAATCAGACTTTAAACAGCCAAGAAAATGTTACAAGTAACAGAAAAAAACAAATGTCAGAAAACCTCCAGGGCCTAGAGGGTTAAAATTGATCATCCAAGTGGTCCAGCAGGCCGTATTTAAAGATATTATGGGCTGCCAGTTGCCCATCCCTGATGTAAGTGATTGTTAGGCTGCATAAATTAGGTCAGCCAGAACCGGGAACACTTCCTATAACACCTGATGGACTCATAACATCATAAGAAGAATAGCATCTACGCTAATATTAGTCTCTCTGTTTATCTCAAGTTTGTAGTACTCAGCAGGATCTGGGTCATATCCAGATCAGATGGAGGACCTGTGCCTAGACACGACCACAACGTATGATCTAGTCAGCCGGATCCGGGCCGTATCCAGATCAGATGGAGGACCTGCGCCTAGACACGACCACAACGCATGATGTAGTCAGCCGGATCCGGGTCGTATCCAGACAAGATGGTGGACCTGCGCCTAGACACGACCACAAAGTATGATCTAGTCAGCCGGATCCGGGCCGTATCCAGATCAGATGGAGGACCTGCGCCTAGACACGACCACAACGCATGATGTAGTCAGCCGGATCCGGGTCGTATCCAGATCAGATGGTGGACCTGCGCCTAGACACGACCACAACGTATGATCTAGTCAGCCGGATCCGGGTCGTATCCAGACAAGATGGTGGACCTGCGCCTAGACACGACCACAACGTATGATCTAGTCAGCCGGATCCGGGTCATATCCAGATCAGATGGTGGACCTGCGCCTAGACACGACCACAACGTATGATCTAGTCAGCCGGATCCGGGCCGTATCCAGATCAGATGGTGGACCTGCGCCTAGACACGACCACAACGCAGCCCTGAAGTGTCAGCTGAGACTCTCCCCTATGAAGGTCTCGTCCACACAACAGCCATCTGCACTGATCCTCAACAAACTCGTCTCCATAACCGGCGTAAAGAATCTGATCTTCAATCAGTTGGAACTGGATAAATATTGCATTATTTTCCTGTTATCAATGTAAAGCTGCTTTGAAACAATCTGTATTTTAAAAAGCGCTATATAAATAAAGGTGACTTGACTATATATCATGGGCTATTTGGCATTATTTCAGACTGTATCCAGTACTAGTGTGTTACTTGTAAGATGTATGTCTTGTTTTGACTATGTTTCCTCATTTTGTTTCACCTGTGTTCATCAATTATCTCATTAGTTTTCGTTTGTTTCATCCATGCTTATATACCCTGAGTTCTGGCTTAGTCTCTGTCCGTCTTCGTTCAAATATAGCATGTGTGAAGTGTATTCTGGTATTATCTCCTGAGTTTTGTTATTGAAATTCTGTTTCCTCCTCTACCTCTTCATTGTGTGATTGAATACACAACATATCCTGACATTACTGTGTTTCCCAAGGTTTATTAGAGATAATATCTTGATGTCATAACTTTTAGTGTCGTACTGAACGCAGTAAATCCACTGCTGTTTCCGGTCGTGTTTTCATCACTAAAACCTCTCACACACTGCGCACATTTATCATTTACAGCCAAATCAATCATACATGCAGCCATTAAATCTTAGCGGGTCACAGTCAACTGCAAATATAAATAATAATAATCGGTAAGGGCCGTAGCTGTAAGATCACATATATAAATCTAGCAGCGGCAGTAATGTGATTCGACTATGCCACCGCAAGGCCTAACCCGAGGAACTGTAAGTGACCACTAAGACTTCTATCAAATTAGACAATCAGGTTCGAGCACTGAGCGAACAGAGACATGGCTCCATGCAAAAATACAATTTTATTAGTCAAATTCACAGCAAAGTAGTAAACACTCTGAAGCTGACGTCAGCAATTCTTAAAACACTACACACTGGGTAAAAGTCACTACAAAGTCACTACAATGTCAAAAATCACAGCAATCCAGTGGAGATTGAACATCATCATCATCATCATCATCAATAAAACACAATAATAAATAGCACACATAAGGGTGTATGAATCAGTGTACTGACATGATGGAGTCTAATGCACAAACGCGCTCTCACAAGACCGGACTGAGGCTTACTGGCGGGCGTCCAACAACTCGGGTATGAGTATCCAAAGAATCCACCCCAGACACGCGTGCACGGCCACACAACCACACACCCAGCACAGCAGCGATCACACTGTGAAGATACACACACTATGCACCAAAGAGGGCCCACCACCTCGAGGACGCCGGCCCCACCGTCAGCACTCAGCTCCTGAACATACAACAAGGACAGAATACACAAAATTAACTACAAGTCATAATTCCACACCATAGATCAGACTAACAACAAGGAAAACAAAATAACTTTACCAATAACGCGGTACTGATGAATGAAATAAAGAATCAACCAACAGTTGTACTGGTAAATGAAATTAATAAACAAACAAGTTACCCATTAAGCTACCACCCAAATAAGGACACCACAGCTTGAATGGAGAAAACCTACCTGACACACAAAGCTCGCAGGCAATGTGTGGCGTGCAAGGCAACAAGAGTAACAATGCGTTATTCCGTTCAATCTGATGTAAAATGGGGTAGCCGCAACACAGCAAGGAATTCTACGAAAAATTGGAACCCCACATAAACCACAAGCAAGCTGGGCACCAGTACAACATTTGCGATAGACCTTTACATACCTGCAACACCACCGACAATTGGGTGAACCCAAACGTTGCGTGCTGCCCTAGGGGTATGTTCGAGTTATAACCTCTTCCTCCTGACATAATTGGCCACCAAAGACATACCACGAGCCAATCGCGAACCGGATAGAAAAGATAAGAGCCAATCATAACCAAATGGGAGGAAGGACTGGATTCAACCCCAGTCCATCCGGCCACATAAAAACAAACATAATTCTTGTGATATTGTCAGAGAAACAGTGATGTGACTGAATGTATATTGGAATTCTATTTGTTAAGAAATGTCTTTATGCTAATGAAGTGAGTATATTTTTCATAATTAACATGTAATACTACATAAGTATTAATAAAGGTGCTGACGAGTGATCCCTGAGAGACAAACTTTTGTCTCATCTCCGTTTCTCCTCTTTACTCAGGACTTTTAATCTGTTGATTAAATCAGTGTTTATCACTGAAACTTCAGCATGAGAAGAAATCATTTTGAGAAAGACTGGATCATGTCAGACTCTGGAGAGACTTAATATTTGAGTATTTTCATTGTTCTTTTGTGTTTTATATAAGGCTTTATATCGTTATATCTTAACGTTTCAATGCAAGTTCATTTTACATGAAGAAATCCTGATGTTGTTCTTGACTTGTTTCAACACACCTTGATCAGAAGCTCCACCCTCTTACAACACTAACCAGGAAGACACGGACATGTTTTTTCTCTTTTCTGCCATACTGACTTTGTCTCGACAAAAGCAATAAAGAATCAGCGATCAGTGGAGTACGAAGTGGAAAACTTTATAGAACAATTTGAGAAGTTTGTTTCTGAACAAGTTTATTTCTGATCTGTGATTATCATGGTGATTCATTTTTTAAAACCGTCATTCATAAAGTGAAAGTTCAGATTGCTGGAGCTCAAACAGTGAAAATGGCTTCACTAAATGTATCTGAAGAAGAACTTTCTTGTCCTGTGTGCTGTGAAATCTACAAGGCTCCTGTTATTTTATCATGTAGTCACAGTTTCTGTAAAGAGTGTCTTCAACAGTTCTGGAGAACAAAGGGATCTCAGGAGTGTCCTGTCTGCAGGAGAACCTCAAGATCTAATCCTCCATGTAATCTTGCGCTAAGAAACTTGTGTGAGTCGTTCCTGAAGGAGAGAAATGAGAGGCGTTCATCAGGGTCTGAGGAGATCTGCAGTTTACACAGTGAGAAACTCAAACTCTTCTGTCTGGAGGACAAACAGCCTGTGTGTATCGTGTGCAGAGATTCAAAACAACATGACAATCATAAATTCAGACCCATCAGTGAAGTGGTTTCATCATATAAGGTAAGACAAATGTTTCTTGATTCACATGTAAAGAACCATAACGAGTCATAAACACAGATCGTTCCGGTTACTAACGTATCCTCGGTTTTATGGGGAAAACTTAACTGAAGTAACTGAATACTGAAGCCTGATTGGTTCACGTCTCTGCACCTGCACAGACAAATGGCTTTTCACACCACCAAAAAGGACGGGACCGACTGCCTATTTAAGTCGCGCTGGAAGATATTTTCATCTGAATTTTTCTACTGAGGAGCGGCAGCGTTGACTTGTATGCAGGAACAGTAGCACAGCAAACCAGGCAATGCTCGTTCTCGTTATCTCAGGGAAACCAGTACGTCAGTAACTGGAACTTTCCCTTTCGATACGATTCACTCGCCTTGCGTCAGTACCTGATACTTACAGAGAATGCAATCCAATAGCGCCGTGTTACTAGCGCAGAACAGAAGAGAGCTTTATGACCTGAGCTCTAAAGGGCGTGGAAAACCACCTTAAGGCATACCTGTCAACAATCTTCCGGACCCCTCCCGGTTTGTTATTTCTCCCGGGAAACTCCCGTAATTTGCATGGCCCAAACTCCTTTATGAATAATCGGACCAATATGTTTGTCTAATGTTGACCAGTTGCCAGATCTTGTATTAAATGCATTATATTCACACAATCCACACACCATATACAATTTCAACCCATTTGTCACCTCAACCTGGCAACCTATAAACCAGTTGCGCAGTCGCGGAAAGCGAGCCGATAGACATGGCAGGTGAAGGTAGGGCCGGATTAACCATTAGGTCAACTGGTCACTTGCCCAGGGGCACATGACATCTAAGGGGCTCTGACAGGTAGGAGGAAATACACAGAAATTTAATAAAGTTATCAAACACTTTACAGTCTTCACTGCATAAGGTGCATCTACGCGGGTTCACGCAGACTTTCCTCCCTCCCCGCTGAACGCCAGCGATTACTAATTCGTGAAATGCACTCCCGCTGGTTGAGAGCGGTAAAGTTCGTTTTAGGTTCGATATTAGCCGGACATTTGTACTATAGGGTCGGGTATAACAATCAATAGCAAGATTAGTTTTAACATTATGTGACCAATGTATATCGACATGATGAAATATTCATTCAAAATCATTTGTGCATTAATGCTGCATAATTATACCTGAGAATGCTTTGACGCGTTTGCACAGCGCACGATGCTTAAGGGAACGTCTGCCAATTCCACCAACTGCATTAAACGTAGTCTATAATTTGTATTATTTAAAATTACTTTTAACATTTAAAAACAGACGTTTTCAAATTCCAAAGCTTGCAGAAGGCTCCTATTGGCAATACTGACTTAGGCTACAGCTTTCCTGGTAGCCTTGAGTGAATTAACTTGTCTAAGAAAATGATTCATAAAACGTATAAATATCAGTTGAGCCTATGTTTACTTTCATCACTGACACAGACGAAAATGAAAAGACTAAGTTCAGCTTTAGGAGGGGAAGAAATAGGCCAGGATAAGAAGACTGAGATAAAAAGAAATATGAAGATGAGGAGAGAGCAGGTATTGACAAATAATCTAATGACAAGGTTTTAAGGCTAGCCTATTTCTTATAATTTTTTGGCCTTCAAAAGTCCTAAATTGCACATATGTAGAACAGAAAAATCCTAATTTTCTCGGGGAGCATGCCCCCAAACCCCCCTAACTACGCCGGGGCCTTGAGTCTTATATTAATAAATTATTTTTTCATTTATGGTTATTGCAATGTAAATAATACCCTTAACACGTGCAGTACATTTAACAGCATGAGCTGTTAAGTGTACTGTACGTGAGGTGTACTCGCTTGACTGATGCCCAACTGAAACAGATGGGCCGATTTCCAGGGGACCAGGGCTTTGATACAGGTGGGACGCGGGCCTTTAACCAGTGTTGTAGTGGCTGTGTATGTAACAGGTCCAAGGGGAATACTGAGGAGTCTGCTGCCATGAGACCCAGTAGCTTCTGGCCGTCCCTGATTCTGAATGACGTCGCTAGCCGCTGAATTTTCAGAGAGCGCTCCGGGGAAATCCAGGCCCGCATTTGGGCTGTGTTGAAGACGACCTCCAGGAATGAGATGCGTTGGGTGGGGGACAGTGAGCTTTTGCTTAGATTGATCCTGAACCCCAGACTTTACAACTGGCTGAGGAGCAAAGATCTGTGTGCGCATAGTTCCTCTTTCTATTGGGCTAAAAGCAGCAAATCATTGATTTAATTCAGGATGCAAACTCCCATCTGTCTCAGGGGGGAGAGGGTCACATCCACACATTTCGTAAAAGTCCACTGCAGAACTGAACAGACCCGAGGGAGAGACAGGGAGTCAAGAAGGGCTGTCTTGTCTGCGTTCTTGATCTCCGTCAGGTTCTGCCAAAGGTGGAGCTCGAGGACCACCAAACTGGCCATGGCATGACCAATCGCTTGGGCCGTAGACTTAGTGGCACACTGGGCGAGGTCGGCGAGGCACAGCTCTTTGAAGGCTGCCGTTTCATCCATGGTGCAGAGAAGCTTGGTAGACTTAAAGAACTGCCATTGTGTGAGGGGCAGATCCAGCTTGATCATTTGCCGCATACTCTCTCTGAATTCTCTTTCTAGTTCTGTATGGCTTAGGGCCGTAGGCGGGCAGAGATGCACAGTGATGGTCTCTCCTTTCAGCGCGACTTAAATATGCAGTCGGCCCCGTCTGTTTAAGCGGGCTGAAAAGCCATTTGTCTGTACAGGTGCACAGACGTGAACCAATCAGGCTTCAGTATTCAGTGTTGATCTGATTGAACAGGACTGCAGTGATCAGGACTGGTTGTGTTTAGTCCAGCTGAACTACATTATAAATGCAGTTTCATAGATTTGAGGAATTAGTAACTACGGGAGAAAATACATTTTCACGCCGGCCCAGTTGGTATTGTAGAACTTTTTTTGTTTCAATAAATAACACTGTCATTTACAAATTGTACTTTGTGTTTACTCAGGTTGCAATTTCTAAATCAATTTAGTACATAAAAACAAAAGAAATCAGGATGGGGGCAAATACTTTTTTCACTGTATTGTCTTCTCTTCACTGTAATCTGGAGTTTTATGTATTTTTGTTCAATTCTAGGAGGAGCTCAATACAGCACTGAAGTCCTTACAACAGAAACTTCAACACAGTGAAGAAATGAAAGCAGAGTTTGAGAAAACAGTTCAACACATCAAGGTGAGGAAACAGAAATGAGAGTCATTTTCATTACAGCTGATGAATCACTATATACAGTTATGATTTGATATAATAGATTCCAGTTTATTATTTCTGTAAATGACTAGCAGCAATCTGCTTCTGGATCCGTTTTATGTCGGGTATCCGAGTTTATCTTGGATATTAATGATGTGTGTCGATTGAGATGATTGAAGTGAATGTGCTTTGATTTCAGTCTCAAGCTGAGCACACAGAGCGTCAGATTAAACAGCAGTTTGAGAAGCTTCATCAGTTTCTCAGAGATGAAGAAGAAGCTACAGTCACTGCACTGAGGGAGGAAGAGGAGCAGAAGAAGCAGAGGATGAAGGAGAAGCTGGAGGAGATGAACACACACATCTCAGCTCTTTCACACACAATCAAAGACATGGAGGAGATGATGAAAGCCAATGACGTCTGCTTTCTGAAGGTCTGATTTCAGATCATTGGTTGATTGATTGATGATTGATTGAGTTCTTGATGATAAATGGTGTGTTTGTTCTGCAGGAGTTTCCAGTCTCAATGGAAAGGTGAGTGATCTGCTCCTGTCTCTGGTCTCTCTGGTTCTGATCCAAAGCCACTGCAGTTCTGACTCCTGAATGTTCTTCCAGAGTCCAGAGCTCACAGCCGGATCCACAGATGGCTTCTGGAGCTTTGATTCATGTGCCACGATACTTGGGCGACCTGCCGTTCAGAGTCTGGAAGAAGATGCAGGACATCGTCCAAAACAGTGAGTCTGACAGCAGGAGATCTGAGCTGGACATGATGGATGGGTGGAGAGTTAGAGGCTCTTCATGATAGATAGATAGATAGATAGATAGATAGATAGATAGATAGATAGATAGATAGATAGATAGATAGATAGATAGATAGATCGAGATAGATAGATAGATAGATAGATATAGATAGATAGATAGATAGATAGATAGATAGATAGAGATAGATAGATAGATAGATAGATAGATAGATAGACAGATCGAGATAGATAGATAGATAGATAGATAGATAGATAGATAGATAGAGACAGACAGATAGATAGATAGATAGATAGATAGATAGATATGTAGTGCCCCCTACTTGCCTTTCATGTAATTAAGTAGGATAAGCAGCACTCCAGATTCAGTAACTATATGCCTACAGATGTTGAAGTTAGGCCCCTCTGGTGTCACTAAATGAATTATTGTTCTTGTAGAAAATTATAATAATAATCTATACACAATTATGCTTAAAAGGACTGCTATAACCTCTTCTGAAAGAATAAACGTCTTTGAAAGTGACCAAATGTAACAAAGTTAATTTGAATAAAATAAAAATAAATCAAATTAGTTCATATAACAAATTAAACAGTGTGTGAGTAATTCACACAGTCAAATTTGATCTCAATTCGCAACTGGACACAATATCACACCCAACAGACAATATATTATATGTCAAAATAAATGAATGTGTCTGTCACACTTCCACTACAGATGAAATGATCGAAAAATCACAGTTTAAGTGTGCTGAAATACCACATTAAGAATGATAACGAAAAGCTGTGGGGCCCCACACTCACACACACACAGTTGCAGGCCTGAGACGTTGCTGGGGTACGTAGGGGCCTTTGAAACAATAAACTGGCTGCTTCACTCTCCTGAGCGGGAAAAACAAACATACACGAAAGGTACCTGAACTCAGTTGGTAACCATAAGTGACTCAGCTGCACCCTGAGTAATCCCAGGAAATCTTCCTCCATTTCGCACGTTGCTGCGCGCCCGATGAACACAGGCCAACGACTCCTCTGCACCGCAGTAGGCCTCCGCGGTATCGCCCTCCAGTGCGGGGCTGCGCCCTCTCTGACGACGAACACAGACTTGTCCCTCGCGGCCGGCAAACTCCCGATTCTTTCGTCAAAACATCAATGAACAACAACCAAAGTTAGTGTCTTCCGTCCTTGAATCCATCCACAGTCCTCTCCACGATAACTTGAAACACTGTCCGTAATGGCGATCTGCGCTACAAAAGAAAACAGGTCTGCGATGTCGAGCGAACATACACGGTGACTCAGTTACAAACCAAAAAAAACACTCCCTCCAAACCTGCGTCACTCAAAACGGCACCGCCGATCCCATCCTCGTCGCCAGTATTTTGTAGCACACTTGAAGGAATGAACAAGCGTGTGATTTGGTTGGGTTCTTTTATTCAGCCAGCGTCATTCGCAACAGCTCCGTACCACACAGTACAACATAACTCAATACTGATCATCTCGTTAAACCTCGCGTGAACTAACTTTTCTTTTCTCTTCTAGGTTTTTCTCCGGGGGTTTTCCCTTGGCTTACTGCCACCAACTGGACACCCATCACATAGCTGTATACTACAAATTGACATGCATGTACTGAATAATTAAATAACCATTATTAATAAAATAACTGAAATGACAAAAAACTATTACATGGGGGGAGTCTAGCTTTTAACTCACAATTATCTTATAACAATTATACTATTCTATCAATGAATATTCTAGATTTCCCCACACGTTACTAGTCACAAACAAGTGTTTTACTCAGATGAATTATCCAGTTATCAACTTTTTGTTACCGCAATCTCTCAGTCAGTCTTTTTTCGATCGACCGCACTTGTCCATCTCTTCTCCCGTCTTTCTTTGAACAACTCACATTACATAAAACACCCGTGAGGGCGGGACTTAATTCACATAAACCAATAAAATAATGAAACACCTAACTTGTTTGTTAATGCCACGTTTTTTACAGGTACATAACAATCAAACTTGAAATAGGAACAACGTTCTTAAAGGAACACAGCCACCTTTATACATCACTATTTTGAAATGTATATTTCAATCACATTTTATATTTTATTTTTTATTTTGCTCTGAATTAGAACCAAACAAAACAAATAAAATAAGATAACCCAATACCTGAATAATTATATTCTACTGGGTTACAGATAGATAGATAGATAGATAGATAGATAGATAGATAGATAGATATATCGATCGAGATAGATAGATAGATCGAGATAGATAGATAGATAGATAGATAGATAGATAGATAGATAGATCGAAAGATAGATCGATAGATAGATAGATCGATAGATCGAGATAGATAGATAGATAGATCGAGATAGATAGATAGATAGATAGATAGATAGATCGAGATAGATAGATAGATAGATCGAGATAGATAGATAGATCAAGATAGATAGATAGATCAAGATAGATAGATAGATAGATAGATAGATAGATCGAGATAGATAGATAGATAGATAGATAGATAGATAGATAGATAGATCAAGATAGATAGATAGATAGATAGATAAATAGATAGATAAATAGATCAAGATAGATAGATAGATAGATAGATAGATAGATCAAGATAGATAGATAGATAAATAGATAGATAAATAGATCAAGATAGATAGATAGATAGATAGATAGATAGATCAAGATAGATAGATAGATAGATAGATAGATCAAGATAGATAGATAGATAGATAGATAGATCAAGATAGATAGATAGATAGATAGATAGATAGATAGATCAAGATAGATAGATAGATCAAGATAGATAGATATATAGATATAGATAGATAGATACAGTAGGTAGATCAAGATAGATAGATAGATAGATCGATTGATAGATAAGACAGATAGATAGATAGATAGATAGATAGAAAGATAGATCGATCGAGATAGATAGATAGATCGAGATAGATAGATAGATCGAGATAGATAGATAAATCTAGATAGATAGATAGATAGATAGATAGATAGATAGATAGAAAGATAGATCGATCGAGATAGATAGATAGATCGAGATAGATAGATAGATCGAGATAGATAGATAAATCTAGATAGATAGATAGATAGATAGATAGATAGATAGATCGAGATAGATCGAGATAGAGAGATAGATATATCTATCTAACACAATTAGGATTTTGCCAACATGATGCTAACACATTTATCATGTTGTTAACATGATTAGCATATTCTTAGTATGATGCTAACATGTTAACATTCTGCAAACATCCTTTTATATAAACCAACCGCAACTTCTCTATGACATTCAGGCTACGTTTACACGGAAACGATCTGAAGAGAAAACGCAAAAGTGATCACTTTTTATTCTGCGTTTAGACGAGCGTTATGGGGGGGAAATCTGCGTGCATACGGTGACGCAAAAGTGTGTGAAATTCAATGTAGTATGCACTCCAGGCGGCTAGGTGGCAATGTGAAGCACTGATCGGTGCCTTCACTGTCTAGCAGACTTTTGCGTTTTTACCGTTTAGACGGAAACACGATGGTGGAGCGTTTTTAAGATTTCCACTCTGGAGGGTGGTTTCACTTTTTTGCGTTTTTAAGCCCCAAAAACGCCGTCGCCGTCTAAACGAAAGGCATATCTGATAAAATATTTTTACGTTTTCACCCGCGAGCGTTCTCGTGTAAACAGGGCCTCAGATTACAAGATATCCCTCTTTGGATTTGGGTTGCTAGGGTGCTCGACAATAAAATGAAGATGACCAGATGCTGAAGATCAGACACACACTTACAGTTCTTCATCTACAGCAGAAATCTCAACAGATCTCAGTGATTTATTGTTATTTAACTTTCCCAAAGTATCAGTTTCTCTTGATGGACACAAATGTCTGAATCTCATATTTAAAGGGTAACTAAACCCCTGGTCAGAGCCTGACTCCACCCACTGGTAGGGCTGCACGATTAATCGCAATAAAACCGCACGTGATTTGGCAAAGGCTGCGATTATTTTGTGCTCAGCTTGTCAGCTTTGGAGTGCGGCTGATAGGTAGTAAATACTGCCCCATTTGAACGCCAGAGGGCGCTCTCATGCAAACACGATAAATATGCCCCGCGTAGAAGTACAACAATGCGCACCATTCCAGGAAACCCCTATCGCTGTAGCCAGGGATGTAGTGGAGGCTAAACGCACGTAAACGCTGTTTGCGCACCTCCCAAAATTCGGAAATAGCGTTTACCCACCTCTAAACAGCCTATAGTTCCTAAGCCATTTTTAATTAAGCTTATGTCGTTTTAGTTTCATATTGTTCATTATTAGTTTCATAGGTTGTTAAACATAAGACAAAGTCTTTCATATTGCGTTGCATTACTGTCAGTGTTGACCAATCTCTTGCGGTGTTGCCAGCAGGAAGCAGCAGACTGCATCAAGATTCATCAGTCACTAGCCCAAACTAGCCTACATGTCTCATGTAATGATGAATGAATTGTAAAAATGGATATCCGGCAATTTAACGTTCATTATTTTGAATTGAAATCATCACTCATACAGCAGCCATTCATCTCATCTCCGGTTTATTTGTGTTCGTATGCATACAATATCCAAGATCCGCCAGGGCTATTAGTCCAATGGTGCGCACATTTGGAGAAATCATTATTTTTTAATTATGACATGTTTGTAAAATATTTCGTCATACAGAATAACATTTCTATTCATTTTGCACTGATTTATGCGATCTGGAGAGCTCAAACAGCTAACAGTGCTAGAGATAACTCTCCTCTTCCTGATTCGCGTCAGCTATGACATCAGTGCGATATCATTAGTTTGTAAAGCTTTCAATCATCTCACCTGAACGACGTGACCATAAGGCTGTCCTTCTGCAATGACGCTGTCTGTGTATACTTCCAATATAGTTAATATAGCACCTACTACATTAGCAGTTGGAAAAAACGAATCGACAACTATTTTGATAATTGATTAGTCGGGTTGAGTCATTTTTTAAGACAAAAGTAAAAAAAAATTATTTGATTCAAGCTTGTTAAATGTGAATATGTTCTAGTGTCTTCTCTCCTCTGTGACAGTAAACTGAATATCTTTGAGTTGTGGACTAAACGAGACATTTGAGGACGTCATCCTGGGCTTTTGGGAAACACTGATCCACATTTTTCTGACATATTATAGACCAAACAACTAATCGATTAATCAAGAAAATATTCAACAGATTAATTGACTATGAAAATAATCCCAAATCCCTAATTATTATGTACAAGTGCATTGCATTGGAAGCCCTGGATATAAGCCTCCCTCTCTATCTCTCTTAAATATTTTTGTTCTCTCTGTTTTGTCATTTAGTAAACTTTATAGATTTCAACCATATTATTCCTTCTTGAGTCTCTTTAACAAGATCTTAGATTAATGTATGAACTGAATAGTGATTGTGTGACCTATGATGAGGGAACAACCAGTGATACCCTTGGTAGTACCATCATATGATAGCCTCACCAGAATTTATAGTTTACCCACCTCTTTTTTTACCACTACACCTCTGGCTGTAGCTGAATAAACAGAAGATTGAAACGCTTTGATTAAACATGGCTTATAAATACACGACTGCCTTATTCTGTGTAAGAAGCACATCATCTCACAGAAGGAGGAGCTCAGCTGTCGTTATGAAGTGAGTTTGGAGTAAATGCATGTTATTAAATGTTGCATGTTATTTAAAAGAGGTTCATAAATGCTTCTCATGTTTGGAAAGATGTTTGACGCGTGTTGTTTTTTCAAATGCACGTTATAAGCGACTCAAACTCACAGTGCTTTCAGATGGAGCAGCGTTTACTGCTGAGCCGTACGTCACTGACAAGCTGCACATAACAAATAATCGCAGCCTTTGCGATTTTAAAATCGCAATAAGCAATCTCGATTTAACTGCGATTACATGTAAATTGCGATTAATCGTGCAGCCCTAGCCACTGGCAATATTTACAATCTTTTACTGGCTCTCTGTAGGCAAGGGCGTCGTTAGCTGGTGCCCTCTGACGTTTCAATAAGAAACTTCGAACTTTCAATAAGAAAATTCAACTGCAGTAGCCACCATTCAACCTGAAGAGGGCAGCACTCTGACGTTTTTACACCATATTTTGTAGAATTAAAACATTTTAAACACAAATGTCAAAAAATTACTTGAATCAATGAACAGCACTAATAAAACCCTAGTCTTACAGAACTAAAAAAAAAAGTTGTTTTAGGATTTAGTTACCCTTTAATGTTTGTAGTTGATGCCATTAAACGCTGATGATAAAAACGAGTGTGAAACTAATAACAGCACTGACAGTGATCAGAGGAACATGTGTTTGATCAACAGGACGAGTGTCATAATTCATAATAATCTGTGTTGGGTTCACTCTTGATCATTATATGAAGATCAGAATAAAAGCTTCTGTTGATTGTGTCTCATCAGCTCCTGTGATTCTGGATCCAAACACTGCGAGTCCACTTCTCGTCCTGTCTGATGATCTGACCAGTGTGAGACAGAGCGAGATCTATCAACCTGTTCCTGATAATCCAGAGAGATTTGACTGTTATCCCTGTGTTCTGGGTTCAGAGGGTTTTAACTCAGGAACACACTGCTGGGATGTGGAGGTTAAAGAGAACGAATTCTGGATTCTTGGAGTAACTACAGCATCAACCCGGAGGAAGGGATGTTTTTTCTTCAACACTGATGTCTGGTGTGTGGAGTATAATAAGCTGTATAATTTGACCGGAGTGTCTTTTAGTTGTGGTTTTCTTGTTAAACAGGATCTTGATCGTGTGAGAGTGAATCTGGACTATGACGGAGGAACGGTGTCGTTCTCTGATCCTGTAACTAACACACATCTACACACATTCACAACCACCTTCACTCACACACTCTTTCCATTCTTCTGTTGTTATTCCTCTCTGAGGATCTTACCGGTCAATAGTCAGTAAACGTCACTCCTGTAGATCTGGATCTTCCTGCTTTCATCATGTTTCCAATATTTAATCCATATCACATGAGTAAGAGTGCTGTTGATCTGAATATCAGTACGGTGGCTGTGATTGGGCCGTGATGATCACATGACTGATATCCAGCACTACAGCAACACTCAGATCAATAAACAAGAAGTTTTCATTTATATTCCACTTCACACAATTAGACCGATTAGAGACCGTTTTAGCATTCATGTTTTCAGGATAATTGACATTTACCCGATTATTTCAGTCAATGTGTGTTTATTCATTTCTAACTTTTTTGCATCATAATTATATATGATTATATGTCCTATTTTTTTCTTGTATTACATCAAATCACTGAAGCAGTAAATTCTGCACATTCTCAGTGTTTGTTCAACATGAGACTAAATGAATAATTATTTCAGTTATAGAGGAGAAATGATCATTTGTTCATTGGAATAAATGGATGTAAAAGGTTCTTGCTGATAATCTTGTGTTTTAAATAAATAAATAATATGTGATTATGTGATTTAATGCTCAGAGTGAAAGATTAAATGTTTGGGATGATAATTAGGGTTTAAGTCATGGAAACAATACTTTACAGACGTAACATGTTTATTTTACCTTTCTTTCTGCCTTTATTGGAAACTCCTTCAGTCTTCCTTCGTTTGACAGACACACATCTGTAGTTTTGACGAGCGGCAGAGATTTACAAGGCGCTGTTTTCCTCATCCATTTCAAACCACACGTTATTATATATTATTACATTGTATTCAAACAATTATTTTTATTAACAAGTGACTTTTTTGTACTTCGTTATAAAGACTATTTAGATCAATACTTGATCCAGCAATATTCAGAAACGGGTGCAGCTATTAGGATATTTTTCTGCTTAACAGTTTTTAGATTATAAAAAACAGACAAAACTACAAAAATAAGGAAGAATGATGTTTGAGAGGTAACATGTATTATTCTTACCAATAGTGATAAAATAATTTAATATACAATTTAATTAAATTAATATTACAAACCTTTTTAACGCTGCTTTATAACGGGATCAACAAAACAGCTTCTGTCATGTGACACCATATTTATTTGCTTTAAAACCCTTTTTCTCGACAAAAAGTGTTTCCAAACTAGTTTTTCGCAACATTTGAAGTTAAATGGAAAAAGATTTGATGATCAATAATCAAAAAAATATCGATTTATCATTTCCATGTCACATGCATTTTGATGCACTAAACCTTTTTTTTTTTTGCAAACAATCCTTACTGGAAACATAAATCTAATATTCGATGTAAATCCACTTTTACACTTTAGTTGACTCACCAGAAAACAGTGGCGGAACTAGAGTTTTATACATGGGGTGGCCACTGCTACTTTCTGGGGGTACACACACACACCACACAGTGGAAGGAATTGGGTCACTCTGTTTGTGTTGAACATGTGTTGAACATCCAAAATATTGGCAGAAAACAAAGCTGAAGCACCAAGGAGATAAGATACAGTAGCATGTGTCTGTTATGAACTGCTGCGTTTATTTACATTTTTTTTTTATATTAGATATAGCAGGCATCAAGAAGACATGTACTTGAAAAATGTAAACAATTTTAGTGCCCATCAATATAAAATCTTATCCTAGGAAGATTAAATACAACATAACTCCGGGGTCCATTGGTGATGCAAGGGTTTGTGCTTCTTTAAAAAGAACTCTGATATCTCTCCCTTTCTTTTCATGTTTAATTGACCCTGTTCAAAAAAAATGACAAATTGAAAATATGATTCCAATCATATTCATATTCTAATCATCATCCAATTACCAACATTTTTATCTTAACTCTTTCTCGCCAGCATAAAAAAAAAAAAAATTGTCAGCCACCATTAGCGTTTTTGGTAATTTTCACCATTTCATGGCACCCCAGAATATTTTGTTGTATGAATATCTGAACATATCAAAAGAAAGAACAGACCCTGTGCTTTTAAACCAAAAAAAAAAAAAAAAAAAAACTGTTTTATTCTAGCTTCGTGCATCCTTTTTTATCAACACTTGAATGTTGGCAAGTTTCATAAAAAGCAACATGAACAAAAAGCTGATAAAATCGCATTTTTATCAAAGACTACATCTAGATCAGATTCAGAATGATGATCAAAACACAGTAGATCGAGTCCATCAACACCCTACACCCATAAAGCTTCACAGTCCTATAGTGATCGCATTATAATATCGCTTGTTTCTGCTCTTCTTTGCCTGCGTTTTGATCTGAGCCTTCTCATACAGGAGATGCGTAATAGCGCCCTACCGTAAACTTGTCAATGGCAGGGAGAGAGTAATTTAAATTACATTCATAACAATACATTAAATCAACTAAGTTACCAGTCAAATTACCAATTTGATCATTGCTAGCCCTATTCTGAACTGGAGTAACTGAGCTACCTAATCGATTTCAAACTTCCAAATGTTAACTCGCTGAACACTGACAGCTGTGGCCTATCCCCACATTAGCTAGAACATTTGTATACTGTAACGTACACACGGCATGGTAGGCTACTGTATATGCGTGTATTAATGTATTCGGAGCAAACAACCCTGATGCTAAACCTTAAAAACTTACTTCAAATATGATTCTTATTCTTCGGTGAAGTTCGGTATCTTGCAACCATCTCTCATCCTCTGCTCGTCCGTTTGAAAACTGCGCGCGCTGCCGGCGAACGTTTTTTTTAATCAGCATCAGCAACTGCCAGTAGCAAATAAAATTTTTGAAACCACAGTTGATATTGTTGTGTAATCACATCAAAATAAATGAGAGCACACCGAGTAGCGAACAGGTCTCTTTACTTTTCATTCTCCATAAGCACAACAACCTCTTCCTCTTCACCTTCCTACTTTCATATCTAGAACAATGTCCCCATCTAGTGGACATTTATCAATTAGCAACGTAATAAGAGAACACAACATCTCCCCCTGACTTAATTTGTTTCCATCTGCAGTTACAATGAACATTGCTAAACAATATATTCAGTCGTTTTGTTTTCTTACCGGATTTCTTAACTTATATTAGAGAACACAGAACAATGTCTAACAATGTCTCTTGACAAAACACATATACCATGAATAGTTACATGAACATCCTTTCAGTTCAAACCACAACTTTCCTGAACTAAACTTCTGGGTTTTCCTTTTCCTTCTTTTCCCATTACTTTATTCTTTGCCTACTATGGCAGTTTAAGTTACATAGTCCTTCAACCATACTGGCTTCCTTCTACAACGTCCCTCCAATTGGTTGTTACCACTTCCAGGTGATGCAGTAGGAGTTGATTGTTCAGAGTGTTCAGGAACCTGAGTAAATTCTGTGTGCAATTGTGCCAAATGAGATATGTCCCAAGTTCGTCCTTCACTCAGTTCAAAACTATGTGTCCCCTTCCTTCTAGCAATCTGCATAGGGTTGCTGAATTTTGATTTCCCTTTTCTCACATGCACAGGTTTTCTCACCTGTACAAAGTCGCCTTCCTTGAGCCCTGGAGTCTTTGCTTTGTGCTTTGTATCCAGGTATGCTTTCATTTTCCTCTGGTTTCGCATCACTTTTGTTTTCAGCTTTTTTATAGCAGGATTCACATTGCACTTTGGAAAAATTGTCAATTTTGTTCTCATTTTCCTTCCAAACATCAGCTCAAAAGGAGAAATTCCTGTCGTGGCGTGAGGTGTGGCTCGGTAAGTTTGCAGAAAATGTCTAAGGGGCTCTCTCCCTTTCTGCAGTCAGAATAGCCTCCTTCAGTACCTTATTCCAGCGCTCCACAGCTCCATTTCCTTACGGGTGATATATAGAAGTACGGATATGCTTTACATCTCTTTCTTGTAGAAATAGTTTGAACTCTGTTGACAGGAACTGAGGTCCATTGTCAGTAAAAATCTCCAGAGGATTCCCTTTTTGGCTGAACACTGACCTCAGAAAACAATTAATGGTAGATGCAGTCACATGAGGTGCAAAAGCTACCTCTGGCCATTTTGAATGGTAGTCAATCAATGTGGTAACGTATCTACAACTAAGAGGACCAATGTCGAAAGGACCCACCAAGTCGATGCCCAGTTTCTGCCACGGACCGACTGAATAGTCAACTGGGGTAAGTGGCGCATGTGTGGTTCTAGCAGTTTTATCATTGAGTTGGCAGGTGACACAGGTTTCAATTGTGGACTGTACCTGTGAATCCATCTTAGGCCACCAGTATAGCACCCTAAGCCGTTGCTTGGTTCTCACAATGCCTTGATGGCCATCATGAGCGAGGGTGACCAGACGTGAACGTAAACTAAGTGGCACAATCAGTCTGTGTGGTGCTCTTAGCACATACGAGTCCAAAATAGACAGTTTATTTCATATTGGAAAGTACCTTGACATGTCAGGATGCAGGTCTTTAGATGGGCCAGCCATACTCAATGTATTGACGAAGTTTGGCAAGCTCAGGACATGAGGAGCTTTCAGCAGCAAACTCGGCCACAGGAACAGCTGACAGGAGTGTAGTGATAGCAGCAACAGTTTCGGGTTCAAAGTCAGAATTAATTTCATTTGGCAATGGAAGACGCGAAAGGCAATCCGCTACCTGGTTGTCAACCCCCTGCCTGTACTGCATAGTATAGTTAAAGCAGAGCAGTCTGGCAGACCATCGTGCTGCTCTCAGTCCAGCTCGTCCCATACCTTTAGTAGTCAAAAGGGTGGTTAGGGCTTGATGATCTGATCTTAATGTGAAGTGTTTGCCTCACAGGTATGTTCTCCAACGCTCAATGACCCAGACACAAGCAAGGGCTTCTTTTTCAACAGCAGAATATTTCCTTTCTGCCGATGTCAAGGATGCGAAAGCCACGGTCCTTTCTGACTTATCTGGATGAAGGCAGGATGCCACCTATGCCGTAGTCTGAGGCATCTGTTGTAACAATTGTGGGCAAAGCAGGATCAAATAAAGCCAATTCAGAGCTCTGTGCAATCAGTTCTTTTACTTCCTGGAAACTTTTGTGTGCTTCATTAGATCATACAAAATTTGAATTTCCTCTATGGACATCTCTCATAGGCTCAACAACAGCTGTGTAGTTAGGAATGAATTTAGCATACCAAGCGGTGAGGCCTAGAAATGATCTTAGTGTGAGCGCATCCGAAGGTGGTGGAGCATTACGTATTGCTTCCAAGCGGCTGTGATCTGGCATCAGTCCATCTTTGGAGATGCTATGTCCCAGAAATGTGAGCTTCTCCTGGCGAAATGTACATTTCTTCTCATTTAGATGCAGACCTGCTTCTTGTAGTTTGTGCAGCACTTTTTTTTTAGGTGAGCATCATGGCTATTAACAGAGTCACCAAACACAATTATGTTATCCAGTTAACACTGGACGCCTGTAACACCCCTGAGAATAGTAGTCATCAGTTTTTGAAACGCCGCTGGGGCTGATGCTAATCCGTAGCAAACTCGCTTGAAACGAAACAAACCATCATGTGTTATAAAAGCAGTGAGGTCCCTACTGTCCTCATGTAGTGGTACCTGATGCATTTGCCAGGTCAATTGTAGAAAACATCACAGCACCTCTCAACTGTGAAAAGAGTTCTTCAGTGTGTGGAATGGGGTAGCTGTCCACAACGATTGCTTTGTTGGGTTCCCTAAGATCCACACACATTCTGATGTCTCCAGATTTCTTTTGAGTAACTACGATGGGCGAAACCCAAGGCAAAGCATCCACTCTTTCAATAATATCCACTGTTAGTAGGCGGTTCAACTCTACAGACACAGCATATGAGACCCATTGGATTTATTTCACAGACTTTAAATCAAGCTGAGTGGAATTATTTGAAGTTGGACAAGGAGGGGTTGGCCGTAATGTTAGGCTTATAACGCTTTCATAAGTATTTGTGTGGTCGGAAGTTTACCATCGTTACAGACCATAAACCCTTGTTGTCTTTATTTAACGAGTAAAAATCTGTTCCTCAAATGTCATCTTCTAGGATCCAGCGATGGGCTGTGACACTAAAGCCCCTTTCACACAGCGCATTGAACCCGGGAAATTGCCGGCAAATTGCCGGAACGCCTTCTGTGTGAACGCAAACACGACCCGGGATTGATGCCGGCATCAATCCCATGATGCGGGATCGTTCGCCAGCTGTGAAATGGTACGTAATGCGCAAGTTTATGATCGAATCAGAGAAATAAATGCACAAGCGTGGTTTCTCGAGAGAGAAATCGCAGCTCATAAGCAAACTGAAGACGCTGCTGAGACATTACAAGTCACATCGATGTCACGTGTCTTTCCGTGACATACACGGGTTGTGTGTGAACGCGCTCTCTGATTCCGGAAAATCACTCGCAGTGTGAATGAACCAAAATCAAACGAACCCGGGTCAAATCCCGGGTCACTTTATCCGTGTATTTTCCGGAATCTCTGTGTGAAAAGGGCTTAAGAGCATAAGAATACAACATCATCTACAAGCCTGGCAAGGATCATGGAAACGCAGATGCTCTGAGACGGTTACCATTGTCAACAGAATCTGTCACTGAACCGGAGGAAAGAGTCCTAATGCTGGAGAATGCAGCAGTGGTGGACGAAGTACACATACCATGTACTTGAGTTAAAGTAGAGATACCCAAGGTAAAATATTACTCAAGTAAAAGTAGAAGTGCTGCCTTTAAACATTCACTTGAGTAAAAGTACAAAAGTATTTGCCTTCAAATGTACTTAAGTATCCAAGTACAATGCTTTTTTTTATAGCTATAATGTCCTATTATCATTTTTGTCACAAGACTCTGGCTTAACTCAGTCTACATAAAGACTCTAATGTCACTCTTGGCACACCAATCTATTAATAAAATGACATTAATTAGTCAGACACTGATGTCTATAAAAAATTTCATAAGCACAAAAAAATCCTTTAGAACTAAATGAAATAACAGGACTTGAGAGCAGGTAGTTTCAGTTTAACATTTATTTGTAACAGTTATCCAAGTTTTTATTTAAACTTAAACTTGCAAAACTTAGGTTCACATGAGTTTTCCTTTACTATATCATATCTGAATGTCTCTGTGTATAAATATAAACTGGCCATATCAGATTCACTGTAATAGGAACTAGTGTTTGTGATCAGAAGAAACGCACTTGCCAGTCACAACTGCATACAGTAGGTGTATATAATACTATTTCAGTTATGAATTTCCCCACACAGTCAGGAACAATATTTAGTAATGCTTTTACATGTAATTGTCAGTATTTGTGTATTATTAACTCTATACTGCTTCACATGAAACCTGGTGATACTTGGTAAAAAAATTAAATTAAATAAATGAATAAAATATATCAACTAAGGTGACCTCAGCATAGTGTGAAAATCTCAAAACAAATTACATAACCTGTCATCACAAGCCTCAAATGGCAACGAACAATAGCTGTGGCAGTAAACATTATTAATCAGCATTCCATTAAGTGTACTTTTGGTGAGCATGCTAGTACAGTATGGCACTGATGATCTAACTAAAGTGGCTATATTTTTTATTCAGCTTGAGAAGGAGCTGATTCTCAAAGTTGTGTGAGTCCATTCTTGCCCTCCTAGGACTGAAAATAAGCCCTGCTGTGCTGAAAAGACATTCACAAGCTGCAGAGGCGGGTAAAGCAGTATTGAGCTTCAAAGACAACTTACAGACTGATGGGAAGGACTTGAGAATGTCTTTGTCATCAGCTTTGCAGGCAAGGTAGCCATCTAACTGCTTGATACCTTCCTGACCATGAGTAGGCTTCATGCTCGCAAAGAAGTCCTCTTCCTCAGAGCCACTGGAACCATCAGCTGGCGGCTGATTCAAAGTCTCTTCCTCCAGGTGGTCCTTGATGTAGTCCAGGCCTGAAATGGACATTCACATAGATGCTAAGAATCAAAACTTTACTATAATCACACATTTCTCCAGATTAAAATATCAAAAGAACAGTATTTAAACAAACCTAAACAAATTGAGAATGTCAAGATAAAATTAATCTTAAAAAAAAAAAAAAACATTTGGCTCAGTTTCTCTGAATCTTTAACTAATGACACTTTTAAAAATAAAAATAAAATAATCTTACCTAGTTTGACAATGTTTTCATCCGATGTCCAGGATGTTTTAAATTTCGGGACAAGTATTGCAGCCGCAATAAACTCTGGCTCTACCAGCATGTTTCCAAACCGCTGCTGCAGGCCTTCTTGTAGGGCTCCAACCAGAGGTTTGCAGTACCTGGAGGTAATGCCAATTCGGTCAAGTTTCGAGATGAGGAGGGTCAGAGTAGGCAGAAGCCATCCCATCTGAACATCGATTTCAGCCTGTAGAATGTTGAGGGCTTTGGCAACGGGGCTCATGGTCCTGGCATACTCCTCCAGAAAGGCAATTTCAACTGGACTCAGCCTATCACACATTGAAACAACAACAATTAATAATTTCATGTCATTACAATTTTAAGTGTGTGTGTGTGTGTGTGTGTGTGTGTGTGTCATTTTACAAACAGTGGAATTACTAGGCCCTCAAGAGTCATAACTTCTTGTACTTCTCCCAGTATCTACTCCTATCCAATCCTTACTGAGCATGGAGTAGTCAAACAACTATTCAAAGTAATGCGTTTAAAAAAAAAAACATGGTATTTACCATTATCATTACTGGAACATGAATTTAAAGAAATGGAAGACAACAAAAAACAAAACAAAAAACAACAGCACTTACATTGGCAACTTGAATGAAGTGCAGACGGTTCTGATAGCCCCCTCTCCCTGATCTTTAATTATTCGAAGAATTCTCTCAATGGCGAGAAATAAGGAATTCCACCTTGTTGCGTTGGGGCGGATCAGCTGAATTTTGCAAGTGTCTTCTATAATCTCTGCAGCAGATCTGCCACACTTATTCCATAGTGCATGACACTTAGCGAATGCTGATCGGGACAGCTTCTTGTAGGCTTCATTTGAACAGGCTTTTGCTGCATCCACTGTGGAAACCAAGTTTAATAAATGGCAGGCACATCGATGATGTTTCGGAAGTTGGAATTGTAAGCCATCATCTTCATCTAAAACAGCTGTGACCTCTACAAAGTCCACCTCAACACCATCCACATCCACGTCCTCATCATCACCACACATCTCGTCATTGATCTCATCATCTTCAGCCTCACCTGAAGCAGAGTTATTGTTCTCATCTTGCTGTCCATATATACGAAATGCCTTTAAAAAATTTGACCCATTGTCCATAGTAGTTCGAACAACCTTATTCTGTATGCCGAATTCAGAATGTATGTCATTTAGTGTGCAAGCCAAAACATCAAAAGTGTGCGAACCTTTGAGCTGCCTGCATGCTAGTGCTACTGAGCACCTCTCCAGACTGTTAGGATCAACCCAGTGGCCAGTGACACCGATGAAACCTCTTCTCCTTGAACTCCAACAATCTGTTGTCGTTGCTATGAAATCAATCCCTGACATTGCTTTTTTTAGATTTTTCTTCATTTCAAGTACTGCCTCATCCATCTTACGTCGCAGAGTGGTCCTTGACATGAGAGAGGCGTTAGGCTGAAGTTCATGCAAGAAAGCTTGAAATGATGGCTGGTCCACCACACTAAAGGGTTGTAGACTCTGGGTCACAAAATTCAACACTGCATGATCAACATTCTTCTGTGTGACTAGCTTGGTTTCTCTCAACTTCAACTGTCTGGAGGTTGAAGGAGCCTCCTCGCTCTCCATTTTTCTTTTCCGTGGCGCTGTTAGGGCAATATATCTCTGCATGTGGCTACCATGTTTTCTCTGCAAAAAGGAAACATTCAAAACATTAAGTTAAACCAGAGATCAGTCTCCTCTCTTTGATTAAATAAAATAAGCATTTCATGTGCTTTTAGCATGTCATAGATGTATGCTACAGTGTACATTATTTTCAGAATAGGCTTAGTTAGATCACAGTCTTTGGAAGCTGAACTTTTGAAAATAACAATCACTGGTATTAAGGAGCAGTCCACCAGTCAACTGTTTTAGCATCATACATGCACCAATGCTAAATTTTCGTATAATGTAATTATTATGTTCCCAACTTGTAATAATTACTTTAATTAGCTCATTGTTTACTTTAAATTAAAATAAGATGTTAGCTAATAACAGCATGATTTTTATTATCTTAGAACTGTAAATTTCTGACATAGATAACTTGGACACAGTCACCTCTGATAACAGATCACTCTAAATTGTAATGTAGACACATACTTTCTGTAAAGGTACTTTGAAACTATATATATTGTGAAAAATGCTAATACAAATAAATGGAATTGAATACGCTGCATGTTAAACTATTCAAAACAGAATTTATATTCCAACATAACATGTTAACATCGATTGATTGCTATTTCACAATATCAGAGCCCTCAGCTTGAAAAGTTTCAAAAACAAATACTATGAAATACGGTGAAACAGCTAACTTGGCTGACGACGTGTACAATGTTCATGGTGACGTGACGTCACATAGTCTATATTTTAACATACACAATGAAACAGTTTTCTGCAAGCTATTGTTAGATTTCTCGTTAAAAAAAATTGTGAAATGAAAATGGCTTACCTCTACGTGTTTCCTTAGGTTGGAAGGAGAATTCTTGTATGACGAAATTGTACAGGGCCGAGGCAGGCAGAGAAGGCACTTAAAAATGAAGGACTCGTTCTTCTTTTCAATAACTTCAAAAAAAGTGCGTAAATAAGGCCATGGGTGTTGTGGCATGTTAGAGTCAGTAACGTTAGTTTCTTCCATCATTTATCAAGACACTGGCGCTCAATGATATGCCTGTAGCATTGATGTGATGTCACGTCACTCACGTTGAAACCTATATTCGCGCGCTGTTGCCAAGGCGCCAACAGGGGCAAGTAAAACAAGTTCAAAACTAAACGCGTGCTGTGATTGGTGGCTCGTTTGACCAGTTAAGTTTTTATCCACTCATAAATAAAAAGTAACGACTGAATTTGAAAATGTAATAGAGTAAAAAGTAAGATATTTGACCTTGAAATGTAGTGGAGTTAAAGTAAAAGTCTCTCCAAATTGAAATACTTCAGTAAAGTACAGATACGCAAAAAAGCTACTTAAGTACAGTAACGAATTACATTTACTTCGTTACTGTCCACCACTGGAATGCAGACATAACCTTGATTACAGCAGAACACAAAAATATCCGGTATTATCCAGGGTGAGAGAAATGGTGCAACGAGGATTCCTGCAATGAATAATCGGATCAGAGTTGGACCCATTCACATCAAGAAAAGTTGAATTAAGTGTACAGGATGGTTGTGTGCTCCGGCGAGTAATCATTCCTAGTGTGGGAAGATCAGAAGTCCTGAAACAACTGCATCAGAGCCACCCAGGAGTGTGTAGGAGGAAAGCCTTGTCCCGAAGTTGGTTGAAACCTGTCGTATGTGCCAAGAACATAGTAGTGTTCTGGCTGGAGCTCCACTGCATCCTTGGAATTGGCCAGAAAAACCATGGCAAAGATCGCATGTGGATTACGCAGGACCATTCATGGGATAAATGTTCTTTGTCTTGATTGATGCACATTTAAAACGGAGGTATGTGTATCCAGTGAACTCACCACATCTGATGCTACCACTGAATGTTTGCGTAATAGCTTCAGTAACTATGGACCACCTGAACTGACTGTATCAGATAATGCTACTTGTTTTGTTAGTGCTGAATTCAAAGAGTTCCTGTACGTCATGTTCATTTTGCACCTTATCATGCTTCCAGCAATGGTTTAGTATTACGGGCCGTGCAAATTATTAAAGGCAAGCTGAAAAAAGTGTTGAAGGAACGACTTCAACTAAATTGGCTGAGTGTTATTCAGTTATAGGATCACTCCTCAGACCTCCACAGGGCTCTCTCCAGCTGAAATGTTACATGGGCGGAAATTGCAATGTTCTTTGGACTTTATATGTCCTGATTTGAATGGATTGTAAATATCCGGATTTTGACTTTTCTGTCAACTCTGCTCCTGTAGTTTCTACAGAGACTGAGGAAACAGAGGCTGAGGACATTCATAGTAAAACCAATCCCTATGAAGCAGCTGGAGATTCCTCTCAAACTTCTGAGATGACAACTGAAATTAACAAATCCGTTGGCCCTGTTGTAATTATGAGGTCACAGAGGACCAGAAAATTGCCTGTTCATTTGAAAGTTTATGAACTGAAGTAAAAAACTAGCCTGGGTTTCCCCATGCTGCCTTGCGCGCAGCACAATTTATTTTCACACTGAATTCCATGGACCAGATTTTCGCCTCAGCGAGGGGACCAATCACAGAACAGGGAGAGAGCAGCAAGACGATGACGACGTCTATGCGACACACCGAAGCAGTTTGTTTATATCTATGGATCCAACATGGCAGCAGACGCGAAGTTACCTTTCGATGCATGTTTGTCTTGCACAAACGGCAATAGTCGCTGAACGCCATCGTATACACCTAAATCTCTGACCTATCGTCTTCTTCCTCGTCGAATTTCTGTCGCTCTACATACGTCATCTGGTATAATTGAAACGATTGGCTATGAGCTATGTACAGGCGCATTTGATAGACATTCGTAGCGCCCAATAAACGGCTCTGGGCATTCGTAAACCACGCCTCAAAAATGTGGTTCCCTTTCGTCCTGGGAACTCCAACGTGTCGTCGGGGAGTTCCCTGACGAATTGGGATCACGCTAGGGAGCCAATTGCCTTCGAGAGAATAAAAACAAGCCAATGAACATTGGCATGCAAGATTTGCATTCCGCGACCCGCCTACTAGCGCGGGTATAAAAGGCGGAAGTAAACATTGCGCAATGTCTTTCGCTTCGGAGCCTCCAGTATCTGTGTGAGCTGCCGGGTTTGCCTGAAGAGGAATCATTGGAGAGAGAGGAAGTAAATTCTCTGTCGCTGGTGTGACGGCGCTTCAAGCGATCACCGTGTCCTGCTGCCGGTCGAGTCCTTTTGAAAAAAAAAAGGACGTTTTCACGGCCGGTATTGGGTGAGTGCAGCACACGGGCTTGCAGTTTCCCCGTTGTGTCTGCCGCGGTGGTCCCTCGGCGCTTCAGCGCGTTCTGAGTATATTTCTCTTTCTCTCTCTATCTCTCTCTCTCTCTCTCTCTCTTTCTATTTTCTTTCTTTTACTAAAAGAGCAGCACGGGCGTTTCGCATCCTTTTCAGGATGTCGTTTCATCCGTGTGTTTCTGGATGCGGTCGACTTCTCCCTCAGGAAGATGGTCATAAACACTGCCTTTCGTGTTTGGGCTTAGGGCACGCTGAGGCAGCGTTTGTGAATGAGTTATGTTCTCATTGCGGGAACATGACTCTGGCGATGCTGCGTTCAAGACTGCGAACCCTGAAACATGGGGGAGTCCCTTCAGAGAATCCCCGATCTAGTTCGTCGGCCGGTTCAGTTCGGCAGGCGGCTACTTCTGTGATTCCTGCTGGTGAGCGTATGAGGATTACAGTGGCGAATGCTCCGACTGGTGAAAGATCCTATCGGGCTTCCCGCTCCTCTAGTAGCTCGTTGCCATCGGTTGTCCCGGCGGAGCTTCCGGGGCCGTCTCGTGCGGTCCCGGTTGTTTCCTTCGGGGCGCCACCTGAGGATCAGATGTCGATCGCGGCATCGGAGGAGGAGCGGTCATCTTCTGGTGATGACTCAGCGGGTCTACCCCCTTCGGGTGTGGTGGCTGCGGCTGAGCCGGATCCAGAAATGGCCGCTATGCTCGAAAGGGCGGCCGCGAATGTCGGGCTTGTGTGGAACCCTCCACCGGGTCCCGAACATTCGCGGCTGGATGATTGGTGTCTCGGAGGGGGCCGTGCTGTTGCCCCGCGGCCCGCTCCAGTACCATTCTTCCCCGAAGTGCATGAGGAGTTGAGGAAGTCTTGGCTGGCCCCCCTGGCGACCAGGCGTAGACAACCTCGCTCCTCCTTCCTCACCACCCTTGACGGCGGGGCGGCGCACGGGTACGAGGGAATCCCCCCAGTGGAGCGGTCGGTTGCGATGCAGCTGTGTCCGAAGACCGCTTCCGCTTGGCGGGGTGCCCCTTCACTCCCCTCCCGCGCCTGTAAGTTTTCCTCTGGTTTGACCAGGGATAACCAGGGATGCTTACATGGCGTGTGGAGACGCCGCCTCCGCCCTGCATGCCATGGCGTTGCTCCAAGTCCATCAGGCTAAAGCACTCCATGACTTGCAGGCGGGTGGTCCCGACCCAGCCCTGCTGCAGGAGCTGCGTGCGGCGACGGACTTCGCCCTCCGGGCGACGAAAGTCACCGCACGTTCGCTGGGTCGGGCGATGTCCACCTTGGTGGTCCAGGAGCGCCACCTGTGGCTTACCCTTGCGGATATGCGCGATTTTGAGAAGAACAAACTT
The DNA here is from genome assembly GCF_949319135.1 of Squalius cephalus. Classification (NCBI taxonomy): domain Eukaryota; kingdom Metazoa; phylum Chordata; class Actinopteri; order Cypriniformes; family Leuciscidae; genus Squalius; species Squalius cephalus. The sequence goes on from NC_137137.1 coordinate 35,656,568, forward strand.
CTCAATTTCCCCATATCCCAAGGCGGCCCCTTCGGCGACGCGGTGGAGAGCTTTGCCCAAGAGTTCTCCGCCGCCCAGAAGCAGTCAGAGGCAATACGGCATGTCCTGCACAGGAAACGGGCTGCTGCTGGCCCATCTACTGTTGCCGTAGAGCCTCCGGCTGCTTCCCGTCGCCGAGGATGTCCTCCTGCGCCAGCTCCTCCTCCAGGGCAGCAGTCTAACCCTGGAGGCCGGAAGTCTGGTCGCAAGAGGACGGCCCAGCCCGCTCAGGTGCCCCCGGCCCCTTCCCGTAAAGGGAAGGGAGGGAAGCGTTCCTGAGACCGGCGACCTGAGGGAGGTTCGGGCTGCTGCTCTTTGGGAGGGTGCCTCTGCACACCTCCTTCCCCCGGGGGAGGGCCGGGCGGAGAATTTTTCGTTCCCTTTTATTTCTGTTCCGCCGCTGACCACGCGGTACCCAAAGTTTCAGTAAAAGAGCAGTTTCTACCTCCTCCTTCAGGTCATCCACGGTCGAGACTGGCGGGCACACAGTCTCCTCCACCCAAGAGGGCCAGAATGGCAGTGGATGCCGTCTTCGAGCGGCATCGCTCCCGCTCCCCTCTTCCCAGTCTGCGGATAGCAGCGACGCAGACTCTGGTGCGTCGCTCCTGTCTGCGGTTGGGCCCCGAGGCGTAGAGACCAGTTTACGAGGAGGCAGGGCCTCGTTCCTCGTCTCTTCCCCTCCCCTCGCCACTGGGCAGCCCGCAGCAGAATGTCCACGGACCTTCTCTGCCGTCTGCCCACCGGGGGAAACAGGTTGGCGTCAAGTTCCACGCCCAGACCCCGCTCTCGGTCGCTACAATGCCTCCGGAGCCGGGTCCCTGTCTTCCCCCTCGCTGCCCCTCCGTGGGTACGCCGGTGGCTCGGGTGGGCTCGTTGGCACGGTTTCTGGAGGCCTGGCTAGAGCTCCCAACTCCGTCCCGATGGCTCATCCATACCATCCGGTTCGGCTATGCAATTCAATTTGCACGCCGGCCTCCCAAGTTCAGGGGTGTCCACTTCACCCGTGTGAGGTCAGTGGATGCCCCTGTCTTGCGGAAAGAGATCGACGTCCTGCTGGCGAAGGACGCGATCGAGCCGGTCCCTCCTGCCGAGATGAGGTCCGGGTTTTACAGCCCATACTTCATTGTACCCAAGAAAGGCGGTGGGTTACGGCCAATCCTGGACCTGCGAGTTTTGAATCGGGCCCTGCACAAACTCCCGTTCAAAATGCTTATGCAGAAGCGCATTTTCGAATGCATCCGTCCCCAGGATTGGTTTGCAGCAATCGACCTGAAGGACGCGTACTTTCATGTCTCGATTCTTCCTCGACACAGACCATTTCTACGGTTTGCGTTCGAGGGTCGAGCGTATCAGTACAAAGTCCTACCCTTCGGGCTGGCCCTGTCGCCTCGTGTCTTCACGAAAGTCGCGGAGGCGGCCATTGTTCCCATGAGAGAACAAGGCGTTCGCATTCTCAACTATCTCGACGACTGGCTTATAATAGCTCACTCGCGAGATGTGTTGTGCGATCACAGGGACATGGTGCTCCGGCACCTCAGTCGCTTGGGGCTTCAGGTCAACTGGGACAAGAGCAAACTCTGCCCCGTGCAGAGGATCTCTTATCTCGGTATGGAACTGGACTCGGTCGCCCAGACTGCGCGCCTCACAGAGGAGCGCGTCCAGTCAGTGCTCACCTGCCTCAAGTCCTTTCGAGGCAGGACAGCGGTTCCACTGAAACAGTTTCAGAGGCTCCTGGGGCATATGGCAGCCGCAGCCGCAGTAACGCCGCTCGGCCTGTTACATATGAGACCGCTTCAGCGCTGGCTTCACGATCGAGTCCCGAGGTGGGCGTGGCAGAGTGGTACGCTCCGGGTCAAAGTTACCCCGCACTGCCGCCAAACCTTCTTCCCATGGTCGGACCCTGGGTTTCTACGGGCCGGAGTGCCCCTAGTCCAGGTTTCCAGGCATGCTGTGGTGTTCACGGATGCCTCTGCCATGGGTTGGGGGGCCACGTACAAAGGGCATGCAGTCTCGGGTCTGTGGACGGGGCCCCAGCTGCATTGGCACATCAACTGCCTAGAGTTGCAAGCGGTACGTTTAGCTTTGTGTCACCTCAAGGGGTTTCTCAGACACAAGCATGTACTGGTCCGTACGGACAGCACTGCGACCGTTGCGTACATCAACCATCAAGGTGGTCTACGCTCCCGTCGTATGTCGCGACTCGCCTCCCACCTCCTCCTATGGAGTCAGAAGCATCTGAGGTCGCTTCGTGCCGTTCATGTTCCAGGGGAGCTCAACCGTGTGGCAGACGAGCTTTCACGGTTGCCTCCCCTGCCAGGAGAATGGCGACTCCATCCCCAGACGGTCCAGCTGATTTGGAGTGTCTTCGGAGTCGCACAGGTAGACCTGTTTGCTTCTCCGGACACGACCTATTGCCAGTGGTTTTACTCCCTGTCCGAGGGCACCCTCGGCACGGACGCCCTGGCCCACAGCTGGCCCCGGGACCTGCGCAAGTATGCGTTTCCCCCAGTGAGCCTTCTTGCACAGACTCTGTGCAAGGTCAGGGAGGACGAGGAGCAGGTCTTGTTAGTGGCGCCGTATTGGCCCACCAGGACTTGGTTCACGGAACTCATGCTCCTCGCGACAGCCCCTCCTTGGCCGATTCCTCTGAGGAAGGACCTTCTTTCTCAGAGACGGGGCACTCTATGGCACCCGCGTCCAGACCTCTGGAAACTCCATGTCTGGTCCCTGAACGGGACGCGGAGGTTCTAGATGGCCTGCCACAGGCAGTGGTAGATACCATCACTTCGGCTAGAGCCCCCTCTACGAGGCGCCTCTATGCGTTGAAGTGGAACCTGTTCGTCGATTGGTGTTCCTCCCGTCAGGAGGACCCCCGAACTTGCCCGATCAGAGTCGTGCTTTCCTTCCTGCAAGATGGGTTGGAGCGAAGGCTGTCTCCCTCCACCCTCAAAGTGTATGTCGCTGCAATAGCAGCGCATCACGATGCAGTAGAAGGTAAGTCTTTGGGAAAGCATGACCTGATCATCAGATTCCTTAAGGGTGCTAGGAGGTTAAATCCACCTCGTGTTTTGCACTCTGTACCCTCTTGGGACCTAGCTCTGGTTCTTAGAGCTCTTCAAAGTCCTCCCTTTGAGCCCTTGTCAAAAGTTGAGTTGAATATCCTGTCCATTAAGACAGCGCTCCTGTTGGCATTGGCTTCTTTCAAGAGGGTCGGGGATCTGCAGGCTTTTTCGGTCGACAAATCGTGCCTAGAGTTCGGGCCGGGCCTTTCTCATGTTGTATTGAGACCCCGGCTCGGATATGTGCCCAAGGTTCCTACCACTCCCTTCGTGGACCAGGTAGTGAACCTGCAAGCGCTGCCCCAGGAGGAGGCAGACCCAGCCCTAGCTTTTCTCTGTCCCGTCCGCGCACTGCGGGTTTATATTGACAGAACGCAAAGCTTCAGAACCTCAGATCAGCTCTTTGTCTGTTACGGAGGCCAGCAGAAGGGGAAGGCTGTCTCCAAGCAGAGGTTAGCTCACTGGTTAGTGGATGCTATCACCCGAGCATATGAGTCTCTGGGTGAGCCTTGTCCTCCCAGGTTGCGGGCTCACTCTACTAGAGGTGTTGCCGCTTCCTGGGCTTTGGCTCAAGGCGCCTCGCTGACAGACATCTGTAGAGCTGCGGGCTGGGCGACACCGAACACGTTCGCTAGGTTCTATAGCCTACGTGTGGAACCTGTTTCCTCCCGAGTACTCGCTACAGCCAGTGGTGCGAGGGAATAGGTTGTGTCGGCTTGCTACGCCATTCCGTGCCTCGGCCGGATACGTGCGACTTTTGCTCCGTTGGCGCCCTACGTCGGTGAGCCTCGTGAGTTCCTCCATCACCCCTCCGGTGCCAGGCGTGGCGGACCGCCTGGCGCCAGGTCTGCTACCTCTAGTAGGAGTTGCTAGTAGACTGGGTGTTTTCCAGTGGTCTCTACGGTGACCCATAATGCCACGTGCAGTTTAGCCGTGTCTTCCCCTTGACAGACTCATTCTGTCGTCCCTGTTGAGTACGCTCCCACTTCCCTCGGATTGGGACTACCTCAGGGACTGCCATGTGTTTCACTACCCCAAATGGGTTAGTACACATGTGTATTCCTGGCCTTCTTCAGGCAGGCTGGGCTTCCGCAGCGTTCCCCCCCCCCCCCTGGGGGTCAGGGCACGCTTTCCCAGTGTTATCCAAATCCACTGTGCGGGTCTTGCGGAACAGCAGTGTGATTCCCTAGCTAGCTCCCGCATCTTATTCAAGAAACTGCTGCAGGGTAGCTTAGCTGGGCGCTGGAAGGGGCCAGCACCATGGCGTTTTACTTGGGATCCCAATTCGTCAGGGAACTCCCCGACGACACGTTGGAGTTCCCAGGACGAAAGGGAACGTCTCGGTTACGTATGTAACCCTCGTTCCCTGAGTACAGGGAACGGAGACGTGTCGTCCTGTCGCCATGTTGCTGTACCTTCGCGGAGGACTGGACACTGTTCGGCTCCTCAGCGAAAAACATTGCGCAATGTTTACTTCCGCCTTTTATACCCGCGCTAGTAGGCGGGTCGCGGAATGGAAATCTTGCATGCCAATGTTCATTGGCTTGTTTTTATTCTCTCGAAGGCAATTGGCTCCCTAGCGTGATCCCAATTCGTCAGGGAACTCCCCGACGACACGTCTCCGTTCCCTGTACTCAGGGAACGAGGGTTACATACGTAACCGAGACGTTCCCAGACCATGTCTCAATGAGACGAGGTCTGACGTTAGCCAGGCTAGTAAAAAACTGTTATTGGAAGAATTGTTTGTGTGTAACTGTAGTGTGGTTACATTATTGTTAAATGACGTTCATAACATTGTGAGGATTATAGAAGAAAGATTGTAAACTTGGGGGGAAGGGGATGTTGTAGAGTGAGCTTTTGTATGTCGACCTGTAGGGGGCAATCTAATACTGTTTGACTTGGCTTAAAAGTAGCAAAGAAGAACCTGCTATTTTGTGCATATGAAATCCACCTGTGATGTTATCCAGTGTCCTGCTTGCTGCTGATTCCCCTGAGTAAAATGAACCATCTTGAACAGATCTGTCTCTTGCAAGTTATTACATTAAAGCCACGGTTGTCAAACTGGGGTACGTGGACTGATTTCAGGGGGTACGCGAATTGCCGGTAATCTTGACAACCGCACCACTGCGGTTGCAAAGCTTCACTGTGGTGGCTGAGTAGTACCGGCGGTGGTTTGACAAAAAAAAATAATGCTGTTTTACATTAATATTATGACACACAAAGCTTTGTTTACAAAAGAAATCATAGGTTAGCAATTAAATGCAAACAGCTTTATTAATAAACTATTCAAATGTCTCATTGCTATATTTGACACATTCATTACTTTTGCGGTATTTTTTATGGTGGACCTGCGCCTAGACACGACCACAACACATGATGTAGTCAGCCGGATCCATGCCGTATCCAGATCAGATGGTGGACCTGCGCTAGACACGACCACAACACATGATGTTGTCAGCCGGATCCATGCCGTATCCAGATCAGATGGTGGACCTGCGCTAGACACGACCACAACACATGATGTTGTCAGCCGGATCCGGGCCGTATCCAGATCAGATGGTGGACCTGCGCCTAGACACGACCACAACACATGATGTTGTCAGCCGGATCCATGCCGTATCCAGATCAGATGGAGGACCTGCGCTAGACACGACCACAACACATGATGTTGTCAGCCGGATCCGGGCCGTATCCAGATCAGATGGTGGACCTGCGCTAGACACGACCACAACACATGATGTTGTCAGCCGGATCCGGGCCGTATCCAGATCAGATGGTGGACCTGCGCCTAGACACGACCACAACGCATGATGTAGTCAGCCGGATCCGGGTCAGATCAGATGGAGGACCTGCGCCTAGACACGACCACAACTCATGATGTTGTCAGCCGGATCCGGGCCGTATCCAGATCAGATGGTGGACCTGCGCCTAGACACGACCACAACACATGATGTAGTCAGCCGGATCCGGGTCGTATCCAGATCAGATGGAGGACCTGCGTCTAGACACGACCACAACACATGATGTAGTCAGCCGGATCCGGGTCGTATCCAGATCAGATGGTGGACCTGCGCCTAGACACGACCACAACACATGATGTAGTCAGCCGGATCCGGGTCGTATCCAGATCAGATGGAGGACCTGCACCTAGACACGACCACAACACATGATGTAGTCAGCCGGATCCGGGTCGTATCCAGATCAGATGGAGGACCTGCGCCTAGACACGACCACAACACATGATGTAGTCAGCCGGATCCGGGCCGTATCCAGATCAGGTGGTGGACCTGCGCCTAGACACGACCACAACGCATGATGTAGTCAGCCGGATCTGGGCCGTATCCAGATCAGATGGAGGACCTGCGTCTAGACACGACCACAACACATGATGTAGTCAACTGGATCCGGGCCGTATCCAGATCAGATGGAGGACCTGCGCCTAGACACGACCACAACACATGATGTAGTCAGCCGGATCCGGGCCGTATCCAGATCAGGTGGTGGACCTGCGCCTAGACACGACCACAACGCATGATGTAGTCAGCCGGATCTGGGCCGTATCCAGATCAGATGGAGGAACCTGCGCCTAGACACGACCACAACACATGATGTAGTCAGCCGGATCCGGGCCGTATCCAGATCAGATGGAGGACCTGCGCCTAGACACGACCACAACACATGATGTAGTCAGCCGGATCTGGGGCGTATCCAGATCAGATGGAAGACCTGTGCCTAGACACGACCACAACACATGATGTAATCAGCCGGATCCGGGTCGTATCCAGATCAGATGGAGGACCTGCGCCTAGACACGACCACAACACATGATGTAGTCAGCCGGATCCGGGCCGTATCCAGATCAGGTGGTGGACCTGCGCCTAGACACGACCACAACGCATGATGTAGTCAGCCGGATCTGGGCCGTATCCAGATCAGATGGAGGACCTGCGTCTAGACACGACCACAACACATGATGTAGTCAACCGGATCCGGGCCGTATCCAGATCAGATGGAGGACCTGCGCCTAGACACGACCACAACACATGATGTAGTCAGCCGGATCCGGGCCGTATCCAGATCAGGTGGTGGACCTGCGCCTAGACACGACCACAACGCATGATGTAGTCAGCCGGATCTGGGCCGTATCCAGATCAGATGGAGGAACCTGCGCCTAGACACGACCACAACACATGATGTAGTCAGCCGGATCCGGGCCGTATCCAGATCAGATGGAGGACCTGCGCCTAGACACGACCACAACACATGATGTAGTCAGCCGGATCCGGGTCGTATCCAGATCAGATGGAGGACCTGCGCCTAGACACGACCACAACACATGATGTAGTCAGCCGGATCCGGGTCATATCCAGATCAGATGGAGGAACCTGCGCCTAGACATGACCACAAAGCATGATGTAGTCAACCGGATCCGGGCCGTATCCAGATCAGATGGAGGACCTGCGCCTAGACACGACCACAACACATGATGTAGTCACCCGAATCCGGGCCGTATCCAGATCAGATGGAGGACCTGCGCCTAGACACGACCACAACGCAGGCCTGAAGTGTCAGCAGAGACCGTGTCAACTAGACTCTCCCCTGTGAAGACAGCCATCGGCACTGATCCTCAACAAACTCGTCTCCATACCGATGTGATGAATCTGATCTTCAATTAGATTGAACTGGATAAATATTCTGAATGTTCCGATCCAATCTGACTTCTGACCTGTAATGCTGCCTGAATCATAATCATACACTGTTCGTTCATTGGCCAGAGGAGAACTTACCGACTGAGTCTGGTTTCTCCCAAGGTTTTTTCTCCATTCTGTCACTGATGGAGTTTGGGTTTCTAGCTACTGTCACCTCTGGCTTGCTTATTTGGGGACACTGAGAGAGATCTGAGAGAATCGCAGATGAGTCGCCGACACCCGTGAGATATTTGGCATGCTTAATATCTGGACCTGTCAGCGATTCAAAATCCTGCTGTGTGAAATGTGTTCTGACTGACCTATAGCCAATGAGAGAGCAAGATACAGGACAGCGGGATGTTCGGGGAGGAGTTATAGACCAGAATATCAGTATTTTTAATAGATATATAACTATATAAAAAATAATTATACTTAAGAAATGTTTTTATGCTAATGATGTGAGTTTTTTTTAATAATCAATAAGTAATACTACATAAGTATTAATAAAGGTGCTGACGAGTGATCCCTTAGAGACAAACTTTTGTCACATATCCATTTCTCCTGTTTATTCAGGAGATTTTAATCTGTTAATCTGTTTGTTTCTCCAAACACTGACAATCAGCATGATAAACAGAGGAGTGTTTATCACTGAAACTTCAGCATGAGAAGAAATCATTTTAAGAAAGATTGGATCATGACAGACACTGGAGAAACTTACAAATAAAGAAGAGCAATAAATAAAAGGCAAGGCAAGGACTGGTAAAACAAGAGGCGCCTTCGTCCAGCTCAAGAACATCTGGGCTTCCAGAGAGCTGACCTTGACCACCAAGATCCGACTATTCAACTCCAACGTGAAATCAGTATTATCAGAGCGCGGTTCAGACATCAGACAAACCAAGGATGGGCCTCGGAGGACGTGAGCATTGATGTCCAAGACTGAAGTGTCAGGGGGCCTGCGAGATAACGGGAGCAAGTAACTCCGTTTGATTATTTCTAAAACCCAATCTGATACACTGGTAATAGCTTCCGAAGCCTGGTTCCGGGCAGAGAGGGGTTGAAGAGTCGTAAATGTGGTAGGGGGCTGGGGGGAGTCATCGGCAGAGTTCGCTCAGTCCTCCGCTTCAGAGGCAGCCAGAGACATAGTGTCATCAAAGTCCTCCTCTGAGCCGCTAAATGAAACCATGGCACTCACTCCAGATGAGGGAAGCAGGGAGCCCTGCAGGAGTAACACTCGTGGCACGGCATTTTGCAACAAATGTCGCTCAAATTTGCTCTTTTAATAGTGACATTGGCTTTTGAAGAGTTGCCGGATAGCCCAGAGGAGAAGCAGCGAGTCAGCTTTAGCTGTCGAAGCACAATTCACTGACGTGAACCAATCAGGCTTCAGTGTTCAGTGTTGATCTGATTGAACAGCTGCAGTGATCAGGACTGATTGTGTTTAGTTCATCTGAACTACATTATAAATGCAGTTTCATAGATCTGAGGAATTAGTAACTATGGGGGGCAAATTCACGCAGGCCCAGTTGGTATTGTATAACTTTTTTTTTTTTTTTATAAATAACACTGTCATTTACAAAATTTACTTTCCTTTCTGTTTACTCAGGTTGCCTTTGTTTTATGGTACTTTGTTTTATTTTCATTTCTGAATCAATTCAGTATGAGATGTACACAAAAACAGAAGAAATCAGGATGGGGGCAAATATTTTTTCCACTGCATTATATGATCGTATCACTGTATTGTCTTCTCTTCACTGTAATCTGGTGTTTTAATGCATTTTTGTTCAATTCTAGAAGAAGATCAATACAGCACTGAAGTCCTGACAAGAGAAACTTAAACACAATGAAGAAATGAAAGCAGAGTTTGAGAGAACAGTTCAACACATCAAGGTGAGGAAACAGAAACGAGAGTCATTTTCATTACAGCTGTTGGATCACTGTAACGGAGTTCAGATGTTACGGGAAGAAGGAGGCGGGAACCGGCGAACATTCAACATTTTAATGATAAAAATAAACCAAATACAAAATGAAAGTAAAAGCCAGCAGCCCCTCACGGACGACTGCTGGCCACACAAAACAGAAACAAAACATCAACTAAAACACCGGCCTGTTCCTCTCTCCCTCTTCACTGTCGTCGCTCCTCCTTTATGCTTCCGCTCCTCCGTGAGAGATGCGAGACCGGTGCGTCTCGCACGTGCCGCTCATTATCAATCACGCCACCGGCCTCACGCCGTCCTCCCACGCCCTTGACATCGTCGTGCTCGCCACAATCACTATATACAGTTATGATCTGATATAATGGATAACAGTTTATTATTTCAGTAAATGACTAGCAGCAATCTGCTTCTGGATCAGTTTTATGTCGGGTATCCGAGTTTATCTTGGATATTAATGATGTGTGTCGATTGAGATGATTGAAGTGAATGTGCTTTGATTTCAGTCTCAAGCTGAGCACACAGAGCGTCAGATTAAACAGCAGTTTGAGAAGCTTCATCAGTTTCTCAGAGATGAAGAAGAAGCTACAGTCACTGCACTGAGGGAGGAAGAGGAGCAGAAGAAGCAGAGGATGAAGGAGAAGCTGGAGGAGATGAACACACACATCTCAGCTCTTTCACACACAATCAAAGACATGGAGGAGATGATGAAAGCCAATGACGTCTGCTTTCTGAAGGTCTGATTTCAGATCATTGGTTGATTGATTGATGATTGATTGAGTTCTTGATGATAAATGGTGTGTTTGTTCTGCAGGAGTTTCCAGTCTCAATGGAAAGGTGAGTGATCTGCTCCTGTCTCTGGTCTCTCTGGTTCTGATCCAAAGCCACTGCAGTTCTGACTCCTGAATGTTCTTCCAGAGTCCAGAGCTCACAGCCGGATCCACAGATGGCTTCTGGAGCTTTGATTCATGTGCCACGATACTTGGGCAACCTGCCGTTCAGAGTCTGGAAGAAGATGCAGGACATCGTCCAAAACAGTGAGTCTGACTGCAGGAGATCTGAGCTGGACATGATGGATGGGTGGAGAGTTAGAGGCTCTTCATGACAGAGATAGATAGATAGATAGATAGATAGATAGATAGATAATGCTAACACAATTAGCATTTTGCTAACATGATTTTAACACATTTATCATGTTGTTAACATAATTAGCATGTTCTTAGCATTATGCTAACATGTTCTTCATTCTGCAAACAACCTTTTAACGAAATGATAATAAGATTAGCAAGTTGTTAGCATGATGCTAACTCAATCACCATGTTGCTTGCATGTTGTGAACATGGTGCTAACATGATTAGCATGCTGCTACTGCGTTTTAGTTAGCATTGTTGACAAGTTTTAACACGTAGCTAATCGCTATTAGCATGAAGCTATTCTGCTAGCATGTGTAGCATGATGGAAATCCTGTTTGCTAGCATTAGTCAAAGGAGCCAACCACCATGTCTCTACGATGTTCTGGTGCAGAGATATAGGTCTTGCTGAACAGTTGCTAGGGTGCTCTGTTTAGTTGCTAGGGAGTGGCTTGGCAGCTGCCAATGATGTTACTTCAAAGGCTGCTTGCCAGTATGAATGATACCAAGTTTCTTTTGATGGACACAAATGTCTGAATCTCATATTTAATGTTTGTAGTTGATGCCGTTAAACGCTGATGATAAAAATGAGTGTGAAACTAATAACAGCACTGACAGTGATCAGAGGAAAATGTGTTTGATCAACAGGACGAGTGTCATAATTCATAATAATCTGTGTTGGGTTCACTCTTGATCATTATATGAAGATCAGAATAAAAGCTTCAGAATAAAAGCTTCTGTTGATTGTGTCTCATCAGCTCCTGTGATTCTGGATCCAAACACGGCTTTTGAACTTCTTTACCTGTCTGATGATCTGACCAGTGTGAGACTCAGCGGGAACTTTCAACCTGTTCCTCATAATCCAGAGAGATTTGACTATTATGAGTGTGTTCTGGGTTCAGAGGGTTTTAACTCAGGAACACACTGCTGGGATGTGGAGATTAAAGATAGTTCAGACTGGACTCTTGGAGTATTTTACGCATCAACACGGAGGAAGGGACATGATTTCTTCTACGCTGATGTCTGGAGTGTGGAGTATGATCAGGACAGGTTTGATCAGAAGCTTGATCGTGTGAGAGTGAATCTGGACTATGACGGAGGAACGGTGTCGTTCTCTGATCCTGTAACTAACACACATCTACACACACTCACAGCCACCTTCACTCACACACTCGTCCCATTTTTCCGGTGTCAATTTTCTGGCTCTCTGAGGATCTTACCGGTCAATAGTCAGTAAACGTCACTCCTGTAGATCTGGATCTTCCTGCTTTCATCATGTTTCCAATATTTAATCCATATCACATGAGTAAGAGTGCTGTTGATCTGAATATCAGTACGGTGGCTGTGATTGGGCCGTGATGATCACATGACTGATATCCAGCACTACAGCAACACTCAGATCAATAAACAAGAAGTTTTCATTTATATTCCACTTAATACTCATTTTATTTGTAACAGAAATAATTGGTACATTTTCTTTATAAAGATTTTATATATATATAGCCTATATTTAACCTGTTGTAAAGCTTTGTTGTATGAGTACCACATTTAAGGGAACATAAAAACAGATTCATTTCAAATAATACATTTCTTCTGGTACATTAAAGAATATAAAACACAGCTGCAATTTTTTTTTTTTTTTTTTTTTTTTTCCTTCTCTTGAATACAAGAACAATGGTAATAGTGGAAATAAATGGCATATAAATGAAACTCAAGATACTCTTAAAGGGCAAGTTCGGTATTTTACACTTAAAGCCCTGTTTACAGATCGTTTCTGATGAAATAGAACGGTTAAGATTAAATGTTGGACAAATGCTGCTGTCCCAAGAATTTTAGGTTTCTTTCACTTTCCTAAACACCAGTAGACTGGGTGTATAGGTGCACTGGAACACTCCTTCCTAAAAGACATTAAACTTAAGTTTACAAAGACGTGAAACTCACCGAGTGGTCAGGGGTGTTCACTGATATGCTCACACAAAAATCGCTGCAAAAGATGCTTTCCAACAGGTGTTTTACCATTTGTTGTAAAACTGTGGATCTATTTTTCCAAACGCCTCACACCCGAACTTCTTCCGTTGAGAGCTTGAATAATAGACACTCCAGCCCAGTTGGTGGCGATAATGCACCTTTGCAAGCAAACCACTGGCATTTCATTGTTTGCGATCCGCTGTAAAAAAAAAAAAAAACACGAAGAAGAAGAAAACAACCCCATTTCAGTTTCCGGCGCGGAGTAATACCGTACCTCACAGCACATTCAGTGGAGGAGATAAAACCTGTTGGAAAGCATCTTTTGCAGTGATTTTTGTGTGAGTATATCAGTGAACACCCCTGACCACTCGGTGAGTTTCACGTCTTTGTAAACGAAAGTTTAATGTCTTTTAGGAAGGAGTGTTCCAGTGCACCTATACACCCAGTCTACTGGTGTTTGGGAAAGCGAAAGAAACCTAAAATTCTCGGGACAGCAGCATGTGTCCAAAATTTAATCTTAACCGTTCTATTTAATCAGAAACAATCTGTAAACAGGGCTTTAAGTGTAAAATACCGAACTTACCCTTTAAGAGTACAAACTGAAAACATTCTCTGCAGGCGTTGTTTTAAATGAACAAACCATAAACTTCACCAATAGAATAGTAATTATGAAACAAGAAATAACCAAAACTACTTAATCCAAGTTTAGGTATGTGGTGAATGACATATTAAGATGAGTCTTCAAAGAAGAAGGTGCTGAAATGCCTGCTGGGTTGTAGGGGAGATGGGACACTGGATGATTAGAGCAACTGGGTTGGTTGTGCAAACTCTCTGGTTGCCTCAAACCAGCCATCGCCTCAGATGCATGAGCATGCCTTTCTGCAGCATTAGCACAACGCTCAAAACATTGAACAGCTTGAGAGATCACAGTGGCAATTAACTGAATGACTTGCTGATCTCACTCTGCTTGCTCACGCCGCTGATCATGAAAAATGCCTTTCAACTCAGCCAACCGCTTCCTTCTTGGAGCATGCTGATGACTCCGCCTCCATCTTGATGCATTGGGTGGTGGTGGGTCAGAATCCTGTTGTATGGTTTCATCAGGCTGGTCCAGGGAGGGTGACTCCGTATTTGAATCAGTCACTGGTCCACTATCAGAGGGGGTGAGTGAATCATTTGATGGATGATCTAGACAATCCAAAAACTTGAGTTAGTTTTCAAGATTTGAAACAATATAAACACCTTATTTATTGGAGAAAATAACGAGTCTCGTCATCTGTCCATGAGTATCGCTCCGAGTCCGCCATGGTTTTTGTTGTGATGACTGCACCTTGCACGTGATGAAAAGATCATGTGACAGCACATTTATTTGCGTTAAAGCCCTTTTTCTCAACAAAAAGTGTTTCCGAACTAGTTTTTTGCGACAATTTAAGTATCAACATAGAATTTATGCACTAAAGTTAAAGTGTCGACATTTGCAAAAAAATATCGATAATTGGCTTTTCCATCAGCTATATCGGTGAACATTTTGATGCGCTAAACCTTTTTCCGCAAAAAAACCCTTGGATGGAAACCTGGCTATTGTTGCATAAGTTTTGCTGTATCGCTAAGAAAATCTGCCCTCAAGTCGTTACCATACATCATTTCGCGTATATCGCAAATTATATTGTATCTTTCGCATCAAATTGTAAAATGCAGAGAATAATGAGGCAATTGAAATTTGCCAGTTTACTGCTTACTATTTGCACAAATAATAGGCCTATTACTAAATTAGGAAATATTAATCAGAGGATGATGGTGTAAGGCTGGTGCCAGTATGTCTCGTCTGATCGACCCCTCGATGAAACAAAAGGCCCTCCTGGACATTAACACTTGAACTATCTCCTGCATATGTAACAGGGATTTCGAGGCGCAGCACACAGTGCAGTTCACACTTCACACACACTATCTCCCGTTCATCCCCCTCCTTACCTAAAATGTAAAGTATGTACAAGAAGTAACTATGCATGTTTGATATCATTTAGTGTCTCAGTGCACCTGGTAAAATGGTCTCATTCTCCCAACCATAATGAAAAGCTAGAAGAAGTTATAAAATATTAGAAAGTGATGTGTCCCTTAAAGGTGTTTTTCCCTCCCCAGATCCTTCATTCAGACTTTACCTCCTGTATGCAAAACAAGAACCTATTCAAGCACAAATCTCCCAGTGTGAACCCCTGAATAGGGAACCAAAATCTAATTATAATGACAAACATTTGTTGAGAATATTGAATTATCTGGGTATATAAGGAAAAGATATTTAGCCAATTGCCTCAGCTTCTGATCTTCAGACCTGTCGGAGACCTGGGTAAGGAACTCAGAGCAATATAGTTTTCCTGATCTAAGCGGGTAAAATATAAACAGAGTTTAAGTGAATATTCAAATATTTGTTCACGTTTAATGATGCACAGATATCATTAAAACCTTTTTATTTATGGAGTCAGATGAAACAAGCTATTGCATGTGAGAAAATATATTGCATTTAATCTTGTTGTGTTGCGTAAAAGGAAAGACAGTAACGCGCAGAGAAACCTTCCCCGTATTATTGGAACCCTCCACTGGACCAATAGACGGGCTTACAATGGTGAAGTGGGACAGCTTGTCTGACAGAAATGCATTTATGTGACGAAGCCCATGGGTTTGGACAGGGCAGCTCATTTCTCCTGTATGCAAAATGTTAGGATCCTTTTACAAGATTAGTACAGTAAAATGTTCGGTCATATAGCAACAATCTTTAACGTTAGTCTTGAACATGTAGTCGAGCCAGTCGCGGTTTGAGAACGTTGTGATTTTCATTTGTCAAGTAGCCAGATCCTTCCCAGAAAATCTTGATTTTTTGGCGTAATTTTATTTATTCAGATAAAGACGTAACATGTTGTTTATTTTACCTTTCTTTTAGGCAGTATTGGAAACTCCTTCAAAGTTGGAACAGTACAACATCCCTCGAATAGTAGATTTGTTTGCAACATTGTCATGTGGGCAGAAGTTCACCAAACTAGATATAACTAGATAGATGAGCCGTGCTTACCATCAGACTGCATTAGATGCAGAGTCCAAGAAATATGTCACAGTGAATACCCACAAGGGGTTGTTTACTTACCGTGTTTTACCCTTTGGAATTTCTTCTAGTCCTGCCATCTTCCAGTGGAGCATTGAGGGAGTACGGCAAGGTATACCAGTGTGGCAGTTTTCCTCCATGACATCTTGGTGACCGGTCTTCACGATGAGGAGCATCTCCAGGCCAGACTGATCTCATGAAATGGCATATGTATGACACGCCAATTCGTATTTCCATTTTTTAAAGCATAATCGCTTTTCAGCGTGTTTATCAACGCCGTTGACTTAACATTACATTACTGCATATATAAATATATATGACCTACACCAACTCCGTCCCTAACCCTACCCGTCACTGTGGTTAATACCATTTATGAGTATTCCCCTACCATCCTAGGAAAAAAACATATCGATCCCCAGATGTAGATATACATTTTGCTCCGTTTCGCTCGGACATTTAACGGCGTACACATACACGCGGAAGATGGCGGTTCGTTTCGGCGTGAACATACACGCGGACAGCTCAAAATGCGTATAGATAACACGCCACTTGACTTGAAAGTGGCGTGTATGTTTATGCAAAGTCATGATGTCATGTTGTCCAGGCGCTTGCCAGAGTATTGGACAGATTGCAGGAAGCAGGACTGCGGTTGAAATGGAGCAAATGTACCTTCATGGAAAAAGAGGTAATGTTCTTGGGCCATAAAGTAGATGAGGCTGGCCCACACACGTACCAGAAAAGGTGACTACTATTCAGAACACTCCCTCGCCAAAGAATGTGACAGAGTTGAAGGCTTATTTGGGACTGTTAAATCACTATAATAAGTTCTTGCCCAACTTGTCTACTGTTTATCCACCTGGCGTGGGGAACAAGAGGCTACTTTTGCTCAGTCTAAAGAAATGATCCACTCATTACAAGTTCTGGTCCACTATGACCCTCAGAAGGATGTGATGTTATCATGTGATGCTTCTCCTTATGGCCTTGGTGCAGTTCTTTCACATAAGGTGCCTGATGGTAGTGAGAGACCCATTGGATTTATGTCACGGACATTAAATCAAGCTGAGTGGAATTATTTGAATTTGGACAAGGAAGGATTGGCCGTAATGTTCGGCTTATAACGCTTTCATAAGTATTTGTATGGTCGGAAGTTTACCATCGTTACAGACCATAAACCCTTGTTGTCTTTATTTAATGAGTAAAAATCTGTTCCTCAATGTCATCTCCTAGGATCCAGCGATGGGCTGTGACACTAAGAACATAAGAATACAACATCATCTACAAGCCTGGCAAGGATCATGGAAACGCAGATGCTCTGAGATGGTTACCATTGTCAACAGAATCTGGCACTGAACCAGAGGAAAGAGTCCTAATGCTGGAGAATGCAGACATGACCTTGATTACAGCAGAACACAAAAATATCCGGTATTATCCAGGGTGAGAGAAATGGTGCAACGAGGATTCCTGCATGAATTAAGCAGAACAGAGTTGGACCCGTTCACATCAAGAAAAGCTGAATTAAGTGAACAGGATGGTTGTGTGCTCCGGCGAGTAATCATTCCCAGTGTGGGAAGATCAGAAGTCCTGAAACAACTGCATCAGAGCCACCCAGGAGTGTATAGGAGGAAAGCCTTGTCCTGAAGTTATGTGTGGTGGCCCAAGTCAGATCAGGATGTTGAAAGGTTGGTTGAAACCTGTCGTGTGTGCCAAGAGCATAGGAATGTTCCGGCTGTAGCCCCACTGCATCCTTGGAATTGGCCAGAAAAACCATGGCAAAGATTGCATGTGGATTACGCAGGACCATTCATGGGAAAAATGTTCTTTGTCTTGATTGATGCACATTTAAAATGGATGTATGTGTATCCAGTGAACTCGCCACATCTGCTGCTACCACTGAATGTTTGCGTAATAGCTTCAGTAACTATGGACCACCTGAACTGACTGTATCAGATAATGCTACTTGTTTTGTTAGTGCTGAATTCAAAGAGTTCCTGTACGGCATGTTACTTTTGCTCCTTGTTCCTGTACGGCATGTTACTTTTGCTCCTTATCATGCTTCCAGCAATGGTTTAGTATTACGGGCCGTGCAAATTATTAAAGGCAAGCTGAAAAAAGTGTTGAAGGAACGATTGCAACTAAATTGGCTCGAGTGTTATTCAGTTATAGGATCACTCCTCAGACCACCACAAGGCTCTCTCCAGCTGAAATGTTACATGGACGGAAATTGCAAAGTTCTTTGGACTTTTTACATCATGATTTGACTAGAAAGATTCAGAAACAAAAACAAAAGCAAAAAGTCCATCATGATAAAAAGGCCCATGAATGTAGTCTTGGAGTTGGAGATCCAGTACTTGTTGTGAACTTTAGCTGTGGACCGAATGGATTCCGGGACCCATAGAGACTGAGACTGGAAGACTTTCTTATAAAGTGATGCTGGGTGATGGGAGAGTGGTCCAAAGACATGTGGACCAAATTCATGCCCAACATACATTGTTTGTGAACCTTCCAGAGGGAATGGACTGTAAATATCTGGATTTTGACTTATATAGTAATATCTTATAAAACTAATATCTGACAACTCGGCTCCTGTAGTTTCTACAGAGACTGAGGAAACAGGGTGTAATAGCAATTTTTTATCTCACTGGGAAAAACAGCATCAACAGGTGTAAGAAACATTCAAGAGGCAAATTGTAATAAAGAAGAACAGGCTTTATTCTCTGAGGATTCATTACAGAGCCGCAGCCACCCAGCTTGTAAGCAAAAATCCCACAAACATAATAAAACTAAGACATTTTATACAGGTTTCTAACATCTTGACCACACCTACTTAGTTTTCTGTAACTTTCCAAAAGATACCCCCTATCTTCAACTGGCCTGGACTGGTTTTCTACCCCCCTGTGCAGGTCACACTGTTCTTTGTCCCTGAGAAGCCAAAAGGCCTTCATCTGTTAGAAAACCCTCACAGAAGCACATGGTCAGATGCTACTACACATAGTTAAATGAAATCAACAAGTTTAAATGAATAAACACAAGAATGATGAATTTTTCATTAACATTTCCCCCCTGTTTATCATTCTCTGATAACCAACAAAATAATAAAAATTCATTTCTATTTTCTAAAATTAATCAAACCCATTTTACTATTGAATCCCCAAGAATACAATCACTTCAAGCTTTTCTTTACATCACAGTTATACTCCTTCATATTTGATTTTTGTATACCTGATCACTCTTCTTTAAACTTGTAGGAAAAGAAAGGATTAAAAATGAAATAAGCTTAGGCTGTTTTTGTAAGGATAGGCCCTTAATTTTGTAGCAAGCAAGTAAAGGTTTATATAAGGCCGGGCTAGGTGAACAAGCACTGTTATTGCACCCCCAAAAACTATAGTTCGGACCCTCGGTCACCTCAATATAAACAAGAAATAGTGTAGTTATATTTAGTAGGAAAACAAAGAAAAAGGAAAAAGTAGATACAAAAATATCCCTCAATTCAAACCCTGTCCTTGTATGCCACCTCGTAACACGGATGGCTACTGTTTTTAACCCTCTTTATACATTATCATTGTCCTTAGAAAGAAAGAATTTAAAAAGTAAGAAAATCCGAAAGTGAAAAAACACCCCCCCTGTTTACCACGTTACTGTAGCTCCCGCTACTTCCACCGTCTGCCTAATTTTGTCCATCCTGGGATAAACTGAACAGACATTCCAGTACTCGTATTCACCCATGAATAACAAAATTATCACAATAACACATACAATCATAACTCCTACAGCCTACATTCAGCACTTTCCATTAATCCACGCCCATTTACATATTTCCTTAACCATATTTTGTTAACCTTTAATTTAATCGGTCAATGGGTTTTACTTAGTAAGCTCAATTTAATACCCTATTTAATAAAATCTAACCAAAAGAGTCTTATGATTTTATCCATTCTATCCAATGTGGTTGGTAAAAATTAACTTTTACTTTTTCATTACAGACCGACCTTATTTTGCTTATTATTTTCTACTTTTCCTGAAAACATTTGCACCAATCAAATCATTAGATCTATATCAATACTATGCCCTAGTTTGATTTAATCAAATAACATCATCAAAAATCATCACAAAAACAGATTCTTCTGTTGAACTCAAACCATCAGTTGATCCACATCCTCCTCCAGGCGTGTTGACCATCTCGTTGCCCCATGAACATTCCGTCTTCACCAGGGTGACTCTTTACGAACCGTTGCAAATGGGCTTTCCATCGTTGGCAAGGGAGGGTACGTTACTAGCACGTCCTTGACCCCTCACTGTCCTTCGCGTCGGCGCGTGGGGTTGCTGAGGTTGGTTGGTGTAGTCTAAGGTCAGAGGCTTGGACAGACCGAGATGTCACCCTCTCCGACCATTTTCCCTAGACCTTACAAGATTTTCCCTTAGATCACGATTGCACCTCCACTGGAATGAACCATTTCCTGCCCGCTGTCACCTGTGGATGCAGACCCTAGCTATTTTGTTATTGACCGCTTGTCTAGCCGGTCGTCCCTTTTGGTGTGACCTGTTGAATCAACAGCCTGAAACATATTGTCACCAGATCATTTTGCTCACTGAATGGCACTGAAAAACCTGAAAGGAAAAACAAAACAAAAAAACACTCAACCCACTTTGCTCATGTTAACAAAACAATATTTATACATTTGGAACAGAATCAGTTCTGTTCGACACAATCCATCCTGACATTCTGCAAAAGGAAAGTTTTAAGTTATGCGCTGCGCAAGGTGTGGCACCTCTCTGCCACAATAATAACCCAGTTTACTGGGCACAGTCTGCCCTGTATCAAAAGTCAGCATGCTCTGTAAAGAAAACCAACGTCGAGGTTATTGTCAGATAGTAAAGTACACATAGTTTCTTTTGTCTGCTGTGCTGCCGCGGCCTTCGCTGCCAAATCTGCACACTTACAGACAGCAATTTTGTTAGGGAGAAAAAAATGACTTCTTACAGGGCAGTGTTCTCCCAACATTTATTGTCCCACCTGTACGATGGCTTTCAGCTAATTTGAACCCCTTGGTATGGTAATTGTTACCATCCCCCTTTTGATGCATGATACACAATGGTGTTTGGGTAAACAAAGTTTTCAACACTAACCCAAATGTTGTCCTTCAGCCAAATTTCCCCCAGACATCTTTCTCTGCCTCTGAAACAAAACATTACATAAGCCACAATCTCATCTTCTTATCTAATAATTTGAAGGGCACCGGTCCTGAGTCTCACTGCTTTTCAGGCCTGTTATTTGGTCTCTTAAGTCAGTCATCTACAAACATTTTCCAATGTCAAAGTCATCAATTGTTTCTATCAGGTCAGGTCGTCGTGTACAGACTTAGTCGTCATTGTCAGTTAAACAACATTCTCCTCCTTTGTTCACAATAATCATAAATGTTAGGAGCTCTCTGGATAATTTGATGTTGACTTAGCCAATGTGTCACTTTGTTGTGGCCATCAAATCTATAACATTTTCGTTTATGTCAACCCACGATTGACGACGATCTACAACGATTCCAATTTACATAAATACTTAAACTGATCCAGAAGGTAATTCAAATCAACACCACAAATGACAAAATCAATTACTGCCAGACAGAGCTTGATGACTAATCAACTTAAAACTGGCCCCGTGTTCTGTATTTTCATCAGATTTTTTGGCTTCTTTAAACTTTGTAATTTGCCTCAACCCATCTTTAATGATACAACACTCATTCCAGAGGTTAATGACACCATATACACACTATTCAGATGGAATAGCTGCTCTAAACTAACACATACCAAACATGAATTAACTCTCACAAAACATACAATGCTGTCACCATCAAACACACACACACATACCTGACTATGAACCGCTCATATTCTCATATTCATATCTTTGATTTTAACTCTAAACATATTTAAACTTTAAATAAGATTTTAAACATCTCATTTTCCTGTAGCTTTTATCTAATTTTACATGGTCTCTTTACCAGTTTCAAAGCCCGTCTGTTCATTATTCATTTTCTCTTAGAAAAGTCAGCTGGGTTGTTTTTGTTTCATTATCATTATTTTGCTTCATCTTGCTTTAGCATGCCGATAACAGAAAGACTGACAGAATACCATCCGTTCCTTCACTCAAGCAGTCTCTCTTTTATCTGCAATCCAACAATTCTCTGTTTATAATTTCCATCAGGAAAAACATTCTATCTTTCCCTATCTTTTTCAGTTCAACAAACTACTGTCTGTTCACAGTTTTACACACATGCTGAACACGACTACAACAACCTTTTTGTTAAACAATTATCCGTTTCTCAATTTCTTGCATGCATTTCTAGCTGTAATTTTTCATTTGACACAAAATAGGTGTGTAAAAAATATCTAATTTACTGTTAGATGACCCCATTTTGGCTGAGTCCCCCCCTCTTGGATTTTACTATTCGACACGTGTCTTAGTGTCTGTCAAACGTCTTCGACAGACCCGATCTTTCCCTTACCCCAAGATCGGTCGGGTGGTTTGTAATTACGTTTCACTCAAAAACTCCCTATAAGCACTTTCCAGCGCTCGATTAATTCTGATTTGACGTGGCTCTTCCGTCCACCTAAATCGATTTGATGTGGCTCTTCCGTCCACCTAAATCGATTAATTCTCGGGTTACTAGCGCTTTTGAGTAAAACTAATTAATCAATAACTGTGATTCCCCTGAATCACCTGTGGGCTTTCCGTCCACCAACGAGCTAAGTGAGGTAGAAACTGATCCGAATTCCTCAGATCAATTCTTTCCCTTACCCCAAAAAATTGTGATTCCCCTGAATCACCTCTCGCTCGTACCAAAGGCAGACACTCAGCCAGAATAGTTCATGTTCACTCACAATTATCAAATCACACTTAAACTTCAATAAAACAATTTGCCGTGTCTTACCCAGATGCTTTTTCTCTGTTTTTTCCCGCAATCGCCGCGGATTCTTTATGGTCCTGGTGGGAGCTTCCTCCACTGGCCCTGAATGCGGTATTGCTCTCTCTCCCGTAATCTGTTGAGTTTCTATCTCAAACCGTCGAGGTATGAGACGGCCGCCTGTTGCTGCCGAGGTTGTGCACTTTCCCGTCAAATCCGTTCTCAGGGCCAGGAGAAGAAGCGTCCGCACAGGATCCCAAACTTCTGACACCAGCTGTAATAGCAATTTTTTATCTCACTGGGAAAAACAGCATCAACAGGTGTAAGAAACATTCAAGAGGCAAATTGTAATAAAGAAGAACAGGCTTTATTCTCTGAGGATTCATTACAGAGCCGCAGCCACCCAGCTTGTAAGCAAAAATCCCACAAACATAATAAAACTAAGACATTTTATACAGGTTTCTAACATCTTGACCACACCTACTTAGTTTTCTGTAACTTTCCAAAAGATACCCCCTATCTTCAACTGGCCTGGACTGGTTTTCTACCCCCCTGTGCAGGTCACACTGTTCTTTGTCCCTGAGAAGCCAAAAGGCCTTCATCTGTTAGAAAACCCTCACAGAAGCACATGGTCAGATGCTACTACACATAGTTAAATGAAATCAACAAGTTTAAATGAATAAACACAAGAATGATGAATTTTTCATTAACAAGGGTAAGAGGATGTTCCTAGTAAAATCAATCCCTATTAAGCAGCTGGAGATTCCTCTCAAACTTCTGAGATGACAACTGAAATGAACAAACTAAACTCAAAAAAAAAAAACTGAACTGTGATAAAAAATAAATAAATTTAATTAAATTACTGATTACTGATTACTTTTTTTAAAAGTAATCAAGTTACTGTTCTGATTACTTTATTTTAGGGCTTTGACTCTGAACTTCGTTATTCAAATATAATTCTAATATTTAAAAAAATATATGTCGACTTTAAAGCACTTCACTCCCAGCTTTGTGCACAAACTATTCAGCTCATTCATGGGAATTTCTGTGATTCTGGAAGTCTTGTGAAATGAATTCCACCTTGTGGAGGAGGTACCAGAAGCTTTCTCTGGCTGACTTCCAGCATCTGTTCTGATGCAAACGTTGATCGGCTTGCCTTTGTCCAAAGAGCTGTGCATTTGGCTATACTAATCCTAAACACAGCTTTGGTGTTTGTACTGGAAGTTAAGTGTTTCTCAATATCACCTGTGGAAATTAGGTTGATTGTATGTGATGCACACCTGTAGTGTGGAGGAAGAGTCAGCTGACCATCATCATTCTCAGCAGAGAGGGCTTCTGTTAAATCTGTTTATTACATGGCTGGGCTGAATTCCAATGTAGAATGCGGTCTGTTATTTCTTGATAACAGACCGCTGCGAAGTATAACAGACCGTTGCCATGAAAAACAGCGCGTTGCTATGGACGCGGAACGGACTATTTTCTTTGGCGGAAGCAATACAATCGTTTTTAAATCAATAAACTCCTTTTTAAATCAATATTTCGTGGCAAATGATTTATTTATTTTGTAGGTAGCCATGTAATAAGCGGGATAATGTATAGAGAGGCGGTCGTTATAGCGAATAACAAGCCCTTCAGG
The DNA here is from genome assembly GCF_949319135.1 of Squalius cephalus. Classification (NCBI taxonomy): domain Eukaryota; kingdom Metazoa; phylum Chordata; class Actinopteri; order Cypriniformes; family Leuciscidae; genus Squalius; species Squalius cephalus. The sequence continues at coordinate 35,681,009 of NC_137137.1, forward strand.
CTGTCAAGACCCCTCCGCTTCGCGTCGGGGTCTCGTTCAGCCTGTCGGGCTTGTTATTCGCTATAACGACCGCCTCTCTATACATTATCCCTTACATAAGTGACACCTTCTTCTTGCTCCTGCTCCTCCTCTTCATCAAACTCAGAAGTGACAGTCTGATATGTTTTGAACGCCTTGATGAAATTAGATGCATTGTCTGTTATTTGTTAAGCAGTCCATCTGATGAGTGAATTTGTTCTAATTCTGCAGCAATCAGGGCCGGCGCTAGCCATTTGGGTGCCCTAAGCACAAATGCTTGGTGGTACCCCCCCCCCCCCCCATGGGGGACATGTTACCACCACTTTTTAAAACATCTCGCGACACGAATGTACCAATTCTACAAATAAATAAATCTCCAGTTAACTGACAGAGCATTCATTTCGTTCGTTTTTTTAAATAAGATACTAGCTGAATTTTTTTTTTTTAAATCAAGTGATCAAAGTGCTCGTTGCCGCTTCGATCAGTGGCACGGAGACAGTGTTTTCTTGTGTGGCTTGGGCACACACTGCACTGTCTTCACTCGACGTGCGCTTCAATCCATTGTGTTGCGCATACTCTCTATTCGTTATGTTGAAATCACAAAACATAATGCAAACGTTTGCGTGTCCCTGCTTGATATACAACCACTGATGAACATAATCGTTTTGATGAGAGAAAAAAACTATACGAGAAAAAAAACCTATACAAGGGTGGATTCGAACTCACACCCTTTGACACGGCTGGCGAAAACTCTACCACTGGACCATCAAGGCTACATCTCATTAAATGTCAAATTAAACCCCATGTAACCTACTATTTAAATCAATTGCTGGACATCGTAATGTTATTGGCGTCCATCTTCATTGAATTTTGAAATCAGATAGAGCCGGCCAGAGCGCTGCATAATAAGTAGCCACGCCGGCTTATTCAGTATGGAAATACACACCGACAATGACACGCCCCTACTGCGTGCTAGAATCTCCGAAAAACAAGCCGATTTCAAACTCAAAACGTACGCTTTTAAATATACCAATACTGCTATCTCAAACATGCAGAGGCTTCTTCGTGATCTTAACTGACAGATTCTGCAAAAAAACCGAAAATCACCAATTTTGAAAAAAAAAAAAAAACGCTTCTTTCTCATTTTGCTCGAAAGTTGTGCTGCCGACTTGTGTCCCTGGTTTCCGTGACGGATCACATATTTTATTTATTTATACTAGTAGCCTGTTGTGATTGATTTTTCACGACCCAGATTTTTTGGTGCCACCCCAAGGACTTGGTGCCCTACGCGCAGTGCGTGATGTGCGTGTGCGGAGCGCCGGCCCTGGCAGCAATAACATCATAAGTGTGTCTGCCTCTCAATCCCTTACATGCTATAGCAGCTTTGTTACGATTCAAAGTGTCTCTGTTCATCCAGTGAAGTGTTACACCCATATAGCTTCTGTTATTTGCTGTCCAGATGTCAGCGGTAGTGCAAACGAAGTCTACCTCTTCCAATGCAGCCTTTAAATTCACTTTCATCGTTGCATATTCTCTCTCCAGGAAGGCAGCAAACGTCTTTCTATGTGGTAGCCTTACATTGTTGTGTGTGAGTATTTTCTCTATAATGCGGCGAAAAGAGGGCGAGTCCACAGTGGAAATAGGTAGCATATCCTCCACGATATACCCAGCGACCTTCTCCACTTACGGTTGGTGTTGGACGGGAGAAATCCAGCTTCTGTTGTTTAGCTGGAGAAGGACAGTCACTGGCACTGGACTCGACAGCTGAAGTTGATGCATTGCTCTCTGCGCCCGATACTTTCTCGAGAAGTTTTACCGTGCTGTGCTGCCCTTTCAGGTGTTTTAACAAATTAGATGTCGAGTTTTTCGCAGTTGAAAAGGTTTTCTTCTCCCCACATAATTGACAGCGCACAATAATGTTCTTACCGTTGACAGAAATAAACTCAAAATAATGATAGTATTTCCAGCTACAGAACGCATATGTCACGGGGTGACGAAAATTCTAGGTCGAGTCAAGGCGGAACTAATGTCCCCCGGGATTTGCTTCCCGCCGCACCCAAAATAAGAGAACTCCGGCTTAGTTCCGGGCGAGCGCAAAATTCCCGCACTCAGGATAATTAGCCGAAATTGCCGCCAGCTGTGCACTATGAGACACGTTGTTATCAGGATGGGATATAAGGAGAGAGGGACACAACGAGAAGGAGTTGGAGAGGTGAGGCGTGCAGTACGTGAGCGGCCGAGGCCGCGGGAGAGAGAGGACGAGAGAGAGACAGATGAGAGAGCCAGAGAGAACTTCGGCTGGGTTGCGGGCGGAGGCCTTGGTGCACTGTGGGTCTGTTGAGTTGCAGTTTTATTGTGGAAATGAGCACGAGTGAAACCTTACAGTGTGTGGTGGAAATGTGAGTGTGGGAATTGTTTCTGCTGTTCACTCGCAATCACAGCTGTCCATTCCTCCCTCTGTCTGAGTCCAGTGAAGAGCCTGCTAATGCTGTGAGTTACACGTGTCTATTCCTCCCTCTGTCTGAGTCCAGTGAAGAGCCTGCTAATGCTGGGAGTTACACGTGTCTATTCCTCTCTCTGTCTGAGTCCAGTGAAGAGCCTGCTAATGCTGTGAGTTACACGTGTCTATTCCTCCCTCTGTCTGAGTCCAGTGAAGAGCCTGCTAATGCTGTGAGTTACACGTGTCTATTCCTCTCTCTGTCTGAGTCCAGCGAAGAGCCTGCTAATGCTGTGAGTTACACGTGTCTATTCCTCTCTCTGTCTGAGTCCAGTGAAGAGCCTGCTAATGCTGGGAGTTACACGTGTCTATTCCTCTCTCTGTCTGAGTCCAGTGAAGAGCCTGCTAATGCTGTAAGTTACACGTGTCTATTCCTCCCTCTGTCTGAGTCCAGTGAAGAGCCTGCTAATGCTGTGAGTTACACGTGTCTATTCCTCTCTCTGTCTGAGTCCAGTGAAGAGCCTGCTAATGCTGTGAGTTACACGTGTCTATTCCTCTCTCTGTCTGAGTCCAGTGAAGAGCCTGCTAATGCTGTGAGTTACACGTGTCTATTCCTCCCTCTGTCTGAGTCCAGTGAAGAGCCTGCTAATGCTGTGAGTCACACGTGTCTATTCCTCCCTCTGTCTGAGTCCAGTGAAGAGCCTGCTAATGCTGTGAGTTACACGTGTCTATTCCTCTCTCTGTCTGAGTCCAGTGAAGAGCCTGCTAATGCTGTGAGTCACACGTGTCTATTCCTCCCTCTGTCTGAGTCCAGTGAAGAGCCTGCTAATGCTGTGAGTTACACGTGTCTATTCCTCTCTCTGTCTGAGTCCAGTGAAGAGCCTGCTAATGCTGTGAGTCACACGTGTCTATTCCTCCCTCTGTCTGAGTCCAGTGAAGAGCCTGCTAATGCTGTGAGTTACACGTGTCTATTCCTCTCTCTGTCTGAGTCCAGTGAAGAGCCTGCTAATGCTGTGAGTTACACGTGTCTATTCCTCTCTCTGTCTGAGTCCAGTGAAGAGCCTGCTAATGCTGTGAGTTACACGTGTCTATTCCTCTCTCTGTCTGAGTCCAGTGAAGAGCCTGCTAATGCTGTGAGTTACACGTGTCTATTCCTCCCTCTGTCTGAGTCCAGTGAAGAGCCTGCTAATGCTGTGAGTTACACGTGTCTATTCCTCTCTCTGTCTGAGTCCAGCGAAGAGCCTGCTAATGCTGTGAGTTACACGTGTCTATTCCTCCCTCTGTCTGAGTCCAGTGAAGAGCCTGCTAATGCTTGAAGAGCCTGCTAATGCTGTGAGTTACACGTGTCTATTCCTCTCTCTGTCTGAGTCCAGTGAAGAGCCTGCTAATCCTGGGAGTTACACGTGTCTATTCCTCTCTCTGTCTGAGTCCAGTGAAGAGCCTGCTAATGCTGTGAGTTACACGTGTCTATTCCTCCCTCTGTCTGAGTCCAGTGAAGAGCCTGCTAATGCTGTGAGTTACACGTGTCTATTCCTCTCTCTGTCTGAGTCCAGTGAAGAGCCTGCTAATGCTGTGAGTTACACGTGTCTATTCCTCCCTCTGTCGGAGTCCAGTGAAGAGCCTGCTAATGCTGTGAGTCACACGTGTCTATTCCTCCCTCTGTCTGAGTCCAGTGAAGAGCCTGCTAATGCTGTGAGTTACACGTGTCTATTCCTCCCTCTGTCTGAGTCCAGTGAAGAGCCTGCTAATGCTGTGGGTTACACGTGTTTATTCCTCTCTCTGTCTGAGTCCAGTGAAGAGCCTGCTAATGCTGTGAGTCACACGTGTCTATTCCTCCCTCTGTCTGAGTCCAGTGAAGAGCCTGCTAATGCTGTGAGTTACACGTGTCTATTCCTCCCTCTGTCTGAGTCCAGTGAAGAGCCTGCTAATGCTGTGAGTTACACGTGTCTATTCCTCCCTCTGTCTGAGTCCAGTGAAGAGCCTGCTAATGCTGTGAGTTACACGTGTCTATTCCTCCCTCTGTCTGAGTCCAGTGAAGAGCCTGCTAATGCTGTGAGTTACACGTGTCTATTCCTCTCTCTGTCTGAGTCCAGTGAAGAGCCTGCTAATGCTGTGAGTTACACGTGTCTATTCCTCCCTCTGTCTGAGTCCAGTGAAGAGCCTGCTAATGCTGTGAGTCACACGTGTCTATTCCTCCCTCTGTCTGAGTCCAGTGAAGAGCCGGCTAATGCTTGAAGAGCCGGCTAGTGCTTGAGGAGCCTGCTGATGCTGGAGGAGCCTGCTAATGCTGGGAGTTACACGTGTCTATTCCTCTCTCTGTCTGAGTCCAGTGAAGAGCCTGCTAATGCTTGAAGAGCCTGCTAATGCTGTGAGTTACACGTGTCTATTCCTCCCTCTGTCTGAGTCCAGTGAAGAGCCTGCTAATGCTGTGAGTCACACGTGTCTATTCCTCCCTCTGTCTGAGTCCAGTGAAGAGCCTGCTAATGCTGTGAGTCACACGTGTCTATTCCTCCCTCTGTCTGAGTCCAGTGAAGAGCCGGCTAATGCTGTGAGTCACACGTGTCTATTCCTCCCTCTGTCTGAGTCCAGTGAAGAGCCTGCTAATGCTGTGAGTCACACGTGTCTATTCCTCCCTCTGTCTGAGTCCAGTGAAGAGCCGGCTAATGCTTGAAGAGCCGGCTAGTGCTTGAGGAGCCTGCTGATGCTGGAGGAGCCTGCTAATGCTGGGAGTTACACGTGTCTATTCCTCTCTCTGTCTGAGTCCAGTGAAGAGCCTGCTAATGCTGTGAGTTACACGTGTCTATTCCTCCCTCTGTCTGAGTCCAGTGAAGAGCCTGCTAATGCTGTGAGTTACACGTGTCTATTCCTCTCTCCGTCTGAGTCCAGTGAAGAGCCTGCTAATGCTGTGAGTTACACGTGTCTATTCCTCCCTCTGTCTGAGTCCAGTGAAGAGCCTGCTAATGCTGTGAGTTACACGTGTCTATTCCTCTCTCCGTCTGAGTCCAGTGAAGAGCCTGCTAATGCTGTGAGTTACACGTGTCTATTCCTCCCTCTGTCTGAGTCCAGTGAAGAGCCTGCTAATGCTGTGAGTTACACGTGTCTATTCCTCCCTCTGTCTGAGTCCAGTGAAGAGCCTGCTAATGCTGGGAGTTACACGTGTCTATTCCTCCCTCTGTCTGAGTCCAGTGAAGAGCCTGCTAATGCTGTGAGTCACACGTGTCTATTCCTCCCTCTGTCAGAGTCCAGTGAAGAGCCGGCTAATGCTTGAAGAGCCGGCTAGTGCTTGAGGAGCCTGCTGATGCTGGAGGAGCCTGCTAATGCTGGGAGTTACACGTGTCTATTCCTCTCTCTGTCTGAGTCCAGTGAAGAGCCTGCTAATGCTTGAAGAGCCTGCTAATGCTGTGAGTTACACGTGTCTATTCCTCCCTCTGTCTGAGTCCAGTGAAGAGCCTGCTAATGCTGTGAGTTACACGTGTCTATTCCTCCCTCTGTCTGAGTCCAGTGAAGAGCCTGCTAATGCTGTGAGTTACACGTGTCTATTCCTCTCTCTGTCTGAGTCCAGTGAAGAGCCTGCTAATGCTGTGAGTTACACGTGTCTATTCCTCCCTCTGTCTGAGTCCAGTGAAGAGCCTGCTAATGCTGTGAGTCACACGTGTCTATTCCTCCCTCTGTCTGAGTCCAGTGAAGAGCCTGCTAATGCTGTGAGTTACACGTGTCTATTCCTCCCTCTGTCTGAGTCCAGTGAAGAGCCTGCTAATGCTGTGAGTCACACGTGTCTATTCCTCTCTCTGTCTGAGTCCAGTGAAGAGCCTGCTAATGCTTGAAGAGCCTGCTAATGCTGTGAGTTACACGTGTCTATTCCTCCCTCTGTCTGAGTCCAGTGAAGAGCCTGCTAATGCTGTGAGTTACACGTGTCTATTCCTCTCTCTGTCTGAGTCCAGTGAAGAGCCTGCTAATGCTGTGAGTTACACGTGTCTATTCCTCTCTCTGTCTGAGTCCAGTGAAGAGCCTGCTAATGCTGTGAGTTACACGTGTCTATTCCTCCCTCTGTCTGAGTCCAGTGAAGAGCCGGCTAATGCTGTGAGTCACACGTGTCTATTCCTCCCTCTGTCTGAGTCCAGTGAAGAGCCTGCTAATGCTGTGAGTCACACGTGTCTATTCCTCCCTCTGTCTGAGTCCAGTGAAGAGCCGGCTAATGCTGTGAGTCACACGTGTCTATTCCTCCCTCTGTCTGAGTCCAGTGAAGAGCCGGCTAATGCTGTGAGTCACACGTGTCTATTCCTCTCTCTGTCTGAGTCCAGTGAAGAGCCTGCTAATGCTGTGAGTCACACGTGTCTATTCCTCCCTCTGTCTGAGTCCAGTGAAGAGCCTGCTAATGCTGTGAGTCACACGTGTCTATTCCTCCCTCTGTCTGAGTCCAGTGAAGAGCCTGCTAATGCTGTGAGTCACACGTGTCTATTCCTCCCTCTGTCTGAGTCCAGTGAAGAGCCGGCTAATGCTTGAAGAGCCGGCTAGTGCTTGAGGAGCCTGCTGATGCTGGAGGAGCCTGCTAATGCTGTGCTGAGAAACGCGAAGAGAACGCTGAAGAAGAGAATGCGGAAGCTGTGAATTATGTTCATTCCTCTCTCTGTCTGAAGGTGCTGAGATACATGAAGAGAACCTGAACTGAAGAGACTTTTAACATTGTTTTTATTATTTAATAAAGAGTATATTTATTTTGAATGCTGTGTCCACCATTTCCTTCGTGTCCACGGCCGGCTCCTCAGGGGCGGCACGCAAGCGAAGGGGTGGGCGGCCCGCTGGCGCTCCACCCCGACCTGTGACACATACTTTTCTCTCTCCATGCTGAGTTTGTTTTTGTTGGTTTACAACGAAGACACATGACAAATGAAAATAAACTGAAAGTCACTGAAAACTAAACTAAACTGAATGGTGACAGTGGGTGACCCCTTGAACTTGGTAAAAAGATAATCCGTTTACCATCTTGACTGAAAAACATGATTTTCATTGTCAATTTTCCAGTTATTTTTGCTAATTTTAGTAAATTTTCACATTAGCATGCACATTCTACGCTGCAATTAATATGGGGATCCGCTGGAAATTGCGACATCAAAAGGTTTGATTTAATATTAACATAATCTGAATGCAGTCTCTCCATTACTTACTTTTCAAATGTTTTAAAATGTATCATCCGAGTGATCCAGCGGGCCGTATTTAAAGATATTGCGATCCGCCAGTTGCCCATCCCTGAGATAAGTGATTGTTAGGCTGCATAAATTAGGCCAGGCAGAACCGGGAACACTTCCTATAATACCTGATGTATTCGTTACATCATAAGAAGAATGGCACCTACACTAATATTAGTTTCTCTGTTTACACCGAGGTTACAGTACTCAGCCGTATCCGGGCCATTTCCAGATCAGAAGAAGGACCTGCACCGAGACATGACCACAAAGCATGATGTAGTCAGCCGGATCCGGGCCGGATCCAGATCAGATGGTGGACCTGCACCTCAACAAACCGTCTCTATACCGATGTGATGAATCTGATCTTCAATTAGATTGAACTGGATAAATATTCTGAATGTTCCGATCCAATCTGACTTCTGACCTGTAATGCTGCCTGAATCATAATCATACACTGTTTGTTCGTTGGCCAGAGGAGAACTGAGCGACTGAGTCTGGTTTCTCCTAAGGTTTTTTCTTCATTCTGTCACTGATGGAGTTTGGGTTTCTTGCTACTGTCGCCTCTGGGTTGCTTATTTGGGGACACTTAACAAACACGCTGAAACAAACTTTGTTGCATTATTTTCCTGTTTTCAATGTAAATGTAATGCTTTGAAAAAAACTGTATTGTAAAAAGCACTATATAAATAAAGGTGACGACTATATATCATGGGCTATTTGGCATTGTTTCACACTCTGTCCAGTACTAGTGTGTTACTTATAAGATGTATGTCTTGTTTTGACTACGTTTCCCATGGTGCTTTGTGTTACACTTGTAACTACTGAGACAAATCAGACACAATTATTTGCTATATTTATCAAATTTAACAAATAATGGTCCCATCCCCCCAACTAGGGCAAGAACCATGACTACCATCAGATAAGATGGTTTAGTTGCTGTTAAAAATGTGGTCATGTGGTCAAGGCCATAGGAAAGACAGAAAAAAGACCTTAAAACAGTCTTTCCTGCATTAATTTATAGACAAACTGATCTATAAATAAACATGCATCCCAGAACATTGTGTGAATGATTTACTGTCTTGTGTTGTGTCTTTTAATTCTATATTGTGATATTGTGTATTTTATGATCGAACCAATGGTCACTGTAACCTCACCTATACCATGCTTGGTCTGTATAAATTGTTACTTTGAAGATCTAAATGATCGTGTTTATGATATGCCGATAGCTGTGCAACATATTAGTACTACAAGAATCTTTCATAGTGTCTTCATCAGCAACCAATCCAGCTGCACATGCAAATGAGCACACTTGAAACAAAGATCCATAAATCACCAACAGAGGAATTTTCCTGCTTGGAAATTCCACCCTTCTCATTGGTCGGGCAAACCCGGAGAGGTGGGACTTTTCTCAGGCTTTATTAGAGACAAATTCACAGTGACTCACGCTCTCTTCTTCTGGCTTCTACTGCTGCTTCTCTGGGTTGATGTCTGTGGGGACCCCCAATGGGGCCCATGGGCACCGACAGGCCTCGACCACAGCCTACTATGCCTTCACTCTCCCCACAGAGTCAGACTGTAATTTCTTAATTCCAACTCAGAAGAAAACTGCACCTTTACTATCACTGAATGGACAAGCATCAACTCTTCTGACTTCCTCCCTTCTCCTGGTTGCTCTGCGTGGCCTCTCTGTCACAATCTGCATGTGCATCTGCATATGCTCAGCCATGTGCTCATGGAGAGAGAGAAAACCTTCAACCAGAACAGAGTCAAACAAACCATTCAAGTTCATCAACATTTCTTCATTCAACGCCGAAGAAATTGATTGAGACTTCATGGAACCATCAAAATCCTTCTTCAGGAACTTCACGAAATGTTTCCACTGCAAAGGCCATGCAAGTATACATTTAATGAGGTGCTCTGAAAATGATAAGCTGATGGTTCTTTTCATAGTTAAATGGATATTTTCCATAGTTCCATTTCCTGCTTCCGGTTTCATTCTGTCACTTACCATTTTACCTATGCATGTATGTGTGTGTGTTTAGATTAGGTATGTTTGTGATTTAGTTAATAAAACTTGTGCACAATACGTATTTGGTTCTGAATCTCTGCTTGCAACAAAGTTTATTTTACGATGTAGATTTTGACTACAGGCTCTTAGTAGAACTGTACAGTAAAAAAGACATTTCCCTCCCCTGAAATGAACATTTCTCAGAATTAATAAACAATTAACACCGAGTGTTCACGGGACAAACAGGTTGATTGTTTGTAATATTAATTTTACTACATTAAATTAATTCTATTAAAGGAACACTCCACCGTTTTTTGAAATAGGGCTTATTCACCTTCTTTCCTACATTTAGATAGGTGGGCAAATGCATTTTTGTCTCAGTGCATGCATTGTTTTAGTTTGACAGGGTCGGCGCTAGCTTAGCTTAGCATAATGAATGGAATCCTTTGTTGCCAGCTAGCATGTCCTGAGTTAAAGTGATATAAAAAAAAAAAAAAAAACCACCTAATTACTTCTTGTGGCCTGCGTATTCACAACAAGTACAAATAGTGATGCAGATTAACACTAGGCGATTTCCTATGCAGATATTGACTTGGGACTATATTAGGGGGAAGCACAGGCGAAGCACTGCTACTTGGGCGCAGAGATATCACGCCCAAGTAGCAGTGCTTCGCCTGTGCTTCCCCCTAATATAGTCCTTAATATATAAGTCAATATCTGCCTAGGAAATCGCCTAGTGTTAATCTGCATCACTATTTTTACTTGTTGTGAATACGCAGGCCACAAGAAGTAATTAGGTGGGTTTGTTTATTTTTTATATCACTTTTACTCAGGACATGCTAGCTGGCAACAAAGGATTCCATTCATTATGCTAAGCTAAGCTAGCGCCGACCCTGTCAAACTAAAACAATGCATGCACTGAGACAAAAATGCATTTGCCCACCTATCTAAATGTAGGAAAGAAAGTGAATAAGCCCTATTTCAAAAAACAGTGGGGTGTTCCTTTAACTGATCCAAATACTCATAAGTAATTATTACAAGTTATGATTGATTATTAATATTTATTTTATTATATTATATTATATTATATTAAATAATATTTAGCTAATTTGCTACACTCTACTCCATGACCTACGTTCCCTGTGTTAATTGATTAGTCATTCTGTTTCACCTGTTCATCTATTATCTCATTAGTTTCCTTTGTTTCATCCATGCTTATATACCCTGAGTTCTGGCTTAGTCTCTGTCTGTCTTCATCTATGTATAGCGTGTGTGAAGAGTATTCTGGTATTGTCTCCTGAGTTTTGTTATTGAAATCCTGTTTCCTCCTCTATCTCTTCATTGTATGATTCAATACACAATGTATCCTGACATTACTGTGTTTCCCAAGGTTTATCACAGATAACAATTAAAGATGGTTCTTTAATTCTTTTACAATTTAATAATAATAATAATAATAATCGATAAGGACAGTAGCTGTAAGATCATATATATAAATACAAACATAATTCTGGTGATATTGTCAGAGAAACAGTGATGTGACAATGCATATTGAAATTATATTTGTTAAGAAATGTCTATGCTAAATGAGTATATTTTTCATAATTTACAAGAAATACTACACAACTATTAATAAAAGTGCTGACAAGTGATACCTGAGAGACAAACTTTTGTCATATTGTTTCTCCTGTTTATTTAGGACTATCATGACAGACCCTGGATAAACTCTGTGACAAATAAAGAAGAGCAATAAATAAAAAAACATGTATAAGGGTTTTAAGATAATTTATTTTTAATATTTGAGTATTTTCATTGTTCTTTTGTTTTTTATCCAAGGCTTTATATCGTAATATCTTAACGTTTCAAAGTTAATTTTTAATCATTTTGTTAAAATTTTACTTGAAATCCTGATGTTGTTCTTTGACTTATTTCAACACACCAACTTGATCAGAAGCTCCACCCTCTTACAACACTAACCAGGAAGAGACTGACTTGTTATTTCTCTTTTCTGCCATACTGACTTTGTCTCGACAAAAGCAATAAAGAATCAGCGATCAGTGGAGTACGAAGGGGAAAACATTACAGATGAATTTGAGAAGTTTCTTTCTGAACAAGTTTGTTTCTGATCTTTGTGATTCTCATGGTGATTCATTTTTGAAACCGTCGTTCAGAAAGTGAAAGTAAAGTTTAGATTGCTGGAGCTCAAACAGTGAACATGGATTTAATATCATTTGAAGAACTTTCCTGTCCTGTGTGCTGTGAAATCTACAAGGTTCCTGTTATTTTATCCTGTAGTCACAGTTTCTGTAAAGAGTGTCTTCAAAAGTACTGGAGAACAAAGGGATCTCAGGAGTGTCCTGTCTGCAGGAGAAGATCCTCAAGATCTCATCCTCCAGTTAATCTTGTATTAAAAAACTTGTGTGAGTCGTTCCTGAAGGAGAGAAATGAGAGGCGTTCATC